>NC_142600.1:62930699-63551581 GCF_041222555.1 Hakea prostrata
GGTTCTGGCCGGTTCGGGCTATAACAGGCAAGTTTGGTCCGGTTTTAACGGTTCGGGTTGAAAATTGACACCCCTACTTGATCAACTAATCCCTAAGTGATCTCAAGCTCTCAAATCACAAGAAAGACATTGTGTTTTGCCTCTCACCCTCTCTCCAACCTTGAAGAACATACCAAGGTGTTAAAGTAAGCTTGTGGAAGTCATGCTTGAGGTGATTGAAGGCTTTGGTGGTGCATGCATTGCATATATTGAGCATACAACTGTCATTGTATCACACTCACACAAGAGGTAAAGTGTCACACCTCTTGTAAGGTAATACCATTCTCTTGTAAGCTATTTCAATTCTAGTCTAGGTAGATTAGAATTGGTCTTTGGGTATTCTTGCCTGTGAACAAAGATTGATTGGGTGCTCTTGCCCGTAAACAAAGATTGTGAAGGGTTGATAAGCATGCATTTACCATTATTTTTTTATTTAATTCCCCATACTTATTTAATTAAAGAGAGCTAATTGAGTATTTTTGTGTATTTTTCAGGAATAAGGTGATTTTGGATATTAGAGATAATATGGAGTAAAGTTGGCAAATATATTAGATATTGGTGGATTTTAAATCATGGCATTCAATCTTGCTGCCCAAGAAATCATGAAAAGTGAGATCTTAGCCAAATTCGAAATAGGTGGAGGTCTAAGGAACAAAATTGGTAATAAATCTGAAAATCGGGTAAACAGACATACCTTCAGTATTTTGGGCATATCTCTCTCGTATGAGCTTGGATTGCGGTGATTCAAGATGCTATAGAACGATATTGAAAATATTTAAACTTTCGAGTTTTGAGTTTTTCCAAAATTCGAATGAATAAAGGTCAAATCTACGGGTAAAGAGAGGGGTTTCATTGTGTGCAGGAGACATAAAAGAGAAGCCAATCACAGAGAAGAAGAGAAGACGGCAAATGCAGCTCTCATCTCTCATTGCTGAAGAAGAAGACCACATCGCTCTCTCTCTCCCTATGTTTTTCATCTTTATTTTTCTTATGAACTTTGTGATAATGAGTAGCTTGTTCCTTTTCTTTGGGATGTAGATGAACGATGCTTATTTCATTAATTTGATTGTTCTATATCTTCTAGTTGATTGTGTTTGAGTTTGACCAAAGATGTTCTATAGCTCAACAAACTAAGTGTGCCAAGCTTTCACGAAGGACGATAGTCTTGCAAAGATAGGGCATATCTAGGAAGACCATCCCTAATTTATTTTGAAGTGTAGAGTTATATCAATTAGGGAAAAGCATTGGGGATTCAAAATCCCAAAGATCTTCACATACTCATAGTTAACGTTTTTGCATTAATTAGTAGATTTAGTTTAAATTTAGTTTTGTTGAATTCAATCTTAGTAACTTAGCCTTTTAGTTCCCCATTGTTCGACCCCGTACTTTCTGCTTGCTAGATTAGTATAGGATTTTATTTTTGATTGGTTAGCGACACGATCAAGGGTGCTCTTGCCCTAGTTGGTAGACAAAGATTGTAGAGGGTGCTCTTGCCCCGTAACAAATATTGTAAAGGGTTTGATTCTCTATCCATTGTATTAAAAGAGAATCATTAGTGGAAATCTCTCTTGAGGCTAAGAGAGGAGTGGATGTAAACTTATAAAGTCGAACCACTAGAAATCTTGTGTTGTGATTGCTTGTCATTGTTTAAATTCATTTGAATTCTCAATTTACCTAGTATTTCCACACAAATCGAAAAATTGGGACAATCCACTAGTTGCAACCTAATCACCTACCTCTAGGTTGCTCCAACAGAATTCTTTCTTCAGAACTTGTATCATTTCTTAATACTTTAACAATCAGGGCTTTTTTTATCCCAAACTCCCCTTGAACTTGATTGACCACAAGCTGAGAATCATTATAAATAGTTATCTCTGGGATGGCAAGTGCTTTTTCCAACCAAAGTCCAGTTAGAAAAGCTTCGTACTCAGCTTTGTTTTGCTTTCTTTAAAGCCAAACTTTAACGCATACCGAATGAGGAATCCTCCAAGACTCTTTAGTAGAACACCAACTCTACCTCCTTCTTTGTTACTCAAACCGTCTACCTAGATGTCCCACATCATCGGAGTGGGTTGTTCAGTTTTCTCTTCTATGGGAACCATGGTTTCTACCACGAAAATCGGCCAAGGTTTGTGCTTTTATGGTTGTTCAGGGCTTAAAATATACCTAGTACTCGCTGAGCTCTACTGGCCATACTACCATTCTCTCTGAAAGATCTAGTTTATGAAGCACTTTTTTTTAAAAGGAAAAGTAGTTAATACCTCGATTGGGTGGGGCTGGAAGTAAGGCCTCAACTTCCTTGCTTCCATCATTATGGCCAAGGATTGTTTCTCGATCTTTGAATACTTGCTCCTAGAACTCTGACCATTAAATTTGATAGGATTAAATCTGCATCATTTATCAAAAAAATTAATTCAATAAATTGAATGGTAGGATTTATTTACACAATTGTTGTCACATCCACCCAGCCGATACCCTTACTGCGATACCCGAGTGTGTAATCCACGGCCCAACGATCATTTTGCGGCAATCAACCTCCCACATTCACAATAACATAATCGAGAACAAGACTAAATCAATGTATAAATATTATAAATGAATAATCAAAGATAGATTCTTAGAAAGATTATAATCCAATTAGAGTGCGGAAATATGATTCCAAAAGAATGAATAGATTATAGAGTGTAGCGGAAAATCACTCCACAACAACAATGGAAAAGTAGATCAATCTCAAGGGAGTTACAACTGAATCAAACTAAGAATAAAACTAGACTAAACATAAGTATCTTCAAATCTATAAAAGATATATCTAAACGTAAAGACTTTAGTATCTCAACGCCGACACACAAACACCAGAGTCTAACTAATTCGGATATACTCCAACATCACATTGGTAGTCTTCATCGTCGTAGTCATAACAGCCAACACCTTGGGAACTGTATGAGTCATCCATTGTGGTCTTGCAGTACTGGTTCTCATAGTCATCAGTACCTGCAGAAAGATCTAACAAATATTGTCCAAACAGAAATGAGTTCAAAAGAACTCAGCAAGGCAGATCATTCCACAAACAACATATATAACATGATTACAAAACATATAGGATGCAATGTGATATGAGACAATTATGCAATTATGCTTCTAACTCTAGTGGCAAACATGCTTTAAGTCATAGCACCATACTCCTCAGGTCATGCATCCCACTCAGACATTCCATGGCTGTGGTTTAGGTCAACACTATTGCTCACCACCATTGGTCTGAGTATCGGCGCGCATGTCAGGGTTAATCTTAGCCCAATACAAGTCATCTACTTAGTTATATCAATTTAGGGTTAGATACTTCCATTTCTCGCCTCTCGCGATCATTTCCAGTATCTTTCCCACTAGAGTCTTCGTATCCTATGTTACCAACCAACTCGGACTACGGACTCTTAACCCTATTGGTCATCCACAAATAATAGACGGGAAGCTCTCATGTCCTCTTACGAGTTGGTTACTAGTCTTGAGCGCCCATGAGCCCAAGTCTACTAAATGCAAACCTACCAATGAATGGCCCCTCACAATGTGATTTATGTCCTCTCACGGGTTACCAGTCTTGAGCGCCCACAAATCCCCATTGCTGTTACAGGTCACTTGGTCTCAATTCCCCTTCGATAAGGTCTGATATAACAAGGTATTCCTAGCCATACACTGCTAGACACCTAGATATGTCAACCAGTAATCAGGGAAAGCGTCAAGAGGCACCATGGGAAAGCATCCCATACCACTTCCACTAGTGTCCAAAGACAGGAATGTCAGAAGGAAATTCCCCATTCCCCAATTAAAACTTAGGCATCACATCACATCTCAATTCAGTCAATCATAATCGTAACTGATAAACCACTCACATGAGTAATAACCGATCATTCATATTCAATATAGATAAGCAAATCACATGAGTAATATCCTACTGTAGTTACAGCGTTTACTGCAATAATACAATTATAAACAAGTCCTAACAAAAAGTAGTATGATCATGCAATTCAACTCCAAAATGAGCAAACATGTAATTTAGGTTATTTGTAAATGAACGTCCTTACCTTAGTTAACTTTGTAAACTCTAGAGAAAAGTTAGAGGATAGATCCAAAGTTTCCAAAGAAACCTTAAACAAACATAAGTTAGGCATTAGGAACAAACCCTCCAAGATTGGAGATGAAACGAACCAAAACAGAGTGAACTTGCCATCATTGACTACTTTGGTCGGTCATGCTTGGTCGCTTGGAGCGACCAAGGTACTCCTGTACGGACAAAACCTCTAGTTTTTTTATCCGAAACTCATCTTCCAGGATTTGAAACACTCCAAAATTTTAAGGGAAATTCTATAATAGTAAACTAAGGTTATCTAGCATAGTCTAAGCATCAACAATGATCAATGGAATAGAATTCCAATTTAATCATAAACTAGGTTTTAACCAAATTCAATCCGCATATTCGACGGAAAGATTAAAGAGAATGACAATTCACTCTAAGAAAGAAAGAATAGTAGATCATAGTCATAAACTATCATAGGAATGAATCTAACATGCATTAGAAATCAAAATCTTAGAATGAATACAAATTCATGAAGATCACACAAGATCTCTATTTAAAATCAAACTATGTAGATCACAAGAGCAATAGAGTGAATAAAGATTCACTCTAAGACTACAGAGATTGAAGGAAAGGTCATGGTAATGACATAAGACCTTCCCCTTAATCATAGAGGTAAGAGAAAATCAATGAGAGAGTAGATCTAGCGAGAGTATGAGTGATTACCAACCTTGAGGAAGAAGATTCGACAGAAGAACTTTGGTGAATGGTTGAGGATCTTCCAAAGCTCCAATGAGAGTGATAAGAGATGCTTCCCACATTCTCTAGAGGATTTAGAATAATATGAACAGTTTAATTCGAAGTTATAATATATAGGGCTTCAAAAACCTAAAAACTCAGAGATTGACAAAACAGTCCCTGACACCTTTGGTCGATCAGGGTAGGTTGCTTGGAGCGACCAAAGCTGATCGACCAACACTCACAGTGAAGCCAAAATCAGGTTTTAGAGCTCCGAAAAGCAAAAGCTCAAAGGGTGCTTTTCCCAACTCAACCAAGAGTCTTACCTATCATTGAGAGACCTTCCAAATAGTATCAAACTAAGGCTCAAGTCCGTGATACAACTCTTCCCTGACAAGTTGCAACTTCTTCTCCAAGTTAGGTAAGGTTTCTATATAAGAAACTCCATCATCAATCTCCATTGGCTCTAAGTTAGATACAATGGAATCAACTAACATGGGCCCACAACTATCTTCTACTTTCACTGCAGGTCTTGGACCTACAAACAAATGGATTTCCGGATTAGGGTTTGGGCTGGATTTTACAGTTCTTTAGCTACATTTATGCCTTTTCAAAATACAACAGGAAATAGAAGACAAAGGATTTGGTAGGGGTGGAGTAGCAGGTTGGCGACTAAAAAATGATGGGGAGGTTATATACTCATTTTGGTGTACAAGCCCAGTAGATTGATGTTGAAGTCTAGGGCCATTAAACTGAGTTTGCAAGTCAGGTCCATTTGTACATACCTGATTAACAGGACTAGAAGAAACATTTCCGTAACCAGGCCCATTAGGAATAATCTCAAGTGTAGGTTCAGAAGTCATATTTTCATGTCCGAGCCCATTCGAATTACTCTTGAGCCCAGCAGAACCCTTTGATGTTCAGCCCCATTGAAAACAGAATTCATGAACAAGCCCAACAGAATTATTAAGTACTGCAAGCCCATTAGACCGTAAGCCATTAAAATCAAAATGCTGCTGTGATGAAACTCCACCCATATTTGAACCATGCTGGGAACAAATAAATGGAGGAGCAGAGGGCCATAAAGAAGAGGACTCAACAGTAGATGAAGAAGAAGAACGGGACAAGACCGTTCTTTTAATGCTGGAAAACACTTCTTATCAAACAGAACATTCCTTGAGACAAAGAAATTTCTGGGTGAGAGGGTTGAAGCATCTATACACCTTGTGTTATAAACTATATCCTACAAAAATACATTTGAAGCAAATGTTCAATTCTCACAAGATTTTAAAAACAATCCATTAGAAGATTCTCTAACAATTGAAGGGGGAAAAATGAAGCGAAGGAAATAAATCTTGAACCCTCATTTTTTTTTATGGGTAAAATTTAAAGAGATTTAAACTCGTGACCTCTTAATTTGAGATTTTTTTAAGTAATAATACTCGACGCTTTACAGTTATCCTAACTCAAAGCTGTCTTTTAATCCCTTTAAAGGACCCCAACTAAAAGGACTCAATCCACTCCACCCAGATTGCATCTTTCACCTTTCACTAAGATTGCCCGCAGGAAATCAACTTAGGCATCAAGGGATATGATTCTCTTTCATCATGCATTCTTAGACGACAAAAATACATTATTCTATCTAAAATGTTTATCAAACGCAGCATGAAAGAGCATAATTGAGCAGTTTTCTTCTCTTTCTTACTTAAAATAAATCATTCAAGGAGTGGGCTGGGACATCGTTATCATATCCATTTCTAACTATCAGATATGGATTTGGGTGGGCATAGAGCCAAAGACCTTATCACCCAAATCTATCAACTTGTCGCCTCTAGTCAAAGCACAAATTCAATTTCAATATTAATTTCAATTCCAATTCTAATTTAACATATTTCATCAACCAAAAGTCCTTGTAAAGATTCAGAGAATGCCAAGGTCAAAAGAGAATTCTTTTTAACTTAAAATGTCGAAACAGCCAGGGCTCAGGGGTTGGCTGAATTGACAAAAGATGAACCCTGCGTAGTATGAAATTAAGAATTTAAATATCCTTGATACTAGGGTCAAAATGTTTTTATATATTTGAATTATATATAAAAGATATAAAAGTTATCCTAAAGATGTAGTCAAGGTGCACGTAAGCTGGCCCAAATGAACCTTAGATCCAAAAAAATAAAAAATAAAAAACAGCATACCCCATGTGATGAGCACATTTATATGTAAAATCTTAGGGCATAAAGCATGCATTTTACACACTTAGAATGGAGCTATCTTGGGTTTTATGTTGTTTTTGCAGATTTTAGGACTTTTCAACATTTAAGCAAATATTTGGAGTTTTGGGTATGAATCATGCAATTTTATACGTCAAGAGGTCCATTCAAATTCTCAAATGCGAAAATGGACCTGATCTGGAGTATGATGGACTAGAGATGTGATTATGGACCAACTTCGAAATATTTAAGAGATAAAAAAGACAAATTTGATCTATGGCTGAGATTATAAATTATCAATCAAATTTACAGAGATATTATTAAGAGAGTCCAAATGGAAAAAAGAGTCCTTGCATACCTCAATATCTTATTTCTTATTTGTGATTTGATTAAAGAAAGAAAAAGAGGAAAAAGAATTATATTCAGATAAGGAAGAAGGAAAAATCCCGTTTTTGAATGTTTCTGTTCAATTTCGATCAAGCCCTTCATCGAACAGTCATCCAGTGTCCGATCGAGTTGATTTCTAGAAGAGAGCTTCATGACTTCTTGATCCTCAAATCCAACGGTGGAATTGTGCATTTGATCTCTCTAAGTCAGTTTGATTAGTACGTCAAAACCCTAATTGGTTGAGTCAGATCTAGATCATTGTAGATCTAGATCTGGTTGTTTGGGTTGGTTGAGATTCGAATCGTTTGTTCAATTTGCAAGTAACATTCTTTAATAATCTTCTCTCCTCCCTCCATTCCCGCTTCTATCTACCCCTCCATATTCTTAATTTAGGATTTACTTTCAGCATTTATTTATTGTTCTCCCTTCCCCTGGGTCCTTGATCAGAGATGCCTACAGTCGTGCCTCTCTTTAGTTAATGTTTCCCTTTCCGTTTATTATTCTGTTATTTACTTTCAACATTTATTTATTGTTCTCCCTTCCCCTGGATCCTTGATCAGAGATGCCTACAATCGTGCCTTTCTTTGGTTAAGGTTTCCCTTTCCTTTTATTGCTTTGATTATTTCTTTTCTACAATTTCTTTTCTCTAATATCCGTTCCCCCGATCGGTGGACTGTAAGCTACGGCAAAGGGTCCACAGTCAAAGTCATTATTATTATACTCTCCTTCCCTAAATCCAGAGCTGACACTCGGATCACTTCCCTTTTATTTATATTTATTTATTATTCGCATTTTTTTCTATCTTTATTAATTATGCGTTGATTATGTTTGTTTTAATTTTCGTTTCAATTCGATCGCATTAGATATATGGATTAGGACCGTTTGTTTAGTTTAATTAAGTAATTAACAAATTTTAATCATTGCACTCTCGCATTATCATTAAGAAGTTAATTCTAAAGTGGCATATCTCCTTGGGATCGACCGGTTAGCTACATGATACCGTGCGCTTGCAGTTACTTTTAATTTCACAAACAAGTTTTTGGCACCGTTGCCGGGGAGGTATTAGTCCATTTTATTTTTCTCATTCTTAGGTAAATCGAAGTGTTTTAAGAAAAAAAATTCAAAGATATTACTCTTAACTAGAGTAGAAACAAAAACGTATAGTAGTCCCCACTCTCTTCGTAGAATCCCGGGATTCGGTTGTAGGTGACTCCTAACACTATACGAATTCCCTTGCTGTCAAACCTATACAGCGCTCAGCTATACGGCAACCTTACAGCTTGGAATCATTGTTTCAATCTTTGTGGTGGGGAAATTCACTACTTTCCCTTTTATTTTTATTATTTTCTTTTCTTCTTTAGTTACTTTATTTTGTAAAAAAAAAAAATTCATTCTCTCATTACAGCCTTTAATTGCATTAGGTGGCTAGTGCATGTGTGTCTAGACTCGTGATTCCACAAATAGAATTGTCCGAGTGTTTACCTTGACCATGGAAGACCTATCTCCACCACCTCCACTTAAGAGTCTTAGAGATAGATTTTATCCAACTCGATCTGCACAACCCTCTTGTATGCGTTTACCTGATGTGAGGGGTAATAATTTTGAACTTAAATCTCATTAGTTGTCTATGTTATCCCAATTTCATGGATTACCTGATCAAGATGCATATTTGTTCCTTAGGGAGTTTGAGGAGGTTTGTATCCTTATGAAGGTACAACAACTCACTGATGATGCTGTAAGACTACAGTTTATTACATTTGTATTAAAGGACCAAGCCAAAAAGTGGCTTTATAGCTTACCGCGAGATAGCATTACCACATGGGAACAATTCACTGTCCTATTCTTGAAAAAATTCTTTCCTTTTTCCAATACGAATAAAATAAGAAATGATATTCTTCAATTTCGTCAAAAACCCAATGAGTCCTTTGCTAAGGTAATGGAGAGGTTCCAAAGCCTTCTCAAAGAATGCCCTCACCATGGTATAGAATTATGGCATTTATGCCAAATAATTTATGAGGGTATCGATTATCAAATAAAGTAACTTTTAGAATCTATGTGCCCCATTGGATTTACATCGTTCACTGATGATTCCGAAGCTTGGGAATTTCTTTTAGACCTAGCAGATAGAACTAGAGAATGGGAGTCAACCCAAGAATCTGAAAGGACTAGTAGGGGATATTTTGTTGATAGCTAAGTTCACAAGGAAGCACAAATAGATAGTCTTTTGAAAAAGTTAGAGACTTTGGTAGTTAAAGTTGCACCACCACCACCAAGTCAAACACATTTTATTGACAAATCTATTGTTATATGTGCATGGTGTCAGTCTCTTACACATGTAATTGAGGAATGTCCTAGCTATTCTGTAGGCCAACATGAAAATGTCAGTGCGATGCTTCCAAACCCGTATAGTAACAAGTATAAATTTGGGTGGAAGAATCATCCTAACATTTCATGGTCTCAAGGGCAATATCAAAATGGATTAAGCAATTATTCCACACAAAATCAATTTGGTGCCCCTAAAAAACAAAGTGCCCAATTTTCTCATAATCCAACTGTCTAGTTCCCTCAAGCCCCAAATTTCCAGAATGTCAATTTAGCTAGGCCTGTCAATCCACCTATTGTGCTTCATATGCCTCACATTGCATAAAATCAATCATCACCTTGGTTCAATATAGGGAACAATCTAGAGTTTTCTCGTCTATCTTCCTTAGAGAAGAATATGGAAGTACTTTCCAGCACCTTCATAACTTCTATGCATAATATGGAAAAACAAATTTCCACTCTTGCAAGTGCTTTGTTTGAGCAAGAAAAGGTAAAATGCCTAGCCAACCTGAGTTAAATCCTAGGATTCATATTCAACAAGGACTACCAAATCAAGTCAACCAAGTTGAATCCTCCCATTCTTCTTTAGCTTCAATTAATTATGTGTCTGCATTGAGAAGTGGAAAAGGGTATTTAACAGGTGAGTCACATATTAATGAAAAGAGCGAGATTAGTGACCACTGTGATGAGGATATTGTTCAAGTATCTCCTAATAAAAGTTTGTCTGAGGAACCCATAGAAGTTGAGGATGAGCCAGTTGCTTTAGTAGTACCTAAGTTTGGTGAACCATTATCAGAAACTATGAGAAAAGAGCAAATTTCAAATGAGAATCCTTATGTTCCTAAGGCTGCGTTTGTTTGCTGGAATAAAGTGGGGTGGGAAAATTCTTGAAAAAAGTGTAGATTTCTCACTTTTCCTTTAAATCCCAAAATGGTAGATTGTTTGGTTGCTTGGGGTGGGAAAGTGGGAGACAAGTTTCCTTGAATCAAGGAAACTTGTCTGCTGATGTGGCAGCCCAACTTTCCCACCCCATGCCATTTTAAAACCCCACATATTTGGTGGGACTTTGTGGGAAAGTTGGGAAAAGTAAAAAGTGGGACCCACCCTATCACTTTTCCACATGATGCGTCCAAAATTTGCTCAGCCCTTGGATCTCCACGTAATCTCCTGCAAAACAAAAGCGTCAGATGTGGCCCGACCGCTGGGGTCGGGAGTCCACCTCCGAAGGCTAAGTCAGTTGATGAACTTAATCACAAACGGCTCTGCTAGAAGCACAGAGCTAATGAAGAAACGGGAAAGGTGATCTAGATAGCAGGACGCTGATAGTTGAGGTCTATCAGTATGTATCTGAACCGAGTCTCCAGATAATATTCTCCTTGATCAATTGATCCGTCCCTCACCATGTATAGTAGTGAGGTTTATATAGAGTGTACCTTCGAATCTCCTTCGTTGGATGCACTTGAGCCTTCTTCGGGTAGTCGTTGGATCTTATCAATAAGACCCGTTGAGCGATAGACTTCTACTAGTTTGGGCTAGTAGAGGACTCCTGAGATAACCGTTAGGTTATGCGATAGTTATCCCTTTGATGATGATTATCCGCAGCCGTCAGTTTGAGTCTGCTGTCATCAGGGTGATTACCCTAATCCATAAGTAAGATTAGGGCACGCTTTGCAGAGAATAATCTTTCTTCTTCAGCAAGCCATCTTCTGGATCCGGTTCGCTCGGGAGCGATTCGGTTTTCTCCGTCTCGATCGGGGTCAAGGGTCGGACCAGGTGTGAACCCGGTCTGATCATAAACTCTCCATATCACGAGCCCCCCGCACAGCGTTCGGTTGATCCCGAGGGTTTGGTTTTTAAATCGGGTTCGTCGTCAAGTGATGATCTCTGCGTGCTTCATTAAATGTCATATCACATTTAATGCGGTGGTCACTTTTTTTCGAGCGTTGTGAGTGTAAGGCCACATGTCTCCGTTGCAGTTGATCTGTCGTGGCTCACGTCATCCAAGCGACGGTTTCCGAACGCCTATTTCGGATTCGTGAGTTCAAACTTTCAAAACGTCTTTCAATCGTGATCGTCAATTTTGAATCAATCTCGATCGTTCAGATTCCCGAACACTCGTGCGGGAGTTTTAAAAGCGGTTCGTTGTCTTCGTAGGTTTCATTCTTCCTGTCTGGAATTTGAACCTTTGTCGTCGCTTCGCGCCTTCCTCGCTCTCAAGCTTCCGTCTCACCGAATCAGTAAGTTTACCGATCTTTTCTTTTGTAGTTTATGAAACGAGTAATGGCGGACGATAGGGCTTCTTTAGTACCCCATGCTGGTGATAGCAGTGATGCTTTTGCTTCTCCTGCCCCCGAACAGTCGGATAGTGATAACAAAACCCTAACCGTCCTCTTGCAGGAGTTCGCTAAAGTTTCTCAAAAAGGTTTTGAAAGAAAAACCGAAACTTCTCCCTGTCCTTGTCGAGTCTGGATCTTCCAAGATCGTTGATTCCTCTAGGCAACCTCAAATCTCCGGGTCCAATAGTGGGCCTGGCTCTGTTCCCTCCATTTATAATGGAGAAACTCTTCTTTCCGCTGTTCAAGATTTTGACCTTCCTTCCTCATATCAGGTTAGGGCTCCCCACCCTGATGAGAGGGTTGATTCATCCCTTCCGGGTGAATTTTCTCTGTATATAGATACACTGGAAAGCGGGGTTCGCTTTCCCTTTTTTAATCCTTTATTTTCCGCAGTTTTGAATCACTTGGAACATTTGTCCCGGAATGCTCCTCCCCAATAGCTGGCGTCTCATCGTCGGCTTCTTGGGTTTGTGTTTTGAGCTTGGCATCACGCCATCTCTTTCTCTTTTTGTACATTTTCATGTTCTTTCTATCTCCCATCCTCCCGGATGGGTCTTTCTTTCCAAGCGCAATAGGGTTGAACTTGATTGGAGGGGCAGCATCCTCGCCAAAGGAACTTGCCCTTCTAACCACAAAAGATGGCGCGAACGATATTTTTTCTGTCGAGCGCCTCCATCAGATCTTAACTTCCCGACCACCTGGAGGAGGTTTACTTCTTCGTCCGAAAGTAACCGGGGCCTTCCCTTATCCAAAGAAGACGAGGCGGCCATCAGGAAGATCAAATCCATTCCGTGGTATCAAGAGATACATGGATATGAAATGGAGTATAACTCCATCCTTCAAGATCTTGGGGCTTGGCTCATTGTGAGCTTCTAACCATCATCCTTTGATTTGACTAAAGTGAAATGTCTTGAATTCCCGATTCTTGTCCTTCTTCATTGCAGTGCCTCCCAGAACGAACCCTGAAAGCCTGCGGGTGAAGGCCGCTAGAGCTGTTGTGACAGCCGAACAACGATCGCCCAGGGTCTTGACTGCAGATCAAGAGGCTTCTCTTCCCTCTCCCGATCCCTCTTACAGGGGTATCAGGAATATCAGGCCTGTAGCTGATGCTTCGGGTAAAGGGAAGAAACCAATGGTGGAGAGGGCTAGCGTCTCCTCCTCCGTCCGAACTAAGAGGAGGCATGACACAATTGATGCTCCCTCCAACAAAAAATCCAAAGCTTCGACGGATGGTGAGGAAGTCTTCCTCCCCCAGTGGACCCTGAAGATGACCGACGAGGGTCACTCGGGATCCCGAGAAAGCTGCAGAGTGGAGCTCTCTCAGTCTTGCTCCTTCTGATCGCCAGGAGTTTGAAGCCCTGGATGACACCTCCCTTGTGAGTCAATCTACAAGGTAACGGTCTTCTTGCTTATTTATGTTCTCATAATTTCTTATGACTTTATAATTTCTTATGACTTCTGATATCTTCTGTCTTCTCAGGAATGCTGTGTTGAGCTTTTATCAACACATGGAAGCTTTGAGCCGTGTTGGTCGCACCAGCTCCTTGCTGCAAACTTGTGAAGAGAAATTGGCCAAGGCCAATTCTGAAATAGACCAGCTGACTGCAGCTACTGTAGAGTTGCAGAAAAAGCATGAGGAAGAAGTGACCTCCCTCAAGGAAGCCCTTGAAGCTTCAAGAATTCGTGTCTCTGCTGCCGAGCGCGAGGCCAGGAAGCAAAAGGCAGCTGCCACGTTGTTTGGTGACAGCCTTGAAAATAAGAGTAGGGATCTCGAAGAACATCTGAAGTTGGCAATCCCTAGCAAGCTTGAGCATATCAAGCCAAACCTTCGGAAGGAGTGCATCCGGAAATACCTGAACAGCGTACCTTTCTCCGAATTGCTAGGTTTCTACAACATTCAGGCTTATCGCATGGGGCAGAACGACGTTTGGGAGCAGATCCTTGGAACGATCCCCGACTTCGACACTTGCTCCTTTTCGTGAAGTATGCCACCCCGGAGGTCTTCGGGAAAGTTGGTATGGATCTCCCAGACTGGGCCCAGGGAGTAGATGATCCTTTTCCGGCTGACCCTCAATATGAGGCATATCTAGATGACGAGCCGGCACTTCCAGAGGAGAAATCACAAGCCGAGTCTCAAGTTGTTGCTGTAGAGGATTCAGCCGATGACATTCTTGAGGAAGGCTCTTCTCAGGATCCTGAGAAAAGTCATCCCGACCAGGGTCCCTCGGGCAACAATGAAGAAAAGGCTTAGGGTGTTGTTCCTTTGTAAAGATGTACCCTCATTTTAATGAATAGACATTTCTTTACTCATATTGGTCTCAAAATTTCCCCATCTCTTGCCGAAGTATTGCCTTGAATATCAAAGTATTAATGATAAAGCTTATCACTTAACTCTTCATTCCTCGCCGAATAATGATCTTGTAGAAATAATGTGAAGATGCGTTTCGGGAAGATGCGTTAATCTTCCCCACTACTTCATTTATTGCAAAGTCCGCACGTTTCCCTCTCGCGAAGTTCAAACGTTTTCCGCTTTTTGTGTACCATTCATTGTTTCCAATGAATCGGAAATACCTCCATTATTTTAATGGCAGGTGCGACGATTGGAGGTTTCTCTCGCACCGGTGCTCGCTTCCACATGTTCCCATGTGGCATCCCTTCGACCGTTGATCTTTCTTTTTACGGATTTCGAAGCGTCGTTTCGATCTGGGTCGTCGGTTGTCCTTAGCCTTCAACCGTCGTCTTATACCTGAGGCTATTTAAAGCCTTCGTGGGTACCCTCCATCTATCCTGTCTTCTGCAAGATAGATTTGCTAAAGTGCCAAAGCAACCTTTCGTCCTTCGGCCTGCCTCCGTATTCCTCGTACTTCGACGACAGCTCTATCCATTTCTGAACAAGTGAGTTTTAGATTTCTCATCTCCTTCCCCTTTTCCCCCCAATAGTAAACTGCACAGTAGTTATACTTGGGGTTTAGTTTTTTGGTCAGTCAGATGCTTTAGAAAACTAGGGTTTCCCCATTTTTGCTGTCGTTATATTTCTGTACTGATACGGCTGTTTGTTTTTTGTATAGTGGCTCCCAAGATCAACCCAGACTTTATCAGAGCAAAATCTCGCAAGAATAGCGTTCCGTCGGTGGTGATTGGGGCCGGTGCGGTGGTTTCAGCTAGTGAATCCTCGAAGCGTAAGGCGATCGCTGGCGGTGAATCTTTAAGTCGATTCTCGCAGCTTCGTTGATGCCGTCCCTGCGCCTCCTTTGCCCGAAGTGACCGCTCGTCTTTCCCAGGAAGATCTTGATCACTCCGTTGCCGATGGTCCCGGCGGCAATCCTGCTGGTGAGCCTGTTGGTGAGCCTGTCGGTGCACCCCCGAAGGAGACTCTTCGGGCATCTGAGGCAACTATGTTGGCGTCTGATGAAGGTGTGGCCCCAGCAGGTGCTGCTCCTATTTCTAACTCCAATGCTTGTTTGGCATCCTCCTCCTCTCCTTCTGAGTTGGAGGATTTTGCTACCAGGAAGCATCGTCAGACGACAAGTGATGAAGCTCATCCTTCTCTTGGTGTAGTTTGTCCTTCTCTTGATGTAGCTCATCCTTCTCATCCTTCGCCTGAATTAGTGTCAAACGAGTTTGACAAAGCGTTGGAATGGTGTACTTCTGAGAGCGCAGTTCTTTCCAAACTTCCAGATGAAGTCTTTACGAAGTCACTGGTGATGTAAGTCTTTCTTCATTTTCCTCTAATTTTGAAAAATTACTTTTCTGCTCCTTGCTAACTCGAAAGTTGTTTGCAGGAGTCTTCTTTGTAACTTCCACAACCAAGTGGAAGCAAGTTACTAGACTCAGAGGGTTGAGCAATGAAGTTTCTAGGCTTCAGGGAATCTCGAAGCTAAAGATGTTGAGATTGCTCGCCTTCGGAATCTAGCTTGGGAGGTGGCAGGAGAAAAGAATTCGATGATTGGTCGTCTTCGGTCAGATTTGGATGATGCCAGGGAGAAGATCCGGCGACTGGAACGGACAGTTGGAAAGTTAGGAGCTAAAGGATCTGAAACATTACCCGACAGTGCAAGCCGTCGTTCCTTTGCCCGAATCCCTTCCAACCGATGTTCGCAGAGCCTATGTCTTCAAGTATTTACACAAGTAAGCCTTTTGTTGATATGTTGAATGCTTACAACTTGCAGGCGTACCGGGATGGTGAGAACGAAGTATGGGAATCAATACTAAGGAAAGATCCTCATTTTGATACGACTCCCTACAAAGTCTGTTTGCCATCCTGAAGTATTTACCAACCCGGGTATTCCTCCTCCCGACTGGACCAAGGATAAGATTGATCCTCCACCTTCCGATCCAGATATTATGCAATATCTGGAAGATTCTCCTGTTTATTCTCCGCTGGAAGAAGTCAATTATGACGAGCTTGTGCCGAATGCGAGTTTGGTCGAGGACCATTCTTCTCCTGGACAAGCTGGGCAAAGAGTATGAAATTGCAGAGGATTTTCTGAATATTGGAATATTTTTGTAATCCTCATTTCTTCTCTTCTTTTCCTTGACTCCTCTCAATGGTTGACTCATATGTTTGTTCTAGCAAAGTCGCATCGATCTTGTATAACTTGTTAACAGTCACCTGTAATGACCTTCTTCTTTGATCAGAGATTGTATCCAGCTCTTGTAATTGTTTTGATACTGGCCTCTTTGGATCTTCTGAAGAAATAAGAAATTACTTTATCTTGAACTTTGCTAGCCACTTGAATCGTCATTGTAATAGGTCTTAGTTGTCTAAAACAATGCCTACACTTAAGGATTTCCGGAGAAATACAATAAGTCTGAGAAGGAACTCACTCAGGTTTTAAACCGATGCCTTATACTTAAGGATTTCCGGAGAAATACAATAAGTCTGAGAAGGAACTCACTCGGGTTTTAAACCGATGCCTTATACTTAAGGATTTCCTGAGAAATACAATAAGTCTGAGAAGGAACTCACTCGGTTTTAAACCGATGCCTTATACTTAAGGATAATTCAAAAATTCAATAAGTCTCGAAGGAACTCACCCGGGTATTAAACCGACGCCTTGCAAAAGGAACTCACTCGGATTTTCATCCGATGCCCCGACTTAAGAAAGTTCGAAAGATTTTCCATAAGTGTTGAAGTGTTGAAGGACCCACACGAATTTTCATCCGATGCCTTATAGTTGGATCTTGTTCTTGAATGTGGTGTATGATGCCCCCCAATCAAAAGATAGTTTGTTGAAAACCAAAAATTGCATTGATTGAGTTGAAGATGATTACATCGCGAACAAAATTAAAATCATCTTCAAGGATAAAACTTTTTGAGATGCCTAGCATTCCACGAACGATCCAATTCTTTTTGGGAATCAATGTTCTTCAGCTTGTAAGCTCCTGAACCGACCGGTTTCACAACCATATAAGGTCCTTCCCAGGAAGGGTCCAACTTTCTTTGGTGACGCGGGTCGGAAGCTAGGGTGTTTCTTAACACCAAATCTCCAGCTAAGTACCAACGATTCTTCACTCGAGTATTATAATGAGACGCTATCCTTCTTTGATAATGTTGAGTTCGTGCTATTGCCTTTGCCCGAACTTCATCCAACAAATCAAGACTATCAAGCAGTCCTTGTTCATTTGCTTTTTCCTCGAACTCACGATCCCTTAACATCCTCGCCATTATCTCCACTTGGTGCCAATGCTTCGGATCCATATGCCAACCTGAATGGAGTTTCTCCCGTAGGTGTTCGAACCGTAGTTCTATAAGCCCACAAGACATTATATAGTTCTTCGACCCAAGAAGCTTTGTCGCTTCGAGTCTTCTCTTTATTCCTTCCAAGAGCGTTCGGTTAGTAACCTCTACCTGGCCATTGCTTTGGGGGTATGCCACCGAGGACATACGATGCTCGATCATATATGTTCCACGGAATTGCTCAAATTGTGGACAGTCGAACCGAGTACCATGGTCGGTGACAATTATCTTTGGAATCCCAAAGCGATATATGATTGATTCAAGCACAAATTTCTCCACTTTTTTCTCAAGAATTGTCGCCGGTGCAATCGGCTTCTACCCATTTGGTGAAGTAATCAATTGCTACTATCGGATATTCCCGTCCGCCCGATGCCTTGGTGAATTTGCCCATGATATCAATTCCCCACATTGCAAAGGGAATGGGATTTAGAATTGAAGTCATAATCTCCGCCGGGCGCTTCGATCTTGTAGCATGAATTTGATGTTACTACATCGACGAACGTAGTCCATAGCAGCCTCTTGGATCTTAGGCCAATATAACCCCAATCTTAGAATTTTGTGGGCCAGGGCTCGCCACCCATGTAAGCGCCACAAATTCCTTCATAAACCTCAGCCAAAGCTGAGTTTGCTCCTTCGGGGCCTATACATCTCATAAGGAGTCCAAGATGATCTTTTATATAGTCTCCCATTCGAATGACAAATCTTGCTGATCGAATCTTGATCAACCTTGCTTCTCTTGGATCCTCCGGTAACTTGTCATCTCTTAGATATTCAATTATTGGATCCATCCAAAGCAACGTTCCGCTTCAATATAAGAAATTTCTTTCTCATGATAACTTGGAAAAGTTACCTCTTCAATATAGACCGAAGGGTCTAGATTCTTTTCCTTGGCATTGGCTAGTCGGGATAGCTCATCTGCCACTGAATTTTCATTCCTCAAAATCTGAGATACCTTCAAATTCCGAAATTGGTTCTGAAATGCCTGCACTATCTCCCGATATTTTTGCAAGCGTGGTTCTTTAATGCCATACTCCCCCTGGACTTGGTTGACTATAAGCCGAGAGTCACTATAAATAGTAACATCTGCAATAGCTAATGCCTTTGACAACCGAAGTCCCGCTATTAGGGCCTCGTACTCCGCTTCGTTATTACTCGCATCAAATGCGAATCTCAAAGCATATCGAATAATGAATCCTGCCGGACTTTTTAATAGAATTCCAGCGCCTGCTCCATCTTTATTACTCGAACCATCGACATATACCTCCCAAGTTGTTTGGTATAATGGGATCTTCAATGGTGGGTTCCACTGGTGCAGTAGTTTCTACTACAAAGTCGGCTAATGCTTGAGCCTTGATTGCAGTCCTGGGCTTAAAGCTCACTTGGAACTCACTTAGCTCAACCGACCAGGATACCATCCTTCCAGACAAATCAGGTTTGTTAAGAACTTTACTAAGAGGAAAAGTTGTAAATACCTCAATTGGATGAGCCTGAAAATATGGCCTTAGCTTCCTGGCGGCCATCATGAGAGCCGAGCTCGCTTCTTAATCTGCGAATATCTCGTCTCCGCATCCAAAGCAACACGTGGCTTACATAGTAAATCGGCCACTGTTTCTTATCTTTCTCCCGAACAAGTACCGCACCGACCGCGGAAAGGGATGTCGCTAGATATAGCTGTAATATTTCCCCCTTCTCTGGCCTGGACAAGATCGGTGGTTGTCCAAGTGCTTCTTTTAATTCCTCGAAAGCTTTCTGGCACTCTTCAGTCCACTTTGCTTCCATCGCCCTTCAGGTCTTTAAGTGCCTTGAAGAAAGGCAAACATTTTTCTCAGGACTTGGAGATAAATCGATTTAAGGCAAGCAACTCTCCTCGTCAAACATTGTACATCCCGAACGGTTTTGGGAGCCTCCATATCAATCGAGCTTGTATTTTGGCAGGATTTGCCTCAATTCCCCTCTCGTGATACCATGAAACCCAAGAATTTGCCCGAGGAGACTCCAAAGGCACATTTTTCGGGGTTCAACTTCATTTGATGTTTCCTCGATCGAGAAAACCTCGTCAAATCTACAATGTGATTTGCTTTTGTAAAGCTTTTCACCAAAGCATGTCGTCAACATATGCTTCAACGTTCTTTCCTATCAGCTCTTTGAAAATCTTGTTGACGGCCCTCCGATATGTTGCTCCTGCATTTTTCGGGCCAAAAGGCATGACCTTGTAATAATAGCTTTCACGATCAGTCATAAAAGCCGTATATTTCTCATCTTCCTTATTCATAAGGATCTGATTATACCCCGAGTAGGCATCCATGAAACTTAAAGTTTCATACCTGCAGTAGCATCTATCAAGAGGTCAATCCGAGGCAACGGGTAACAATCTTTTGGGCAAGCTTTGTTTAGATCCGTGTAGTCCGTACACATCCTCCACTTCCCATTCGCCTTTTTCACCATCACCACGTTGGCCAACCAAGTTGGGCACTCGATTGGTTCTATGAAACCAGAATTCTTAAGTTTTTCAACTTCATTCCAAACGGCTTCATACTTTTCAATAGAGAAATTTCTTCTTTTTCGTATCCATTGGTTTCGCTTTAGGGTCTATCCGAGTTTGTGCTCTGCAATGGCCCGATCGATCCCGTGCATGTCCTCAGCAGACCACGCGAATACATCTTTATTCTGTTGAAGAAATAACTTCAATTCATCTTTAAACTCTTCCATTGTTCGGACCCGACATAAGTAATCTTTTTCGCATCCTCGGTACACGCCTGGATTTGCTCCAGTTTCTCCATTGGTTTGGGCCTTTGCATCTCTGTCTCTTCCCGATCATCTCGAATTTCTATGGGGAGGGCAGTAACCTTCTTCGGACCCTCCTTGTCTTTTAAATAGGCAACATAACACCGCCGAGAGATCTTCTCTGGTCGAGGAGACTTGACCGATTCCCATATCAGTCGGGAATTTTATCTTCAGGTGCTTCGTCGAAACAATAGCACCTATCTTGGATAAAGATGGTCGCCCAAGAATCATATTATAGGCTGGTAGTTCTCGAACCACCAGAAAGTTGATTCGGACAGTTGTTTCTTTGGGAAAACTTCCAATGGAAAGATCCAACTGAACCGATCCTTCCGCCACTGCAGATGACCCTGCAAAGCCATATAGGTGTGTTGATGATGGTTTCATCAAATCTTGATCCACCTTCAATTTTTGATACACTTCGTAAGAAATTAGGTCAGCCCGAGACTCGTATCAATCAATACTCTATGCACTTCCCGCCGTGCAATCTCTACCTTGATGACTATAGCATCATCGTGAGGTAAACAAACATCTCTCTCGTCTTCTTCGCTAAAGGTGATAGAATCTTCACCATTCAGCTTCTTCCGCTTCTGCGCCTCTCCGGCTCCAACAAATTTGGATTTGGTTTTTAAACTCCGGAATGATTCAGGCTCTGGACCTCCGAAGATGGTAAGGATCGGTGACCGAGTAGCAGCTTCAATCACCTCCTTGCCTTTTTTGGACTTCGGGGCCTCCCTTGATCGTTCTGAACCGACCGAACGATTCCTTTTAGGGGCAGCCGCACGTGGCCCACGTGGCTCCTCCCTTCTCCCGCTAACAAAACCGGACAGATGTCCCCGAGATATCAATCTCTCAATATCTCGCCTTCGATGACGACAGTCATTAGTGTAATGACCATAGTCCTTGTGGAATCGGCAATACTTTTCCCGATCCTGCTGCTCTCCGGGTTTCAAAAGAATTTTAGGCGGCCACTTCAAAATATTTTTTCTTTTGAGGATATTCAGAATATCGACCCGAGGAGCATTCAATGGAGTGTACTCACTTCTGCCGGGGGATCTTTGGCGCCAAGGTTGGGATCTTCCAACCCGATCACGAACATTCTTCCTTGGCTTCTCGCTTCGCTCAGGAGCCTTTTGTTCCTTATTGGAGACTTTATTATCTCCTTGGCGCGCATCTAGAATCTCCATGACTTCAGCCCTTCGGCATCTCTCGTACCAACTCAAGCATAAGTCGTGGGTATATCATGTAGTAATAACTCCAGGAGTTTCCGATTTGTGAGTCCTGTGAATAGAGCGGTTACGGCTACTGTTCATCCAAGTTTTCTATCTCCATCGTCACCTTGTTGAATCTTTTCGGAAACTCTCTCGATCGATTCGTCCTTTCCCTGTCCGACGATAAACAAGGTTTCTTCCGTTTTCTTGACTCGTATCCCACTGGAATCGCCCTATGAATTGGCGTGCCAATTCATCAAAGTTTACGATCCTTCCGAGAGAGAAGGTTAGAAAACCACTTTTGTGCCGCTCCAGTTAGAGATGATCCGAAAACCCTACATAAAATTTCATCGGAATTACCCGAAACCGCCATGGTCTCGTTGGTAATAGCCAATGTGAGCTATTGGATCTCCGGAGCCATCGAATGTTGAGAAGGTAGGCAAAAAGGAAGTTATGGGGAAACCGATATCCCGCGATTGGCACAGCAAAAGGAGTCTTCCGAATGACTGAGTATATATCCTCAGTTATTCTTCCCTTAGCCAATTGCCCTAACTTCTCATTGATGTTGGCCAATTCTTGACCAATCTGGGTCGGGTGATCTTCAGCAATACGATCACGACCTCGATTAACACGATCATCACGTGCTACTCGATCATCACGAACAGCTCGTCCTTCTCGAACGTTTCTATCGTCACGAATCGCTTCGATCATCACGAACGGTTCTTCGACAATGGGTGAGTGAGTTCTTACCCCAGAATCCAACCTTGTATTTGAATCGGTTGTACTCTCTTGCGGTCTATCGAACCGATCGCCTCGCCTTAGTTGATCATCAATCCTCCGAAGTCCTCGATCTCCTTCACGAAAATTCTGATCAACATTCCGGTCTTCAGCCATTCTTTGGTCACGTGGCAATGCACGTCTCTCCCGAATCGTGTTGATCGGGTTCTTGTGGCAAAACCACTCGCCTGGTGAGCAAGCGGAGTGCTTGGCTCACCTCCAAGAGTTGAATCTTTAACTGATCCAATTGATCTTGGATTGTATCAGGAGGATTACGTCCTCCCTGGCCTTTATCCACTTCGATAGCATTTTGGCTTTCCTGGGGAATATCTGGATTATTCACCCGTGTATCTCGAACACCGGAATTGCGTTGTGCGGCGGCTGCTGCGGCTGCTGATCTAGTCACCATGGCTTTTTCAAGTCTTTCCCATAGACGGCACCAAATGATGCGTCCAAAATCTGCTCAGCCCTTGGATCTCCACGTAATGTCCTGCAAAACAAAAGCGTCAGATGTGGCCCGACCGCTGGGGTCGGGAGTCCACCTCCGAAGGCTAAGTCAGTTGATGAACTTAATCACAAACGGCTCTGCTAGAAGCACAGAGCTAATGAAGAAACGGGAAAGGTGATCTAGATAGCAGGACGCTTGATAGTTGAGGTCTATCAGTATGTATCTGAACCTGAGTCTCAGATAATATTCTCCTTGATCAATTGATCCGTCCCTCACCATGTATAGTAGTGAGGTTTATATAGAGTGTACCTTCGAATCTCCTTCATTGGATGCACTCGAGCCTTCTTCGGGTAGTCGTTGGATCTTATCAATAAGACCCGTTGAGCGATAGACTTCTACTAGTTTGGGCTAGTAGAGGACTCCTGAGATAACCGTTAGGTTATGCGATAGTTATCCCTTTGATGATGATTATCCGCAGCCGTCAGTTTGAGTCTGCTGTCATCAGGGTGATTACCCTAATCCATAAGTAAGATTAGGGCACGCTTGCAGCAGAATAATCTTTCTTCTTCAGCAAGCCATCTTCTGGATTCGGTTCGCTCGGGAGCGATTCGGTTTTCTCCGTCTCGACCGGGGTCAAGGGTCGCACCAGGTGTGAACCCGGTCTGATCATAAACTCTCCATATCACCACAAAACCCTTTCCTTTCCTTTTCTTCTCCCTCACCCCACTACACATGGGACCCACATGTTTTTTTTCCCACCCCACCTTTGCAAACAAACGGAGCCTAAGGCTCCTTATCCTCGTCGTCTAGTTAATAAGAAAAAGACTGCAACTATGGAGAAAATTTTTTATGTCTTCAAAAAGGTAGAAGTGAATATCCCTCTTTTAGATGCTATATCCCAGATCCCGGCCTATGCAAATTTATGCACTCATAAAAGAATCACTAGCATTCCCAAAAAGGCATTTTGGCAGGTAACATCAGTTCCATTATTACTCAACTTATAACAGCCAAGTATAAGGATCCAAGGAGCCCTACCATAGCTTGTGTCATAGGCAATACACACATTGAACATGATTTACTTGATCTTGGTGCAAGCGTGAATCTTTTGTCTTACCATGTTTATAAGCAATTAGAATTAGGAGAATTGACAGCAACTAGAACTACTCTCCAGTTGGCAGATAGGTCAGTTAAGATTCCTAAAGGGATGGTTGAAGATGTTTCACTGAAGGTGGGAGAATTTATTTTTCCAATTGATTTCATTGTACTAGATACTAAACATTTTTCAATCAAGGATGAAATTCCAATAATTCTAGGAAGACCATTTTTGACTACTAGTAATGCGTTAATCAATTGTCGAAATGGCCTCTTACGGTTGTCTTTTGGAAATCGAACTATAGAGTTTAACATGTTCAGGATAAGGAAACAACCATAAATAGAAGAAGAGATCAATATGCTTGAGGAGTCTTTGGATTTTCCTAATGATTTGATTACCAACTTTGAGATTGATTTTGATTCTGAATTTCAAAAATGTATGGATATGTTGGATAATGATAGTGAAACTTTCTTTTATGAAGTCTTAAATTTTCACACACCTTTAGAGCCTATTAAACTCCTATGCATCTCCATTCCCAAGCCCTCAATAATTGAACCTTCCAAGCTAGAATTGAAAGAGTTGCCTTGTAATTTGAAGTATGCTTTCTTGGGACAAGATAATTCTCTTCTTGCCATTATTGTTTCTGATTTAACTTCTGACAAAGCAGAAGAGTTGATCACATAATTGAATGATAATAGAGAAGCATTGGGTTGGCCTATCACTAATATCAATAGTCTAAGCTCTTCCATTATACAACTTCATATTCATCTTATGAAGGATGCTAAACCTTCTAGAGAGCCTCAACGAATGATGAGAATGTTCTCTTATATGGTAAAGGTTTTTCTTGAAGTATTTAGGAATGACTTTTCTATTCATGGTTTTTCTTATTTAGAGTGTCTTCCCCATCATACATTGATATTGAAGATAAGACTAAAGCTTCCCATGATAAGCACATCTTGACTGAAAGGTATACCCCTCATTTGTCTTCCTTGTTTATCTTTTCATGCATGCATTGAGGACATTGCATTACTTAAGTATAGGGGGGAATAGCTTCTTTGTAGATTTTAACTTTGACTTTTGATTAGTGTACATACTCTTTCAATTGTTATGATGTGTGAAATGAGAGTGATTTTGGTACCCATTGTAAACACATAAAAACCTGTTGAGAGGAAGGTAACTTGTATATATGTTGAGATAGGATTTTCCTTAAGAAAAATAAAAGGTCCTTAACTTAAGGCGTTGGACCATCTATGAGTTTTGTGGGTCTTTGTTTCTTTGGCAAGATGTTGAGATCAATTTTTTAGAATGACAAAAGTTCAAAAAAAAAAAAGAGTAGAAAGTAAAAGTTGAATTCCTTGGAACTAGACAGGGCACTCCGACTCAAGAATCGAGGTGATTTGATCGAAACTCTTAGGAAAGAGATTGTTGAAAGAACTCTCGCATCATTGTCTATATGGCATATGCAAAGCAAAGTTACAAAGTAACTTGGGTTTCTGGTGTTTGCTCCACTATGTCATTCAAGCCAACTGTAATGGAGTAAAGTAGAGTTCACTACTCAAAAGAAAAGAGAGAGACAAATACAAGTATCATCAATGCCTTGGTAAAATTGTTTGGTCAAAAATACTTCAAAACCTTAGTCCTTGGTCCGCTTACTTTATGAGTGGTTTTGCTTAAAGAAGAGATGTACTTGAAAGATATAAGGTGAGTCTTTGATTGAGATATATGCTAAGTCTCAAGAATCAATATGGGGTAATAAAGTTCAAGTGTGGGGGATCTTAAATCAATGGTGAGAAAAATTGTCATAGATATTGATCCTGTCTGAGTACTTACCAATTGTTAAAGTTGGAATTTTGCAATGTTTTATTTTGAGCTAAATTGAAATTTTGGATGTATATTCTCTGCAAACATCTATGAGACAAAACTTGTCCTCTAGAGGTAACCGAGTGGTTTAAAGGCTTGTTACACATGCTAAGTGTAACCGTGATTCCTACGAAAGTGAGTTAGGATTTATTTTGTTGCACTAGTTTCTTACTTGCATTTATATTCTTTAATTTTTGCTTGAAGACAAGCCTAGTCTAAGTGTGGGGGAATCTAATGAGCACATTTATGTGTGAAATCTTAGGGCATAAAGGTTTCCACACAAAATCAAAGTGACATTTCCCTACAGAACTTTACCCCCCAAAATTTTTTACTAAGAGGTTATTTCAATAGCTTGACCTCATACTACAATTGTAGTCCACTAGCTATTGTGTCAAGACCTAACCCTTAAAATTTCTCTTTAATTATTAATTTTAAAACTAATTTCAAGAGTAAAACCAAAGGAAATCAAAAGTAGGTTATTGCTTCTTAATGCACCATTTTGAGTATAATGAAATGCACTCATTTATTTCATTTTCGTTGAGAATTTTTCCTCTTGAAAATAAAAAATAAAAATTGGCAAAGCACTCATGATGATGGTACCTAACCAACCATGTCTACATCTCTCATGATAAAGAAAGAATCTCATAATGTCAATACACTTTCTTATATGCGAATTGATGGATCCAATTACAAGGAGCATCAACTTTTCAATAAAGCATACAATCCATTTTATCAACCTAAATAAAATAGAGCACTCCTTTCTTGCTTGGAACCATTGTGTTAACAAAGACCTTAAACTTTATCAAAAAAAAAAAAAAAAGAAGAAGAAGAAAGAAAGAAAGAAAAGAAAAGAAGAAAAAAAAATCTCTTACGTGCTCTTTAATTTAATTTAAAACCAAATAAAAAGTGAACATTATCACCCATCAACCCCTAAGGTCCACACCACTTGATTTCTTTGCCTCCCACGTCATCATTTACTTTGGTTTCTCTTTGCGTCTAGTAATTTTATTCTGACATTTCAAACTACATTCTCCACCAGCCAACCACCTCTCACTTTTTGGCTCATTCATGAATGTTGATTTTAATTCTTGGGCATTGTATTTAGGTTTATAAGTTGAACACTTAAAAGTTAATTACCAAAATCTAAGACAAATTAAGTGGTTTAAGGCATGGCAATGGAGTTGTTATGAAGGCTTTTCTTTATCGAGGGGTCAAATCCCCCTATTTTTACATTATCACCTAATTCACTTCATGTTACATATCGTCATGTATCAAAAAGCAACAAATAATTTTATTCTAACAGCTAGGTTTATCTTTCATATAGATTTTCTATTTCAAATTATTGTAGTTGTGATATGTGATGCGTCCAAAAATTGTTCAGCCCTTGGATCGCTGATGGATGACCTGCAAAATAAAGTTAAACGTGGCCTGACCTTGGGGTTAGGAGGCCACCTCCGAAAGCTAAGTCAGTAATTAGAACACCACAGAGCTCTGGCGAGTTGCAGAGCTTAACTGAGAAATAGAATACAAGATGAACGATTGAGTTACCTCTGTTGGGCATAAGGCTTTAGTTTGTATAGGATTTACCTCCCTTCATTAACCGTCAGATTAATTCATGATCCTTCTTGGTGGCCATCCGATTGTAGGGTTTTTCCCCTTTTCTCGAGGGTGGAAGCGGTTTCCATGATCACCACGATTGCCCACTTCTTAAGGTAGTTGTAACCGTATATAACTCAATCACGTATCCCGAATTTGTCGGGATTGTGCTTATCCTAGGAACCATAAGGTTCCTTCCTCATCACGCTACCATGATGCCGAACTCGACCAGGATGGCCCAACCCGATCGTGAAGTCAGGCCGTCTTCAACCGGGTCAAAGACTGAAACGAAGATGGACCCGGTTCAGTAATATTTTATCCGCAACAATATGATAAATATATAGAATGATTTTTTGAGTCAAATAATTCTAAGCAATATCAAGGCATATTTTGTCTTGCTTAGACTGATAAACTCAAAAGAAATTCATATATCCTATATTCAAAGTGGAGAACTGAGTCTGAACGTAATACTGCTTATGAAAAATCTAACTTTTATAAAATTAATAAAAAGGAAAACATTAGTTATGGAAATTGATTCGTTTGTCTATATAATGAGGTGGGAATTTATTATGTATCAAAGTAATTAGTATTTCAATTAATCCATAAGAGTGAAACAAAGAAAAGTAGAAAACATCAGATCCAAGAAGAATACTAGAAGGAGGGACAAGTCTGATGCAGTCCTTGACAACATGATTAAGAAAATAAGAAAGTCAATACCAGAAGATGATTAACTAATATTCTCAACAAGTTGGTTTTGTGGACCATAAGGAACACATTGGCCAGCTTTGCTGTTCCATTCAGTCATCAGCTTCTTTCTGGAAATGGACCACAGAAGCACCACCCCAAGTAAAAATCCTGTTTTCATGGATCAGCTGAACTACCTAATTAAACTTATGGAACAATAAACAGAAAGAAAAAAAATTACTTGCTTGATTTTATTTAGTAGAAGATACAGGGTAGGCTGAAGCTTTTTTCTTTTTTTCTTGTTTGTTAGACCTAATAAATTTCCAGCTGCTACACTAGTTGGCATTTGTCTCAACTTTCAATTGAAATCTGTAGAGTTCTTGTCCTACTCATTTCTTCTTTCAGTTTTATCTGTTTGAAGAAAAAAGCTGCCTTCAATGGACCACATAAGCCATGCACATTGGGCATCAAGTTGCATTTAGACTATTTAGCTCACATGATGGGAGACAGAAACTGCTGTACAACTCTGTACATTTAGTCGTATTTATGATTTCAAAATTATATAAAAAAATATATCTATATATATCACAATCAAATGGAAGCTCAACAACTAGGGGTGGCTGTGGGTGGGTTCAGTTATAAACTTTCCCAGGTTAATACAAACTCAACATAAGTTTTCTACCAACTCGGAAACTCAGCTTGACTAAGCTGGTCCTGCAGTTTTCAATGAAGTTTTTTGGTTAGGACTACAACAAGATCTAATTCAAAATCTGTTAAGAGAAGAGATTAAAAAAAAATCTCTTTATTAACCTGATAAAGAAGCCACAGCTTCTTTTACAACAAACTAAGCAATTTCCTGTACAGATTACAGAGACATCCCCTCCCTACACCCATGATGGCAAAATGACAAAATTTCATTATATCTACACAATGACAAAGGAGGGCAAAAAACAAACAGCCTTCCCAATTTTTTTTTCTTTTAAAAAGAATCCCAGCCTTGATAATTCTAATTCACTCCCCCTCCTTCCCCCCCCCCCCCCCCCCCAACCCTTCTCTCAAAACAAAAAAATATATATTTAAACTAAATGGCATAGGAACGGTTGCATACCCCCTCAAGAGCCTCTGTAAACAAGGCTGAGAACCCAGTCATTGCCTGAAAAACTCCAGGCAAACCTGTTTGTATGTTAGTCAGTGTCATTGCCCTTGTTACCTCAATTGCCTTTGCATATTTCGACATCTCATCCTCGACCCGTCTCTGGCAAACTGCAAGTTCAGACTTTTTCTCGGCAAGAGGGTCCTGTGTATCTAAAACACGTCCATCATTGGGACCACTATCAGGAGGAGCTATGCCAACCATTGAATATGACAGGTAGTATTTCCTCTCAATGTTACGGAGTGCCGAGGCCTTCTTCTCAAGCTCCTTGGAGGCACTCTCCATTCGTTTCTTGGTCTTGATCTCCTCAGCCTGCTTACCCGATATTACGTGGACAACGTTAACAAAGCTTTTGATGGCCTCAGAAGCTACTGTGTCAGGAAGCCGATCAACGGCCAGCTTCCACTCATCACAGAAAGTAAAAAGGTTGGAGGAGGCTTGGACAGCAAGGGCTGGCTCTTGGCTGCCATTGGTGTTGCCATTGCCAACGTGGAGGAGAGTAAGCTTGAGCCAACCATGAAGGGACCTGGTATAGTCCTTTTGGTATTGTATTAGCCGGCAGAAGCTCGAGTGCCATGCAGAAACAGCTGATTCAAGGTGGCGGGTTGCCTGCCGGTGGAGTTCAGAGGTTGACTCCTCCTTTTTAGATTGGTTCACAAGGCCCTGAACTTGTTGCACAATGTGATTCTGAACCTCGTGGAACTGGTTCATTGCTCTCCACATGTACATAAACCTGCATGAAACATATTTTAAGAATAAATAGCTTAAATAATATATGCATTCAAAGTATATCTCAATTGGTTACCGTCACTAGAATTAGGATGATCAATGGTGTTCATGGATAGTACAAGTCCAGGTACTAAAAACAGAGAACAGAATGAAACGCCACAAAAGTCACACAGAACACAAATCAAAAATCCAAAACAGAAACATAGAGAATTTTCAATTCCCAGATTAAGTGAACTAGCAAGAAATCAGAGGACCCTCTAATCCCTGCCCAAGAACAAGAGACAAGGATTTGCATCCCTGAAACTGGGCTGTTGCTCCTGACAAAACAGATCTTTGGCAACACCTGCCAGATCCACTGTGGTGCTGATATTACCATGAAACGGCACTTGCTGCACCTGGACGTGTCTACTAGTGCATCAAAATGGTACCAATGTGAGCCTCAACCTTCGGCAGTCATAAGCGAACAAGACAATTCTGGAGAGGAATTTTCATACAAGTCCTAGTTAACATCCTTGTGAGAAAGAATCTTTTTGTGCCACTATTTGACTCTTTTTGAAACCCTGAAATGATGAAAGATTAGTAAGCAAACAACCAGCAAGCTGATGAAGACATCCCAATCACATGGAACCTTCGGTGAATGTGGTTACCCCAGCTGACACGTAGCAGTGGCTTGACTTACAGATGCAATTTCCACTTCCATCTGAATCTTGCTGACAAACCCAGCTTTCAGAAATTTACTTTTCTAACCAAACATTAATAAGATTCACTTGCTTTCAGAGAGATCACGGCTATGATGCATTATATACGAGAACTGATCAGCCTAAAAGCCTAATTTCTGAACTACACAGCCTTCCAATCAGGACGAGTTCAAAGAGAAAATGTGTAACGAAAATAGGGTCCATCAACAACAGGCCCCTTCCACTCTTGAACACGGCCTACCAACTAAGCCCCATATTTACAAATATGGCCACAATTATGAGGCAGCAGACAGCACAAAATCTGACCAAAACCTAGATATGGATATATTAAAACCATGGTTGAATGCATCTCAGAAGCATCGTTTCAACTTTTCCCCCTGTAGTTAAAAACATTAAGATCCTTATCTTAAGTTTTTAATGCTGCACCAAAGAGATTGGTCACCAATAGCAATCTAGGCTCAAAGAACATTTGGTCATTCAGCATGTTTAAGGCACTGGCTTGAGGGCATCCTGCAAACAAACTCATATTAAATGGTCCCACAGGTGTTACAACAGTATAACCACAGGGCTTCATTACTCCATTAATAGAGTAGCTACAAGTTTCCTTTGCAGGTATAAAAGCCACTAAAATTAAACTAATACACAAATGTACTCTTCAACAGCAAATATGCATCCAATGAACCATATCTGCTATCAATTGTTATTCAACCCATTCTGATGCACGGCAGATATCAAAGTGTGATCTGTAAATTTAGTCATACTATATGACGATACCAATATGGTGTAGATTGAGGAAAAAGGGATACTATAGATTGAGGAAAAAGGGATACCACAAAGTGACTAATTGGATATTTGGAGTCAATCACAAATGAAGAAGGTGACATAGAGAATAATGTTCAACTAGGAATCACAGTGTGATGGATGAAAAGGAGTGGTGTGACTGATATATTCTTTTAATAACCAGAAGAAAAGTTTTCCTACACTGTTGTTTGACTGGCTAAGATATACAGGGTAGACCATTGGGCAGTTAAAAATGATTGTCTAGGTCTAGTTCCATATATGATCTTGAACAAAGCCTATTGTAAGGCAAGGATCCATGTTATAGACCCCAATTAGCAGAGATTCTCCAGAGTGCAGACTTGCTGGGCTATGCCTCACTTTCTAACCATTTTTTGTCTAGCATTTTACTATGTATTTCTCTTTTAGTTCTTTCCATTTCTCATCTCTTTCACCATTCCTCTTTTCCCATGTTTTCTTTTTCTTTCTGGCTAGAACTCTGTATTGCATACTTTCTTTTGTTTGGCTTCATGTAGCTAATCTGAGTTGGTTCTCATCGTTGGGTGGATTTTGGTGCACATTTACACAAAATAAGTAACAAAGCCACAAAGGTAATATTCAAGGGAGAAAATAGAATTTGGAAGGGAAAAAAATTTGAAAAGGTAAATGTAGAACAGGTCAACTGCACCCACTAGATCCAAAGTATTTGAATCCACATGTTACAGCTGAAAACTTTTCAACACTCTAACCACAATAATAATAAGTTAAATGTTAATAGTAACAATTACATCTACATGAACACGAAACACACACCACATACCTGAGAACCAGGCCATCTATTAGTTAGTTAAAATCACCAAATCAATGCACTTTCACATTATTTTTCCATCTGATTAGATGGGCCAGAATGATAGATATATGCTTATTCATGGCAAAATGAAGAATAAGAGATTCAATTGCCACAACAATATGAACTTCATAAAATTAAATCAAACATACCCATGACAAAGCTCAACAAGCTGCGGAGAGAGTTCACTGTCCCTTAGTTGAATGATGGCAGAAGATGTGGTTGTGACAGCTTGTGACGTGACATCAATTAGGGAATGCAGCCTCTGTATAGCTGCCTTGGTCTCGTTCAACTTCGATTCCTGCTCGCCCTTATACTCCTGACTCTGCAGTGATGCCAACTTCTTTTTATGTTTGATCATCACTCCTTCTCTAGCCTACGTGACAGACTCCAAACACAAATCAGATTAGCATTCTGTCTGACTCTGCTTCAACTTATTTAAGAAGTGGGTATGGAAAGTAACAGCTCAAAAACACAACTCTTCATTAAATGATAAACCAATAATACGATTTCACAGATACTTCAACATCAATCAAACTCAGTATCATTCAATTTTTACACAAAAGATTGATAACAACCAATGACCCATCACAGAAAATCCCATCTTTCACTGTCAAGTAAGAACTTTCCATTTCAGTTGACAATTCCCAGAAGAAGGAAAGAAGGGCAGGAAGAAGAATTGCAGAAAAAATGCTTAACAAAGCCACATGTGCCAAGTCGTAATCGAAGCCCCACCGCCAAACTTAATAACCCCAGAAAAATATCACGAGAAAATGAGAAATATGGTGGGGTTAGAAATGACAATAATAACCTGAGCTACCAGTTCAGAAAGCAAGTGCATTTTAGTCATTTTCAAAAGAATACCTTGACTTCCTCGTAGAGTTTTTTCTCCCAGGCGAGAAGTCGTTCCAAGGTTGAGCAATGACTCTTCGAACCGCCCGGTTCATTGATTGAACCAGCATCGAGCCGGTACTTAACTGCTAACGGCGGCTTCGAAGTCCAAGTCGAACTCAGGTTACTCAAAACGCTATTCGAATGATAAACCGTTTCTGCAAAAATTCCCCCAATAAGTTCTACAGAGATTTTGAAATCGTCAACCAAATCTGTAAACAAAGTATAAATTTTTAATAGATTTTGGTTAGGTAGATGAATCGAGAATCCTTACTTACTCTTCAATTGTTTGAAACTTCGATCGAGTTGAGCTCGCCCGGTTTCGAGGAACTCCGACACGGGATCACCGGCTGCGGCAGCTTTATCGAAGTACTCTTTGATCGCTGCAACGATTTCCGCCAGATCTCGATGCCTAACCACCATTCTCATGTCTGATACATCGTTGACGCCGCCGGCATTCCAACTGACGGAAGATCCGGTATCGTCGAATTTTTCCGATTTCTCAATTGGTGTATAATTCGGCTTCGCCGTGGTCTCAGTATAAACTGAAGATCCAAAATTCGATCTAGAACCGATCTCTGATCTCGAATCACGGTCTCTATCGTCGTCTTCATCGTCGGATTTGGAGTCGGAGCTAGTGGAGCCGTAGTGGTCGCCCCATTGACTGCAGTGTACTTCTTCTCTCTCGGTCCCTTCGTCTTTTTCTTCGTCGTCGTCGTCGTCGTCGTCGTTGTAGTCTTTGTCGAGGTGGTGGTCCTGGTCGGAGTGGTGGAGGTCTTCGTCATTTTTTCGCCGGTAGAAGTCAGAACCAGGCGGTGAAGGAGGATAGAAGTTTTCCCAGTTCCAAGCCGATGAGGTCTGAGAAGGAGTGCTAGAATAGGTGGAGTAGGTCGGGAAATTGAACGGATAATTGTATTTTGCGGCGGGTGGTTGGCGAGGAGGAGTGGAAGAGGGGCTTGATTCAGAGAGGATGTGCGGAAGCTTCGAGCCTTTAATGGTGCCAGACGGAGCTGAAGAAGGAGGGAAAGCAGGAGGTGGAGGAGGAGGTTGTGGAGATGGAGTAGTGAGTGGACGTGGCGGTGGGGGTGGTGTCTGTGTTGAACGGAAGGACCCTCTTGAAGAGGGATTTCGAAGGAGAACAGATGGGGTTTGATCGGCGACGGAGAGAGGCTCTCCGGCAGCAAAGTCGGTAAGAGCAGAGCCAGTGAGGCGTAGTGAGCGGACGTAGTCGGAATGAGCGGCGGCGAGATGGTGCCGAGCGTAAACGGCTTCTTTCATGAGGCGGCGCCGCTCCTTGCACTGTCTCACAATGTCTTCATTGTCAAACTTAGACGCCGTGCAGCCCATGGCGGTGGCGCGTTCTGTTTTTTCAAATTAGTCGGAGAGAGATAGAGAGAGAGAGCAAAGACGAAATAGCTTCTACCCTCTGTTCTTCATTTCTCCTCCTCTCTCTCTCTCACTCTCACTCTCGCTCATGTACTATTCGATATTTCTTTTTCTTTAGATCCACTATAAATAGTCGCTTTTCACGTTTAGAGATCGAGACTTTAGTCTCGGCTCTCCAGACTTTCATTAAATATTTGTCCTAATTTTTTTTTTATAGTTATCTAAAAAAGTTCCAATTTTTTTTATAATAAAAAGAAAAAAAATTATAAAACACTATTCCATGCATAAATTAACAACACTACATGTAAAATAAAATATAAAATAGTATTGATATTAAGTTACTAGATGCATGACGCTTTTTTTTGGTAATGTTAGTTGTCAAATAATATTAATATTAAGCTACTAGATGCATGATGTAAGGTAAGATGTCATAAGATTTTTTGGGTAATATGAAATTCCACAAGATTACATGGTAAGATTTTCTTTCTATTATCAGTATATGGTTTAATATTATTGAAAAATTATCCTACGTTCCTAATGCTATTTTTTACTCTCTAGACCATATTATATGGATTGTTATTGACACTGATCTATGCTAATCAACATTTGTTTATATCGATCGGATGAAATATCTCCAATCCATCCAATTTCTACTCTACATTGACATGTGAGTTTTTTGTATACTAAATATATTTAAGGCTACAACAATGTCAAGTTGGGCCAAATTTTTTATAACCTTATCTTGAACTCGGATACTTTAGTTTCACTCTTTAACCCTACCCTTATCAATCTAAGTCTCATTAAGTCAAACATTGAACCAAATCTCGGTCTTAAACACGATCATGACCTAACCACCGACCATACTAGACTAGTCCCAACCAGGTTAATATTGAATCCAGTCCGTGACATTGACCCTAGTCACAAAATAATAAAACAATCTATATTTTCATATTGTTATTCTACACTAACTAGAAGTCCTATAGAGTGGTAGGATGAGTCAGATTAGAGTAACAGATAGGTCTATTACTTGACCCTGTCTCATCCTCAATCCTAATAGATAACTATCCTAATCCAGTCACGATTCACCATTAAGAGGAGAATTATGATTTGGACCATCGAAGCTAAATTTGCACCCCTAATAAGTGCTAGTTGTGAGAAATATTGACATCGATGTCCCAAATACCTTACCAATCCCAAATTGTAGAACATTTTTAAATGAAACCAATGTTCGCTTCATTTCATGGTGCGCCTCGAATTATTCTAATTAGGATATGTAGTAATTTTTCGCTAGACCAGGAGAATTAGATGTAAAAGTTATATCCTAAAGATATAAATAAAGTACCATAAAATGGTCAAGGTAAGCCACAATTGCAGAAAAAAAAGATTAAAGAAAAACTTAATTAATTAGTGGTAAGAGCTTGGTGCATTGAAATGCTCTTTTTATTACAAGTTTTACATTAAAAAATAGTCCCTATTTATTTTGCGTGACACACCAATAATTGATGTACCATTTAATATATTTCAGTTTTCCTAATTCTTTTTGGGTCCAATTTCGAATCTTTTATTTCCAATCAATTTTTCTTTTCACTTGATCGACATGGTCTTTGCAAAATAATACCAACTTTTTGGAGCAAAGATTCATTGGGCCAGCTCAGGTACACTTCCATTACATTCTTAAGTAGATAATTTTAAATATAATTTAAATATATAATAAAAATTTGTCAATTATTCTAAGGAGATTTGAACTATTAACCTTATATTATGATTTATCAAGTGAACCAATCAAGGTTTCTCTTGCAAAATAGTACTTGAGATCATGGTACCTCGTGTCGGCGATAAATTGCCGACATGAGGTGAAATTTCCAGGTGTCGCTGGGAGGGATACCCCCCAGCGACACCGACTTAACATTTAGTCAACGATATATCGCCAGAAATCGACAATATATCGCTGACAGTCGAAAACTTGACCTGTGTCGATTCACCAATTGTTTGACAACCACCGGCGATGATATTGTAGAGGTCGAGAGAGGGAGGGAGAGGCACACAGACAAATAGGAGGGTTCATTGCGTGCTTTAGCCCCTTGATCAAACCCGAATTCTTCTCGGATCGAAGCCATGGATGGCTTCCACCCCAACCCAAACCCCTCCACGGCTTTGAAAAAAAAATGCAAAAACCTTGACTCTCCATCCAGGTCCTCTCCCATTCTAGATCCGATCCCTAAAAGTGAAACCGTGGTTTGGGATGGCTGACGGTGAGTATCCCTGGGAAGGAGAGAAATTTGCCACCGGGGGAGAAGGAGGAGATTGAGTGGTTTGGATGGCTGACGGCAAGTATCCCTGAGAAGTAGAGAAAGTTGCCACCGGAGGAGAAGGAGGAGATCCGGCGATTAACCCTGAAAGGAGAGAGTTGCAGATAAACCGTGGAACTGTAGAAGACTAAATTGAAGTAGGTTTTAGTATTTAGGATTTAAAAAAATTTAACATTTAGGTTTTAAAAATAGGGCGACTTTTGACAACATGTCGCTCGAGTCGCCGTGTCGCTAGGGTCCGACATGTCGAACCTTGCTTGAGATACATCTAACTCTCACTAAATGACTAGTGGCAAATACCCAACTTACCCTTTTGAGGTTATCTGCATTGGATTTACTTGTTTCATAAAGAAGCTATAAAATCTTTTGGAGTCCGGATCTTCTATTTGACAGTAAAAAATTGTACTCTACTCATATTTTGTCACCATGTATTTAAGATAGGGTCCACCTCTAAGTATTTATGACCTATTTTATTATGCTCTGAAATGCCTCAAAAAAAAAAAAATAATAATAATAATATAAACTCTATCTTTTGAATATATCTACCCATATTTTAATTCCCTTTTTTCAATGTAATATGATCATTAAAAGGTAAAGGTAAAACCCGTTTTACCGTTTTACTCTCTCAGGAAAATTATTTTATTAATCTAGCTTTTGTAAAAGTGGTAGAGAAAATAGGTAAAGAAATCCGGGAAGACAATCGGTCTCCTAGGATGGTTTTTCTCTCTTTTCCTTTTTCAATTGTCCACGAGTGTCGACTTTTGTTTCCTTAATAAAAAGGCATATTTTACCCATATATATATATATATATATATATATAATAAATAAATAAATAAATAAAGCATATGCGAATCTGGCATTGAACTCTCAAAGAGTAACTAGCTGTCAAAAGTCCAAACCAGTCAAAGACTGCATTCCTTTTCCACAGCATAAATATAAATACATAGGCCTTATGAGAATCATTAGGTCATCCACATATTAAATAGTGTCAATTTAGGGTTATAATTTGATATTTATTTGTATTTTATTTTTATAATAAAAAATAATTTTTTTAATAATTTTTTTGCTAAAAATTCTCCATGAAAAGCATACATCAATGTTCAAATACAAAAGATTTCACATTGAATGAGATTTGGCTCATTAATTAGAACATAGACAAGGCTAATTTGTCTCGCGTGATTCCAGTCAAGGACAACTAAGAGGTCCAAGACTAAAACAAACTTGAATTGGTTTGTCAAAGTTCAAGACCAAAGGTAAGAATCTGTCAAGAATCAAGATAACAACATGAATGAGTTTTACTAAAAATACTCAAGATTGTGATTGGTTTTTGAATGAGTTTTACGAATTCATAATTATGATTGTCAAATTGTGAATTCGTATCATAATTTGACAATCATATCTTCTTTCTTATACCTTAAACGTTCCGGTCTAACATCGGTCATGGATCGGATATCAAAACCGATACAACCGATACGAAGCCGACCCCTACAAGGCTAGAACCTAGGGAAAGCATGAGAAAGAAGTGGAGAGATGTTTATCTTTATCCCCCTCCACCTTAAAAAGGTTATCTTTATCCCTACGTTAAAAGGTTAAGTGTTATTCCCTTTCGGTGAAAAGAAAAGCTTATAACAAAATAAAGATTGAACCAATGCAAAAACGGTGAAACTTGGAACTTCACTTTCTATTTCCCTCGCTTGCTTGTGGTGGGGGCGTGGGGCCCCCTCATTTATAAATTATTAAATGTGTAGTTATTCTTTTTGGAATCACAATTTGGCCGTTAATTTTAGACGGAAAAAGGTGACCTTTGGTCCGATATCTCGTTCACGCCAGATTGCCGTTTTCTATCCCGTCTAAATTGAAGACTTGGAAGCCCCACTGCCTGTCTGGCAACCACCCTTTTGCCTCGTTTAGAACTTCACTTATTTTCTACTAATAAGGTCTATCAACACAATCTCCCTTTCTCCCCCTCTTTTTAAATTAATGTGAAGCTTGTCAAATGACAAAACTAACCTCAAACCTTAAACCCCCCAACCATATAGGATCCATTTTTTGATGAAATAAATTCTAAATATTGGCTTCTAGAGAGCACATTAATCCACATTCCGTTTTCCACCAAAAGGAAAATACCATTGTCATTTCCTTTGGTAATTGACTCTTGTCGACATCAAGGTTTAAAGTATTCTATGATATGATAAAATACTAGTCAATACGTATCAATATTAGACATAACCGATACGATACATCTCAATATGTCTCTCTATTGAATTGCACTAGGATACATTGACTAATACGATATAATACTCGATACTGTCTCTTAGAATCATCTGACATTGATACTTTAAACCTTGGTCAACATCATCAACTAAGTTCAAGACTACTCAACTACAAAGTGAGTTTTAAAAGTGAAATGGCAATGGTGTCCTCAAGGCACTGATATAATAATCCTTATTCCAAAATGGTGACGAACACTGTTCTTTCTCTCCCACCTTGCATGCCGCGAATAATATAAACATAGCTTTGCTGCATTGCACAAGAGAGTCCTCCCATTAGGTTGTTTACATTCACAATCTCTCCTGAAAATGATGGTTCTACAGGAAATCCAGAAACTTCTAGTCCAATTAATGCTTTCTTGTGCACTCTCATTGACCACAAGAGCCACATTACCAGAAAAAGAAAATATATACCCCCAAGAATCTAACTACGTTTTACTCCATTAGAGAAAAAATAAAGCCTTTCTTTCCCAGAAACCTCACCGAAACGGGGCAATAGCACCAACCAACAGGTCAAATTTCTAGTTGCCCTCCAACATGTCTGGTTTCCCATAAAAGGCACCATTTGTATGCAAGAATTTAGGTTGGATGAGTTCCCCTTGACATATTGTAAGTAAATTGTTCTGTTTCAATGCTCTGAAAAAAAAAATTTGGATACTTGAAACTGGCTTTCCTACCCTCCTAAAGGTGATTTTCAAGCTGCAAGCGGTTCCTCTCTTCCCTGAACAAATTTTCAGTAAAATTTTACTTTTAAAAAAATTCAACATATAAAACTTACAAATTTGGGAGTAAGTTTAGGGAAAGCTCTTTTTGTTTTACATAAAATTTTAGTGGAAATTTTTCCTGCAGAATTTCACTTTATAAATTCAACTAAAACATATAAAAGTTTATACTTACGAAATAAATATTATCATGGAAATCTGTTCAAGAAACATTTTATATTGAAACAAAATGGAGGTAATAGCCCTAAAGTCCAACTAAAAAGGTATTTAAAAGAAAGCATATATCATATGACAAAAAGTCCAAATCTCAAACCCCACAGCCCTGCAAACAGCCAGGCAAGGGGTGGGGGGGCCTACGCTGGATTGGTCCCTCCTCCAGTTTTGGAAACCAGCTAGCAGCAACAAATAGAAAAAAGAAGCATCCACTGTACCCATAACCAAATATCACAAATGCAAATATATGCTTTTCAGCTAAGGAAAAGAATTGCAAACATATGCATACATACAAACGTACCTTATGAGTTTACTTAGCGTTCTACAGTTAACATCTTTTGTTTCCCAGAAATTTCTCAGAAAACTACCCATAACGTCACCAACTACCCACCCACCCATTTTATTGATTTTTCCAGTTTACCGAGAAGTGGCAGATGAAGGAGAACTGACCATTCGTTGATTATCGGTTGCAAACCCAAAGTTCTCGAACAGGCCCTGTAGATTTACAGATCAGGAAAAGCAGCAAATGTTGGGTACCAAAATGTCTGTGTGTGAAAGAAAAACGTTTTATAAATAAATAGAGACCACACAGTTGTTTCGGTTAGAGTTGTGAACATACCAAGGCATCGTTGATTGCATAAGCCACGCAGTAATGTTCCTGAATACACCAGTGGTGGTTTTGTACAGAAAAGGAAGGTACTTCTCGTCAGAAACCCAGATGCAATTCTGTATAATAATCTCTATGAACGTACAAATTACACAGAAGAAAAAACAGGAAACAGGGGGGCTCCACTACTGCACTGCTTGTAAGAAGAAGCTAGAGGATATAATGATCCAGGCAAACCCAAAAGTCTTTTTAACGGCCAGAAGCCATTGGCAGCTAAGAATAGCATGTGGGATCTTAATAACAAACTCACTGCTTTTTTATATACATAAAAAATATTATATATATAAAAAAAAAAAAAAAAAAAACACTCACTGTTGATCCCATTTAGTACAAGTTAGATCAAACCCCATTAAAAGCCATGGAGATGGGGTGGGGTTGTGTAGTAAGGGTCAAGGATCTCAAGGACAAAATTATTAATTTATTATCAGCTCCATGGAAGCATTATAAACTTCTTATCAGTTCCTAATCAGCATGGACATTAAAAGTTGGTGATCCCACTAAAAAGCCCCACCAAAGTAAGACCTCCATGCGGAAAAGGCTAAAACTTAAGACCACAAGGCCATGTACATCTCACATTGTCCGTGGAACAGAACAAATCTCACCCATTGACTAAGTGGATTTTAAATATTGCATCAACCCTATCATATTATGGGGTGAGATTTATTAAGCTAACATGAAGGAGATGTGTATCTGACATTGTATTTGCCTTCAATTTATACCAATACTTTTTATTTTTACTTTTGCTATTATTATTATTATTATTATTATTATTATTATTATTATTATTATTATTATTTTGGGTGGAGTTGGGGTAGGGGCAATATTGGTAAGGTGCATCACATGTATGAATAGCAATATAAGGAGTAACCTTCATTCTTGACCTTTTCCCTTTGTAGACAAAATAAGACATAGAAAGTTACCTGCATCATGTTCCACTCTTCAAACTCATCAAATAACTCTAGCCTTTCAATCCTGATCCAAAAAAGAAAGGGTCTATGAGAATATTTCTGAAAACTACAAAAAGCTTTTTGCAACAAAAGAAGGATCCATTGAGAAAAATGTTGAGAGATAAAAAGCATGCAGAAGAATCAGGAAAAGATGAAATCTACTTGTTCCATATACAGACAAACTATATACACTTTAGAATCTTTTATAAAGTTGGCTCAGTTTATCAACAGCCGTCCAACCTCTTTAAATCCTAAATTCACTGGCAGGCCAAATCAAGACAAAGAGTGGGAACCACTGTGAATTGGGTCAGTTGAATGACAAATAACGATTGAAGCTTTGGTATGGCAGTGCTCTGCTCTATTTGAGAATCTTCAAAGAACACAAGCACTTCTGATACATGTCAATGCAAGAATATCAAAGATACTTCAGCCAGTAAGAGAACATAAGCAGGGACAAAAATTTTGATATTTCATTTTCAGCCATCCCCACCATACTTATGTAATGACACTTCATCAGGTGTCCATCCAACAGGACAAGGATACAATTTAAGAAACAATTAAATGGTCAGAAAGCGAGATTTTAAGTACCAAGAAAACAGAAACAATTTGAAACATTCAATCTTAGCCAATCCCATCTTATTAGATGTAGTAAGGACCATGCAAAATATTATTAGCCACTACCACCAGTGTAAAAAGACCAATCTGCAGTTTCAGTTACAACCTGAAGGTAATTGGAAGGTAGCAGGGATGGAAGCTGGCTGGGCTCAAAAAGGCAAAGGACGAGGCCAGCTGACATATTTATACATCACGGCATCATGCTCGGGCAGTGCAGGACTCAGGCACACCCACTTTTGCATAGTAATTACATGGAAACTCTAATTTTCTTATCAGAACAAGTAATTCCAAGAACTAAAACCATGGCACTTTACATTAATGCAAGAATTTAACAGCCACCAATCTTCTAAAAACTGATTTTTCAAGAATTTAATCAACAGAACACAATTCTATAGTTAGTAGAAAATTCTGGGTATTGAGAAATAGTCCAACTTTTACTAGCGATACAAAAATTCAAAGCAGAATCTATGCAGTACAAGGGATAAGAAGAAAAATTAATGAAAGATTTGAAATAGAAAATTAGTTAGTTAGTACTGATGGGCCATCATCCGGTTGGGTTGATGTCTGGGAGGCAGCCAGCCTTTGCTAATATCAGGATATGGCCAGGTTGATTGGACCATGAACTGACCTGGACAAATTTTTTCCCAGAAGACAATCCAGTGATTATTTACATGTTTCCAGCACACTGAAAAACATTCTACAAACAAAATAACCAATGTTCTGTACATTTACAATAAAATTATCATTTAGGGTTAATCAAGCAGGATTTGAACAGCATTAATGCTCCACCTTGATTTCATGCAAAATTAATAGTTCCATGGCAATAGAACCCCAGTGAGAAGGTCTGTCCATAAATAAATATCATTGCTTTCAGTTTAACCAAGAAAAATGAGATGCACAGAAGCCAAGGAAAGGCACAAGAAACTGTTGTTATGAGAAAGGCAACTGTATGAGGAAACAGGGACAAAAAATTGAGATAGACAAATTATGACTGCATGGTGCATACGTTCATCAAGCCAAACAATCCAGTTTATATGTAGCGCCTTGTTACTGCAGAGAGGATTCAACTAGAAAACCACCCTACATTAGCATCAATGACATGTTGCAGCAGAATGCAGAACATTGAAAAAGCAATAAACCAGAACTAGTAACTCAGGATGTAGGGATCTAACCAGCCAACAGATGGATACCAAACTTAGTTCAAGTGGAAGTGATGCCAATCAGGTCCTTGGCTCCAAGGTACAGCCAATTCTGATGGCTGGGTAAGGATATAGGAGTTGGATTTGAAATTTGAAAGTAGACCTCCAAAATAGAAGATTTAATGGAGAACTTTGTATTCCAGTAATCAAAATAAGACACCCTGCGAGTTAACAAAACTACCCATCACAGAACTCATAGGGTTAGTAGTATGGGATGCTGGAGCTGCAACTTGGCTTTTGGCGTTTGCTTTTTATCAAAAATTGACTGGAGAAGCTAGAGATTATCAACCATCCTTGCTTTGAACTCCATCAAAAAAACCTATTCTAAATTTGGATTTCCTAAGGTAAACTCTTCCTCAGAAATTTTCTTTTTAAAATTATCTTAACATAGTGTTTGGTTGTGAAATTAATATAAATGCTAACAACTTTGCCTGACCTATAAGTTGATGGGGTTCAATTTTCTTTTTTCTGCTAAATAATTATATATATATATATATATATATATATATATAAAAAATATATATATATAATATATATATATATATATATATATATATAAAAAATATATAATATATATTTTTTGAAAAAAAGGAATCTTTTGCAAAATAAAATTGAAAAGAAAATAGGGATTAATGGTGATTGTTTGGAATTTAACTTTTATGCATGTTAAAAACCATTGGATCCTCGACAGCCTTAAGGAGTTCAAAAATTTTCACCCATTATTTATAATAATTTATCTTTCAAAATCATTATAAATTACAAAAAAAATCATAAAATATTAAGGGAAAATACCTGATTCAGTTGGGAAATTATTTTCAACATACATACTGTATGTTGAAATTCAAATCAAATGCACCATTCAATTACAATGTTTAATACTTAAAAGTAATTTTCAATAGAAAATTTAAAATTTATTGTGTATTAGGAAAAATACTACATTCATATTTAGCAATTTGATTGTTTTAGTAGCTTGATATTATGCTTAGTAAGTATTAATTCAATACTTAACCCTAAAATACATTGCGCTTTTTTTTTAGTATTAGTGTATGAAGTTAAGAGTTTTGTTATACAATAGGTGGCCATCTTAGACAACATGGCAACATGGAGACCTGAGGTAGGCTGATAGAAGGATTCCTAGGGTTGATATTGTGGGAAGATGCTTAATTCTGTAAGGGCCATTGGGTTGAGCAACATTTGTCTGGTGGCTATAGTGACGCTGCCAAATGCACAAAGGTTCCTAATAAAGTGCAGCAAGCTAGGCAAAGCATTTCAGAGGACTAAAGAAAGCTGACAGAAAACAGAGGCGGCAAAAGCTTGATGATGCGCCAGAGAAGATACCAGTAGAAGAGGATGCAGATGTCTGGGATGTTGGTTGTACGCTGATGCAAGATTTTCAATTAGAGGCTGAGTGGAGACAGTATGAACAAACATTAGCTATTAGTAGACAAACTTTCCATTTCAACTAATGAGGCAATATGAGCAGCCAAGAGAAGTTGGTGGATCTGGCCCAGCTGCAACAGAGCAAGAAAGTGAGAAGAGGAAAAAATCATAGACATGAAGAATGGCATAATCAACCTCCTCTAAGGAGAACACATTCTAAGTCTTGTTCTTCAGCAGGATCCCATTATATTCAGGCATAAGATTCTTATAAGCCAAGGAACTCTCGCATAATTGGTAGTAAAGATCAAGTGCATGATTCCTTTAGTAAATTAATGTTCTATAATAATTAATAACACCTCACCTAAGGCAGCCTAGGAAACATAAAACCAGGTCATACTTGACATTGCATATAGGGCTGGCCTAAGAATGAAAATGCCCATTCCATGGGAATTGATAAATGAGTTCTTGCCAAAGCACAAGGAATCGAAGTACCACAAAATCACTTATGAATTGACGCCAAGGTGGGACACATACAGAGTAACTATTATGGCTTATGTAGGACTATACCTGCTAGACAAATCCATCATCAACTTCAAGGTCAGCTGTAATGGTAAAAGAATCTTCTTTAGGTCTTTGAATTCATTAAATGATATAAAAGATGCATCATTTTGTTAGACAAAATCAAAAGAATGTTCCAATGGAGGTAAGGCAACATCATTATCCAAATTATGACAGATAATATTCTAACCACAAAAAAGCTAGAGAGAAATTAATGAATAAGAGAAGCAAGAGGATCCACCTCTTTTGGGCACCATATGCAGCATGTCATAGTTGTCACGCCACCTAGGGAAGCAAGGCACCCGAGGATGGGAAAAAGAACAAGACAACACCTAGGGTGCCTAGGCACCACCAAAACAATTGGACACCTAGGTGACACCTTGACAACTATCCAGCGTATTCCATTGTCCTAATACTAATGGACATGGGGAAGAAAAAATAGGTAACAAGTGTGGTATAGAGGGCAAGACAAGTGAATATGTAGAAAGTAAACTTTAATAAACAAAAATAGTGCAATAACAAGAAGAAGTGAGAAGAAGAAAAAAAGAAGAAGAGAAGAGAAGAAGAATTGATAGGAATCACATAAGCCTGCGACTCTAGCTTAAAACTCCTAAAATCACAGCCTTTTATTTATAGATATCAATAGTCTAGATTACAACTTGCGAAGCAAGCCATCCTGCCCACTAAAATAGGAAATAAAGAGTACAACTTATGGACAGAATTTTATAGTCTTCTAACTCCTAAAATCTGTCCAAAATAGAAAGTACTGAAAAAGGAAAGTTATGAAATTAGTAACTAACAGAAAATAGAAACTATGCTTTGTAGAAGCTCTCAAAACTTGTGTAGCAAGATTGCTACATTAGAAATAGAAAGTAGAGTAGCATATCTAAAAAGGAAACAAGCATCATTGGCATAATACTGTTCATGTTACTATTTGCATGAATAATAAAACATCTCATTGTTCTTGTGTGTACTTCAACACTCCTCCCAAGCTGAAGTATACAAAAAAAAAAAAAAAAAAAACACCTCCAGCTTGCACAATATGAATAAATTTGAAAGGTAGCACCAATCTTGAATCATGTAGCAATAGTAGACGTCGATAAACCACTAATAATGAGAACAATTGGCAATCCATAAATATAACAATATCAAAGGCACTATCCAAATAATGGCAGTAGTAGGGAGGAATATCCACACTAATTCTTCAAAATTGCAACTCCATTGTTCATGTAAGCACTCTGCAAGAAGGCAAGTAGTTGGTAAAGTATGGGAAGGTAAAAGGGAGGTAGTAGGCAAAATATGGGTAGGTAAAAGGGAGTATTGGTTATTGTGGACCAAGTAAGTAGGTAAAAGATATTATTGGTTCTGTGCACCAAGTAGGTAGGTTAAAGACAGCATAGCTTACTGGGGACCAAGCAAATAGGTAAAAGACAGTATAGATGCCATGTTAGAATTTCAGCCCTTGTGATTAGCTTAGGAACTGAAAAAGAGAAGAAGAAGAAGAAACCGAAGAAGAAGAAGGAGAAGAAGAGAAGAGGGGGAGAGAAGGGGGAAAAAAAAAAAAAAAAAAAAAAAAAAAAAAAAAAAAAAAAAAAAAAAAAAAAAAAAAAAAAAAAAAGAGAGAGAGAGAGAGAGAGAGAGAGAGAGGCATTGTATGTATATTTTGGCTTTGCCCTAGTACTTTATTTATAATGTAACCTAAACTGAGTTACAGCAAAAAGAAAATTATATATTGCATCGAATTCCTAAACCTACTAAAAAGGAAATTATCCTGGGGAGATTACTTGTCAACCAAGCACTAAGAAAAATATAAACTTAGAAAGTAGCCAAAATAGAGAGCAACTAAAATAGAAAGTAACTAAAATAGAAACAAAAGGACAATAGAAAGTATCCAAAAAAGAAACTCCAAGCTGCAGCTCCAAAACTTGTGCACCAAGGTAGCAACTCCAAGACGCGAGCACCAAGGCAACATCTCCATAACTTGTGCAAATCTCAACACTCCCCGCTAGAGTATACACAAAGAAAGATCCAACTTGGATAAATAATAATAAACTTGAAAGGCAGCACCAATCTTGAAATAATAGGAACATATATTAAAGTGCCATCATCTTGAACACAAGTAGCAATAGCAGACGCCGATAAATACCTGAGAGAACTTCACCCAGGACATAGTCAACATCATTTTAAAAAATCTTTAATTCTTCAAGTTGAATGAACCATCCAATAATGAAAACAAGCGGCAATCCATAAGTATAGTAGCATTAAAGGCAATATCCAAATAATGTTAGTTGTAAGGAGGAATCTCCACACTAATAAATAAAAATTGTAGCTCCAATGGCCACACATAACATCTAGCAAGAAGGCAAAGTAGTAGGCAAAGGCATAGGTAGGTAAAAAACAATATTGGTTATTGTGGACTAAGCATGGTGGGAGATCTCGCGAGATCTCGCTGAGATCTTGCGAGATACTGCTATTTGACATAGCGAGACGAGATGAGAGGCGAACTGCGAGATGGGAGATCTCGCCACATCTCGCCGAGATCTCGCCATATCCCCAATCTCGCCGCAACCAAAAAAGCGAAACTGATTTTTTGTTGGAATTTGTTGGGGATTCAACTTTTAAACATCTTTAAAACATCAAATTATCATCATTCTAGCCTATTTTAACTAGATCTACAACAAAGGAAGATTTTCCCCCAAATGAATTTTCCAAATAGAATATTCTACAATGGGTGTGTGAGTTTAGTGTAAAATATGTTGATCCACAAGCTTGATCTAACTTCATGGAAACCAATTTAAGTGACATAAACCATATGTGACAACAAGTGATGAGTTGACGGGAGTCAATGTGGCCCGTGAATCGGGATGGGAACAGTGATACTCGGCTGTAGTCTGTAATCATACACATACTCGTGATTGTGATTGTGAACTATGGATTATGATTTATGACTTACAAAGCAAAACCCATGGTTGTAAAAGAAGCCAAAGTTCTGATAGTGAGTGAATGTATAATACAAGGACAACAGAAACGATACTCTACATTTCGGATATAGAAGACAAGAGGGTTATTCTCACAATCTAAGGCCACCAAGTGTTCAAAGGCCTAAATACACAAAACAAACAGCCCAACCGGGGCCCAACCACCGGAGGGCACCGAGGCATTTGGAGTCCGGGCATTTGGGGCGAGTCTCGCTCGAGCGGTCTCACCATGGGACAAGTAGGTAAAAGGCAATATTGGTTATTATGGACTAAGTAAGTAGGTAAAAGGTTGTGTTGGTTACTATGGACCAAGTAGGTAGGTAAAAGGCAGTATAGGTTACTGTGGACCAAGTAGGTAAGGTAGTATGGATTACCAAGTAGGTAGATAAAGAAAGTATAGGTTACTACAAACCAAGTAGGTAGGTAGGTGTTGCTATAGAATACCATCTTAGGATTAAAATCTCCAAAAATAATTCTCTTCAAAGGACTTTACTAGATATAGACAAGGGCTCCAATCTCCCCCTCACGTGTAGCATTACATGTGGATAAATAATGACGAAAAATTACCAATATCTCAAAGTCTTTAATGAGGAACTATGTACTTGAAGGAACCATGTTACTCGATGAATATGGGTGCAAGAACTTCCAATCATACAGTAGAAAAGTCCGAACTACCAGCATCAACTCAAACGAGACAGTAGCAAAAAAATTTACTCATAACATGACAATATTAAACCACTTTGTAGTAAGGGAAGCACCAACTAATATTAGAGGAAGAGTCGATAACCAATGGTATGTCCAAGAGATCCAAAAAGTAGCAAACTAACTCGGAGAAACTAATGATTATTAATATAATGTTTCATCTACTAGAAGAATAATACCATTGAAGTCGATTCTAATAAACAAAGAAGCAAGGAAACGGGCTGCATTCGATTTAGGTAAGTAGGACAGCAATGTTATGTAAATAAAATTTTCCAAGGAGTTGTATCAATCAAAACAAATAATAGCAGGAAAAGGGAAGCAATACGGTATCAACAACAACAACAACAACAACAACAACAACAACAAAAAAAAAAAATCCCAGAGCACAAAGACCTAATGAAACGGGCTGCTGCAATATAAGTGGATCAAACAAGAGTCCATATAATATCTTTTCTATTTACCAGAAGATAATACCTTGCAACCGATTCTGGTTGTTAGCTAACAATGGGCAGCAGAAAATAAGACCTAATTCAAACCTCTATTTACCAAAAGAATAAGGGGCTGAGGTCGATTCCGATAAATAGGGTATTATCCATCTAGATCAGCAAAGGCAGTAATAGCACAACAATAATAATGACAATAAATCAGGCATCCAAACAGATCTTTAAGCAAGTAATCCAATGAATATTGTAACCTAGGGAGCCAAGAGAAAAGAACACAGGCAGGTTGCAGTTATTGTGAAACTATAAATAACCAATTTATCTGAAGAAACATCAGTGCAGAATCCTTCACAGTTGTGACAGTAAAAGAATAGTTAATCATCTATTCTTCTTTTTTTCTTTTTCTTTTTTCCAGATCAGTTATATTCAGTAGATAGGTTGTGCAGTGGTAATAATAGGTAACTCGGTAGCTCCTCTAAGGTTTTCAATTGTAGTAGAAAAAGATCACTTCATGCTTTTATTTGAAGGGGGATCTAAAAAATCATTAATGCAGCAAGGGGTGGCTGCCCACCAGGTAGAAAGAAAAGAATATTGCAAGAGAAGAAGCAATCCCTAGACTGATTAAACCTGCTCTGATACCATGTTAGAAAGTAAACTTTAATCAACCAAAACAATGCAATAACAATAAGAAATGAGAAGAAGAAAAAAAGAAGAAGAGAAGAGAAGAAGAAAGAAGAAGAATTGATAAGAATCACATAAGCCTGCGGTTCTAGCTTAGAACTTCTAGAATCGTAGCCTCTTATTTATAGATGTCAATAGTCCAGATTATAAGTTTATAACTTGAGAAGCAAGCCATCTTGCCCTCTAAAAATGAAAATAAATAGTATAACTTATTGACAGAATTTTATAGTCTTCTAACTCCTAAAATCTGTCCAAAATAGAAAGTACTGAAAAAGGAAAGTTATGAAATTAGTAATTAATAGAAAATAAAAACTATGCTTTATAGAAACTCCTAATACTTGTGTAGCAAGATTCCTACATTAGAAATAGAAAGTAAAGTAGCATATCTAAAAAGGAAATAAGCATCACTGGCATAATACTGGTCATGTTACCATTCACGTGAACAGTAAAATAGCCCATTATTCTTGCATATACTTCAACAGAATACTTTTGGACATAACCATGGCTATGGTTGAAAGAGAAGTTAATAGTGATCTAGAGAGGCTTGCTATTACTCGATTTGCAACCAACTACGTTGCATTCAAGAGATTTTAAACAAAGGTTAGCAGTCCAAGGTCTATGTTTGGCAGTGATAAGTGGTTTGTTTGGAGGTGATCCACACACAAGGTAGAGGGCAGCACAACAAACCATCTTAAGTGAACAGTTCTGGTGTGACCTGAAAAAAATGGTCGCTATAGTAATGCTAGTGGCTGCAGTACAAAGTGGAAGCCTAAAATGTCCCGCATTTGTGCTATCTTTCAGCAGATGAAAGAATTGGCATGAGCTGTGATACCTCAGCGCCTACTACCTTAAGATAATTGATGACTAAAGGAAAAGCACCTTAGTCATCCATTGCATAATGTTGGTGAGTTGAAGTTGTTCAATATACTTTATAGTTGCATTTACATCTACATATTCAAAAGTATTAAGTCACCAAAAAATAAATATTTGTCATCACTTTATTAGCTCAATCTCAAACATAAATTCAAGCATAACCTTGGACCAGAAAAAGAACTGCAAACAGAAATGACTAGATATATAACTGCTAACAGCAATTGAAAATTTAGTTAAGAAGTTGAAGCCAAATGCAAAGACAAAGGTGTATAGCAAATCATGAGGTGTGACTACAGAGACTGTAACCTCAGCTCAACTAAGCAGTAAGCACCTCTTTTCCTTGAGGGAAGAAGTTAGGCATTGAGCCTCCAAATTGTTTGGCTGAAGGCAAAGAAAAAGTCAAGGGAAAAGGACATTAAAAAAAAAAAAAAAAAAAAAACGTAACTCTTATATATAACAAAAGAGCTTATTCATGGAGAAAACTTGGTAAGCAAAGGATAAATTTCAAAATAAATAATAAAGAGTTGCTTCATTTGCTATGTAATATACTCTTCACGTAAATACTGATGGAAAGGCAAAACAGAAATTTGAAACAAAAACAAATCCAAAACATTAAAGAAGTTTCAATGGAGTCTTGGTCAACAAATTATAGTGGAAGGTGTTGTTCCATTGGCCTAAAATGAAGGTGTTGTCATTGTTGGCAACTTAAGTGGGCTTTGATATGGAAATTAGATTGAGAGAAAGAATCCAATCAAATAAAGAAAACTCAAGAATCCCGTTTTGAGGGCCGCCAGCGTGATCAACCCCATCGGATGGCAACGGGTCCGATTGAACCGATTGGAGGAGAGCTCACGACCTGATCTTCAAACCAACGGGGATGTTCATTGGAGATATCTAAGTTAGTCCGATTGGTACGCAAAACACTCCTTGTTTAAGTCGATAGGAACACGAGTTGATTCAAACCCGAGTCCAGTGATCAACCCCATCGGATGGTCATCCGAGGTCCGATGAGCCGATTTTGGAGGAGAACTCACGACTCTGACTCAAACCAACGGTGGGATTGTCATTGGGCGAAGTAGCCGATTGTACGTAAAACACCCTGTAAGTCGGATAGGAACTCGAGTGATTCAAACTCGAGTTAAATTAATCATAAAAGGAGAGCAAACCCAGCAGAAGATGAGGACGTGAGGAGCGGGAAAGCGGGAGGTCGAACGGAAGACGTTGGTTGGCATGGAGATCGAAGCATGGGAATAAGAAGTCTTTGTTTCTGAACAAGAAAGAAACGCGAGAAGAAAAGAAGGGAACATGGGTATGGCTTAAAGAGAGAAAACTGAAAAAATTGAAAAGAGAAAAAAAGGGTTGGAGCGCAGGGGGGGGTGGGCCCCGCGAAGCAAGACTATAGCGGGGATTGGTGCGGACGGAGCACAAATAAGGACCAGCAAGGGAGCGCGGGGGGGGGTTGGTGCCCTGTCAATGCAAGACATAACAGGAGGGCCGGGAGGACAAAATATCTAAGAGGAGAGTAAAACGAAACCCAGTGGGTATTATTCCGTGGATGTAGGCAAGGGGACCACGAAACTCGGGGCAGCAGACCCACCACATGTGGGATTTTGAGACCGTTCACCCCCCTCTCGGGTCAATGGGAATAACGGAGGGAACTAGGAAGACAAAAGTAAGACCTAGCTGGGTTTACTACTGCCTATCTTATACCTATAAATATTCATAATATTTTGTATTCGTAATGCAACTGACTATTGGATGTTATATGGAACAAGTTAACCTTACCTAAGAAAGTTAACGATTCAAATGCTCTTACAAATGTGTTCATCCTTTGATGAGAGCATGTGTGGAGAACACTCACATTGAACCACAGTATGAGGTGGAACTTGAATCAGAGGCAACCAGATAATCAAGCCAACAGAGCAGGAGAACTTCTTCCAACGGGCCTTTAATAATGAAGAGGAACCCCTATTCCATTGTGTGAGGGAAAGGGTAAACCAGTATTGGATCAGTCTAGGGGCAAGCCTGACCCCACCATTGCTAGTGCAATTGCAGATGTGGGTATATGTCATCAAGAGAGAGAATGTAAATTCAGAGTCACTCAACCTTTGGATCCTCTGGCCCATCATTTGATGAGGAGGAACACAAGTCAAATGGCACGTTTGATTATGGTGGTCCTGATACTAGTGGTGATGGCATGGTAAGTGGCGGCTATTAATGATGATCAAGGACGTGGCCCGCAGTACCAATACAATATGGAGGACAGTAGAATTCAACATGTTTCACAGGTGAGTAGTTTACTCATGCCGCACAAAACTATGACTATGGTGCCATTACCATGTACAAAAACATAACCGTCGCTCACACGGATGGTTATAAACTTAGGATGAGGAGATGATAAGTAAGACCAAATGCTTTGAAGTTTCAGAAGCACGAGTATGGACAATACTATTGAGTGTGTGCAGTGTGAGCATCAACCATGGCATACATTTCGTCCTCACCATGGCTCTGATTATGGCCAGGAGAGCATTTACTATTGGGTAGTCACAATCTCAACATGGCCATCTCTATTTATCATCAGTACCTCTCCATATGCAGGTAACCTGAACACTAGATCAGATATTGTGTAAAACTTCTTCTAACTCACCCAATCTTGCAACCATAGTTCCAACATCCTGGTCGCAGTGGTACTGTGTCAACATCAATGCAACCACCTCATAAATACCCCAAGACTTCCTGTCTTAATGCTGATGAAGATATATTATATATGAATTATGTGAAACAATATGATTGATTATTTAGCAGCTTGACATGGGAATGGCACATGCAGAAGCAATCTTGCTTTGAATGAATGGGATGTCCGATTGACGTATTATTATTCAGTATTTCTGGAATTTCAAATCAGAAAGATAGATACATTTATGGTTCAACACTTTGGTCATTAATGTTGATGTATAAGTGACTCAAGCAAGATTATGTTATCCAAATCCACCACCAAGATAGGCTCATTTTCTTAGAAATAAGCCTTGGGTAGAACCATGCATGTACTAGGTCCTTGATCCCATGGACTTCCTATGTAAAAGGCCACCTTTAACTGCCATGACTATGAAAATTAGCTCCACAGTTTCTTTTAGATCTTTTTAGTCAAATCGATTGAACCATTGTTCATTTTGATTAAATGGCTTTAGTTGTCATGTGACAATATCCCCCATGAGTTTTAGCATCCCCCCTCTCCCATGAATTGGCTAGGGAAGTAGTGTTATACTTTAGGTTGAATTAGCTTTTCGATTCTATTTTGGACTTGTGTAATTGGCCTAAGGCTCTCCATCTTTAAAACACCATCATGGAAATAGAACGCAGTAGTGTTATATTTTAGGTTGAATTAGCTTTCCGATTCTATTTTGGACTTGTGTAATTGGCCTAAGGCCCTCCCTCTTTAAAACACCATCATGGAAATAGAACACAGTCCAAATTTTCAAAATTAAATGCTTGTACAATCTTATAGCTGCTGTTCTTGTCTTCATTTCCACCCAGAAGAGTTCTCTGATTAGTGTTTCAAGCCTAAGCTGGTGAGATTAGTTGGACCAATCGACTCCTTGACAGTGAGAGGTCTGGGAGGTCCTCTTGACAATTTCTCTTTGACCGGATTGAAGATCATCCTCTCCATAAAGGCTCTTCAGGTTTGAGGCCCAAAAGAGGCTGCTTCCATTGAAGATAGCAAGTAGGAACTAGGAACTCCTCAAAAGAATCTTCTAAGAAAATACAGGGTATTTTTTGTGAATTTTTATGCCAAGCCATATCAACCAACAAATCATTGTCTGCTTTGGACCACATCATCCATAACCTATCCCTAGCCTTCGATCCAAGTATCTCATGATCTCATCCACATCAGACAATTAAAACTCTAGAAATCACCATATTTCTTCAATTTGAATTTCCCCAAACCTGAAACAAAATTCCAGCAGAATTAACCATCAGTTTTTCTCACAAATTAAACCACCGTCCTCCCCCCCCCCAACCCACCCCAACCGCAAACAGAGAAAAAAGTGAGTTGCAGTCATCCCTGTTAACAGTTCCAACCAACCATTGCAACCCTAACATCCAAGGAAGACCTTAAATTCCTCAAAACCCTATTTTGCAAACATCAATTCCAGTCATCAGTTTTTGTCCAAACTTGGATGGAATCTTGGTCCCAGCCCCCTTGACACTCAATTCTAGCCTCTTCCCAAAGTTCCAAACCTAAACTGCAATTCCCAAATTTTGAAACCTTCATCCTGTTTCTGCCCAATTAGAGTAGTTTATGTTTGAGATTCAGTTAATCAGTCCTCAGTCTTGTCTAAGAGTGCATCATTCTGACTTTTTTAAAATGGAAAGGATGACAGATGTATCATGAAGTCTACGTTAAGATTGATAATGTTACATGTTTCCATTTCTAATGGTTACTGAAGTTGTTTTACATCAAATGATAATATGATTGCTTTCTACCACTATGTTATGTACAGCATAGGGTATTTGTAGACCGTTGATACATCATAGCATTAACAACATACAGTCTGAAGTCAACCTCCTACTTGGACCTAGTTTGCAAAATTTGATAGCCTCATTGTGTTCAAAAGGCTCAAATTAGGTTCCATACAACTTGTAGAACCAAACAGCTCAAAAATTCACCGAGTTAACAAGTAGCCTATCGAAAAACAGAACCAACTCAGCAAAATGACAAAATCTTGCTGAAAAATCAATCCAGCTTGGTTTTTTGGGACACCAACTTTGAGACTGAGCTCTTGAATTATGGGCACACCGATATTCAGCTGAGAAAAATACATGAAAGAAAATATTTCCAATTTAGATACTACCTTCACTTCACAGGGAGGCACTACTTGAATAAACCACCAAAAGTTTCACACAAGGTTAACTAGAGCATCAGTTGTTATTATCCAATGTACCAACAGTCATTCATTGCTACAGGATTCTTTATGCTTTCCTCATGTGTATCACATCTTCCTCACCTTGCCACTCGAATGATCTAAGCCTCCAAATTACCCTGAGCACCTGCACCAACTGGATCGAGGGAGAAAGGCTGATGCAATCTCGCAGCCGCATGAAGATGCCATGAAAGCCAAGGCTGCACAACAAAGGCCTTGAGGAGATCGACCTGTATCAAGAACTGAACCGATACCAAGATTGCTCTTGATCCAGCACGACATCCCATGGCTAAGATTTAGTGGATGGTGAGCTAAGCATTCTATAAGCCAGCTCATGCCCTTCCTACTTTATGGATTTGTCCGTTTAACATTCTTCCATATTATATTATGGAAAATCCTAATAGCTATTGCAAGCTGGCCACTTAAACAAGTCAGAAGATACAAGATCTTGCATCAACACCATCCAAGCTTGGACAGCAAAGCAAGTTGATTAGGAAAGTCTTGAATAAATATGTTGTTGCCCATCTATTTAAATTATTAGTCTATTTGCTATCCATCTATTTTAATTCACTAAAATATTTGCCACCTACCTATTTAGGTCATTAGCGTATTGTATTTACCCTAAATTAGAACTATGTTATGTCATCTTGCCTAAAATGTATTGTTCCATTGCCTTTATATGTAGCCCCATCTTGCCACTCAATAATCATCTACTAGAAGAAATAATTTCACTCATGCTTGAGTTGATATAGGACCTTCAAGAGTTCTTGTTTGCAGCACTAAAGAGCTTCTCATTGTCTTAAAGAACGACACTCTTTTCATTATCCTTCTTTTCTCTTCTTTGCCCTCCATATTAATCTTGGTGATTCTAAGTTTGCATCAGACAGGATGGAAGTACTACCCACACCGACCAGTATAAAGGAATGAAAAGTTACCTGCGTCTCTCTTGAGCATCAATAAAGTAATTATAAACCCTCAGCATATCCCATGCAACAGCTTTCTGAAGCAACACAAGTAAAACAGGGAAAACACAAAATAACATTAGGAAAGAACAATAACACAATAACAAGGAATGATATTCAATGACTTTGCAGTAAAACCAACTACAGAACCCCTGAAACCTCTCCCTAGTTTTTTTTTGGTTTTCTTTAATTTTTTACGTGGGGGGGGGGGGGGGGAGGTTGGAGGCATTAAAAACAAGAAATTCTCCATTCACATGAAGACAAAAGAAGGAAAGTACCAACCCAAGTATCTAAGGGGAGTACTTACAACCATGGTTTAATAACTCACACGATCTCGATGACATCTTGGGAGATGTCTTGCTTTTTCAGTCAAGTGAGACAAGATGAGTGGCGAGACGAAACATTTACCAAATCCTGTCAAGATCTTGCTCATATCTCATATATACTGGTCATATTTTGAATATCGCGATCATATCTCGGATATCTTGACAACATCTCAACTACCTTGGGTATATCACAGTCAAATCCCAGTGAGATCTCGCTAGTATCTCTGATATCTCGATGAGATCTCAATTTATCATGGAATTTTACTGTAATTTTATGGCCATCATGTCTTGTGAACTTTGTAAATTTGAACATTGCACCAACGGGCTGTTATCTGTAGATGAATTGGCGGGGGGGGGGGGGGGGGGCACACCCACTTCTACAAAAATTACACGTAATACACTATAGTTTTTTGAGTTTGAATAGATTTTATAAGCATGCTTCTTCAACATATGGGTTCTAAACTTAGGGTTGAAAGGGAACTCACATACAATTGTTTTTCTTCAATCTAAGGCCACCACCATGTTTAAAAAGCCCAAAAATAGGCTGGACAGCAAGTCTTAGCCTCAAAAGACCCTTATTAGTCACCGAGTTGGGCTGTCAACTTGGGAGGAAAAAAAGATTCCCTCAACTCGCCAGCATGGTTTGAGGTCTTGCTAGATCTCCTATTTTTTAAGACCTTGATATGAGGTCTCATGCAAGTTGGATTCAATAACAAAAAAATTACACCATCTTGAGTCTCAACCGAGATCTTGGATCTCGCAAGATCTCGGCTCAACCTGGTCTTTATAAATACCCCATCCCAGTCAAGATGAGTCGACATATCCTGATCTTGACCTGTCACAAGTCTTGAAACTTCTTCCCCCTTTGCTGATTTGGTGTTTCAGCCCAATTGTTTGCCAGAAAGTTGGCTTGATTTCTACCTAAGTTGCATCAACAAGGATTTATTGATTTTGAAACCAATCTTGAAGCAAGGTGAGTATTCTTCCCAAACTTCATTTAAATTAAAAAATAATAATAATAATAATAAATAAATAAATAAATTGATGGAGGTGGTGTTGGTGGAGTTGGAGGAGCTGCATTGATTTTACTCTTGCACTCTCGTGATGTAACTTACAAGTACACCAATGTTGTAACATGAAATTAGAACAACTGAACATCTTTGATGTGTTATTTGACTTTAAACCCCAATGCTTTCATTTATATCAAGTAATGGTTGTATAGATCATGTTTCATAAGTTTGCAGTTCACTCCTTCAGCATATTGGTTCAAAGTTATGGTCAACTTGAAGCTCATATATTCATATTTTCACGAATCTAAGGTCAGCATTGTTTTAGAAGGTCAACATAGGCTAAATACCAACTTCCAGCCCTAATACCCGCTCGAGGGCCGAGTTGACCGGGAATTTTACCACATCTGGGCCAAGATCTAGATTTTTGAGGGACTACAATCCCTGTTGAGACCGAGATCTCAAATCAAGCTCACTGAGATCCCCGTTTTTTGGCCCAACGAGATGGCTGGAGAAAGCAATTTCTCAAACAATGGTCACAACGAAAGTTTTCAAATCCAGAGTTAGCATTGAACCAGAAAGCATGCATTCCTAACAAAGCCCAATGGTTTTGATAAGTTTCTAGAAAATGAATTAGAAAACTATTCTAATCTGAAAAAAAAATGAAAAAAGGGGAAAGAAAAAAAAAAAAGAAGAAAACATCAGGCTGAACCGGCAGTTTAATGCAGCCTACAAAAAACTGTAAAAACCAGATGGTTTTGTTCTGGTTTTATTAGTGCTTGGTGGTTACATGTCCAAGCTGAACCAAAAAAGGTCAACTAAAATTCCCAAACAACACTCATAGAGGTTCGAGTCAGACACTCTAAGACTGCTTGAGATGAAAACATTACCTACTTAACCCTCTCAGATGTATATAGGTATAGATTCACTATTTTCAAGATAGACCCTTAAAAATATCTGCCTGCACGGCTACACCACAGAAGCAGGGAAGGTGCTTTCCTTCAATCACATTGTCCTCCTGTGGTCATTCAGTTTTATTGTTACAGTATAAGCTATATTCCTTTAAATAATAATGCAACCAACATTAAGAGCTCTCAATTTATAAGTCTTTTTTTCCCCTTTCATTGCAGAAGAGGGCTCAAGGTGAGCAAATTGGTGGGTGCTTAATTTCTGAAATGATGTGGTGCTGAGGATGTGAGGGAACAGATGAATACCTGCCACCCTAGCTCGAGAAAGAGGTTTTCCTTGGCTAGTAAAGTGGGTGTAGCATGTATCCCCAAAAGCCCGCAGCCTCGAATCTGCAAAACTAATCAAACAAAAGATTAGTGAAAGAATTTTAGGATATGTAGCTTGTAGAAGAATCTATAGGGAGTTCCATTCATCTGTAATGAACCATATATGTGTGTGTGTGTATATATATATATATACACTTAACAAATTTTTCTTTAATTTTAAATATTGAGTGTGTAATCCCATCTGTAGTAGTCACACACTCCATCCACTATTCCACATTGTCAAAATGTGTTATTTCCCCTTTGTTTCGAGTCCTTGAGGGTGAGATCCAATCACTCTAGATGGGGGTTACACACTTTCTTCCCTCTTTTTCTTCATGTCTTAAGTTCCATGCAATTAAGACCCTGCTAGCATGCACCCAATTCCCATTCATTTCTCATTCTCCATGATTCCCATTCATCCATAGTATGAGTCTTATTTTTCATGTGTTTCACTTGTTTATGTCTTTCGTTACATGCCGAGCATTATTCATGTTTTCTATGATGTTAATGTTCTTACAGACTTACATATTCCGAATATGTTCAAGCTTTACAAGTTCTCTATGTATTCCACATGTAGCCATATATGTCACTACAATTTTGCATTTTCTTCTTTGGTTATTTTTAATTTATGTCTCTTACCATATAAATCTCATCATGCTTCCCATGTTTGTGTCATTATTGTTTATAAATTAATTTCTCACATGCATAGGCACATACTGAAGAAGTAATTTCAATCTTGCAGTTCGATTCCTAGTTAGTTCATATTTTCTGCCTGCACAATTTGCTCATTGAAAATATTAAGGTCCTTTCTCCTTGAGGTTAATCAAAATGCCCTTCAACAAATTCGAATTCAGCTGAAGTCCAGTTCGTAGTTAGTTCACATGTTTTTTTATAATACTCTATGAAGAACAAATTGTCTACTGTGCATAGTACAGTAGCACTAGATCTTTTTAAATAAAAGGATCAGTAGCATCAGATCAAGCCACCCAATAGGAACCAGAAATAAAATTTGTTGCTAAGCAAATCTTCTCCAACAAATATCCGATGCCATTCCTAAAAGTAACTGATACTACCAGTACGCAATCAAAGATATAAAAGAAGCTACACATGTTTTCCTGGTACAAATAGTAAAATCCCCATTACCTCCAAATTTCTGAGCATTTGCTGCCCAAAAGCATCATCTGGAAGAATCTGTGAAACAAATCAGAAATAGGTTTAAGTGACACTCAGCAATGCATAACATCACGAATGAGGCAGAAAATCAAGAGGAAACTTGGAAGGAACAAATAAACAGTACAGAAGTACAGAAGTTTCACAAGAGGTAGGACCTGCTCATATAAGAAAAATGTGGCAGTAGTGAATGTTTTTGAAGCCCAATCAACTATGGCACGGGTAGAATCTGGATCCAAGTAAATTAGAACGCACTCTGCAATTATGAATGTTGGCAGGCTGATGACAACATCAGAATGAAGCAGCTTAATCATTCCCTGACCAAGAATGCTGACTATCCCAAGTCTAACAATGAATAAGTTAAGTGCTTTTAAACGGCAAAAGAAGTTTCCTCGGTGATATTGATGCAACACTACAAAATCAAAGTAAGATGAGAAAATGAAGCTTAAGCAACCACAAAGCACCATTGTTGTGCCTACCAAAATATTGTGACCTTAAAGTTCCCTACGCCTATGCTACACCTTCGATGTGAAGTATGTTCTACTTATTGTTGGCCTATGCTACACCTTCGGTGTGAAGTATGATCTATTTCATGAAACAATAAGTATTGCACATTGACAAGTTTTCAGATTGTACAAGGGAACACAGAAATTTGTCAGATAGAGGAAAACATAAGGTCTCAATTATGTGTTAGCTAGAGGAGAATGTAAGATCTCCATTAAGAGCTGAGTTTCTGTTGCTGTCATTGTATTGCACTGAAATTGCTTGTATGACTGCATGTAAGCACAAACAAGGGATATGAAGCACATGAGGATCCCTGCTACTGTGGATTGCATACCACATCTCTCTGGGGATGCTGTTTCCTGACTCAAACCTCAGCTCACTAGATGGCATTGGAGCAATCACTGCACCAACCGCCGAGGGCTGACCTCTATATGCAACCAAATTTTGAGCATTCACGTTATTTTCCAAATTATTTATAATACTTCTGATGAAAGGTTTAGAATCAGATCTAGCAGCCATGTCAACCACTAGATCAAAATCTAATCATCATATCTGACATCCGATCTGACCCCTATCTAACTATCAGATTGGGACATCTTCCTTTCCATTAGTAAGCCTGCTACCCACAGGCCACTACAATCCACCGGAGCCGATTCTTCCTGCATCAGAACCCAACAACTAGCATGGAGAGTTGAGGTACTTCCAAGGGATTGAGGTAGCAAAAGCCAAAAATGGTAAGTTTTCACAATAGAAATGTATGATAAATCTTTAAACAAAACTATGACTGCATTTAAGGGCAACTGATTCATAAATGAACACAAAGAGCAAGTTGATAGTGGACTAAAGCAAGTCACGTGAAGACCCTCGAAGGCTGGGATATATACAAAATGGATGAAAAGCCCAATTTACTACCAAGAGCGTTAGCAGGAGGTATTTTCAGTCAATAGAAGTCCAGAGGATAACCTAATTCCACATAATATAAGGTAATTATATGTCCCAATTGTGTTCCTTGTCAGTGTTTTACATCAACAGGAAGCAGAGAAAAGTCAGACATCCAAGAATTTTTGAGGACATTGCCTGAAAAATGCAAGTCATTGCAGTAGTAGTTCTCCAATTGTGAATCTTGATAGATTAGGTAGAAATGACTCAGTCAGGAGAGAAATGGGGGTTAACAGAGAAGTCGTTGGATAAGTAATGCACAAGAAAGGATTACTGCAAGAAAGAGACCTATCACTGGAAGACAGATAATTAATCAAAGTATTCCAAAGAGGCAAGGAATACCAAAAATGCTATAAAGCCAGAATGGGATTGTGGCATGACTGATACTTGGATAAGTACAAACATGGCACTCACTCCAGGACTTTCTGATACAGATTACATCTAACTTATGGCTTATAAAGCGTACTCCCTGGAAAGATTTATCCAAAAGCAACATGACAACTCAAACCATAGATTAAAAGATTATGGATAACCAGAAGCACAGAAAATTGTGTTTATCACAGGGTCATGATATTTGATAGCAGAGGAATTCATGACCAGGCGATCAGACAAAGCACTACATGAGAATCAACCAAATCAACATATAACAAGCAATCTTGTCAGTCCTAAATCTATTTCACAATTAAAATTGATTGCCACTTTTTTGAAGTACAGTTTGGCGAGGTTGACATAACAGTGTAAAACTGAATCAGCAGAATGGCAGGCATTATGCTTTGCTAATACGATGTACTTTACCATAGAAAGTAATTCCAAGTCATAGATGGATGGCATACAGCAGCTTGAAATGTCTTAACTTTTTTAGAGAAGAGTACTATCGCAATATCTGTTAGGAACCCCCTAACTGGAATAGGTTTATAATACGGATTAACCAAAGGAAGAGCATGGGTACGTTTACAGAACAAAGATAATTAGAAACAGACTTGGTTTAGTGGTGCCAGTCACCCCCTACAGCAAACACTGCCCAAAACAACCATAGAATAACCAATAGCCTCAAGTCACATTTCCCCCCTTTTCATCCCTCACCAGTAGCAGTTGGTTATGGTACTCCATTCTTTCCTCCACATGTCCTGCTCAAAGAAACCTGTCATTACCACCCACTTTGAAACTCACCTTGTCCTCAAGGTGAGGTAATATCAGAAGCTTATTCTTCACATGCTTGCCGCATAACCATGCCAATTCGGCATCCTCAAAAACCAGGTTTCTTTCTTATTTTCCTTGTTCTTTAAACATACATGTGTTCTTCCTTTGATTAATTATAAACCTATTATAGTTCGGAGGTTCCCAACAGTATCACTCCCCTAAACTTACACTCTATTCATCAAAACATCCCCATCATAAGTTTGACCTTCAATCCAAATTTCCCCCAAAAAATGAACTCCTACTTTTTCTTCTCCCCTAATTTTTAACTATTATCTGGTTCTCATCAATAATCTTTCTTCCTTTCTGTTTTAGTTCTTCAGCACCCCATCCATTCCTGCTGGCAACCCAACGAGCAGCCCGCTCATGCTCTCACCTCTCCTAGTCCTCTATCCCCTGCAACCCTGCCCCACCAATGCTAGAATTGTGAGAGCTGGCATGCTGATCTACCACATCATCATGAAAAAGTGAAAAAGTGAAAGCACCCACAGTCAATTGATATTAAAGAATAGAGCTATATTTCCATCCTCACCAATCTTAAGACTTTCTTGCTATAAAAAACACAAACAAATGAGGAGAGCTTTTTGAGAGTCAGCCTCTCAGCATCACCACTTCATTGTTGGCAATGCCAGTGGTCATCTCTGCTTCCATTACCGTGAAGTTTCTGAAACACAAAACTCTCCTTTCATGCTGGGAAAGTTGTCTTTTATATCATAGTAGTCTTCTTTGCATTTCAATTTCTGGGCCTTAGTCATGCTGGTGTATGTTGTTCTATATGATTAATAGGTTACTACGAGGGTAATTTGGCCCTCTCAAAGCAGTAGAGAGAATAAGAGGTAAGACTTCACTTTTTTTTTTTTTTTTTTTTTGGGGGGGGGGGGGGGGGGGGTCAGAAATGGAACTTCCATGAGGGGAGTTTGAGTAAAGAGACAGCAAGTTAAGGGAAGTGATAGAAATTGTCCCTATTTTTTATTACACTCAACTGCATTATGTTTCCTTCTTACCGTCGGTTACATTGAGTTATAGAATTTAGGTTTGTCTAACTGGAATCTGAGTTTAGTTGTTACTTGTTACTAGTCAACAATTAGTATAAGTTTTTATTTTACTTTTTTATTTTATCGGACTAAATTGTTATTCTCTTTTCTCTGACCACAATCACAGGCACTGGTTTCACGTCTTAGTTTCTCTGCAGAAATCAAATCAAACTGGGAGGCAGGTAAAGAATGAGATAGGAACATGCAAATACTTAACATCATGAAAGGACCCTAAAATATGATAAGCAAGAAAATAGAAACCCAGAGACCATCTATTTCTCTACAATATCCAAAAAATACAATGCAAACAGTAACGAGCAGTTGATATAGGGATGAGATGAACAAAAAAGCACACCTCGGATCCAACTGAGCATGACTTATGACATCATCCAATTGTTGTATGTCACGCAAATCAACAGGAAGTAGTTTGTAATGATCACTTATAACTTCACCTTTCTCTGCACATTCAAGCTGTTTATAAGTAACAAAACAAAGAAGTCAATGATCAACCTATTCCAATACAAACACCAGAAGTTGGTTAATCCCAAATTATGCATGGGTCCATCAGAAGGCCCTAATTACAACAAGAAATACTAAGATTTCAGGAGGGAAGCATCATAAAAAAATAAATTTGTGTCATTATGTACAAAGACAAAGGTAAAAAAATGGCATGCTGCAAGTTAAAGAGGAATTGTTTCCTGGGATTTTTGTTTTTTCCTCACTTGTAAGCAACAAGAGAGCACAAGAAAAAACTGGGAAGCACCTTGAGAAGTTTGACTTTCCCCGTGACTGATTCTAGTGGTGCCAAGATTCCTTCGCCTTTCCCAAGCACGCATGGGTTGGAGAAGTCGTAGCTCAACCTTCTGTTATGAAGTTATGGAATTCCGGCTTCCGCTTGAGGGTCCGAGCGCCGCATCTTGGTCTCGTGAAGAGCCAGATGTTCTCACAAAAGTGACAGCTCCTTGTGACAATAATGTACTGTCTGGCAAGAACAGCAAAGCAACCATGATCACCGTCTATCTATTGGCCCTGTTGTTGGCAAGAGGGTTTGGTATATCATCTGAGAGATCGAACCCAAGTTGGAGCTTTCGTCAATTCAGTCAGATACAGGATCGGAGCGAGCAGAGCCTGAGAACAGGGGGAAGCTCATCATAGAGCAGTCTTCTGCAGCTCTAGTTTGAGCATTTAGGGAACATTCTCACCTTTGGTCTTTTTTAGTCGAAAACAAGCCTTCTACGGGTTGGAAGCCTCTCCGTCTCTTCGGGCCTTAATTGACCTCCAACACTTTGGCCCTTGTCAATTTCTTGTCGCTCTACCATTGCCTAGTCCAGAAGGTTGGGAAGTTCTTGGTCCAGGAGGTATCAACATCTCTCGCATACCTCCCATTAGAACTTTTGACCGACGACGAGGCTCCTCTCACAAATATCACAGACCCTTGCCGAATCTCAGCCATTCCTTAGTTGTTCCTAGGAGAATTCCTCCTTTACTGAATCTCTATTCTACTGATCAAACCCTTTTCCGTCATTTTTCCTATTTACTTTGGTTACCTTACCTTGCATAGAGAAAGCTAGTCCATCCTTTGTGCGTGACTCATGTCGAGTGCTTTTCTTGAAGTCTGGATTGAAGATGTTGATTGATGGGAATAGGTCCTCATCGACCAGCATCACCATCACCCCTTTTCCCTTCTCCGGGAACTTGAGCCTATAGTCCAATATAGCTTTCTACAAAGCTATCGGCAACACAAAAGCATTGCCTAGTATTGGGTGTATAGGTGTTATGCCAATTGCAATACCTATTCCCCTTAGATGAGGCATCTTCTACCAGTATACTAAAACAATATGACTGCACATTTTCTTTATAAGTGCCATTTTCAAAAAAGTATAACCCCTCAGATTTTGAGCAACTCATGTCCAAATGATAGGCTGGTACCCAAATCCGGCAAAGTTGTGTAATCCCTGATCAATGGTGAACCAAGTTGATTCCATGACTTTCCTCGTGACTGATTCTAGTGGTGCCAAGATTCATTCACCTTTCCCAAGCACACATGTGTTGGAGAAGTTGTAGCCCATTTTCGATTTCATTCTTCAACCTTCAGTTTTGAAGTAATGGAATTCGGCTTCCGCTTGAGGGTTCAAGCACCGCATCTTGGTCTCGTGAAGAACCAAATGTTCTCACAAGAGTGAAAGCTCCTTGTGACAAGAAAAGAAAAAGAAAGAAAATAAGGTGTCGGGGTGATCTCGTAGTTCTTGGTCTGTGAAGATGCGTTGTTAGGTGCTCCTTTTTCCAATTAAGGCCACACCTAATTTGTGCTCGAGAAATAGTTGTCCATACACTAATAAGGAATGTATAGCTTCTCGAGAAGAGAGGAGCCATGGTGGTCCCATCCAGACAGCCCGGATCCCACGAGTGAATAAAAATTTGGATCTACGTTGGATCTCACCTGAATTGCCCCATATATCCTCTTGAGGAGAAGTCTAGTTTCAAACTCGGTTCGAACAGGAGTATGCCATGCAAATGTGCCTTGGATGATCCACATCTCTGGGTTAGGTGCTAACAAGCACATTGAACTATCCATATGGCTAAGAGCCCTCACAGCCCCTCACAGCCCCTCACAGCTCAAGCACAACGATGCAATTATCAGGGGCGTTTTATTATACAAAGTGAAGGCAATATATTGCCCAGTGGTTGGGGGTGACACGATATTTGCAAAATATCGACGATATATCACCAATTTATCGACGATATATTGTCATATGTTGACGATATAAATGAATGTTGGTCGATTTTTTGACGAATTTCACTCTGATTTTTTTTATATTTTATCTCTCCTCTCCAAACTTCTCTAGAGCCTCTCTCTTGTTTCTTACACTTTTCACCGTATTTTGGTTCAATCTTCGACATCTACAAGTACATCTTGCTTCGTTATTGTCGGATATCTCATTATTTCTGCCGATCAAGAGGGATTTTGCATTGATCTACGAGTTTTTTTGTCTCACAGGTAACCATTCTTCTCCAACTAATTTTTGACAAAATGAATGCCATAATGTTGTTGGATGGTTATGAAATTAAAGTATGTTGAATACCGTGATCCAATCTACAAGCTCATGGAGTCGGAATTTTTTTCGCTAAGTAATTTTTTTTTTTATTTTGAGAGTAAAAAATTAAATTTTTTACACTGAAAATGATTACTTTTTAAGTGATATATCAATTATATGATGATAGAAAAAACATATGTGGAACTCCATGAGCCGATCTACGGACTCACGGATTTGAAATATTTTTCCACCCAATAAATAATTATTTTATTTTTTAAAAATTATTAAAATATTAATAAAAATATCAATAATTATGAAAATAGGGGAAAATGGGGAAAAAGGATTTGAAAATTATGGAATAATTATGTAAGTATTTCTTAAGTGTTGCCCATGTGGCTTCATTGCCGGTTTTGATATAGGCAACCTATTTTTTTGCCTGAAAAAATTTATAAAAATTCATTTTATATTTAAAAATAAAATAAAGAATTGCTATATATACACTTATGCTTAGGTACATGAGTACATCATACATGATTGTTTATTTATGTAGAGAAAATTATTTTGGTATTGTTTAGTGACTTATGCAATCATTTTGAATGCAACAGTCATCATGTCTCTAGTGGGAGTTAGAAAGGGAGCTGGTTCTTCACAGGGTGGGGGGACAGCCACGACCACAAAGTGAATGGGACATGCCACAACCACAGGGAGAGCCAGAGAAACCAATAGAAGGAGGGAGGACTAACCCAACATGGCTATATTGTGTGGATATTGATGGAGATAAGAATAAAACACAATGTAATTTTTGTGGGAAGAAAATTTACTCAAGTGGCATCAACAAGTTTAAGGGTCACATCATTGGGAGTTCAAAGGATGTGACCATATGCACTGAGGCCCATCCAGATGTAGTGAAGGCACTTAAGGATTTACAGAAAGCGAAGGGGAAGAAGAAAGATGATCAAAGGAGAGTGAACAAAGCACTAGATGATGCGGTGTAAGGACCATCATCATACAGAGATGATTCAGATGATGATCAAGATGCTGATGTAGCGAGAGATTAGGAGGAGAGGACATGTGGTGGGCCATGGCAAAGAGCAAGGGATTGCACCATCAGAGAGTAGGATAGGGCCAGAGCTAGAGCTTCAGGAGCTAGTCCCTCTAGGGCTGCAGGGGCTAGACCATCTAAATTCTGGGGAAAGGGTGGTGTATTTGGCATGTTTAGCAAATCACAGAGTTAGAGGGCCCCTCATACATCAAGTCCAGCAGGACTAGCACCATCTGATTATTCACGCCGTGGGGACCCGATCATGGAGCACGATCCTAAAATTTTCAGGAAGAAGGGGCCAAGCAGCCCAAGATTTCTGGTGCATGGAAAGGCATGGGCAAGAAGGTTAAAAATGTAGTATCAAAGTGGATGTATTACAGTTTCATTCCAACAAACATGGTGAAGGGTCCATACTACAGGCACATGATTGATACCATTGCAGACGCAAGCCTTGGATATAAGGGTCCCACCCCTACAGAGTTTATGACCACCCTCCTTTAGGAGAAGGAAGAGTTGCAACAATATATAGACATTATGAATAGACAGTATGAAACCCTTCTGGGATACATATGGATGCACCATCATATCTGATGGATGGACAAGTTCGACGAGAAAGTCCATCATCAACTTTATGGTGTACTGTGACAGGAGAACCATTTTCTTAATTTCAGTGGATGCTACTGGTCATACAAAAGACCACAGAAATATCATTGGTCTCCTACAGGATGTGATAGATGAGGTTGGAGGAAGAATATGGTGCAAATTGTCATTGACAATGGCTCCAACTTCAAAAAGTCCGGTGAAGTGTTGATGAGTTCACCAGACTATCATCTTTTTTGGACACCTTGTGCAACTCATTCTATCGACCAAATGCTAAAGGACATTGGAAAAAATAGCATTGTCCACAACACAATTGAAAGGGCTAGACACGTAACCAACTTCATCTACAATCATAACACTGCTTCGGCCATGATGAGGAGATCATGTGGAGGTGAGTTGGTGTGACCTGGTCGGACAAGATTCGTGATGATTTCCTCGCCTTGAGCAGTATGCAGGAGAAGAAGTCGGGCCTCATATCCATGTTTGCATCCCAGGAGTGCTTTGATTGGGTTGGATCCAAGTAAGATAACTATCTATTATTTCATCTTACAAAATCTTATACTATGGGGCTATGATTATCTTGTATATATAGTTATCTACTATCTATTGACTTAATGAGTTTGTGATAATTCAGTATAACCAACGGGCACGAGGCACATAATACAATATCATCTAATAAGTTATGGAGAAATGTTATTGTGGTGTTGCAGACCTTAAAGCCTATTATAAAGGTCTTGCGTATGGTGGACTCTTCCTTGAGGGGAACCAATATGCCCCACCTGTATGCAGCCCTTGAGTGTAAGAAGGTTGCACCAGGCTTTCTTGGATATTGTGTATGCATAATGGACTGTTCATCTAATGCATCCCCTGTATAGGGACAATAAGTAAATATTATGGGTTGTTGACTTGTAGTTGTAGGTACTGGTAATTCATTTAATCCTAACTTTAACTTCTGACAGTAAACTTTTTTAATTGTGCAACCTATTTTAGATATCAATATAGTGAACATTTGGGGTTGGACACAAACCTGTCGAATGCCCTATTACAGGTGGTTTCGGGGTTGGAGCCAGATCCGATGCTCCAATCATTTTTCCACAACGAGGTGAGACATCAAGAATTTCAAACGATTAGAACTTGTATTTATTGTTCAAAGAATTTAGCTAACCAATCAATACAAATGGTTGTACTATTGCAGATCAAGTTGTTTAGGGACGCATTTAGGTCCTTTAGTGGAGATCCTACTGTATGGGGCAAAGAAACCAGTGATCCAAGTTAGATACTTAGATCCTTAGATGCATAAATGCATTATAGATGAGTTGATTTGATGTTAAGTATTAAAGTTCTAACTTAAATGTTTTTGTGATAATGCAGCTAGGTGGTACGTATCTCTATGGAAATAGTGCATCCAACCTTCGAAAATTGGTGATCAGAATCTTGTCTCAGACTTGCTCTACCTCTAGGTGTGAGAGGAATTAGAGTACATTTAACATGATCCACTCCAAGAGGAGGAATCGATTGGGAAGCCAATGCCTAAATGATTTAGTCTTTTGTCACTACAATATGAGGTTGAAGATATATGTCAAGGAGCAGGCTGAAGATAGTCAGTAGTACATTGATCTCAATGATATATTTGAGGTGGGCACAGATGAGCAAGATCCCCTCACTCAGTGGATGTTGGATAGGGGTGAGCTAGGTGTTGGACCAACCTGGAGGGAGGCCTGACCCAAAGCTAGCTCGAGCTGCAGGGGTTGATGTGGATGAGTTTATGGCCTCTCGAGATGGGCAAGCACATGCAGAGGCAGTTGGTATTGTTGATGAGAATTGGATGGTGGCACCAGGCACACAGGAGCGGCAGGACGACAATTCCAGATGACACACTCGCTCCCAAGTCAGACTGCGAGGGACGATGATGATGATGGTGGTGGCAGAGGCCTTGAAGAGTGTTTGTATGTTCCACTACCAAAGACACAGCAACCCTCACTCAAATACACTGGGAAAGTCATTTCACACATGCCACCCAGGATTATGATCATGGTGGTGAGCAGCATCGTGGTCGTAAATATCTTGATACAATCCACCACCTGGAAGGGGAAGGGCCATGGGAAGTAGCAACAGCACAGTGGTGGTTATGATGATGTCACCTTCCCGCACAGATCTTACGGTTACGGATCCTATGGTTCTTATGTAAATCCTTCGGATCCGGCGGACAACTTAACAGGAGCGATGAGGTCCATGAGCTTAGATGAGTCTGTAGGCTCCACATCTGCTTATGGGCCTACCGGTATTTATGGTGTCCCTCCTTCTCATAGACAGTATGGTATGGGTATGGGTATCCCCTCTAGTACTTTATATTATGGGCACTCACAGGACAATAGTTACTATGAGCTTGGTCTCTCGAGGCCAATGTTTATTGAGGAGTCCATAACTTCACGGTCATTGGCACCATTGGTAGCATCATCAAGCATGCAGCACCTTCCTTGGCCCTATTCTCACTTCCCTCACATGGGAGTTCTCTTGGAGGCTGAAGATGATTGCTATAAAGCTACAATTGATGACTATTAGTATCAAATGAGATGGGATCATTATGTAAATTTGTTGGGGGCGAGGATGGGTTGGAGAGAGCACAATTAATGGGAGTTGGATCCACCTAGACACAGTACTTGGAATTGAGAGTTGGAGATTTGAGATGATTGGATGACTCTATGTACTTGTATAATGAATTGTAGACTTTAGATGATTTGGTTTATATGAGTTTCCAGACTTCTAGTTTCGTGGCTTTCGCATGCATACAGTCGGACATGTGTTGATTAGGAACATTAGTTTAGGTGATGTTTTAGGTCAAAATAACACTCCTTATGTGTTTATTGGCCTCAAATTAGGCTACACGTCAAAATTCAGGCCAAAATGACCCCAAATGCCCCTCTAAACTGGGGGTCAATTTTTCTTTGAACCCCTGCAAAAAGTCGCCCGAAATTTCGGCCTGTGTCACCGTGTAGGTGGTGTCACCAGCCACCGACACGGTGACACAGTCCTACATTTCGGACCTCGGGCATGCTCTACCACTAAGCTAATAGCCCATCATGAGGGGCCTCCCACTAGGGGCCCACTATGCCAAAAGTGAGAGAAAACCCATCCCTCTCTTTCCTATTTGCTCCCCCATGTCACATACTTTTTCAAAAGTGAGATCCAGATTTGGACATGGGTGCACCCTTTGCTTCCCAATAAGAAAAGATTGGGATTCAGTCCAAGGGATCCGGGTGGGCAAGGAATAATGGACTGACTTTGACAGTTTTCTTCTTTTGATCTTTCTTGTCGAGCTTATTGAAAAACATCAGATTATGGTAAAGCGAAGGACTTTCTAATGCAGGCTAGTCATGAATTCTGTCTTCCACTTCTTCTTGATTGATGCAGATCCTTTCACCCCAAAGAAAGCTGCGGCCTCACCAATAAACTACAGTCTCCCCCTCTCCCACATCAACCCTCGTAACTCGTAAGTAGCAAGGGCCTGCCAATTCACTTCCTTGAATTCTTACTTTTGTAAGCCTATCAATAGTAGGAGCAATGTCCAGTTCAACCGAAACTACTGCTGCATAAAAGGCAGGTCCAACGGCACCACACCTCCTATTGAGAAAAGAAAAGGTAAAGACTTAGCTTCCTAATAAGCTTTCAAGAGAACAACGTGTTCAAACCGAAGCTCCTAGGTCAAAAGGCATAACTTGGGTCTACTAGTCTTACATCGCTCCTAGAATTATATCCGATCGGAGCCTGGCTTCAAAGAAGTCATTACGTGAGAAGGTGTAGGTGCTGCTCAATCAAGCCAAGTAGTCCCTTTCTGCTCATAGTAGCCTTAACTACTCATAATGGCCAATACCACTTCAACTAGAATTGCAGATTCTACTCTCGAATTGAGTGACTCAAGATCTGCAAGGACTGAACCTAGCTTCCTCCTCCACTAGATCAAGTTCACTTACGCTTTCCTTTCTTCATCTCAAGGTTTTGTAACTTATTATATTATAAGAAGCTCCCACGTTAGTTGACTAGGATGAATTATGGGTCTGAAGCCCTGCCCTACCATTTTTCCCAAGAGCAAATGATTTTCCGACATATCTCTGTTCGAATCGAAAGTTCCTCTCTTTGTCGGAAAAGAGTCAGCTCTTCAGTCATCTACTCGGTCTACTACATAAGATAGAAGCGAAGTTGCTACTGCAGACATGACTTAGGAGTAGGCAGGAGAGGCTGGAGACACAAAACTATCAGCACTGTAAGCAGAAAGGACTAAAGCTTCATAGAGGAGTCATTGAGCTAGGTCAGAATCCTCAACTCAAGACTGATGAAAAGAGAGTCTAATTCTATCAATAAAGGTATACCCCGGAACCAGCTCCTCATAAAGCCAGCAATTAAGAGCAAGAAAAACTTAATCGCTAACATGCTTCCTCCTTCTAATAGGGCTTGGTTAAGGCTTGGCCTCGGCCTGTTCTAACTCCTTACCTGATGAAAAGTTTCCTTCCATGGGAGCTAACCGGGGTGTTAGTGAGGCCAACCTCAGAACTTAGTAACCTTTCTGATCTAAAACCAAAAAGCAATCACCTATATTATACGTTCGTGTTTTGATGTTAGATTCAATTAGTGCGAGTGGATATCCCATTGTCTCTTTCTTTGAATATGAAGTGCGCATGAGATGGAGGATTTCATTCAGAAGTAGCTTCATTCCCATGCTACTGCTTTGATGAGATTCCACCAGCAATGGATCATCCTCTCAATAGGACATGGTCCAAGAAGTAGTTGCACAGTTGCACTTTAAAGAGATTACCTAAACCCTCTTTTCAGTATCAAGGTTGGCTACAATTTAAAAACAATAAGTTGTAGTGCTGTCTCCTTAGCTGATTAGGAAACTAAGCGGACAGTTTAAATATCCCCTCGTCAATAGCGGTTAGAGAGTCGGTATAGACTGAGAAAAGAAATCCCCAGAGCAGCTGAGTTAGACTTGGTCAATTCACAGTAACCAACAATATCCCTTTTTGAGGTCCAAAACACCCAAAGAGCATCTATAAACACACACACACAAAGAAGAAGAAAAAAAGATTGTAAACCCCATATGGCTTTTGGCTGTGATGAAAATCAAAGGGAAGCTAAGTAAAAAACTTTATACCGTAAAATGAGAACTTCTGTAATCATTACTCACATGATTATATTAACAACCCCATATCATGCCAAAATTCATACAACTTTGCATCTAATGGGAAGATCCAACAGCTGCACTCTGGCAACCAGGACCAAAAAAAAACCTAAGGCAGACATCTTGGAAGATGGAATAGCTACACTAGCAATAGAACTAGGCACTGATGATGAGCAGTTAAGTCTGTACATCAACTGACGCAAGTGATGGACCTCCTTTGAAGAGAGAGGCCTAATAGTAGGAGGATCATCAACAGTAGATTGATGTGTAGCAGATTCCCCAATGCAGCATTGCACCCCCATGGAATGCTAGGGGCACATCATGAAGCTTTCAACAATTGTCTCGGGAATGGCGCTTGTGGCCACAGCAATCACACTTAACTAGAGCACAAGTAGAACCACCAAAGTCAGTCACATAAATTAGAGAAGCAGGAGAAGAATTCCTATGCAAGGAAATCCTAAAGCTGATGACAAGAGCAGGTCGCTTAATAGGAATGACATTAATCATACTGGTATACCATCTTCAAGTCAATCATAGCATAATCCTGCTGAAAAGAAGGAAATGGCTCCTAAATAAGAATGTGAGACTAAATTTGATCATCCTCCATGTTTAAGCCAGACAGAAATTCATAAACACACGACTTATCTTCCCCTTTTTTTATAAGCAGTAACAGGGGGGGGGGGGGGGGGGGGGGGGGGGGGGGGGGGGGGGGGGGGGAGGGGGGGGGAGGGGGGGGGGGGGGGGGGGGGGGGGGGGGGGGGGGGGGGGGGGGGGGGGGGGGGGGGGGGGGGGGGGGGGGGGGGGGGGGGGGGGGGGGGGGGGGGGGGGGGGGGGGGGGGGGGGGGGGGGGGGGGGGGGGGGGGGGGGGGACATCAGCATCTCAAATGGGAGTAAATTTCCCCTAAATACCAAGGTCTGATAATATCTTTGCATAGTATTCTAACAAGAAGATAAGAGAGGTCCTTTTAGTGCAATTGATAGATTTCACAACGGATATCAAAACAATGGGTAGTGTTCCCAATCCTTGACATATATCCCTTTGCAACCTTCCAGTTGGTGGAAACATCCTTGAGGAGGAGATAACCTCAGCAATAGCAAGGGCAATCAAGTTGCGCAAATAGCCCATCACCAAGCATTCATCATTCTCCCATTTACTCTAAACTGAACCAGCAGGTATAGGCTTCACAGAGGTGCCATAAAGATGGACAGAAGGACCCCCATGATCCAACAGCAAGAGTACAAAACCGATAACCTCATCAAATAATTGGTCCCTTTGAGCATAACAGAGTTCATGAAGAGGACAAAAAATCATGTTCACAAGTGGCAAGTGCCTACACTCTGAAAGAACCAGCAGACATAGTTTCTGATCCAAGAAAGAAGAAATAGGTGTTAGAAATCACCATACAGATCCTTCGTCTAAGAAGGATATAAATCATAGATGGTTATAAGAGCCTTTGGTGGAAGAAAAACTGCTCTACTACCAAGGGATAAAAGGAGAAAAACGCAGCAGAGAAGAACCTGCTAGAAGGTGGAAAGGTTAGGAACGACGAGAAGGGCCTAAGAAGGCCAGCAAAAAGGAGGCAGAAGGGAGAGGACTTTACTGGACTGGTAGAAGTGGTGGTTGTATGGCACAAAGAAGGCAGTGGTGTGGCGATATGGCAGAAGTAGTGATAGTCAAAAAGAGAGAGAAGAGGCATGGTGACGGCGGGGTTTGTTTGTGAGAATGAGAAAGAAGTGGCAGCAATTAGTGGTGGTATTTGATCTTCAACGTTGATATCAAATCCCAATATATATATATATATACCCAGTACTGGAGGCTTGAATTAGAGTGATATAGCCAGACTAAATTTATAATAAGAAACAAGTACAAGGAAACAGAGATATCTGATGTGGGATATTACATAAGAATATCCTATACACATATCTATCCTTAAACCCAAATTACAACAAAAGCTTTAGAGTCCTAGTTCTCCTATAAAAATGGGAGACAAAAAACTCTTGGTGTTGTGAGTTAGAAAATATTCTTGGTGAAACCAGAGACAGAAGATTAATGAGAAAGGAGACCGCCAAGGCTAATCAGGATAGTTTTTCTAAGACATTGACAATGTAGGTGACTCTGCAAAAGGTCTACCAGCTTCACTGAAAAATAATTCTAATGCGGCAGGGAAATTAGTCAATTTCTTAGCACTATAATACTTTGGTTTGCCTCTGGGAGGAGTGTGTCCATTAAAGAGACCTTCAACTGACCATTCCATAGGATAAAGAAAAGGTATATCACACTCTTGAGAAGGAATGTGTCTTCAGTGACTTAGTCTGCTTGGTGGCTCAAATCCTGACTACAAACCAATCAGGATACAGATCTCAGGCCAACCTCCTCTTCCATCACTCAATATGGTCTCTAGTTAATTGCAACATGAGAGACCCACCGCATGGTGATGGGACGAGCATCATCTGTGAGCAGTTTTCTCTTACTTCTAGCTTTCAAAAAGATCTTGATGGTGATGGTAGAGGCCTGAGACCTACCAGTGCGAAGATAGCAGCATGATCATTGTGAGAAACCTGGACATAATACCAAGAGAGGTGATGGACTCTACATGCCACCCTCATAGTACACATGGTGACCATTCTAAGGGAACTAGAGTACATTATTTCAAGAGTGAGACAAATACTCGAGTCTCCACTAGTCATGAAGGCCAATTCTAGCTTACTAATCCAGGATGACATTACAAGATTTCATTGGGCCATGTAACATTTGGGTACAGCCCCTTCTTCGCTCCTCATCATCCTCAAGTTTGCAGGCCTCCACATCTATTCCTACCACAGTGCCAACTTGTATCATTAACTCTGGTACCACTAACAACATGACTGGTATGTCCAAATTGTTATGTTTCCTACATCACCAGTTCTAATAGGGATAAGGTAAAGATGGAAGATGGCTCCCTTTCTTCCACTCATTGATTTGTAGTTGGGATTTTGATGCTGACATGATGCTGAACCAATAGTAAGAACAACTATGGATATTTTTGGAACCACACAATCACCACAAGGCCAAATAGTTTCCTCCATTCTCTTGAAAAGCAGTTTATGTAGTTCAACAGCATTTTGCAGTTAGATGCTCTTATGCTCCTACTTGGACTCCTAGTACAGTGATTAAATTCTTTAGCATGCATTAAAGACTTGGGATCAGATTGTTCGTGTCAGGATGGGATGGTGTTGATCCATGCTGATCCAGATGCTCACTCCAGAACATGGTCATAGCAGGCCTCCAGGACATCCATACTTGCTGATTCAAACTAAAACTCAGCTGAGTTGACTCAGGAGTGGCAATGGCCACTCTGATCTCCAATTCCAACCGCCTAACCCTTGTTATGGGTCAATGTAACTCAGAAAGGTGCTATGGTTCCAACACAGAGAAACAATTGGATGTTTCAAAATTCAAATCCAAACTCCCAAAATAAGTTTCTGTGGTGTGTGAGGTCTCTCATGTGACATGGACTGGAGGTCAAGCAAACCTATAACATTAGCCTTCATTATTCCCGTGAACATTAATGAATGGCAAAATCATTACATTGGAAAAGGTCAAGAAAGATGGCTACCATTATAACCAAAATCATGAAATAATTTCACTTTACTTACATGTTAGAATACAGAAACACTTTTGACAAAAATAAATTCTAAGGCACATTCTCTATGCACATACAGAACTCATAGATAATAGTAATACATGGCTTTTAATGTTCCCACCTTGTGTCTATATATGTGAGCCATAACCCTTTCACCAAAACAACTTAAACATCAGGAAAAAAAAGGAACATCACAGCTCACAACATTCCATATCAATTGCAACCATTCGGATAAAATTTCATGATTTTAGTATGCATTTCTTACCCTGTGAAATGAATGCAGGGGACCCAATTTTATTCCTTAACTGATTGCAGCTGTCAATTAGTGCTGCCTTCTTACTAGTGACCTGATAAACAGGGAGAAAAAGGAATAAAAAATTTTCTAACAACAGAAAAAAAGTATATTTTAGGCAAAATTCAAAAGAAAAAAAAAATTCAACATACTGGGGGAAAATTAACACCAATCTTAATGCAAATAAAACTTCAGTTTTTAGATATACTAATAATAACATTCATATATAGGCAAAAGAAGAGATTGACTACTGGAGTAGCACTATAAAATAAGAAGACATTATTGATTAACCCATTCAATTTCTTCCACATGCTGGGTTTTACACCTTAATCAGCCACTGTACTCCCCATTAAAAAATTGAGCCACAATGTTGCATAGAGAAGCCATGAAATAAATCCTCACCTCCTTGAAATCCAATTCCACATACAAATATGGCGCATTCCCTTCATCCTGGGGGAAGGGGGGAATTTCCAATCAGAGAGATGGATATGCACTTACAAAAATGTTATACAGCATTTGTAAGACATAATTAAACAATGAAAAATGCAAAGCAGCACAACAAATTGTTGATATATAAAAGTTAGCATGACAATTTCCCAAAAATTCAAATTACCTATGCCAACAACTGATACTAAAAGCACTAAGAGGAATGCACTGTAATAAAAAAAAAGAGGCAGTAGAAGCCTAGTGAGGCATCTAAAGACTCTCAACCAGCATTTTGACATTGTATGTTAAGTACAAAACCAATAATAATACAGAGCAATTACCACCTGCCTGTGTCCCCCACACACATGCATATCGGGGCTGATGTTAAAAGAAACTTAGCTTGATAAACACACATGAAACAGCGCAAATGAAAGAATTCATGCATGAACAAACAAAAAGGGAAACCTATAAATTATTTTTTACTAGGAAATAATAATCCTCTCTGTAAAATGGATTCTGGTTACCACGTTGCAGCCTAATGACCAATCTCTATGTAGGACACTGTTACAGGTGAAGTCCGTGCCAGCCATGCTGCTTCATTAGGCATTTAACGGCACTTGAACTGCTCTGCTACAAATTGTGTATCCAATAGGAAAGCCAAAATTGAAATATAGCAAATGTCAAATAGACTAATCAGGAAGTACATTCAAAAGTCTAGCAGTTCAACGGAGATTCAAGCACCTGCAACTGAAAAAATGAAGTATCAAAGCCAGCTCCAAGGGATACTATCTGCTTTTTCAGGTGACCATTTTCACTCAAATGTCCTTCGCAACTGAGGAACTGAAACATAAGCTTCCGAAGAGCAGCCCAACGAGAATAGTAACCTTCAAAAGACATCAATTACAAAACCAAATTTAAGTGAGCACAGACAAATGCAAGAACATGTGAGGGAAGAAAATCTAACGCCAATCTCTGGCAGCAAATGATCCATACCACGGTTGATTATGGGGGATCTCCTCACAGGTCTTCTCACAAACAAGTGAATGTAGTCATCTTTCATGTATCCCTTGCTAACACAAGATCTTTTTTTTGGAGGGAGGTGTTTAGAAAAAAAGGGAGATGTTAGAGTAGATTAAGAAAGTAATTGCATGCCTGAAAAAGATGCCATCAGAGCCACCACAACAAGAACCAACTCCCAACACAAACCACACTCATGATCTTTTCAGTGAAAAAAGAATTCATATGATGTAAAAGATAACAAATGGCCCATTTTTCATGTCTAACAAAAAAAAAAACCAAAGGAAGCAACCTCACTATTTTGCACAAGTTCTGCTAATTACTACAAGAAACACCAGAAATGGAAGGAAACATTTTCCATGAAGAGTGTTCCATACTTCCATAGAGGAAGATACAGAAGAATTGTGTTGAGAATTACAGAAGCCCTGATGCACAGTTGCACAAGTTTCTATTTTGGAGAAGCAGTCTTGGTGGACAAGCTTTGAAAAAATCAGGGTTTCTATTATGGTTACTTTCTATTTTAGTTACTATCTATTTTGGATACTTTCTAATTTTATTATTGTTTGGTTGACAAGTAATCTCTCTAGGATGGTTTCCTTTTTTAGTACATTAGAGAGATTTTATGCAATATGTAATTTTCATTTTTTCTGTAACTCAGTTTAGGAAACTTTCCTAAACTAAAACTTGATTTTCCATTATAATTAAAGTACCATGGGAGAACCAACATACATGCAAGCTCTCTCCCTTTCTTCTTCTTCTTCTTCAATCCTCTTTTATTCTTCTTCCATTCTTCTTTTTCTTTCTGAATTTCCTTTCAATCCCTAGGCTGATTGCAGGTGCTGAAATTCTAACATGGTACCAGAGTTGGTTTAATCAACTTAGGCACTATTTTTTTCTCTCTACTGCTATGTCTCTATGTTCTTTAATGTTCAAATCTGAATTAGACCTCTAAACAAGTCATGAAGGTTTGAAGATTTTGAAGTCTCATTACATGAAGAACATGTCTACTGTTCTAAGTACATGAATATCTTGCCTACAATTTTTTCTAGGCGTTGTCTCCAATTTTCATGAAAACCAAGTTATCTACCACTTCAACAATTGACGTTGCTGCTTTTCCAAGAATGCGTGTATGAATCTAATGGGAGACTTGATCCCAATCCTGACTTATTTCATTGGTTGGATTTCTCTACAAATACTACCTTCTATTTCTGGACCCTATTTTCTAATTCCATTGCATCAACTAATCATCCATTATACCCATCAAAAATACACCAAATTTCCAGCCAGTTGCCAGCTCCACTAGACCTCTATTTGGTCCAAGTTTTAGTCCCAATAGGTGGCCGATTAGGCCTCAGAACCTATTTTCTAATTTGGGAACTACTACCATATCTTTTGATTGCACCACCAGATGTTGGAGAAGCCTTCAGCAGTCTTTACCTACAGCCCATCATCACTCACTTCAAATTTGAGCAAGTTCTACAATCTAGTTCTTTTAGAATCCTACACCTAATTTCTGAACTTCTTTATGATTTGATTTAATGCCTGAGGTTTTACACTGATTTTATTGGAATTGGAACATCATACTTGGAACTCTTTACCTTTTGTTTACAACTTTAAAGATACTAGGGTTCTAAAGGTGTCTTGACTACCATAAAACTTGTTGCTGCTCTATTTCTAATAAGCCTTTTTATTTTAGCAAACTCAGCCTGCAAATTCAATATCAGTTATGTTTCATCCACAGCCTCCTGCTGTTTTTTCTTTTTAAAGTTTTTCCTACCTACTTTTGGTACTATTTCAGATTTAACACATCTAATGCTTCCCCATCGTTTCTAACCATCTATGGCTGATTATACCTCTCCTCCTTTATATTTTTTACATACGTTAACATTAAATTCCATCTATACCATAAATCCTTGCCATTGGACTAATTATCATTAATCCTCACAATGTATTTACCATATTAAATCATTCGCTACCATAAAGGAGCGTGGAAATTTTTTTGGGGGGGTCTAACTACTTGGAGATTATTTATATGTGAAGTGGAGCAAGAATTGGAAATTATTACTTGGAATCTTACTATTTTGGTAGCAGTGCTACTTTTGGTCATTGTTCGTGCACATGTAATGCTATATGTGAGGAGGAGATTGGAGCCTTAGTCTATATTTGCTCAAGTCTTTTGAAGAGTATAATTTGTGAAGATCTTTTATCCTCCTAAGATGGTATTCTACAATAACTTATAATACATTTATCTACCTATTTGGTCTGTAGCAGCTTATACTACTTTACCTACTTACTTGGTGATGCAAAATTGGCAGCATATACAAAAAAGGGAAAAGCCCAATGGTCAAGCCCATCAAAGCCTAAGGATATGATCCAAAACAGCCCATGGCTTGCATGGGCTAGGACTATTGTAGTGGGATAAAATGAGCCCATGGTTTCATGGGCTTGGATTACTTTATTGGGAGAATATCAGCCCACTATTTTGAACTAAGCCCAAGTCTACCTTTGAAAAGTCAACAAAAGGAGCTAGTAGGTGGTGTTGGTTAGTAGTTGGATGTTTCCATTATTGTTTTGACTAGTGGTGTTAGGTAGTAGTTGGATGTTTCCATTAATGTTTGTAGTAGATTGTGTTAGCTAGTGGTTGGATGTTACCATTAATGTTTATGTCTCCTTAGAATGCTATATAAAGAGACTTATGTAAGAGAGGAAGACACAACTCATGAATTGAAATCAAATTGCTTGCTAGCATTCCTCCTCTTTGATGAACCCTTGTGTTTGATCAAGGTATGTTGGTGTTCGATCCAATCGATCCACCTTGCGGTGTGAAGACCGGGTGTTACATGTTACATTGTTATTGTCACTTTCTTCATTATAGTTCTGCCCCTATTTGAAGATCTATTCAGCGCGTTTCATTATATGCTATTATCCTTATATTACCATTCTAGTTTCAGCCCTCTTTCCCATCTAAACTCTATTTCACCTTAAGTCCATCAAATATGAAACTCATTCCCTGTGAAAGGTCCTATTTGGATATTGTTTTGATCAATCAAATACAGTACTACATTACTTGGTCTGTAGTAATCTATACTACCTTAATCTACCTACTTGGACCATAGTAACTCATACTACCTTACCTATTTGATCCACAATAACCAACATTGTCTTTTACCTACCTACTTGGTCCACAATAACCAATATTGCCTTTTACGTACCCATAATTTACCTACTACTTGCCTTCTTGCGAAGAGCATATATAGACAATGGAGTTGCACCTTGCCTACTTGTGATATTTGACTTTTGACTCAAATTTTATCTTTATCTATGGAGATTTCTCCCTACTACTAGTATTATTTGGTTAATGCCTTTGATGTAATTGTTGGTTCTATACTTATCAATAGGGTTCATCTTCACCACCGCCTATAATTCTCATTGTTGGATGGTTCGTTTGGCATGGTTATTAAAGCGGCAAAGCGATTGGGGCTCCGTCTTGGCAATTAGACAATTAAGCGACTAAGCGGCGCTTTGGCCGCAATAAAGCGACCAAAGCAGTTTAGTCAATATTTTTTTAAAATAACTACTTTTAAATTATTTTTTTAATACAAATACTTTTATAATAAACTAAAGTACTAAACAAGCATTCAACAATCACATTCATAAAAATAAAAATAAAAAACATTCAAAAATCACAATTATGAATAACAATATTATTCATATATAGTTTAGTGAAATTATTTCACAAATTATTTTTAATATGACTTTTTTGTTAAATATAGATGAATAATATTCGAATTGGAATCAGAATTGATGTATCCATTTTTCCCTTTTTTAACCAAAACAGTGCCGACATGATAAATTAATAGATCTCATTATTCCGATTTCCATGTCATTGTTTATTTAATGATTTATTGATTATCAATGTTGAATATGGCTCATGCTGGCCCCCCCCCCCCTCACAGCTTGAGGGGGAGTGTTGGTCACAACCCGGTACAGTGCACAAGTTCTATTTTGGAGAAGCGTCTTGGAACACAGTTTTGAAAAATTAGGGTTTTTATAGTCTTCTTTTTTTTTTTTCGCAGTTCATTTGCAAATTGGGCCTTGATTCCGAAATGGTTCACATATTTAAATTTATATACGGCATTATAAATTATGATTAAAAAAATAATAATAATATGCACAAATTACAAAATGTAAAAAAAAAAAAGAACAAAAATAAAAAATACAATTGGCGCCAACTAGCATTTAGGACAAAAAAAAAAACAGTACCACCCAGAATTTATCAATGAATACTTTTAGTCAGCATAGCTTAAAGATGGTTGAAGTAGCCTGGTGTAGTCTCAATTGAATGAGGGGTGGATAGCCAAGATCTTTATCAAAAAGCAATTGGCAAGAAATGCACACCGAAATTTTATGGGTTCTATTAGGAACTAGGTCACAATTCACACTGATTTTATTGGAATTGGAGTTGTTGGTATGAGGAGCCAAATTTGAATGCAACCAAATTAACTTCTTGATAACAGTGTTTAAAGGGTTGAAAACATGGTTGGTTGATATGGGGTTACTTTCTCGAAATGGGAATCAGGGTTTATAGCTGTCAAAATGGAATGAAATCTGTGGACAATGTATGTAAGGATGTAGGGGGATGATCCTCCAGGTTTGGTGAGTTCTGATGGGTCGATTGGGGTAGATCTAGGTTCTTCTCTGGGGTTTTAGGGAGTTCAAAACACAGTTGGTTGATACAGGATTACTTTCTAGAGATGGGAATTAGGTATTATAGTTGTTAGAATGGGATAAAACTTGGAGCAAATGTATGTTATGATGGAGGGAAATGATCCTTCAATTTTGGTGATTTATTGGTCTACATCTAGGTTCTTTTCTTAGGGTTTAGGGGGATCAAAAAATTTCAAGCTCCTGTTTTCTAGGGTTAGGATGATAGGATTTGGATGAGATTTGGATTGAAGGTTGGGTGGGTCGGGGGGACTGATGTGTCTGAAGCTTGGACAAATTCAGATGTTCTGGTTTTGGGATACCTGGGATTTTTTTTTTCCCCGGGGGGGGGGGGAAGAAGAGAAAAGGGATGGAGATGAACTGGAGGAAGTGAAAGATGGAACAGCAGACTAAATACACAACTTAATAATCTTGGACTTCTGCCACCAACAATGTTAACCACCTTAGATTTTAAACAACAACCCCAGATGCTTGGACTTCAACCATCAAGAAAACAAATCTAGACATTAAGCACTAGATTAATAGTCTACAAAGGGAACAAACTCCTAAGCCACGAGTTGAAAATGTCATAAACTGAACTTTAATTTGCATTCTTCCTTCAAGGGGGTGTATAAATAGATGCCTACAGAACCTTACAACACATAGAAGAAAAAACTAGGAAACAAAATCCTAAAAGACCTAGAACTTAAAAACCTAATAGACCTAGACTCCTTGCTGACCTATGACTTGGACACTTTGAATTTAGTAACCTCTCCAAATCATGGCGGCAGCTACAATTAGTATAAATGATAAACAAAGAATAATAGGACACTTCTGCCCCTGACTTTTTTGTTTTAAATGAATGAAAATAATCATTAACAAAACCCCGAAGGAGAAGAAGAGAATATACAAAAGGGGAAGAAAAGAAGGGCGGGAATTACAACCAACTAGCCAGCAAAAAAGAAGAGCCTTGACCAGGAGACAACAAGAAGCCTGTTCCTTGGGGTATCCAGAAATGGGGAGTGGGGGAAAGACCAAAGTCTAGCAAAAACATCCAAGCAGATGGTTCTCTCCAAATCATGTCTAGAGATCCATCTTCAAAGGTTCCACTCCCACCATAAGTGAGAGATCAAGTTATTGAACACCAATTTACCAATCATATCACAAACAGAAGTACCAAGGGGGAACGGACAAGGTTCAACACGGAGAGCATGGAGAAGGAGCCAGTAGAGGAGGGAAGCCAAATGGCGTGGTCTCAAATAGCAAGGAGGTGCAGGGGGGAAGGGTTGGTATAAGAGATGAAATACAAGAGCAAGGCAAGCTTTAGGATGCGAGAAGCATAGACCTAGTGGGGGCCCAGGAAATTGTAGAGGACCCCTGAAGGATGATATATTGACCATTGACATCTGGAGTGCAGTAGTTCTCCCCTCAGGTTAGATTCCTCTATTGACCCAAATTTATTTGAGACCCCCTCCCCCCCCCCCCCCCTCTTGGACCACTTGAGAGAGACTCAGCTTCCGAACCCTCCCACCCGTAGGAAGAGATACCTGGCTTACCATTGACATCCAGAGTCCGCACACCTAACTTGGCAGGAATTACAACTTTTACCATACCTGCCTGAAAATTAAAAGACTGAATAAAACTAAGTACAAAATACAACTACTTGAAATGCCACAGGCAGCAGCCCTAGCTGCTGGCAATCAAGCCCAACAACCCTGATTTATTGCTGGACCTGCATCACTCTGATTAGCTTGGGAAACCCTCTATAAAGAGCAAAAGTTTAAATTTCTTGTGCAGCCAAAAGGTGGAGATTCCTTGTGGACAAAGTTTAACTTAATGATGGAGGCATGGTGCCAATCTGCCTGTCTTTTCTTGGGCCCAACCTGAACTGTTCCATTGCATAAATAGACAGTCAACTACCCGTGGAAAATTGGCAGCTATGAAAAAGCCAGCTCAAAAAGGTTCATTTTTCTAGATGACCAAGAAATTTTCTCATGAGATCAGTGAAGTTAGTTCCTAAAATAAGGGGAGTAATTTTTCTCAATTAAACACTATTAAGCTAATATGCAATAAAATTTAAATGGAAAGATGAACAACTTGAAAGACGCAAAAAGATAAAGAGTGTTTGAACATTACTTAATAACTCCAATAAGGATATGAAACGACAGGCTTTGACAAATTAAATGAAGCTGTATGCCTTTTTTATCATTGTCAATGCATTAAAAGCTACAATCTTTATAATGCGTTAGTCAGGAGAAATCTACTAAAAGAATTGGATGCTTGAACCTGCAAGCTACTACAACAAGAAATTGATTTTATCTAAATCAAGTTCACTGAGATTGAATATAATTCAAGCTAATTCCCTCATTCCGTTATACTCATTGCTTATACAATGTAACTGCATCGAGTAGCTGGTGTTTTTGAATATCAAGAAAAATTAAAATATTTCAGACGAACTGTCTGTCCCTTCATTTATAAAACTACACCATAAACCTGAAGCAAGGTAATAATTAAGCAAACTCAAATTTCCTAATGCATCTAACAGTAATGATCACCGGTGTTTAATCCAGGGAGACGGTAAACAAATGCTACGATTGGCCACTTAGATGAGAATGATGAAATCATCGTTATCAAGTAAGGGAATTACTATAACCGTTGAAAATTCAAGCTGACAAAATTCGAATTAGATTAACATCAAATACTCCATAAACAAAAGGGACGATATCTGTACAATTTACTTGCAGAAGCATCGTCGTTGGTGGCTTGAACTGCTGCTGTGTTGCTATGGGATTCCGATACCCGTTTCGCCATAGTTTCCCAACACTTGGGAATCAAGGGAAAGAGAGGGAGGTAACTGGGTAAGGATCTTCGTCTGTGTGAAACTACGAAATTCTTCGTTTTAGGTCATACGTATATATATACCTTTGAGACCTTACCACATAAGAAATGAGAACAACGTTCCCTTTTACATTGCCTGAGTTTTATGCGGTAGTGCAATTTGTGGTCCGATGATGCTATGGCGCCAAATTTCCGTCTACATTCTTAAAACCGGACAGCTGCCGAGTTCGTTCTGTTCAGGCTTTCTCACCTGGAGTCTGCCTGGTCCAACCGGTTCCAGGGCAGTGTTGAAGAGAAATTGATAAATATAACATTTTAGCCTTTTTATTCGAATGGGTAAATGAAAATTATGACGTCATTCTTTTTCTGGGTAGGTTTGCAAAGTACAAGTATATATATATTTTTCAAAAACTCATAAGATATAGAGGGAAGGATAGAGAGTGGGAAGTGTTGCTCCAAATGTCAGACTGTTGCTATGAATTGGTAAACACCTGCAAAATAACATGTCCAACTAGTTGTGGTTGGAGAGACGTCTTCGATGATCAAATTAGTGGAAGGCATCAGACATAGGGTGCCCTTACGAGTGGGATTGGTTGGATCCCACTCAGATACACTAAGTGGTGGGAAACCTTGATCGTTTTAGATACGTCCGGATTCTACTTCGTGAATCATGAATTGTTTGGTATGTTCCAATGCCGCCGCAAATCTGATCTACTTCCCAAGTTTGGGTTCCTTTCTTAGTTTTTGTTAACATTTGGTTGCCCTTCAATTGGCACGACCACCCCGAGTCTATTCATTTCCGATTAGTCCTTATCAACAAGCCACTACGATAAGGATGGCCTAGCCTTGAAGAATACAAAATAAATCTATTTTATTTGTTCCTTGGAGAATTGACTAAGGATTTATAAAGGAGAAGAGCGAGATTGCTTAGAACTAACATCCTTGTAGATTTTATCCAAATCTGCGAGATACAAGCACGAAACACTAGCTTCCTGATATGGAGAAAATCGAATCGAACCCAATTAGATTGGGTTCAAGACATGAGCCCGGTTGAGCCGTGATCGGGACTAGTCTTGACCTAGTCCTCACGATCGTAAAGGAAACAACCGTTTGACAATTGTAAGCCACGAACATGATCCCGAATCTTGCGGGATACGTAACCAAGTTTAAGAAGGTAATTGTCACTATGGCAGAGCAGGGAACGTGCCAAGATTGATAACTACCTACCTTCCCGAATAACCAGGGTAAAACCATAGGATCGTATGGTCATCAATGAAGATCACGAATACATCCAACGACCGAGAATTGGAGGTAAAACCTACGAGTGACCCACTAGCTTCCAAGGTATCTAAATCGTTTCCTTTGCAGTTTATGTATAATTTAGGCTCTACATCTAGCCAGAGCTTTGTGATCAGTTCCTTAACTGACTAAGCCTTTGGAGGTGGCCTCCCGATCCCCACGATCGGGCCATGTCTAACTTTGTTTTGCAGGTTCATCACCCAGTATCTAAAGGCTAGACAGATTTGGAACACATCATTTGGTGTCATCTGTGGGAAGCACTTTAGAAAGCCATGGGTTCAAGATCAGAGGCAGAAGCAGCGACAGCTACAGCCCAAAGGCTTCGGGATGTTCCTCCTCTAGATGGAAGAATTCTTGAGGAGGAAATCCCTAAAGGAAGTAATGCCCGAAGAGATCGTGAAGGTTTGAATGGAGGAGAACGTCTCAACAACCTCGAAAACCTTCAAGAATAGATGAATCAAATGCAGCTGCAGTTCTTGGAGATGTAGAACATCCTTCGAACGATAGCAAGGCAGGTGGTTACACCTCAGGCTTCCAACCTCCATGATCAAGAGGAAGCTCGAGGCTGAACGCGAAGAGCAAAAAAAATCCCGCAAGAAGATAAACGACCGTTTGGAAACCAGGATTGAAGGCAGAACGCTTGGGAAGGACGCAGAGGTAGATCCAAAGAGCATAGAGGAGAAGTGCTTGGAAGAGATGATCGGAACGATCGGCCTCAAGCAAGCCGAACCAGGACCGTTACCCGACAGGAACAAGGGGTACACACTCACACTCCCACCTCTGAGCGTTCGAGTAGAGACAACGTTCGGAACGATGATGGTTGAATGGTGCACATCAAGCAAGAACTGGCAAACATAAATCAAAGGTTAGGGGAACTCTCTCGTGGCAAAAAGACCGATGATATTTATTCTATCATCCGGAAAACCCCGTTTGTAGATGCAATTGCCAGGTTTGAGTTCCCCCACAATTTCAGACTTCCAACTTTCTCCTCTTTCGATGGTTTGGGAGACCTGATTGCCCACATCAGTTACTACCAGCAAATCATGGCAATAGCTGGGAATTCTGATGAGATCCTTTGTAGGGTGTTCAAGTCATCTCTTACCAAAGTAGCCCAGAAGTGGTTATTGAACCTCCCTTCGGGAAGGATTGCTGATTTTGAAGAACTTGCCCGAAAGTTCATTGGTCAATTCCAAAGTGGAATCCATACTAAGATGAAGGAGACTTTGTTCACTATCAAACAAGGGAAAAATGAGTCTATTCGGGATTACCTAAAAATATTCAACAAAGTCACTATGGAGATCGAGAACTTGGATGAATAGGTGGCTATGACTGCGCTCTTCACAAGACTTACCAACTGAAGACTCTTGGAGTTGTTATTAGAGGATATGCTTGCCACATATCCCGAATTGATACAAAGATGTCAAAAGCAAACGGAAGTGATGGAGATCCTGGATGCACGCCAGGGAGAAATCAAAGCTTCCAACAAAGACCAGAAGCCACCCGAGAGGAGTCAGAGAACGAAACAAACCAATAATGATCGGGGTCAAAGGATGCGTTTGGGTTGGAGACAGCGTTCATCCGATCAAAACGAATATACACCACTCGATTCACCCCAATCGGAGATCATGCATATCAAGGATCAGGATATCCTAAAGTGGCCATCGAAGCGGATTGCTAAGAATGGGGAGCGAAATATGGAGAAATATTGTCGCTTTCATAAAGATTATGGGCATTTCACAAACGATTGTTGCCATTTGAAAGCAGACATTGAAAGGCTGATAACCTAGGGTCACCTATCAAACTATGTCAAAGGTCGAACTGGAAATCGAGAAAGAAGACTAGTAGCTGAAAAAAGAAGGGAGCCTTTAAGAAGTGGAGAACAACGCGCAAAAGCTCCAAGATCCAAAAAGGGCAAGGAGATTGCTAAGGCCAAGTGATCCCCAATCTTGACAATATTCTAGGCCCCTGAGCCCGAATCCTTCAAGAAGCTAAAGGCGAAAGCCCAGTTCGTGGGATCGGGAGATGTCTAGAAGAGAAAGAAACCGAACATCGAAGAAAGTATCACTTTTAGTAGAAAAATTCTCAAGAATTTCCTAAGTAGAGGCTTTGGTCATACCCAAATGAGACCTCCTAACACTTCAAAAAATCCTCAAGAATTTTCTAAGTACAAGTCTTCGGTACGCTCGAGTGTGACCTGCGAACACTTAGAAAATTATTCAAGTATTCTAAGTACATTCTACTGAAGGTATACCAAGTATGATAGTAAAGAGAGAGACAATGGATATGAAAAGAAAGTATTTTTATAAAAGGCCAGAGGGGGCCAACCCTTACACAAAAGAAAGAAAGAAAAAAAAGAAAGATACTGAACGTAGTCAGTAATAGCCAAAAGAGAGAGAGAGAGGGGGGGGGGGGGAACATCATCTTTAAACTTGTTCAGGGTTTTCTTTGGCTGGGGTTGGCTCTTGATTGGGGGCTTGTTTGGGATTTGGAGCTTGATCTTAGTTCATAGCTTGACATTCGGGAATTGCATTATCTCCAACTACCTCCAACTCTGGAGAAAGAGGAGGAGAGTGGTTGAGAGAATACTCAAGGTTCGGATCAGCAGTTGGAGGGTCCTCTTTCTTTTGTGCACATTCGGGAGTTGGCAAACAAAGAGCTTTGACTTCTTGGGGATGGCAAACCTCTTGATGAGGGCTAGTGTCGAAGGTCAGATCTACCCCCATAATTGACTTCTATACATCGTTATGCCTGCCTCTGTAAGCCTGAGTATTGTAGGGGGTTAGTAGATCGTTGAAGGGCTTGTTGTTCAGGTACTTCCAAATGCAAGCCTTCTTAACCTTGACAGAGATCTCTTCGGGTTTGGAAGGAGTGGCCTGATCCTGAAGTTCCTCCTTCTCCTTGACCAAGTGCTTGATCTTTGCCTCCGATTCCTTTAGCATCCCTTGAAGTTCTTCACCTCCATATTGAGGTCTCCAATCCTACCGACGGCCACCTCCAGATCCTTTTCTAGGCCAGCTTGACTTAGGTTTGGGCAAGACCAACAAGCACCTATGCCTGGCCCTCTTGAAACGAGCTATGAAGTCTTTGACCTTCTCGCCTGCAATCGTACATTCCGGACGGTGTTAGTGATCGATACTTTGGGCGCTAGATATATATATACTTATATTCGGGCCCCCCCCCCCCCCCCCCCGCGGGGGGGGGGGGGCCGGCCCCGGGGGGGCCCCCCCCCCCCCGGGGGGACGCCCCCACCCCCCCGACCCGCGGCGGCGGGCCCGCCCGCAACCTTACAACGGGAATGCAACCTAGAGGGGGGTGATGGGCCTAGTGGATTGTCCCATTTTCGTGCGGAATACAAGGTAAATTGAGAATCAAATGAATTAAACAATGACAAGCAACACAACACAAGATTTATAGTGGTTTGACTTTACAAGCTCGCCACCCCTCGGCCCAGATATATATCACTATGATATATATATATATATATATGGATAGATATCATACCTATATATATATATGTTACGGGGCAGAGCACCCTTTACAACTTTGTTTGTCTTAGGGCAGGGGCACCCTCTCCAATCTTTGTTCAACCGAGAGATCTCAGCTCCTTTGGCCCTCACCTCATCCTACCTCGGTGGGTGTGCTCGCTTTGATCTGAACATTGAGATGCAGCCCACCAAAGCCCAACCCCCCTCCAAGCTACTAACCCTGGTATGTTCTTCAAGTGGGCTTATAGCCTCCATCTTGGGTGTCAAGTGTGGTGTTGTTGCTCTCAAATGAGGTGAATTGGGGAGTTAAACTATCTCGCAGTAGGGCAATTACCTTACAAGAAGCAACGAAGTTTAGCGACCGACTTCGGGAATCCAGGAATACTTATAAATTTCATAACAGAAGTTTAGATAAAAAAGCTTACTTGACTGAGGAGTTCACGAACTCCTCATCAGTGGTAGACTCAAGGCTCTTGCATTCAGCAAGCATCTATGCAAACGTGCCCCACTCCACAGCCTTGTTGTATTCCCTGGTGATGCGATCAGTCACCTTTAACTTCCAGGGAGGAATGTAGATCTCCCCCTCCTTAGTCCTCCAATGCAGCTTCTTGAAACAACGTCATCTTGTAGATCATGTCCCCTCTTGGTAAGGAGAACATCATCATGAGAGGACTCCTCCACGTCCACTGGGGCTTTACCTTGGACTCTTTCCTCTTCGCTCGAGCCGCCCGATCCTCAGCTGCTTCCAATCCCTTGGAAGCCATGGCCTCACCACCTTCGGGTTGTAGCATGAAGGCACCAAGAAATAATAGATGTTAGTGAAATGCATTGAGGTATAAAAAGAGAAGTTAAGAAAGTATAAGGTAGATGGGGGTCGGGAGCTCACCAGGGGCTAGACCCCACATCTGGAGGACGACTTCGTATGTCATGGCCAGACAATGGATCTCCTAACATGCCCAAATAGATTTAATCTTCTTTATGGTGCTTTCATTCTTTGGGAGACAAGGTCAAGGGATGATTTGCTTAAGTATGTGAAGCAAGACTGCCACAGGCGATTGGGAAGCTAAGATTAGACGATGGCGCTCGGCAAACTATATACCAATGGCACCACCCCTTGTGGTTGGAGGGGCAAGTACCCTCAACCAAGATACTACCCAACCAACCAAGTTCGGACTTGGTGCATTTAGAAAAGAAAACCCAACCGGGAGGGTTGGATTTGCTCAAATAGAAAAAGTGAGAAAATAAAAGAAGAGAATGAGTAACTTCTAGTTCGAGAGAGAGACCCAAGAGGCCAATGATTTGACACCAACTATTTGGGAGAAGCATGCTCAAGCATATCTCCCAATGATTGAAAATTTTAGAAAATAAAAGGGAGAAAAAAGGAAACCGAACCCCACTCTTTGGGAGGGTTGGAATTAACCCTCTCGTTCGAGTTCAAGACCCGAAGTAGATAAGAGAAAGGAAGGACAAATTGACTAGAGATAATATCAATTTTTTTTTGGGACGAACATTTTCTGACTTTCTGTTGAGTCCAAAACATCAGTAAGATCGCCTATAACCAAACAAGGTTTCCTTAAGTTACTCAGTATTGCATGGAAGTCATCCCCACCCCTTTTGATGAGTTGAATCCAATGGGCTAGCATTGCATCACAACCAAGGACCAAAATGTTGCCTGGTGTCGCCGTGTAGGTGCTTGGCTACATAGGCAACATTTTGGGCGACTTTTTACAGGGGTTCGATGAAAAATCGACCCCCTTATTTTGAAGGGTATTTGGGGTCATTTTGACTTGAAATTTGATGTGAAGCTAATTTGAGGCCAATAAACACATTGGGAGTGTTATTTTGACCTAAAACATCACCTAAACTAATGTTCTTATTCGAACCATGTTTGACTGTATGCGGGCGAAAGCCCCGAAACTAAAAATCTGAAAACTCATATAAACCAAATCATCTAAAGTCTACAATTCTTTGTACAAGTACATAGAGTCATCTAATCATATAAAATCTCCAACTCTCAATTCCAAGTACTGTGCCTAGGTGGATCAAACTCCATTTGACTGTGTTGTGCCTGTCTCCAATGATCTCCCAACAAACTCACATATTGATCCCATCTCATACGATACTGATAGTTCTCCAGATAATCATCAATTGCAGATCGGCTCACGGGGTTCCACATATGTTTTTTTCTATCATCATACAATATTCTTTTCTTCTTTCTATCTCTCCACTTTCCCTCTTCACGTTTGTACTACTATTTTTATTTTTCTTCTCCACTCATCTCTCTCTCTCTCTCTCTCTCTCTCTCTCTCTCTCTCTCTTTATTCCTTAGATTTTCTAACGAATTTAGGTTCTTCTTTATTCTTTATTTTTTATTTTTGTTTCACTCTTCTTTATTCTTTATTCTTTATTATTATTATTATTATTATTATTATTATTATTATTATTATTATTATTATTATTATTATTATTAGTATTGTTATTATTTTTTTTTATTTATTTCCTTATTTGTAAATCATTAACCATATCCTATAAATATACGCTCCCCTTTTAGATCTAGGACTCCTTTTCCTTATCTTTAGTTTATTTAAGCTTTCTACTTTCTTTCTCTTTAGTTTATTTAAGTCTTTTCTAGTACTTTGATTACTTGGTGGGTTCTAGTATCTAGATTGAATGTTTAAGGTTTAATTTTTCTATGTAATGCAAGGAATATTGAAGTTGTTTAGTTTATTTTATGCAAATGTATTTCCTTTCTTTTAAGCAATGCAATTTCAATTTCAATTTTGAGTTTAAGCTTCAAGTTTCAAGTTTCAATTTTCAAGAGGATTCATTTTTCTCTGGGTCTAGCAATTGTAGATCTAGATCACTCTACATCTGGTAGTTAGGGTTGGTTGAGATTCGAATCGATTGTTCAAGGTTTATTTTTGTGATTCAAGATTCAAAGATGCAAGTTAGTAGCATTCGTCAATAATCTTCTCTCCCCCCTCCATTCCCACTTCTGCTACCCCTCCATGTTCTTAACTTAGGATTTATTTTTAGCATTTATTTATTGTTTTCCTTTCCCCCTGGGTCCTTGATCTAAGATGCCTACAGTTGTGCCTCTCTTTGGTTAAGGTTGCCTTTTCCTTTTATTGCTTTGCTATTTACTTTCTACATTTTTTTCCCTGCATTTTATTTATGCATTTTTTTTTATTAGATGATGGATGGTTAGGTTACCTTTGTTTTACATTTTAGTCTCAATTTGATCGCATTAGATGTATGTGTTAGGACCGCTCATTTAGTTTAATTAATTAGTTAAAAATTTTGAATCATTGCACTCTTGCATTACTATTAAGAGGTTAAATTCAAAGTGGCATATCTCCCTAAAATCGACCCATTAGCTACATGATACTATGCGCTTATGGTTATTTTTATTTTGCAAATAAAATGCTTCGTTCTTTGAACATGTATTTCCTTGTAACTTCAAGGAAGATGGTCCAAGTTTGTCTAAACAAACAATTGAGGCTGATGAAAGTAATGATCCAATTCAAGATCTTTACTATGAATTAGAAGAGATAGAGGTAGAGCCTAGGAGAAGCAAAAGGGCAAGAATAGAAACATCTTTTGGACTAGATTTTTTGACTTACTTGTTAGAAGCTGAATCTCAAAGATATAAAGAAACTATGAGCTCGACCGAGGGTCCTTTATGGAAAGAAGTCATAAAGAGGAGATCGATTCCATTATGCAAAATCATACTTGGGAGCTAGTGGACCTTCCTCCAGGATGTAAACCATAAGGCTCTAAGTGGATCTTCAAATGAAAGATGAAAACATATGGAACAATTGATAATTATAAGGCTAGACTTATAAGGTTGCAAACAATGAATAGATCATGACTACTTTGATACTTATTCTTCTATGACAAGAATAACATCTATAAGGATGATATAAGCAATTGCTGCCTTCGAGGTCTAGAAGTCCATTAAATGGACGTGACAATGACTTTTCTCAATGGAGACCTTGAAGAAGAAATATACATGGAACAACCCGAGGGTTGTATTTCTCCCAAACAAGAAAAGAAAGTGTGCAAATTGGTTAAGTCCTTGTATGGACTTAAACAAGCACCAAAATAGTGGCACACAAAATTTGACAATGTTATGATGTCAAATGGTTTCAAAATCAATGAGTGTGACAAGTGTGTCTATGTTAAGACCATGGATAATGGATATGTCATTCTTTGTCTATATGTAGATGACATATTAATTGTTGGTAGCAATGAACAAATGATCAAATCTACCAAAAACATGTTTAATTCAAGATTTGACATGAAAGATATGTGATTGGCTAATGTGATTTTGGGAGTAAAGATAACACATCAAACAACTGATGGTCTCCTATTGAGTCAGTCACAATATGTGGACAAGATGCTTGGAAATTTTAACAAGGGCGATTCTGGTGTGTCTAGAACTCCAATTGACTTAAATCAATATTTGTGCAAGAATCAAGGAGACATTGTATCTCAAGTAGAATATGCTAGAATTATAGGCAGCTTAATGTACTTAATGAGTTGTACACGGCCTGATATTGCCTATGTTGTGAGTAACCTAAGTAGATTCACAAGTAACCCTAGATAGTTGATCATTGGAAAGCTATTGTTAGGGTACTTAAATACTTAAGGCATACTTGTAATTATGGATTTCACTAAAAATTAGAGAACTTGCAGTATTAGAAGGATACTGAAATGCAAATTAGATATTTGATACACCAGATTCTAAAGCTACTAGCGGGTATGTATTCACTTTAGGAGGTGCAATTGTCTCATGGAAATCCTCCAAACAAACAATAATAACCAGATCCATGATGGAATCTAAGTTTGTAGCCTTGGATAAATGTGGAAGAGGCCAAATGGCTACGGAACTTCTTGGAGGATATTCCAGAATGGCCAAAGCCTATGCTTGCTATATGTATACATTGTGATAGCCAAGCAGCTATTGGGAGGGCATAAAATGTGATGTATAATGATAAGTCAAGACACATACGTTGTCGACATAATACTGTTAGACACTTGATCACGAATGGAGTCATAACAATTAATTAGTCATAATAATTAATTATGTAAGGTCAAAGGAAAATCTTGCGGATCCACTAACCAAACGGTTGAATAGAGATCAAGTTGAACAATCATCAAAGGGAATGGGACTCAAGCCCATAAATGTATAGGTTGATTACAGTGGAAACCTAACCTAGTTGACTAGAGATCCCAAGATCTAGGTTCAATAGGACAACTAAATTGTAACAATCGAGTGAGATCACTATGGGGGTTCATCCTCTACCTCATTCCCATGGTGAAAATAGTGATACCCGTAAGGAATAGGTTAAGCTTATGCTTTTTATGATTCTTACGTGTTGGACAAACGTTGGATCCAAGCGGAGAAATGCGGGTTACTTTTAAGTAAGAAATCACCTATGTGAGAGAGAAGAGGGGCCACTTCAAAGGAGAATTGTGAGGGCTAGAGTCTCCAGACACTCTCGCAAAACCAGGATGATGTCCACGGCCAAAACGGACATGACCATGAGAACTGTAATTGTGTCAGCGGAATGTTTGTTTGGAGTATATCATCATTTACATAAATGCCTGATAAGCATGCATTTACCATTATTTATTTGATTTAATTTCCCATACTTATTTAATTAAAGAGAGCTAATTGAATATTTTTGTGTATTTTTCAGCAATAAGGTGATTTTGGTTTTTAGAGATAATATGGAGTAAAGTTGGCAAATATTTTAGATATTGGTGGATTTTAAATCATGACATTCAATCTTGTTGCCCAAGAAATCATGAAAAGTGAGATCTTAGTCAAATTGGAAATAGGTGGAGGTCTAAGGAACATAATTGGTAATAAATCTGAAAATTGGATAAACAGACATACCTTCAGTATTTTAGGCATATCTCTCTCGTATGAGCTTGGATTTCGGTGATTCAAGAGGCTGTGGAACGATATTGAAAATATCTACAACTTTCTAGTTTTGAGGTTTTCCAAAACCTGAACGAATAAAGCTCAAATAGATGGGTAAAGAGAGGGGATTCATTGTGTGCGGGAGACATAAAAGAGAAGCCAGCAACAGAGAAGAGAAGAAGACGGCGAACGCGGCTCTCATCTCTCTCATTGCTGAAGAAGAAGACCACATCTCTCTCTCTCTCTCCCTATGTTTCATCTTTATTTTTCTTAAAACTTTGTGATAATGAGTAGCTAGTTCCTTTTCTTTGGGATGTAGATGAACCATGTTTATTTCATTAATTTGATTGTTCTATCTCTTCTAGTTGATTGTGTTTGAGTTTGGCTAAAGATGTTCTATAGCTTAGCAAACTAGGCGTGCCAAGCTTCCGTGAAGGATGATAGTCTTGCGAAGATAGGGCATATCTAGGAAGACCATCCCTAATTTGCTTTGAAGTGTAGAGTTATATTGGTTAGGGAAAAGCATTGGGGATTCGAAATCCCAAAGATCTTCATGTATTCATAGTTAACGTTTTTGCATTAATTAGTATATTTAGTTTAAATTTAGTTTTGTTGAATTCAATCTTAGTGACTTAGCCTTTTAGTTCCCCATAGTTCGTCCCATACTTTTTGCTTGCTAGATTAGTATAGGATTTTATTTTTGATTGGTTAGAGACACGATCAATGCCAAAATAGTTCAAGGACATCGTGTCTACTGTTTAGCTAGTAAAGTATATATACTTTCACAAGGAAAGGTTCAAAGCCAAGACCTACCTATCCTAAGCAAACTTTAACCATAGAATTCTATCACCATGTTGGGTATTTGTTTATTTTAATTATTTGTTGTCATTCTTGTGGGGGATTGTTGGAATATGCTCTTTGAGCATGAGTGAATGAAAATCATTCACTTTGGAGAGTTTACAAAAATAAGTGTATGGAATAACTATGGACTATTGGTTGTTTCATTTCCCAAGATAGTTCATGAATGGAGGGTTGTGAGATTTATTTCACAAGAGATTTCTTATTTCCCTAGCTTGTTTATAAATGACTAAAGCTCTTCATTTCCCAAACCGAATTCATTAAGTTTGGTTGTAAATGACAATGACATTTATTTTTCAAGTTTTATAATGAGACAAAGGCTTCCTCTATAAATTGGGATTCGGCATTGATGAAGATGGGTTTTGTTTTTGGGTTTTCTCTTTTGATTTAAGAATAGTGCTAAGAGTGCTTTGAGGTTTTTTCTTAATGTTTTGTGAGTCTTGTCAATGGTTTGAGTAGTTTTTTTTTGTTTTTAATCTTACGGTGATAGAAGGAAGACCCATATCAAGTTTGTCGTTGCGGTCTACTTTGTGCTAAGTATATCGTTGTTTGTCGTTGTATCTTGGGAGATAGACGTCCATTAGATCCTCAAGCACACACTGGAGGGGACAAACCTATGTTAAGGAAAACGTTTAACGTGTCTTGACGATTCTTCCTCTTTATTCTTTTGCTTCCGGTTCGGGTTCCATTTGGGTGTATTTCTTTTTCGTGTTAAATAGTATTGATATATTCTTTTGATTGTTGTTGTATTCTAATTGATAATCTCTAGTTTCTAATGATTTACTATTAATTTTGCCAACAAAATTATGACATTATAGAATGGATCTATTGCTGAAACTACAGAAGGGAAAGGGTTAATTAGGTTTTAAGTCTTTGCCAGAGCATATCTTTTGTTGAATCATTATCTCTCTCAAGTCTGATGATTTCTGAAATGTTTTATTACTTCTTTGAGTTGTGTGTTCTGCACATACCCAATTGGTTTTGTCATCCATGTGATGTAATATGTTGCATGTATGTTGAAAACTAGCTGTTACTGGCAAATGATGTGAGGTTGATGCATGTTCTGACAACCAATGCAGAGAATTCCTGTGCATTGGTCACTTGCGTAGTTAAGACCAGGTACAACTATGTTAGATAACTTGTTGCAAGTGACATAATTTATTATTTGCTGTTAAATTAAAGCTATGTTCTTCTCCATCGCAGTTTTTAGTTCATTACTCAATAAACATGCGTATCTTTCTCAAAACTACTTACTGGTTCCATTCCAATCTTGCTTTATTTTCTTTTAATTTGTTTATTTCTGGTTAACTTTATGGAATGCATGGTCATCTTGAATCCTTTGATTGGACTGATTGGTTTTGCTTTAGATTTTTGAGCTTGTTTAGGAAGCACATTCAAGATTTCCTAGAGGAACATCTATCTAGTTTGAGGTATTTGGTCTTTATGTGGCTCGTCAGAGCTGCACTGCTTTTTTATAGATTCATGTGGTGCAGTGGTGGCTTGCTCATGGGAGAAAAGATACGTGTTTCACGTAGAAAATATTCAGTGACGGTCTATCTTGGACAGTTATTTAGTATCATCATGTCTTTTTGCTTATATTACATTTTCTCATCAGGAACCTTTCTTAACTTGTTTGAATGATAATTTTCAGTGATGCCTACAGCTTTATATTGGTGCTCAGCAGTCCTGAAGAAAGTGTCATGAATATATGCTACTTTGTATTCTGTTGAATTCATGCTTAATTTTTGGGGGGTTTCAGTCAATGTCTTGCTATGTAATGTTCAATCTCGGTGGATCTATGTGGTTTCTGCCTCAAGTGTGATCTGTATTGACCGCAATATCAACTTTCTACCATTCTAATTTCGCTCACTAAAATTATTTTCATCTTTTATTCGATGTATTGTTTACTCTTCTCCAGAAGTTAGTGTTCAAGAATAAAAGAAATTCAAAACTATATGAGTTTCAGGCTGCCAAGGCAAATGCTTGGTTGGGGTCTTGAAAGCCACTTTCCACAAATGCTAACTGTGAGGATTTTCTCCAAATTCACCCTCCCAGGACTGATAGGCTGGGTCTGAACCCCACCATCCCCCCCCCCCCCTTTTGATTTATTTTCCTGGAAAACTAGGCTTTTACTGTTGTTTTATGTTAGCAATAACCCACATCTCTTTAGTTTTTATTTTCTTTTATTTGCAAATTTTAGTAATTGTTTATGGAAACAATTGCAAGTTAACAACAATAGGTCTGTTCATATTACATGCCAGTTAATCATTGAAATCTAATGTTTGATTACATGTTCTTCTTCAATCAACTACATTATGGTTCCTTTTAACTATAGCATTGGCTCGATCCCTTGTAACATCTGGGCAAGGTAGTAATTCATACTTCTACCTTTTTCTGAAATTTATTAGATTGCTTTGTGGCTATCTTCACTCACAGTTGATTTGACTCTGCCATGGAAATTTGTTGCACTGCAATTCTCATTGCATGGCCCCCCTATGAAGATCTCTCCAAAAATTGATTACGGGTTTTCAGTAACAATGAGTTTTTTTCTTAGTTGTATGGACAACAAGGCATTGTCTTGGAAATAGATCCACTCAAAGATTATGCATCCTATGTAATAAGTTCAACCATAATTTGTGTAACAGAGCACTTATCTGTGAGAAATATATGGCCTATCAGTCAGTGTCTACGTTGGTCACCATTAACTTTGTTTGCTATCTTAACATATAAGATTTTCATTGTAGATGATGTGTTGGACATCATTTTTTGTCACATTCTGAAATTCATATTTCTGTTCTTGTTACTTGGCCTCTAGGCCAATGAAGTTATACTGTAATAATATTATTGTTGTGTTATTTGTTAAGAATAATAAGAGTGGAAGTTGAAGTAAACATATCAACATTAAGTACTTAGCAATAAGAGAGCACATTAAAACTAAGGAAGTGATCATAGAACACATAAGAACTGAGCATATGATTGTTGATCCATTGACAAAGAGCATGCTACCTAGAGCTTTTGAGGATCATGTTGTCCGTTTGGGACTTCGGGAAGATTTGTTTTCATGAAAGGTAATTATTACACATTCTATTGTAATAATTGTTATGTAGTTTGTTTTTCATTTCCGTTTTATACATTTTTGTTGAGGTAACAAACATGTTGTTGGACCATGAATAAACATTTGAGGTTTATTCATAAAGTTGGGTTTATGCAGGGAAAGAAATATGGTATTGTGATACATGGAAGGTACCGCCTGAGTCAAAGGTGTCTACCGCTATGATTCGTACAATTTTATTTTTCTGCTTGAACATTAAAAAATTAAGATGTATAACGTTTGGGCCAAGTGGGAGAATGTTAGATTTCATTTATTTAAATAAATAAATATTAAAGATTTTAACTTCTCATAATTACGATGTGGACTAAACATTCTTGATAAATACCACTTAGATCTAGATAACCACCTTGATAACTGTTTGGCAGTAGTTACCTGGAGGTGTTTGATGGGAACATTGTTTCTATAGGGTTTACGAAAAAAACTTGTATTCTAAGAAGAAAACTTACAAGAGTTTTCTATGATTTTTGGTCCTCGATTTTGTTAGCAAGAAAAATTCTCGTCTCTCCATCATTCAGTTGCTAAGGAAGAACTGGATTTCTTCGACATCGCAGACGACAACCTTCTAGGAGAGGAACTTGCAAACGACGACTTCCAGAAACAAGTATCTATGGCAAGAGGTAAGTACAATATCCTATCTTCTGAATGATTGAATTAATAACATGATTAGTTAGGTTCTTGAGTTCAATATTAAGTAAGTTGATTACTCCATAGGAGTACTTCTAACACTTCATTCTTTGACTCCCAATCCGACGGAGTAACAACAAGGAATCCATTGTGATTGAGCCTCTCTTCCATTGGCGCATCTTTTTCCTCCAGTTTCATGGTCTCTAGATAATGTTTCAGCATATAGGATCTTTTGGGTGGAGAGTTTTGCAACACCCCCTCACCAGTACTCCTTTTGATCTTCTTGTTTCTCAAGCACATTTGATCAAGTTCATCCATCGACACTCCAATTTCCTCCTTTTCTTTGGTCGACACCAACGCTCTTGTTAAACCAATTTCACAATATTTGATATTAATTAATTTCATAGTTATTAAATGAAAATTAAAAATTTAAACATAATTTAAGTACTACAATTAAGTTAATAAATAATGGCGTTTTAAGGAAATGAAATGTAGCCATGTTCTTTGGGGTATTATCAAATTATATGAGCCTATAAACAAGGGGAGGAAATTTACTGGTTATTGATTAAATTAAATTGATTTTGAAATATAAATGAATGTAAAATTAAGGAGATAACATTTGGTGGATCAATTACTTATGATTTCTTCTTTACCAATAAAAATTTATTTGTTATAAAACTTAATGATAACTAGATGAGATATATCAAAGACAAGGAAGAAATTCAGACAAGATGAATTGTCACTTCATTGAGTTGTGTGCATTACATATTTATAGTCGAATCAATGAAATCTCTAATATAAACATATTATAATCCACAAGAAAATCCAATATATGATATTCAAATTGATTCCTGCATACATAGAATGCCCTTGGAGTGGAAGGATAGATTTTTGCCCATGATAGAAGCTGCATGGAATGGAAATGTGGATCACCAATATTGCACAGTGAGGTGGCTGAGATCTTTGGTTAGAAGTTACACTTTTTTATATCATCTCTCTGGGGGGATGGACATCCATAATCAATATTATTTATAGCACTCCCCCTTGGATGTCGATGAATTGATGATGTACCTCATTAAAACCTTAGTAAGAAAAAACCCCGTTAAAAATCAAAGTGAAGGAAAAAGTGTCACATCCGCTCAACCAATATTGGATCGACCCGAATACCCAAGGGAATGATCCACAGTCACAATATCAGGTTCATATGCAATCACCAAACCAATCCACACAATAACATAATCATAAGCAAGAACAATAAAATCCAATAATTAATTAGTAATAGTTATCAAGAATAATCAAAAGGATCCCAAAATAGATCTCATAATATATGGGAGCGTAAACAAAACTGATAGAATATTTGTCTAAAAAAAATGGAAAGTCAAACTAGGAAAAAAAAGGAGTTCAATAATCCCAAGGTTTACATAGCTTTTCTAAACATTTAAAACTTTTCATTATCGGGTCTATTTCTAGTTCATAATCCCAATGGCGAACTAAGTGGGTTTGTCACTGTTGATTAGAGCCATAAGAGTGCTCTAGACTGGCTTATAAATCGTACCACAAGTTATAATCAGCTCCCACCGCTGCCTCAACTAAATGCTTAAGGGGAAATACTTCCGAACTCTTTGATACCTGTGCAACTATCTAAAAACAACATTTCCACCACGGATGAGTTTCAAAGAACTCACGAGTAATTCAACAATATATATATATATATATGAGAAAGTACGAGTATGACAATATAATCGCAAATGTCATGCAATTTAGTAATGCTCCTATACTCTAACTAATGCAAGTCTCTAACTGAACTGGGCGTCACGACCAAGGTATAAGGATAACATTCCTCTAATTAACCATGGCTACGGATTAGGGACACACTCTCTCACCACGACCATTGGCATAAATATTGGTGCATGTCATGGTAATATCTAGCACAATGCAAGTCAAAATCTTTCTAGGTTCAGATATCTCCCCTATGGCACCGACCAACTCGATTCAATATTCTTCCCTATCTAGACCTAACGTATTTTAAGGCACCTAACAACTCAAATTATGCCTCCTCTTAACCCTATTGGCCATCCACATATGATTGGGGGTGGGGAAGCTCTCATACCCTCTCACGGGCTGGCTACCGACCTTGAGCGCCCATAAGCCCAATCCACCAATGAATGGCCCCACAATGTAGCTATGTCCCCTCACCGGTTGGTTACTGGTCTTGGGCGCCCACTAACCCAACACTGCTGCCACAGGTCACTCGGCATCAATTCCCCCACCGATAGGATAACAACATGATGGGTGTTACCCAACCATGTGTAGTTAGACATCCTAGATGTGCAACATAAACTACATGTCCATACAAAAGTTCCTAGGGCAATGGTCATGCCACAAACCCAAGACAAGTCTATGCATAACCTTGTTATTCTCAAATCATAAACCATGTCATTTCACTTCATAATTCAGTAAAGCAAGAATAAAACATGATTCTAAGAATTTTCAGAATATAAGTGAATGAAATAACCATATAGTAGTCACATATTAGTTATTATGCATGTTCAATATCAAGTTAAGTTTTAATGTTAAACATACATAGTTGGATTTTCTCACCTGACAAGTAGATTGTAACCTTTTTCAAAGCGAATCAAAAGACAGCCTAACACGTCCCAAATTATCCTAATTAATTGATGACTCATGTTAGAATTAACCTAGGAAGTCAAGCATTGAAAATGGAAACAAAACCCAAAACATCAGGGGGGTTAGGGTAGCCCAAGGAGACCCCTGCCAATAAACCCTCGGGTGTAGGGTCGCCTAGTGCAATCCCTATCAGGTGACCCTTATCGATGCGCAGGCAACAAACCAACCCGATTTCCAACAGCTTCATTTTTAGGTTTCAAAAAACTTCCGGAATGATTAGGGTTCCCAAAAACTCTTAGAAACAACATCTAACTATAGAAGCATATCTAAAACTCAAAATTGAATGATAATCAAACAAAGCTTGAAATAGGTCTCTTAGAAATCTTCCATGAAGAAAATCAGCATAACAAAGGGATTGTAGAATCAATCGTATTGCTAGATCGAAATAGGGTTTAGGTTCCCCTAATTTAATTAATCTTCCCACAAGGTTTTTCCTCCGACAAAAGATGAAAAAGAGATGAATTAGAATAAAGGAGGAATTAACTAATCTTCAATTTCATGGTTAGAACTTGGATCACTCTCCAGATGATCACCACAACTTTTTCCTTCTCCAAAACTACTTCTCTAACATGGACTAATGCTCTCTGAGTGTTGGGAGTAAAATCATTTTTATAGGGCCAAAATAGAATTAAATAGGGTTTTGTAATACAAAATCCCCAAAAAAAAACCCTTTTCATCTACGGACACCAAGTAGGGTCGCTCGGGGTTACCCTACCCCTGAAAATTGTTCTAGGAGTGATTCTCATCTGTAATTGGTCTATGGCACTACATCAACACTTGCACACACATTAGGAGGGTCTTACATGATCTTGGGGACCTTCCAATTGTACCGACTGTGAACTCATAATCCACTTTCCGAATCCGTCAATGCTTGAGTCAATTCTTCTTGTGAAACTTAGCAAAACTCTAGATTCATCATCTCCACCATCCAATTTCATTGGTTCAACTCCAATCCAATGGTCTCTATTTGGATTACCCAAATTTGTCTTCTACTTGCGTTCTGGGTTTTTGGACCTACAATATGAGTTTCCGAGTTAGGATCATAGGGGGTTTCATAGAAAAGAGTATACATTTCTAAATAATATATATTGTTAATTGCCTCATTAAAAACCTTACCATGAAAACCTAGTGGGACAATACATTGATGAAGAATGCAACATATATTTTACTCCCTTTGATGATAAACCAAGTAGAATAAAACTAAACAAAAGAAACAGAGTACAGATCCTAGTTCATAATATCTCCCCTTCAATTGAACCATATAGCCACTGCTGGGGCTAATTAATCTTGCATCTTATGTACTCGCCTCATACCAATGCCATATACTAATCTCTTAAAAACTGATGTTGGCAATGCTTTGGTAAAAAGATCTGCAAGATTATTTATGGATTGAATATATTTAACATCAATTTGTCGACTTTCTTGTAGTTCATGAATATAGAAAAATTTTGACGATTGCTTGGTCCTATCACCTTTGATATATCCTCCCCTAATTTGTGCAATATAACCAACATTATCTTCATAACTTATAGTGGGAGGATTTGTAATTGGTGTTAAACCACAAGAATTGTGGATAGGTGGTATAACAGATCTTAACCAAACACACTTTCTTCCAGCTACATATAAAGCAATAATCTCAGAGAGGTTAGAAGATGTAGCTACTCGCAATGGCTTTGTGGAACACCAAGAAATTGTAGTACCATTATAACAAAATAAATAATTGGTATGAGAACAAGCCTTATGTGGATCAGATTTATATCCAGCATTAGCATATCCTACTAAACCAAAATCCATGGAATCCTGGGAATAATATAATCCTAAGTCTATGGTTCCTTAGAGATAACGAATAATATGTTTGATTCCATTCTAGTGTCTTCGAGTTGGCTCAGAACTAAAACATGCTAATAAATTTATTGCAAAAGAAATATTTGGTCTCATACATTGTGCCAAGAACATCAATATGTTTGACTCCATTATGGTATCTCTTCATTAGATTCTCTTGGACAAAATGAATCCTTTTGGGTGTCTAAAAACCTTACTACTATAGAAGTGTTTAATGAATGAGCCTTATCCATATTAAAGCGTTTTAGTAGTCTTTCAATTTATGTTGATTGATGGACAATAATTCCATTTGCCTTATGCTTAAGTTCTAGACCAAGGCAAAGTTTGGTTTTACCCAAATCTTTAACTTCAAACTCTTTTTTCAAATACTCAACAGTTTTTGCTAACTCTTCTGAAGTTTCAATCAAATTCATATCATCAACATAAACTGCTACAATAGCAAATTCAATTTCTTATTTGTTAATAAATACACATGGGCATATAGTATCATTCTTTTACCCTTCCTTAACTCAATACTCACTTATACGTTGATACCATATGCCACCATATTGCTTTAGGGCCTGTTTGGTTACATGAATCCAGAGATTTCAAATCTCTGGATTCATGAATCCGAGAATTATACCTGTTTGCTTGTAAAAATCTCTAGATTCATGAAATCTAGAGATTCACCTTTTTCACTAAAAGCCTGAGATTTATGGGAAGGGGTGAAATCCAGAGATTTCAAAAAAGCTATACATTTGCACATTCACAAAAATCACGTCGATCAAATAGTTTTTTATGATGAATCCACAAATTTCCTTCCACAACCAAGCATCTAATTTTATAAATTATAACTCCATAGATTTGAAATCTATAGATTTGAAATCTCTAGATATTTGAAATCTCCAGACTCATGTAACCAAACAGGCCCTTAAACTATACAAGGATATTTGCACTCTCTTGAGAATAAGTTACGATAGTGTATGCATCAGGCATTTTTGAAACCCTCAAAAATCTTCATATAAATATTAGAATCTAATGAACCATATAGATATGCCGTCACAACATCCATAAGACTCATTTCCGATCATTCAAAGACTACGGGGCTAATTAGGAAACAAAACGTAATCATATCCATCACATGTGAATGTGTCTCATCATAATCAAACCCAAGTCTCTGAGAGAGCCCTTAGGCAACGAGTCGAGCTTTATATCTTACAACCCCATTTTTCTCATTTCATTTTCAGACAAATACCCATTTATATCAAACGGGCTTTATATTGTTGGGAATTCGAGCTACGGGCCCAAAACTTCTCGTTTAGTTTAGGAAGCTAATTCAGCCATAATTGCTTCCTCCCACTTAGGCCAACCTTGTCTTTGACGATATTCAATAATTGTTTGTGGCTCGTAATCATCTTTCGTAACTTTATAAGCAACTAAGATTGCAAAATATCATTGACGATAATTTCACTTTGATCCCAAATCTCATTATAATATGTAATGGAATTCTTAGTATTCCTGGGGTTGGCAATCTTTGAATCAATTTGTACTCCTTTAGGGGCAATAAGTTCTTTAGGAGCAAGCACAATACTAGGCTCTTCTAGAGCGGATTCCTTATTTTTTTGCTCTTATTTTTCGAGGAACAATGTCCTTTGACCCTATTGGTCTACCACGCTTCAAGTGAGGGATTTGATTCATTTTGGCCCTATCCTTCAAGAATAACTATCCTACCTGGAGCATTCATAGCTGGAATATGAGACTCCATTACCTTAGTTGCATCATTGAATGCATCATGAAGTACATTGGCTAAAGCCTATAAATGAATTATACGTTGTACCTCATTTTCACACTTAGGAGTCCTTGGGTCTAATCTAGATAAATTCATCATATTCCAGGTGATATCCTCAACCGGGCTTCGCTTTGCAACTATGGATTCCCAAATGTCCCAACTGAGGGGAAACACCATCTCATCAGATGACAATTGGCGAATCTAACAATAAAAAGATCACCAGCAAGTGGTTTCAAAAACCTAATAATGGATGATGAATCAAAACCAACATAAATGTCCAATTGGCATTGGGGACCCATTTCAGTCCATTTTAGTGATGCTAAAGACACCTGTACCGCACAACCAAAGGTGCATAAATGTGAAATATCAAGTTCATAACCAAGAACTATCTGAAGGGGATAATTTAAGAGGCTGGAAGTAGAGTGCAATCTAATTAGTGTTGCCACATGTAAGGCCGCATGACCCTATACTGAAGCATTGAGATTTGCTTTCAATAATAGAGTACGAGCAATAATTTGGATGCGTTTAATCAATGATTCTATCAATCCATTTTGAGTATGAACATGTAGGACCAGATGTTCAACTTTGATGCTGAGTGAAACACAAAATGCATCAAAATTCTTTGATGTAAATTCACGAGCATTATCCATCTTTATGCTCTTGATTGAATATATAGGAAAATGTGCCCTAGCTTTATAATCTGCACAAGTAATTGTGCAAAAGTAACATTGCGCGCAAATAATAGGCAAACATGGGACCATCTAAAGGATGCATCCACTAACACCATAAGATATCGAAATGATCCATTTGGTGGTTGTCTTGGTCCACAAGTATCCTTGAATTTTTTGTAAGAATAAAGGAGATTCAAGATTAATCTTTGTTATAGAATGTTTAGTAATAAATTTTCCTTGTAAGCAAGCTTCACAATTATAATCTTTGGATAGCAATATCTTTGTTTCTTTTAAAGGATGTCCTTTTGTTTTATGGATTATTCTATGCATTATTGGAGTGCCTGGGTGACCGAGGCAATCATGCCATAGACCAAATTCATCAAGATTTATCAATTATTAAAGCATGGTGGCATAGGTTTCAACAGGTTTTAATCATGATACAATACAAACTTGTAGAGGAACCTTCTAACTTCTCATGGATGATTTCATGTCCATCTTATTAGAAGTTATGCCAAGATACTCCTTATTTTGTTCATAAATAGTCCTAGTAAGATACCCATTACGGCATACATCTTTGAAGCTAAGAAGACTCCATTTGGATCTATTGCTTAGAAATCCATTCCCAATATGCATAATGATAACATTTGGCAAAGCAATTGAGGCATTTCCAAAACTATCAATAATCTCAATAGGACCTGATATTGTATGCATATGTGCTGGACGCAATATGATACTCGAGAAAAAATATTTATTATGGAATGTGTTGATCCACTATCAAACGTACACATCTCTTTTTATTCTCAGTATTCATTATGTGCATTTATATTGACAACTTCAGATATCAAAATTTCATAAAATTTGCATATTATTATATAATCAAATAAAATTATTAAGCAACAAAGATTTTCATAAGTATTTCATTAATAATCATATTTGAAAACAACAAAAATAAAAAGAAAATATGTAAAATAAAAACAACTATGGACAAATTAACTATAATCATAAAACTAATACATCATAGTTTGATGTCCTCAAAGAAACCAGTTACATCCAAAGATGTAGTTGCTACTCCAAGAGCAAGAGGAATCCCACGAACAGAGATATTATTAGCCTTAGCAACGGTTAAGGTTGTAGGATTAATTTCAATGGTGTGAGATTCATTGTGCTTTCCTTTATCTTTTAAAGATGTTAGTATAGATTGATAAAGTGCTTTGGCGTACGACAAATACGCGACCATTGTCCAGTTATGCCACAATGATAACAAATATTTTCATTACCCACCTTCATTGGTTTCTTTCCCTTACCATGCTTCGAGCTAAGGTTAAATTTTCTAGGGCAATTAAATTTCTTGCCACTCCTTCAAGGATTATATCCTTACCTGTGCTCATAGCCCTCAAAATGGCTAGAATATTTCATAGAGTTAGCATGTACTTCAAGCAATTCTTTTAAACTAGCAGACTAAGATCATGATTTTTTTACTAGCAATCATTGGTTGCTTAGCTGTCAGGAGCACATTAATTAATTCAGAGTACATAGAAAATTGACGTTGCTAGTATTGTTGTTGCACAACTATATTAGCAGCATGAAAGGTGGAGAAATTTTTCACTAATAATTCCGCATCAATGAGCTTGACACCACATAACTCAAGCCGAGAAATAAATATCAAACAAAGCGTAATTATAATCAAACAATGAATTAAAATCTTGTAGCCTGAGATGCTGCCAGTCATATTGCACTTAAGGAAGGATAACAATCTTGGTATGATCATACCTATCCTTCAACTTTTTCCATAAGGTCTAAGGGTCTCGAATGGATAAATACTGAGTTTGCAAGCTCACATGCAAATGACAACGAATAAAAATAAATGCATTTGCTTTATGCTTTTCATTTGAGGTTTTAGTTTCAGTAATTATATTAGCGAGATCTTGCCTTTGAAGATGCATTTCCATGTCAAAGCACCAAGATAAATAATTACTTCCACTCACTTCTAGGTTGTGGAACTTGGGCTTTTCAATATTTGCTATAATATTGTACCCAAAATCCTTAAATTAATTAGAATGACAGTAAATATCCACTACTACTTCAAGAGTAGGAGAGTATTTTCAAATTAAACAAAAATAGAAATAAAGAATTGATAGAAGAGGTGAACTAAAAGAATTGATGAAGAATCACACCTTTTAGACAAAATCTATTTTCTTAGTTGGTTGATCTCTAAACCTTAGTTGAATATTGTAGAGAATAATCATGTTGATAATGTGTTATAAAACTTAATGATAACTAGAGGTGATGTGTCAAAGACAAAGACATGAATCGTTCACTTCATTGAGTTGTGTGTATTACATATTTTTAGTAGAAGTAAAGATATCTCTGACATGGAAATACTATAATCTACAAGGAAATACAATATATGATATTCAGATCGATTCTTGTACACAATATGATGCCGTTTGTATGAAAGGATAGATTTCTACCAATGATAGAAAATGCATAGAATGGAAATGTAGATTGCCAAAATTTCATGCTGAGGTAGCTAAATCTTTAGTTGGAAGTTACATTTTTTTGGTTTTATCTCTTTAGGCATGATGGACATTCATAATCAATATTATTTATAACATTATTAAGTATTTAAAAAAAAAAAGAGATGTTATCAATATTAATTAATTTCATACTTATTAAATGAAAATTATAATTAATTTTAGACATAATTTAAGGCATAAATAAAGGTGAATGGTTGCATAAATAAATATTACCATTAAATCTATTGAATTAAATCTAAACCGTTTATGATGGACGATTCAGATTTAATTCTACCAAATTTAATGGTAAGATTTTTAGGACCGTTCAGCTAAGTAATTTACACGGCCGTTCAGCCACCACCTTCCCATAAGTTAATTATTTCAATTAAGTTAATAAATAAGGGCTTTTAAGGGAATGAAATGTGCCATGTTCTTTTGCCATATCAATTAATTTTATACTTATTAAATAAAATTACAAATTCTTACCCAAAAAAATTACAATTTTAGACATAATTAAATTACTTCAATTAAATTAATAAATAAGAGCTTTTAAGGAAAAGAAAGTTGGATGACAGAAGATTCGGAAATTTTGGGTACTATTAATCGGAGAGTTTCTAAACATTTAGAAAGCATTATATTATTATTATTATTATTATTATTATTATTATTATTATTATTATTATTATTTTGGTCAATAGAAAGCACTAATTGAAGATTTAAGATTTTCTTTTTCTTTTTCTCTGGAAAGGGGAGAGAGGCGATGGGTTTAGGATTTATTTTTTTTTATAGAAACGTTGGATTTAAGATAACATGTAATTAGTATTATTTTAAAATACAAAAAATTAGATTTATTAGGAATTAATTGGGGAAAAAAAGGAGTTATAGATGGTAACTACTCTTTTAGAATACATAGTGCGGGTTTTAATCATACGGTTTTTTTAAATTTTTTTGGTAGAAAAAACGTGAAATTAGCATTAAGTGAGAGGCTCTTGGGGTTTCTATCAGATTTTATGAGCCTATGATTAAGGGAGGAAATTTAGTGGTTATTGATTAAATTATATAATTTTTGGAATATAAATGAATGAAAAATTAAGGAGTTGACATTTATTAGTGGATCAATTAACTATGATTTCTTTTTTACCAATTAAAAATTATTAAATCATTAAAAAAGGAAATGTAATTAATATTAATTAATTTCATACTTGCTAAATAAAAAAAAAGTACAATTTCAGACATAATTGAATTACTCCAATTAAGTAAATAAATAAGGGTTTTAGGGAAATGAAAAGTAGCCATGTTCTTTTTGTTCATGCTTTTATAATAGTGGTATAATACATGTAGGTTGCCTTGGATAGAGCATGAATGACAAAAGATTGGATTGCAAGGCAAAGCAAGAGGGCACGCCAGATTGAGAGTGGCGTAATCTTATTTGGTCCCGGAGATGGTTAACTTGTGTGGCTTCAGCTTGCATCCATGCCTAATCGCTCTCCTAATTGTCGTCAGGGCCTCACTCAATTGTGGTCTTGTTAATGGCTGATGCAGAGAGGAAGGCAAGCAATCATCTAAAATCACTGGAAGAATACGCCAATTACTTTTATTTTTTTGGTTTGAATATTGCATTAACAAGATTGTGACTTTCATCCGTATGACTTTCTACCTTGGATTAGTTGCTTCTCCCCTCTCTCCATATTATATCCCTGGTGATTTGGGTATGACTTAAAATTTGGTCATTTTGCTAAATAATTCTTGAAGTCCTTTTTTTTTTTTCTTCTTATTTTCACATATTTTCTTGGCATGCATGTTGTCAGTCGGGTAACTTTGAATTTCTAGGCTTCTACTTTGGATCCCATGTTGCCGTCATTTTATTTTATTTTCCTTTCTATCGATGGATTATACATATTTTATTCATATTGGTAGTGTGCTTTCTCGGAATTGATGTTAGCATTCTGTATTTGAATATTGCACACTTGATTTAGAGTGATTCTATACAGTGGTGTGACAAATCACGCACTTGGGCTTGCAGCGGCATTGCAAACCTCTATCACTAGCATCAATTATTGAATTTTGCTTGGGAGCAGTGTAAATGAACTGCTGGTAGTCGACGGGCGTATAATTAACAAATTCATTTAAGTTTTATCAATATGCATGTGGGTAAATTAAAAAGCCCAAATTTAAATCTAAACCGAGCAGTGAATCTGGGATGTTGACTGTCACCGAGCTTGTGCTGCTCCCAAGCAAAATCTTCAATGATTGATGATGTCAATACTAGTTTGAGTACTATCCAACATGGTTGTTCAGCCACTGATGTCTTTAGGAGGCTACCCAGGGGTACTTCCTTCAGTTAGTCTTTGCATCAAATGACTGTAACCCGTATTTAATAATTAATATGCGTAGACATGTAAATTCTAAACATGCAGCCAGCAGATCTTTATACAGATCTATATATGTTGATTATTATCATGAAATTTGATCTTTTAATGTTAGAAGGGACATTTTGTGTGTTCATATTTTTGGTTGGCACAGGTATATATTGTATATATGGGTGCCATATCAAAGGCTGAAGCTGAGTACTCGACAGAATCTGTCCATTTGCAAATATTACAACAAGTCCTTGATGGAAGGTATGAAAATTATCGGGCTTTCCAGGTATATATTGTGTATTACTTCTTCTTTTTTTATATATCGGAGCTTCATTTATTACTTCTTGTGCAGCTCTGCTAGAGAATCCCTAGTTCGTAGCTATAGAAATAGTTTCAACGGATTTGCAGCTAAGCTCACAGAACAAGAGCAAAGGAAGCTAAGAGGTATTGTTGAATATTACCATCTTCGTATATCTCCTTCTAGTCAGCTGTTCTATGCAAGCAATTTTGGAGTTTACCGATCAATATTTCTGGTCTTTTGATAGACAATGTATGAAAAATATAACCAAGCAGAACCCTTCAACGTGACTTGCAGGAATGAATAGTGTAGTTTCTGTATTTCGAAGTAGGACCTCTCGACTTCAAACAACGAGATCATGGGATTTCTTGGGTTTCCCGAGAACCGTAAGAACAATGCCTGCCATTGAGAGTGATGTCATTGTTGGTGTGATAGACTCTGGAATCTGGCCAGAATCTGAAAGCTTCAGTCCTGATGGGATCGGTCCTCCCCCAAGCAAATGGAAGGGTATTTGCCAAAACTTTACGTGTAACAAGTAAGAATTTTCTTCAAGCAATTCTCTTTTTCTTACTGAAAATTATGTTTTCTGATGATTCCTTTATCATGCATATGGAACTGAATATGTTTTAGGTGATGATTGATTTCTTCATTTCTTTGCATGGAAATTACAGTAAGATTATTGGAGCACGGTTTTACAATGCTCAGAATAGATATGATGAAGGGGACGAGAAATCCCCGCGTGACACCGAAGGACATGGAAGCCACACTGCATCTACAGTTGCAGGTGTTGATGTTAAAAATGCAAGCCTTAATGGCATTGCTGAAGGGACTGCAAGAGGAGCTGTTCCCTCTGCAAGGATAGCAGTCTATAAAGCCTGTTGGCAAGGTGGTTGCGCCTATCACGATCTCCTGGCTGCATTTGATGATGCAATTGTAGATGGTGTTGATATCATATCAATTTCCGCTGCGGCTACAAAGGCAGTTGCTTTCACGGAAGACCCAATTGCAATTGGAGCATTCCATGCAATGGAGAAAGGGATCCTTACCTCTACAGCCGCTGGAAACGGTGGTTATGTTTTGCCTAGTGTCAACAATGTTGCTCCATGGCTGTTAACTGTAGCGGCTAGTAACATGGATCGTCAGATCATCAGCAATGTCACCACCGGCAATCACATTACCATGGTGGTAAGAATGCTTCTTCAAGTTCCATTCTTTGATATCTATTACCTCTATGTATATGATGAGTTTTGTGTTGAAAATCATCATGAATGTTCGTTATCAGGGACATGCTATCAACACCTTTGAAACACAGAAAACGGAAGTACCAATTGTATATGCGCGTGATCATCCTGCACATAACTCTAGCAGAGACGAAGCAAGGTAAAATTGATGTATCAATTTTCTTACTTTTATTCCTTCTCTGATTATATATTTTTTTTAACGAATATGAGTTGCTTGCTTCATTCAGTATATGTAGTGCTGGCTCCTTGGACAAGGATTCTGTGAAAGGGAAGATTGTCTTCTGTGAAATGATCTATGATGCTGCTGGGGCCGTACTTGCTGGTGCTCAAGGAGTGCTGTGCGCACAAGATGGCGTGATTGCCAGTTCTCATCCTTTACCAGCAACCATTATCAGTATGGATGATTTCAGAAAGTTGGAAATGTATATGAATACTACAAGGTTAAGTGAGAGACATATATGCACTGCTAATTAATTATAAGTAGAGTAAAATTTGCAAGTTTTGCTGATGGGGACATTATTTCTAGCTTTGTACAGAAACCCCATGGCGAGGATCTTCAAAAGTCAAGCAATTCATAATTCTGAAGCTCCACGTGTGGCTGATTTCTCTTCTAAAGGACCCAACACTATTTCTCCAAATATTCTCAAGGTACGTCAACTCTTTTAAACTATTTGAGTTTATTTACTGAAACAGAAAGTTGTTATGTGTTTTGTGTTAATTTGTTTGCAGCCAGATTTATGTGCCCCTGGTGTAGAAATCTTGGCAGCTTGGTCTCCGAAAGCTCATGTTTCTGCTTATGAAGGTGACAAGCGTTCCGTAATGTACAATATCATATCTGGAACATCAATGGCTTGCCCTCATGCAAGTGGTGCTGCTGCCTATGTCAAGACATTTCATCCCTCATGGTCTCCTGCTGCAATTAAATCTGCTCTCATGACAACTGGTGATTTAATTTTCCCCATATCTTGCTATAGGATTTAAGAGGCCATGATCATGATCGAAGTGCTGAAGTCTCAGTACTAATTAATTTGACACACTAAGCCTAAAGTCTTCTTGTCTGTGTGTTTGTGTTGTAGCTTATCCCATGAATTCCTCCTATCATCCGGAGGCAGAATTGGCATATGGCGCTGGTCAAATTGATCCACTAAAGGCTGTCAATCCAGGTCTTGTGTATGATACCTTGAAACCTGACTATATACAAGCTCTGTGCAACTTGGGTTATAGTCCAGATAAACTTAAGGTCCTTGCAGGAGAAAATGTTACTTGTGCCAAGGAAAATGGAACTGATGCTCTCTTAAACTACCCTTCAATGGGAGCTACAGTTACTGTTGGAAAACCTATCGATCTCTATTTTCCAAGGACGGTTACGAATGTTGGCTCACCAAATTGTACGTACAGGGTCATTCTTGGACCTCAAAAGCTACAAAATGTTACTGCTAATTCCAATGTTCTATTGGCAGCTGCTGGACCTCAAAAGCTACTAAATGTTACTGTTAATCCCAATGTTCTATCTTTCAAGTCATTGAATGAGAAGCAGTTGTTCACTGTACATGTTGACGGTGCAGGGATTCCTAAAGATTCAATCATCTCAACATGGCTGTTGTGGACTGATGGGATACATAATGTAAGAAGTCCCATTGCCGTTTGGGCTGATGGGATCAGTACCAAGTCAATGTAACAACTAACAAGTCCCTTTGCTTAATTGAATAATAATATTGAGCCCCTATTCTTTTGGCGTAGAGAAGACCTGCATGTATTGCATCAGCTTTGGCTGCAATAATTGAGATCCACAAGTATAAGTAGTGACAGGAACTATCGTTCCTTATGATAATGCCAATACCTCCTTTTTTTTCGAGTATGAATGCCAAGAAACATCACAATTAACCTTAAGCCAATTATGAGGAGGATACCATCAAGAATTACCATGTGAAGGAGGAAGAAGATCTGAGGAGGTCTGCTCTTTCTTTCCTAAAATAATATTGGCAACCAAAAACTCCTCAAAAGCTTTACTAGCCATTTTGATCACCTCATCTGGATTCTACTGCAAATTTCAAAAACAAGATCATTCCTTGATTTCCATTGACCACGTCAAAAATAAAACAAGGAAAACCTGCTTTGTGCCAAGGTTTTGTCATTCTTAAATATGGGATCCCACCTCCTTAGCCATTGAGTAATAGTTAAAAGGACATGTAGAAGAAACAAAAGGTAATGGAGTACCGAACCAAACAGCTCTTGAGAAAGGGCAATAGAAGAAAAAAATGACCCACTAATTCCATCTCATAACCGTCTCTTGCAACAAGAATCAAGAGGAATTTTCCTTCTTACCAATTCTTCTCCAACAGCAATTCCATTTGAGTGACACTTTCATAAAAAAAAGTCTTGATTTTAGAAAGTGTGCTGACGTTTCAGATTCTCTTTCAAAATCTTCCTTCCATATTTCCTTGATTTTGGTGAGAAGAATCCTACTGTATAAGTTCCTCTTGGGTAGAGTCTTGTTTATTTTTGAAAATTGATACATCGCCTTCACAGAAAACTTCCCTGATTTGGAACCTCCCCAAATAAGCTTATCTTGCTGTGGATAGATAATACCCATAATTCAAATTTCATCTTCAGGCAAAAAAAATTGCATTAATCAAATCTTCTTTCCATATTCTTGCATTGGCATCTCTCAAATCTGCAATCTTTCTCCACATTGTAATCTTCTCTAATGGTGGGTTAATAAAGTGGTTAAAGGCCCAACCTCCCACGGGGAGGTGGTTCGCACCCATCCGGCAGCATTAATGTATATCCCATCCCCATATATAAAAGTCTCCAATCCAAAATAATAATAATAATAATAATAATAATAATAATAATAATAATAATAATAATAATAATAATAAAATTTCTAGGCTTTAAAGTTTTAACTTTGAAATTTGAAGATGACGGGATCCAATTATCATCCCACATGGAAATTCTATCTCCTTCTCCCACAATCCAAATCATACTTTGCATAAGTAGATCCATTCCAAATAACAAACTTCTCCATCCCAAGATAGGAGATGGCCAATTTTGGCATTAAGAAAATCTGTGTGAGGAAAGGAAATATTCTTTAACAATTTTGCGCACACCTAGAATTCATATGTCCATAGCCTTGTGAAATCCCCTACGATCCTAACCCGAAAGTCCATTTTTTTGGTCAGAGAACTCGGAGTGCCAGTAGAAGGCAATTGTAGGCCATCAGAGTTGAGATCATAGGTTCGGGAGTTAAGCCCATGGACACAGATGAAGATGATGACCTAGTCACTTTAAATGACTTTGGAACAAGGTCTAAAGCCAACCCAGATGGTTTTGGAAGATGGATTTGGTGTGCCAGAAATCGAGGTTGGAAGATCCCCTTAGACCAAGTAAATGTTACCATAAAGCTAAGCAAGGTTAGGTAAGTCTCCCAGACGAACCTCACCAAAAACCCCACCTCGATGCACTTTTTGAGGGGGGTGGTTGGTGGGGGGGGGTGTTTAGTCCATTGGGCAGACCGCCATCTACCAGAAAAGGGCAAAATTAGGATTTTGATTCAAGAAACCCTATTTTATTGCTCACAAAAGAATTGTTTATGTTTCTTAGAGGCTGGGAGATCTAGAGAGGGGAGAAGTCTTGAAGTTGGTGAGAATCTTAGGGGATTTCGTGCGTGTCGAATCTTGAATCACTTGACTAAAGGTGTATTGAGGTAAGACACCATCTCTCTTCAATTTTTTTGATACATTAATGGTTGGTTGGTGGAGTTAATGATGTAGTTGTGTTGGTTGAATGCAATGATGTTACCTTAATGTTTCTCTTATCGTCCTAACCCCCATTGTGTAATAGAGTATACTAATCTTCCCATTTTGGTCTGTGTAACTTATCTCAATGACTATCTTAGAGATATCCTAGTTCTGATAAGCTTGGAAATTGGGGATGTTTGCAAAGGGATTTTATTGAGGTTTATTGTTGGTTTTTTTTTTTTTTTTTTTTGGTGGTGGGGGGGGGTTAAGAATGTTGTTCTAATGGAGCCCCAAACCCCCTCAAAACTGGAGATTCAAATTTGAGCAAGGATGTGACCTGAGAAAATTTGCAACCCAAGGGTGGTCGACCGGCCCTCTCAAGTCAAGTCAAGTGTTATGTCGGATTCGCGTCCAATTGGATTCCAGACCCTAACTCTATGCTTTATATAATTGTTAGGATTTTGGTGATTATCTTTAGCCTTCTAATAGTAGACATTTTGGTTTCATTGGGGACACTAACGTCCTTAACAAGTGAGGGATACAATCTTATATATTCATGTATTTGATTGATGTTCTATTCATATTATCATGCATGCTCATGTATGTGTATGTGGAATGATGTTGTAGGGCATGCATGCATGGGTAGCAACATGAACTTAAGTTAATTATGTTACTTTATTATTTTATCATCAATGATGATTATGGTTGTGTTTTAATGGAAAAAAGAATCATATAGATAAACTCAGTGTAACATAAATGAGAATGCTAAGATGGATGAGTGGCAAAACTAGGATGGATAAGATAAGAAATGATCATATTAGAGTTGGTCTGGGAGTTGCTCCCATAAGTGATAAGCTTAGAGAAAGTCGTTTGAGGTGGCACGGCCACGTTCAACGGAGACCTATAAATGCTCCTATACAAAGAAGTGATATAATCCATATTGAAGGAACTAGAAGAGCTAGGGGTAGACCTAAGATAACCTTAGGAGAAGTGGTGAGGAAGGATATGTATAGCTTAGGCCTTGTATCTAGCATGGCCTCGAAAAGAACTGATTGGAGGGCAAGAATCCATGTAGCTGACCCCATTTAGTTGGGACAAGGCTTATTGTTGTTGTTGTTGTTGTTATGTTTTAATGGAAAATGGGTGGATAATGCATACATCCATGGAAAAATGGAGCCCCCAACAAAAATTTTTTTGGTGTTCCTGCATACATCTATATCTTACCCGAGGTTGTGGGTTCGTCCATTTCCCTTAATATCTTTGCATCATATAGACTTTATGTGCATTGCTTTAGATGTTTAGATGCATGGCTAGGGACCCCATTATCATGCCATCACCCTTTAGGCAGGGGTATTGAAGCCAAGTGATCCGTTACAACAGTGCTAGCTTGTGCCAACCCGATAGCCTATTAGAGTAGATGAGGGGACACAAGCAAACCATATGTCATTCATAATAGGGTTGCATATAATAAGGGGCTTATGGGCACCCAATAGCCCATTGGAGTATGTGAGGGGACATGAGGTAGCTTACCTATTATATGTGGATAGCCACAGGGTTATGGGAGGCATAGTATGAGTTAGTTGGTGCCATAGAATACAACATTCTCTAGATAGGCAAGGATATATAGCCGAATTAGTTGGTGCCAAAGGAAGGATATCCAAACCTAGCATGACATTATTGAGTAGATGACCTCTTGCATTAGACTAGGAAGTTCCCTAACACACTCCATTTCTCATACCAATGATCACGGTGAAAAGAGTGTGGCCCTAATCCCTAGTAATGGTCATTGATTGGACTATTATCATTATACCTAGGTTGTGATGCCCGATTCGGTTGGAGCAATTGGGGTCTGTCTGAGACTTCCCAGAGGAGGCTAGTGTTGTCACACCCCACTCAACCGGATCCTGCCATATCTGAATACCTGTGGGGATAATACACTACAGGACCAAGGTTCAGTGACAAATCCATACAATCATATGACATAGCATTATCAAAGAACAAGAATAAATCAAGGATCAATATTTAAAGTTATAAAATCTGAATTATCAAATGAGGTTACAATTATCCATTAACTAAAGATAAAAACTTAATCTAAAGTTAATCAAAACTAAACATCAGAGTTTAGAGGAAATAATTGCTTGTTGCAGATTCTAGTTACTTTGATGGAAGGCGACATCACCCCTCTCTAGAGGTTTAAAAGTGAAGATATAACACAATGCTACAAGGGACACTATCAACTCCAAAGATATCACTGACTCTCCACTAATACCCAGCTCTGTAGGAGCAGTCTGGACACAGGCACGAAGGTCCATGCAATTCCACCTCCTCGCAAGTTGTTCCCTTAAAATACTTTGTCAATGACAGATCCTCCATTTGAATGGAGTCCTCATAACCTATAGTAAGATCTAACATCATATACACATAAAAGGAATGAGTTCAATAGAACTCAGTGAGCTCAACTCATCAACTACATATCAAGCATTCATTCACAAATTCCTACATCACACATATATGATTATTGATAATAAGATTAAAATGAATATGAAATCATGCTTTTAACTCTTTCATGAGGTCTCTATGGTAGACACATTAAGTTATACAGCAGTCTCCTCTGGGAGATTTCAATCATTCTCCCTCAACAAGAGATGTCTATTGGGTTCTCTACGGTTATTAGGTCAAGTCACATCACTCCATAGCAAGGGGTATAGGTCACCACTCTTTCACATCACCATTTGAAATGAGAAATAGCGCGTGTCAATGACAACTCTAGGCTCAATGCATAGTCATATGGTTTTGTACTACATATGGCCTAGATATCATTCCTCAAAGGGAGGCATCTGTTGGTCGAATATCCTTATCCACCTAGAAATGGGATCCACAATGGGAGACATCTGTTGGATTCTATTTTTCAACCCTATGGTCCTCCACATATATATAGACAGATTCTCTTGTGGCTTCCCCATAGAAATCGCACATTGTGCTGAAAGTGACACTAGCCCAAACTCTATACATGTGCAACCCTACCATCTCATGTTGGCAATGGGCCTGCTTGATGCTCACAGGACCTAGCCACTAACATCACGGGTTAATAGGATTCAATACCCCTACCGGAAGGGTAGTAATGCTTATGGGGTTACCTAGCCAAACACTTCTAGACACCTAGCATTCATGTACTTAAGTCTAAGTGCATATTTATATAGGATCACTAGGGTAATGGGCTAACCCACAACCCTAGTTGGCATATAAGTACTAGAGGACAAATCCCCAAAATCAAGCCCGCACCACCATTCTCATATATCAATTCACAAAATTTGAAATAGAAACAAATATAAAATAGCATTACTTTCCGTTCGCACAAAGTCACACACAATTTATAACAGAATATAAGATCTCAAAATAATACAAGAATCAAATGATGAAGATTTTAATAACACCATCAATCGTATGTTATATGGTTAAGTATATTCCTCACCTTTCAAGCTAATATCAATCTCCAAATCCCAAAGAAATTCACCAAAAAGAGAGTGCAATTGACTTAAAATAACCTTAGAAACATAAGAAATTAAATGAGCAATAATCGGGGATCATCCAGAATTAAAGGGGGGTAAAACACACACCTAAACAAGGGGTAGGGGATAGAGTCACACAGGGCCTGTCAACCACCTAGTCTAGGGCTTGCCATCATGCTCGATTTCATCCCCAATTCAAAATCAACTTGCAGTGGGACTTTGGGGTCTTCAATTTGACAACATTAGGGTCCCTAAACTATCTTTCAAACACACCCCAATTGGTTCTCAAATGAAAACCTTCAATTTGGGCTCTCACTGTCTGCTCGCGAGCATCTCTAAGTGCTTTGAATCGGTTTCAAATGCAAAGGATCGCATGAACTCTCACAAAGGTTGGGAAACATTAATGGGGCAATAAGAAGCATTCAATGTTACCTAAAAATAATAACCACCACAACAATGCAATGATTTCATCATAATCGCACTCAAAAGACAGGTTGTGAAGGGGTTTTCGAGTCTCCTTACCTTATCGCCCGATTTTTATCTCGCAATTCAGCACCACCAAAGGAGTGAAGAAGCTTCAAAATCATGAGCTATCCTTCTCTCCCATGTTCTCAGCCTCCTTCTTGCATAAATAATGCGTTTGTGGGGTTAGAGAAACCTAAAATAGGGGTTTAAACCCAAAATTCCGAATTTGCCCCAAAATTGGGCAGGGGCGGTCGACCCAGCTGGTTAATCGCCTTCGACCAACCAGCCCTATATCTCCTTCATGAGAAAGCCAATAACAACACCGTAGGGTAAAAAGATCCTTTCAAGGGTTGATCAATGGTATCGTTTACCTCGAATTTTGAGTCCTCATCGGCATCGATTTACGGGCATGCCAAATCCTCGTTTTTATGCCTTATAGACTAACCTTCTCTCTTCTTTTGAAATCCATTAGAGTGATCAGGTCTTCATCGTGGTCATCCACCTCCATAGGTTTGATTTCTTAATACCCGAGCTCAACTCATACGGTCCAAAGTTGTCACTTACTTGCATTCCAAGTTTGCGATCCTAAAGCCAATGGGTTAAAGGGTCAGATCTCAGGGGGATTTCATAGGTGTTGTATCTTAATGCGTGTCTCCCTAGATAGAGACTAGCATAGTTAGATTAATAGGAGCATACTTACACATATATACTCTGTTACATTGCACTTACACTTCATGGCTCATACATAGGTTAAATGCGTGGTATATGATATTGTTGATCTTGCTGAATTCATTGGAACTCATCTCTCGTGGAAACTTTTTTGTTAGATTCACATACAGGTTATGAGGACCCTACTATCTCGAAGCATTCAGTGCTGGCAAAACCATACTACATATTGGTGGACGAGAACATGAAGGCCTATGGCGACTCATGCCCATGCATGGGGTGCTCATACAATGTTAAGCCCCTTTAAGCGTCGTGTGATTACATTTAGGGAAGTGATGGACTTTGACTAGGATTGCATACTTTTAATATGGGAAATTGAACAATTGAACTACACTCTTTAACACTTCAAACCTTTCATTTGATGGTCCAAACATTTGACTTCAATTGACATTTACATTGGATAATTGTAATAACTAGTTATACCTTTCCAATCTTGCTCTTTGATTATGTTATTGTGTGTCAGTAATTTTGGGATTGAATGTAGACTTAGATCCTTGTGATTGTGGATCACATCCATGAGTATTTGGGTGAGTCTGATACCCGTTGGTTGGGGTGTGACACCTTCTCTTTTTCTTTTATATTTGGCTTGTGCAAAACAAGAGACGATGTGGCTTACTCACAAGCATGGTTTTAAGGTAGATTTGCTATGATCTTGCACCCAATACTATTGACATTGAATTGAGGAAGGTAACTTACATGTTTAATCCCAAGCTAGACTACTAGGGTTAACCCTCAATATCAAGAGCTCCTCCCATTCCCAAGAAGTGTTTTGGATTACTAATGTAAAGGAACAAAGAGTTCAATATTCCAAAGAAAAATAATAAATGTAATCCAATGAGTGAATCAAAGGAAATGTATCCAAAGAATGTTCTCAGCGGAAGCAAAGAAAATCTCATGATTTAATTATCGTCCTTATCTTTCTTAAGATTGGCACAACCTCCTTCTAGTCTCTCAATGAAAGGTATCATAAAACCCTCTCTCATCAACCTATCCAAATGACTAACCACTTGGATCATCTTTCCATCAATAGGTGCCATAAGAGCACTCCATGCACTTGCAAGAGGTTTTGTATTGTGCAACACCAATTCCCATTGACGTCTCCACCAGGTTCTTCATTAGAGTTCTCCCATGTATATGGAACTTCTCCCGCATCTGTATAGTCATCTAGAGAAAAATAAAGACAATCCACAAAGATGAGTTCTGACGAACTCAATTAGGCAACAATCCCATATACACATCGACATCACAAGCACATCATGAGTAAAAATGAGAAGGTGATAAGCAATAGTATGGATGCATCTAGCAGCTAACCATGCAAGTCTCTAATAAGGCATACATGCTTTAAGATATAACACCAGCCCTCTTTTGGGTAGGTCTCGTCATTTTGATCTCTCACAGACTGGTTACCTGTGTTGGGATCCCAAGCAAGGGGTACGGTCCTCGTCAATCAACCATGGTTGGGGTTTAGGTCCACACTCTCTCACCACAACCATTGACATGAGTAATGGAGTATATTGAGGATTTTAACCCAATGCAAGGTCCTACAATAACATACTACATGTGATCCAGATATCTTCCCTATGGCACAAACCAACTCAGTTTAGTATTCCCTCTCCACCTAGGAATGAGAATCCTCACAGACTGATTACCTATGTTGGACTTCATTCCCTAACCTTATGATCATTCACATATTGTTGGGGCGGACGCGACTCCCAAACCGCCTATTGGGCGCCCATGAGCCCAACCCTAACATATGCAACCCTTCCATTACATGATCAATAATAGACCATTGAATCTCTACACGGACTTTCTAACACTGTTGGATGAAACAGAGTCATGTCACTATTATCACAGGTCATTCGGCTTCAATACCCCTGCCGAAAGGGTAGTAGTATATGAGGGTACCTAACCATATAGTCTAGATGTAACAACCCCCATATTTTCTAAACCGGGATCCGTATTGTAGGTCTGAGAGTCCGAAGGTCTAGTCGGGTAAATCCGTGGAGTGTTTGGATAGAAGTCCATGATCCATACCCTGAACCCATGGATCAGGATTCTTTGACTGAAGAGCCTGCCTTGCTTGGTAGTTGGACTTCTGGAAGGCAAGTGATGTCTGAGGATGTCTGGAATGAAGGTGAGATCTCCCCCATGTCTTCTTTAGGGCTAGGTTGTACTTGGACATCAACGCCTTAGCAAAAGCACCCTTGTATAGCAAGATACATGGGGGCGGTTGCTAGTGGCGGTCGATTGAACCAAGTGATCGCCTGGTTCTGGTTGCGGGGTTTTGCCCTATTTTGCCCCTTGACTTCTATAAATAGTAACCCTTGCCTATTTTACGAATATTTTATTCATGGTTACCGTTTTTGGAGGTTAGACGGCTGTGGAAGAAGTGTCGAAAGCAGATCTGAAGTGTTATTAGAGTCCCAAAAGGTTCTACTATTATTCATAGTCAATCTAGTTGAGGTAAGTGATTCCCTGTTCACTTATGCTTCACCACTTGCTATGATTAAGGTAGTTCAGTGTTCATCTTTGGTTGTTCTTGATCATTCCATTGCATTGTCTATCTTTTTGATGATCTTGGTTAGATAAGATCCGAAAATGAAACCCTGCTTTCGTGAAAAGGGCTGATCTGATCAAGGAAAGGTTTCTGGGTAATCCATTTGTGATGATTGTTAGGTTTCTTATCACCCAATGGTTATGGGAGTAATAGATTTGATATTCGGACTATGATCATCCAAAATTCTGAATTGAAAATGGATGATCAGAAACCTGAATTCGGATTGAAACTCTCTGTTTTTGTGGCGGTCACTAGTGGCGGTCGCTCAACCTAAGCGACTGGCACGAGCGACCGGCTGGTTTCCAATGACCAAATGGCTTTTGGTTTTGATCCGATTTGATTCATTTGACTTATACCTTATTGTAACCCTGTGTAGCGGTGTCCTCTGTTTGAAGAGAAAGTTTTATAATTGTTTACGGGTTTCTTTTTACAGATGAATTACTTATATGCAGGTAAGGACATACAATCATATATTTATAAATTGGCTTGAACATGCTAGTCCAGTGTCTTCCTTCATTGTTCTTTTGTTCTATATACTGTTGTAATCATGTTTCATATGTTGATCTTGTTATATGACTGTTGTTTACACTGTCTTTGCTTATACTATGATGGTTATGAATGTGATATACTGGGATGGTTATGAATGTGATATACTGGGATGGTTATGAATGTGATATACTATGATGGTTATGAATGTGATATACTGATGATGGTTAGTATGTGATTCTGATGGATGAGGTATTCCATTGGGATATCTTAGCTTGGGATATCAGAAGGCTGTGGTATGGGACACATGCCTACTGATATCTCCAACACTGTCATAACTACTAGATGACATACTTAAGTAGAGTCTAGAGTTGCATGGCAAGGTACCCCACATGCTACTACCCTTTCGGTAGGGGAATTGAAACCGGATGACCCGTGATGATAGTGATGTGACGTTGGTCCAATGTTAGTCATATAAATGGTATGGTTGCATATGTTAGGGTTGGGCTCATGGACGTCCAAGGAACGGACCGGGTGTCGTGAGGAGTCATGAGAGCATTTCGCCCCAACAATATGTGGATGACCATAGGGTTATGGAATGAAGTCCAATAGCGGTAGCCAGTCCGTGAGGGTTCTCATTCCTAGGTTGCGAAGGATACTGAACCGAGTTGGTTGGTGCCATAGGGGATGTATCTGGACTTCATGTAGTATGTTACCTATATGACCTTGCATTGGATTAGAAACCCCGACATGCGCCAGTACTCATGCCAATGGTCGTGGTGAGAGAGTGTTGACTTAACCCCAGCGATGGTTTGAGAGCCAGTGTGGACTTTCCATTTTGCCCAAGATCCCTACAGAGGTAACTAGTCCTTGCCGGATCAGAGTGACTAGACCTACCTAGAGGAGGGCTGGTGTATATCTTAAAGCATGTCAACTGTTAGAGACTTGTATAGTTAGATCTTAGCAGCATTCATACTTTGCACTCATACATATCATATATGCATTTCTGATTTGTTGGACATATGGATGGGAATTGTTATTGTTCCTATTGAGTTCTCCAGAACTCACTCCTTTATTTGTATATGTTTTATTAGTCTGTGCAGATAGAGGAAATGTGTCGGAAGATGGATTGGTTTCCTATGAAGGAACCTTCCCGTATGAAGAAGATGTGGCACCGGCAATGGGAAATGGAGATATCCTGCGTGGGGAGCTCCTGCAAGTGCATGGAATGCGCTTATCGCACCCATTGATGGGCGGAGAAGACAAGTTGCCAGACAGTTTGCTCACTGTATAGAGGAGAATTGGAGGACCCCTCATCTTGATAAACTTGAGTCTAAGTTTATAGCTTTAGAGAAGGAAACTGGAAAGAAAATAATTTAACTCTTTTTGAATTGCTTCCGCTGAACTCATATTCTTTTGATTTATTATTCTTTCATTGATTATTTTATTGGAGTATTTGGACTCCTGTAATCCCTTAAATTCATTAATTGAACTATTCTTGCTCTTGATTGTCTTTATTTGTATTTATTATTCTTGATAGACTAAAACCGTGGATCCTGTGATGGATCACTCCCACGGGTTGTCGAGCGAGTAACTGAGACCGGCGGGTGGGGTGTGACACTAGACCTCCTAGGTATGCAAACCAACAACCATGATAGTGGTAGGGGCATCAGAGAACAATGTCCCATACCATAGTCCCTAATATCTAAAGCTAGGAATACCTAGCAAGGATAATCCTCAATCATAGTCACACCAAACACATCATTCCACATCAAGTAATAAATTATGTACATCTAACATTATCCATAATATCTCATTATCAAATAAGCATATTTAGCTACTGTTACAGCAGGTTATAAGGCAACATACAAGTTCATAGTGATAGGCAATTCACCATAACATCATGTCAATCATATATGCAATTGTAACCTTACATGTCTTAGCAAAAATATCATGGAAAAACGTATTAAGTCTCTTAAATAACCACTCCAACAGACCTCAAAGATCACCTATATTAGGTTTAATAAGTTTCATTAAGGTCTGAGATCCAAACAGAGCGAAAACAACATCAAAACAACCTCTGAAAGTGGACTGGTTGCTTATGCCAGTTGCTTGAGCCCAAGCCGGCTGGTTCAAGCAACCTCCTTAAACAACCTCCTTAAGCAACCACCACCTTTTTTGGCAGTTTTTCCCAAGTCCAAAATTCAAGCTTTTGATCACCCATCCTTGATCTGATTTTGGATTGATTCAAATCCAAACTCATCCTTAGAACTCCAGAGAGGGCACCACACATCACGTCATAGAAGAAGAATGATTTGAATCCACATCATCTTCTTTGACAAGATCAGACCTTGACTCGGATATGAAAATCCATCTCTTGGCATGATCCAATAGAGGTCAGTAATGGAAAATGATCTAATCACTCCAACTCACCACTACAAAATTTTAGAGGGAACAACTACTCTCTAACAATATAAAATTTCAGTAAAAAAAGAGAGTGCTTAAGTAACCTCTAAAAAATCTGTAAGTCAAAGCCAAGTCCAAGCTTCTTCGCGAATCGAGGGTTATTCACCGTCAACCACGTGTACGCAGCCTCTACTCAGTCCACAACAGCCTCCACAAATATAATAATGCGAAATTAAGTCGTGGATGACTATTTATATGGAGCCAAGGGCAAAATAGGGTTTAAAACCCGCAGCCAAACCGACCGGTAGCTTGGGACGGTTGGTTAGGTCAATCAACCTCCCCTAGCACTTTTCATTACTTGGGTGCTTTGCCTCCCGGTTGATCCCCAACACCAATCTAACTTAAATAAACACGTGGGGGGGGGGGGCTCTTACCTTGATCTTGGACATCTTCAAACTTGACTTGTATCATGCTGGAAATCCATTTGCCCAATCCATCTAGGTTTCCACTGGATCTTCTTCGAGTTCCCAATAAGGCAAGTTCTTCACCAATAGTATCCAGATCTTGGACATCATGAGATTGAATCCGGATAGCCCACAGCTTCTTTCGACTCTTCGGGTACTCAGACCTGCAATATGGATTCCGAGTTAGAAAATAGGGGCTAGACAAACATGCATATAAATAATCCCTACAAGTGCCATCACACTCTCATAGGTAGTCCCCCGATGCTCAGAAGGTTTGGACTCTGTTGGAGTAGTCCAATCAGGGGGACAAGTCTCTATGTGCCTCAAAGTCCTCTCATGTTGGCTCATCGTACTATTCTGTCAACGATGAACTCTTTGAAAAAATGGTTCCCTTAGGGGTGAGCTCCACAAAAGTCAGAAAGGTAAACAATTCACATATACCATGAGTTATATAAGATGTAGAAATGCAAGGAATGTAATTATACTCTAGGCATGCAACTAGTATGCTAACTATGTCGGTCTCTACCTAGGCCGACATGCATTAAGACAGACACCAGCCTCCTCTAGGTGGTCTCATACAGACCCCTCATGGCAACCAACCAACTTTTGGGCGTCACAATCAAGATATGGGATACAAGTCCAATCCACCCATGGTTAACAGTTTTAGGGCCACACTCTCTCACCACGACCATTGGTATGAGACTAGAGAGTGTTGCGTAGTATCTTCTTCACCTAGGAGTTTCTAGTCCTCACGGGATGGGTGTAGACTGTTGATTAGCACCCCGAAACCCTATGGTCATCCACATATGATAGGGCGAATGCCTCTCATGTCTCTTGACGGGATGGTTGCTGACTATGGGACACCCACAGGTCCAACTCTCAACATATGCAACCTTACCATGAATGATATGCCAGTAGGCCTGTGTCTCCTCATGGCATGAGTACCAACTGTTGGACACCCACCAACACCCTACTGCTATCACGGGTCACTTGACTTCAATTCCCATGCTAAGGGGGTAGTAGCATGTATGTGGGAAGCCTAACCATGCATCTAGACATCCTAACATGCACAAACAACAACTATATGCAGTATTAGAGGCACCAAGGGCAATGCTTTAAGCCACAACCCCTGATGTATGGTGTTAGGTATACCAACCCATGCATTCCAAGGCTAAAGCTTCACAATTTTATCGCACTAGATCAAATAATTGAGTAGAGAATAGAAATACATATCCACAATTAATATTCACATGATAAACATGCCTTAATTAGTAAATTACATCATATTAAGTTGACAAGAACATACTTAGAATAATAAAGGATATAGCATAACAATCAACCAAGCATAAGTGCAATTGTTCCCTTACCTAGTTAAATGTCTAAAACACTCTATATGAATTAGTTTCACTTAAACCAATACTTTATGTCACATCCACCCAGCCGGTACCCTATCTCGCATACCCAAGTGTGTGATCCACAACCCCGAAGATCAACTTTAGGGCGAGCATATCCCACATAGAAAAATAATATAACCAAAGCAAGAACAAATCATTGTATTCAAGTAACTTAATAATAATAATAATTAAGAAAGGATCACAAAAGAATATCAGAGTGCGGATAATAAGATACCAATCAAAAGATAATGTAGAGTATAGAGGAAATATACCCCACAACAAACATGGAAGGTAGATCAAAAATCTAAAGCAAAGTCTAAAGCTATTACTATAAAAATAAAAGTCTAGAAGAACAAGAGTAAACTAATCAACACCTTCCATAGGCTCTTCTTCTTCTTTCTTCTTCAGTCCTCATCTTCTTCACCTTAGGGTTGTGCTCTTACAACTTCGAGTCAACTTCTAGCTCATGATCCCATCTACGAATAAGACGATGCCGGCTACCATCAATAGGAGCCGTCAATGTAGTCCAAACCTGTGTGCTAGTCACACCACTGGTCATAATCTTCTCCAATGATTTTCGAAGTTGAACCATGTAGGGAAGGGTCCCCCGTACTGAAGCATGGGTTCTCTTCCATTCCTGTAAAAGCATCTAAAAAATGTCTCCCAAAGGATAAGCTCAAAAGAACTTAGCGAGTAGTTTAATCACAATAAACATCTTCACACAATCCATAGCAAACATAAATGCAATGATTTGAGACAATGAATTCAAGTATGCTTCTAACTTTATATATGTGGGTCTCTATTGGCAGACACGCTTTAAGTCATAGCACCATACTCCTCTAGGTAGGTCTCAAATCACTCTCCCTAAACATTCTCGATATCTTGGGTTCTCCGTTGCTAATTGGGTCTTGCATCCTTCCCGAACATTCCATGGTTGGGGTTTAGGTCACCATTCTCTCACATCACCATTGATCTGAGTATTGGCGTGTGTTTAGGGTTAATTTTAGCCCAATGCAGGTCATCTACTGAGTCACATCTACTTAGGGTTAAATACGTTCATTCCTCACTTCCCGCGATCCTTTCCAGTATCCTTCCCCCTAGAGTCACCGTCTCCTTCCCAGTTATGTAGACTCTTAACCCTATTGGTCATCCACAAATAGTAAACGGGAAGCATTCAGGTCCTCTCACGGTTTGGTTACCGGTCTTGAGCGCCCATGAGCCCAAGTCTACTACAACAACCCTACCAATGAATGGCCCCCACAATGTGATTCATGTCCTCTCATGGGTTGGTTACCGGTCTTGAGCACCCACAAATCCCCATTGCTGTTGTGGGTCACTCGGTCTCAATTCCCCTTTTGATAGGATTAGATATGACAGGGTTTCCCTAGCCAAACACTTCTAGACCAATCCTAGGTATCTCAACCAATAGTCAAGGAAAGCGCCAAAGGGCACCATAGGAAAGCGCCAAAAGGGCATTCCCCATTCCACAACTACAACCTAGGCATTCACATCATATCATGATTACATATATCACACAATCAAGTCAAATTCACCATTCATACCATTCATGATCCATTCCAGTATGTAAATAATAATATGAATATGCTACTATAATTACAGAACTGATGCAATATATAGAAGAATGCTAAACAGTAGCTAAATCATGCATTCAAGTCATAACACAACAAGGCATGTAAATATGCATATTGTGAGTAAATGTACTCACCTTGAAATTCCAAATTTGTAACCTTCAATGAGAGATCAGAGAACAAGACCAAAATCATCTAAACAAGCTTAAACAAACATGTATAGATCATAAGAAACAAATCCAAAAGGTTGGAGTCGAAACGAAGACAAAACAAGGAAAATATGCTGTCAGCGACATGCTTGGTTGATGGTCCCTTGGTTGATGCATCAACCAAGCAAGATCGACCAAGCAGGACAGTGTAAGGACATAATCTCCAATTTTGATCGGAAACTGTGAAACACATCACAACACTCCGAAATTAACAGGAAAATTATAAAGCAACATATTAAGACTTTCTTTGAAGGTTTAAACATCTAAAAAGACCATCAGAAAAGAATTCTAATAAAACACCTATTAGGCTAAAACTGAAGATCATCACGGAAAGGCTAGAATGAAAGGGGATTCATTCAAAAGGATAGAAACATAGTAGATTAGGCATTGAAATCATCTTAGAAACAAGTCTAACACATATTAGAATAGAAAACTACAGTAAGAGTAGATCATGCTATCTATACTAGATCAAATACATGGAGAAACACCATGTAGCTTCAAGGGAGAACATAAAGTGAATGGGGATTCACTCTAAAACTAAGGGGATCAGAGGTTGGGTCATTATAGTAGTGTAATACCTTCCTCAAAATCAATACAACAAGAGAATACAGTAGAGAGAGTAGATCAGAGAAGAAAGAGATTGAATACTAACCTTGAAGAAGAGTACACAAAGAGGAAACCTTGGTTGAATACTTGGGGATCTTCCTTGGCTTGAGGAGGAGGCTCTAGGGTTCTTCCCACATTCTCCAATAATTAAGAGGCAAAATATTTAGGTTTAGACTGAGGTTGCATATATATATAAGATCCAGAATCCAAAATTTCCAAAATTAGACAATTCTGTTATCGGAGCTGCTTTGATCGACGGTGTGGTCGATGGTATTGACCAAGGGGAGGATTGACCAAAGGGTCTCCCTTTGTCAACTTGCTGAGGATCTCCGAGGCCAAAACCAACACTTGGGTCCTTAACCAACTTAGGGAAAGGTCTGACCTAACTTCCTAGGACCGTCCAAAGATATCAACATTGTACTCAAGGTCCAACTTCAGTGTCAAACATCATTCAAGTCACTTCTTCATCCAAAACAAACAGAGTGTCCAGGTTAGGGTTAGGTGGGATTTCACACCTTAACAGATCTCAATAGGTCCTATAAATATGTTCAAACAATTACGTTTATGTTTTAGAATCAATCTGGCCAAATCAAAATTCAAAACCAAGTTAGAAAGAGGGTCGATTGGTTGAGTCTATTGGTTGGGTCAACCAACCACCTAGAGCAATCGCCAGGTCTCTATGGTAGCTTTTATATCCAAAATTCACATTGTTGATCCCCCCCCCCCATCTTTTGATGAGCTTTGGGGTGATTCCAAGTGTAAATCATGGCTCTAAAACACCCATTAAACATCCAAAACAAGAAAACTAAAGAAACGCTAGTTCTAAATCAAATTTGAAAGTTAGGATCCTTCTCTGGAAGATTATGCCATCAGATTCAAATACTGATCTTATTCCTCTTGCTTGATCTGATTAGGATTGATGGAAAACAATGGTTTCCCAATCAAATCCTACTACCAATGGAGGTTCCCTCAAAACAACTCCTTAAAATAATAGTTTAACAAAAGATAATAGAAGGAGTTAGTTCTCTTACCTTCAAGATCTGAATCCAGCGGACTCATATGGTTTTCTCTGCAAATGTGCCTTCTCTTGCCTCTGCACTTGCTCTCTGACATTTTCCAAGCCTCTCTACCAAAAAGAATATAATATTGATGAAAAGCACAGTTTTAGGCCTTAAATAGGGGTTCCAAAGGTGAAAATCCCAAAAATTTTGGTCGTGACCAACTAACTAGCTAGGGTGGCGGCAGTTGATTGGTCAATTAATCACTTGGAGTGATTGCCACCCCGTGCTTTAAAGTACGAGGGTGGTTTGCCTCCCTAATTGGTCCTTAACATTGATACAAACCTAGGGAGCATTCTAAGGGCTCTTACCTAGTTTAATGACATCTCCCAACTCTGTCTCTCTTGAGCTGGAAATCCACTTGCCTAAAACCATCCGGATTCTTATTGGATTTTCTCCCAGTTTTCAACAAAATGATAGTACCACTATCTTCATCATCCAAATCCATGGGTTTTGGTGCCAAACCATGGGTTTCAAGTTGGATGGCCCACAACTTCTTTCCACTAGATGCTCGGGTTTCTTAGACCTGTAATTAAGGTTTTGAGTTAGGATCCTTGAGATTATCATAGTGGGTTTGTACTGCTGCAAGAAAATAAAACCTTAGAGGAGAGGGCAAAATGTTCTCTTAGGATTCTACTTGAATTTCACTAAATATCTTACTCATGAATCTAGACTATGTGCAATGTCTCCCTCTCCCCTAAAGAATCTAAAAGGTTCTCTCTATTAATCACTAAATATAAACTCATCTCTTTGTATTCCAAAATAATATTAATTACTTAAATCCAAGTGTCTCTCTTTTCCCCAAAGAAACAAAAGCCTTTTTTACCAATCAATAGATACAAAAAGAAATAATTGAAGAACTCCAACCGTTTCTTGAAGATTAGCTCGACTTCCCACTCCTTATTCGTCTCTAAATCTGACAAGACAAAACCTTGAAACTTAGCTTCAAAACCCAAGGAGCAGCACGTTTATGCTGAAAATTCCATAGAATCTCACAAGTGTTGTGGTCCTTCTCGATCTTTTGCTTGCATTATGGAATTAAATATTTTTTGTTCCTGATCTAATTTTAATTTTCTGGATTAATTTTGCTGGTTGAATTAGATTATCCTATTAAGTTTCATACGGGTATTAATGGTTATTATATAGTGGTTCTATTTAACAAATTGAGTCCTTGACATTTTTTTTTTGGTACTAGTGCTTTTTTTAATATTAGAAATGTAATGCCGTTCGCAAGGGCCACTGAGAAGTATGGGTCTTTACCATTGAACCAACCCTGCATTGGCTTGAATCCTTGACATTGAAACCAACTTGCGGAAGATTGAGCCATCTGACGGATGAACTATAATCTTTTGGATGCGTTCTTAGGTATTTTTTAAGAAGAAGGTACGAATTTCCTCCCTAATTTCTTTATTATGTTTGTTCTCCATTGGTTGATGTATTAAACTTTTTTCGTCATTCCATGTAGTCTTCTTTGGCAAGGCTTAAAGCAGGAACCAAGAAGTAGAAGTATGAAAAGTTGAGCAAAAGGAAGATGTCTACATTCACCGAGGTGATTATTTATTCAAAGAAAATCATCTACAAGAATACAACACTATTTTAGTAAGAACCATATGTTGGATTTTGTTTTAAAAGAAAACAGTAATATAATATAATATACTATTTAGATAAGTTTCAAAATCATTAAAACTCTATCTCCCTAGTTTTGTTTTAGGACTCTTGTTTATTCTTACTCTATAGGACTCTTCTGGATGTATATTAGGTGATTTAGATTACCATATGTGTTTAGTCCCACATCGGATGGAACTAATGATTATATGATTATATATACATATATAGCTCCTAAGTGGGGTGTATGTTGGTAGAGAGCTACGTGTGGATCACGCGCATGCAACGAGCTGGACCGAGTCGGGCGTGGTTGCGGTAGTGGTCCGTAGACCCTAGTCTAACCAAGCCATGGGGCACTATAATATTATATAAATAATATTAAGTGTCTATGATGGGACTTGGGACGTGGGTCATGGATCTAGAAAATCCAGGTTTGGGTTTTGCAGTAGGGAGGTGACATACAGTCACAACTCTCTGCAGGTGACCTTACATACATATGTAGCTCTCTGAAGGTGTCCATACGAGCCTATAAATAGAGGTTAAGCTTTGAACAAAGTTCTCTCGGTTTTTTGGTGAAAAACAGAAATTCAAAAATCTAGTGTTAGAAAAATTCTATTTTTTGTTTTCTTCAGTCTGTGTTGTGTATTACCTTCGGATCTCCTTTGCAAGTAGACTCTGTTGGAGTGTTGCCTTCAGATCTAGGAGTTGTTGTATCTTGGAGGTGAGAACGTCAAGGTCAAACCCAACGCAGCATAAAAGGGGCGTTCAAATACTTTAAGGAAAAGTACGGATTGTACACCTCAACTCACCCTGTGAAAGTTCGTGCTGGTTTTCCTTTCGCTCATTCTACTACATTTGGGTAAGTGATTTTGACATAAGATATATTTGATATATTCGTTACTCCTTGATTCAGTTATTGGTCTGTCTGTGGTCTTTCTGGTTCTAACACCATATAAAAAAAATATTTCATTTTATTTGCTATCTTTTTTATTTTTTTTTTTTTTGATCTGAGGTTCATCCGGGCAAACTTGCGCACACCACGATTACATTCTCAAGGGAGCTTTATATAATAAATATAAAAAGGAGCTTCGCCCCTGGCCCCGAGTATTGGAATTTTATATTTATTTTTAAATTATAAGATTCAAAATATTTTTTGTGTTTTACAATGAAGGGTCAAAGGTAATGTTATTCCCTATTTAGATACCTAAATAACCAATTGGTAGTCTATGGAAAGTCTTATTTGAATGGCTAATAAACAAGACCTAAGGGAAAAAACATGATCTGGGAGGTACTTTTAGAGATACCCTTTATAAGTGTCTCTTCCTCTTCTATATAAAGAGAGGAGTTGATCCCTAGTAACTCTAACTGTTTTAACATGAATATTAGTCTTTTGGCTTTCTATCAAGGTGTGAGTATTTTTGACGAGTTTGTGAGTATTACCTTCGGACATTCTTTGCAAGTATATTCCATTGGAATGCATGCCATTGGAACTAAGGAGTTGTTGTATCTTGGAGGTGAGGACACCAAGGTCAAACCATGTCTGCACTATAGGGGCGTTCAAATACCTTAAGGAAAAGTACTAATATGTACGCCTCAACTCACCTTGTTCGAGTTTTTGTTGTTGTTATTGTACTGTTCTTCTGCGACATACGGATGCATAGGGATGTGTTCCATTTCTTCTTCAACTTCTACAAAGATTGGTGTTCCACTAAATCAAATAAGTTTTATTTCATTCATTCTATAGTCTTATACCTTCTGCTCGTATCCTGATTTCCAACACCGAGGGGATTTGAACTTTGACCTCCTATGTGGAAGCATTGGTCTTTTGCCAACTAAGCCACCCCTCGGGGCTACATTCGTATATATGTTAGAACACCTTGAGACCAAACCCTTCCCCTTGAATCTTGATGAAAGGGCATAGCCAGTGCATGAGTTGTGATTTTGGAGAGGGGGATGTTCGTAATGTACAAAGCCTTCCATTTGTGAAGATGTTATTTTCTGACTAACCTATGACTACTAGGTCTCGATCCCTCTTACATTGAGCCAAGGGCTCTCCTCTTGTTTCGCTCTTGATAATATGATTAAGTTTTATCTTCAAGTGAAAAAATATACATAGACAAAGCCAAATATGATAACATAGAGAATTCATCCATGTTCATATGTAGCTCTTTTAAAATTTTGTCGACAACTTTACCAAAAGGTATTTGTTGACAAGTAAAGCTTGGTTTTTTCTGTTTAATTTGGATTAGTATGTCGTTCTTGATGTGTTTAACCAAGCAGATTTGGGAGGCCATTAATTTCGAGAATACAAATGAAACTCTTCTCATTTGTTCGGTGAGATCAATCATTAATTGAATACAAATCTTGGCTCTCTTGGGATCTTGTTCCTACTCCACCCTCAGGGTTGATGTATCATCCTAGTGATTTTCATTTATCCTTTAACTGTTATGGTTTCCTTTACTTCTATTGGATATTTCTTACTTTACGTATTTTGTTAACCGTCAATTTTTTTTTTTGGGTAGAACATTTTTTTTTAATCTTTTGTTCTACGGATGGCTTGAGATTGGTCAACAATATTATGCCATTCTAAATATCTTAATGCCTAATTTGTTTTTCTACTCTTTTATCCTTTTGGTTCGTAAAGGTATGAGCTTTGGTCGCCCACCAGCCAAGGTTGGACACAAGAAACTTTAAATAGGAAAGTGAGGCTGCACCTGTAAGAGACATATCCATGATGTGATCCACAATGCCTCAAACATCGATGAGCTCCAACAGAAGGAGAAAGGTCCTCCCATGGTTAATATCAAATCCGCCATCATTGAGTCCATGCTATCAAAAGAATCATCATCGTCGTCATCATCATCATCAATGATTTTTTATCTATGGTAGCGAACGAGTTCTGATTTCTCTTTTAATTTATTTCTTATTCTTACTAAAGATATGCAAATTTATCATCAAAGATAGGTAAAGGTCATGTAGGTATAAGCATGTATGAACGTGTCAATGTAATTTTATCAAAAAGAAAAAAGATAAAGAATGCCAATATAATGTTAGTTATTGGTCTCTTGATTAATGTCTATTTGTTTAATGGCAACTTAGCAAATTTGAAACTCAAATAGTATAGTGTAACAACCAAATCAAACTACAACACCCACCTCCACCTCTAGAGCTTGAATTTGGCAACCGAAGTTCCAATTAAAATGATATATCATTTAAAAGCATGTTTAATTATGAAGAGACTTACGTGCATGCCTAGATCGATTATATATTTATTCATATAAAACCTCTAAGAATGGAACATGAAATAACTAAATGGCGGTAATGCTCATATAAAGATCATTTTGAGCACTCTCATTTTTACTATAAGAACATCTAGAATGAATAATATTCATCATTATAATGTTTGACATTGATAAGGAAAGAACAAGTCAGCTTAAACCAGTCCGGTTTGAGCTCAGTCCGACCAGATCAGAATCAAACCAGTTCGGTTTGAGCTTAGTCCGACTAGAACGGATCCTATCAGACCGACCAAGTCAAAGTCAGTTGAATAAGTACAAAGGCTGAATAACAAGGTGAATCCGAATAAGATTCTAGCCAAAGTAATAGTATTCAGTTACGACTCAACTACTCGTATTTGAGTAGGACACAATGACTAAGAGTCAGATCACAACCAAACTAGGGTTTGAGTCTTACTCGAACTCGTACGTGGAAAATCTATAAAAAGGTAAAGGAGCACAAGAGAAAGGTACGCTGAATAGAATTATCACTATTCGTATTATTATTGTTCATTACTTTCTTGCCTTCCTTAGTCGGATTTCTAACTAGATCGTCGGAGGTGAAAACTCGACCTCCACGGTCGAGCTCATCTGTGCAGGTTTAACCGGCTGAAGGGACGAACAGGATTGTGCAGCAACAATTGGCGCCATCTGTGGGAACTTGATCAAAAAGCTATTATGAAGACGAGATCAGGTTTGGTAATCGAAGAGTTGTCTAGTGGAGAAAAGGAGGTCGACCAGGATGGGATGGAAAAATTCCCGAACTCCAGATTCAGCAAGATTCTCCAATTCTCCTAGACACACCAGCAAATCCATATGCGACAACACATCAAATTGTCGAAGTTCAAAAGGAACAAGTTGAGATGAGAAAAGAAATCTCATCCTTAGGCGAGTTGATCAGGATGGCCATACAACACATAATTGCTCCAGAAGCAGATTCTCAGAAAAAACAAAAAAGTCTCGAGGGGAGCAGGCGTGACCGACCACCAGTGATCGACCAGATCCCTCAACAATCTCAAAAAGAGCTAGCGAAATCCCGAGCCTCGAAGGAGGATGATCCTCCAGTCGACAACGACGAGGATCGAGGAAGCAAGACAGATCCAGCAAAGGCCTCAAAGGGCAAAAAAGATCATAATGGTTCAAAGAAGCATGATGACGAGATGAATAAGCACATCGCCGACCTTGACGAAACAGTCAAAAAAGCGTTAAAGCTCAGGAAGGAAGAGTTATACGCCGTCTTAAAGGAGGACCCTTTCATAAAAAGTGTCTCGGAGGCGGAGATGCCGATAGGTTTCAAATGTCCGACCTTCAAGGCGTACGATGGATCGAAGTGTCCTAAACACCACATCACCCATTATAAGTCTGTCATGTCTACTCAAAGACACAATGAAGCAGCCATGTGCCGTAGTTTCCCAGCATCATTGACCGGAGCTGCTTTAGATTGGTACCAAGCTCTGCCTCGGGGCACAATAAAAAGTTTCGAACATCTAGGTCGGACTTTCTTATTGCGTTTCCAAAGCGGAGTAGAAACCAAAAAGAGAGAAGATACATTGTTTGCTGTAAAACAAGGACGAATGGAGTCCATTAGAGATTTCCTTGAGAGATTCAATAAACTGACCATGCAGATTGAAAATCTGGATGAAAAGATAGCTTTTCACGCCTTGTACCAAGGGCTCAGCCATGAAGGCCTACTTGAAAGACTTTTGAATGACATGCCAGAAACATATAACGATCTCCGTGAACGATGCCACAAGCAAGCTGAGATATCAGAAACAATTGAATCTCGAAAGAAGGAGCATCCGACCATGGAGACACGAATATATAAAGAAAAGTACCAACCTGTCAGAAGGTTGACCGTAAACCCGACCAGGGATGGTCGACCTGAACAGGAAAGGTTACCGACCATGAGAAGATCGGAAATTATGATGCAGATTAAAGATCGAGGAATCCTCCAACAACTTGAAAAGTTACATTCTCGACCAGGAAATCGGGACAAAAACAAATATTGCGACTTCCACAAAGATCACGGACACTGGACATATGACTGTCGACAACTAAAAGAAGAAATTGACAGAATCATCGATCAAGGGCGACTTGTAAAATACCTCAAACCTACCCAGCCTGATCAAAAGCAAGTAGAAGGGGGAAGGAAGAGGCATAGATCTCCGAGCAGAGAAGGACGCCAAAACAAGTCCCGACCACGAGAAGGAGGAGATAATCAAAAACGACCACCAACATTTACTGTGTTCGGTGGCCCAACTAAGGAGTTCAGTAGACAAGCCAAAAGAAAAGCACGATATGTGGGGAATGCCGAGCTTGAGAAACCAGGTGAGAAGATCACTTCAGAACCAATCACCTTCTCAACCAAAGATAAGCAGGGGGTAAACACTCCCCACGACGATGCCCTTGTCATCAAAGTCACTCTGGCCGGAACAGAGATCCATAGAGTCCTAGTAGATACTGGGTCATCAGCAGATATCTTGTCGTTAGAAGCTTTCCAAAAATTACAGCTGGACGAGAAAATGTTGATCCCTTGTGGGACGCATTTGTACGGTTTCACAGGAACCTCAACCCGAGCAGAGGGCACCATCAGATTAGATCTTCGTATTGGTGAACACCCCAGAGACAGGGTCGTCCAAACAAATTTTATGGTCGTCCGAGATTTGTCAGCTTATAATATGATCTTAGGACGACCAACCCTTTGTACCCTGGAGGCGGTAGTATCATCCTTACACATGAAGATGAAATTCCCAACAAAAAAGGGAATAGGAGAATGTTCCGCCGACCAAAAGGGAAGCAGGCAGAGCTACGCCAATTACATGAGAAAGAGAATAAAAACAAGCTCTACCATGGCGGTCGAAGTCAGAGATGATCGTGATGAAGAAAACATGCAAAGAGCCGAACCGGTAGAAAAATTGGAAAAGATTATGCTGAATTCAAGGGAAGATCAGGGAACTATGATCGAGCGAGAACAAGAAGAAGGATTTAAAAATAGTCTAACCAGCTTTCTACAGAAAAATACTGACGTCTTTGCATGGTCAGCCGAAGACATGCCCGGAATCGACAGAAAAGTAGCCGAGCACAGGTTGAATATTGACCCTCATGCAATTCCAATAATACAAAAAAGAAGAAATTTTTCGTTGGAAAAGCATGAGGCAATCCGAACAGAGGCTCAGAAGCTAAAGCAGTCCGGATTCATTAAACCCATCGACCACCCAACTTGGTTGGCCAATGTGGTAATGGTAAAAAAGGCCACCGGAAAATGGAGAATGTGCAAAGACTATACCGACCTTAACAAAGCCTGTCCGAAGGATTGTTATCCTCTACCAAGGATAGACTTGCTCATCGACGCAACCGCCGGGCACGAGATGCTCAGTTTCATGGACGCTTATTCAGGATACAACCAAATCTTGATGAACCCAGACGACCAGAAACACACAGCATTCATGACAGATAGGGATAGTTATTATTACAAAGTAATGCCCTTTGGTCTAAAAAATCTTTGGGGCAACCTACCAATGAGCGATCAACAAAATTTTCGAACAGCAGATAGGCAGGAACATGGAGGTATACGTTGATGACATGCTGATAAAGAGTACATCTCAAATCAACCATCTGAAGGACCTAGCAGAAGTCTTTGAGGTACTCCGAGCATACAAAATGAAGCTTAACCCAGAAAAATGCGCTTTTGGAGTATCTTCAGGAAAATTTCTGGGGTTCATGGTATCCCAAAGAGGAATAGAAGCTAATCCGGAGAAAATAAAAGCCATACAAGAGATGAAACCACCAAAAAGCATCAAGGAAATACAAAGACTCACTGGTCGAGTAGCAGCCTTAAACAGGTTCATAGCCCGGTCAGGAGAGAGATGTTCACCTTTCTTTCAAGCTTTAAAAAATATTTCCAAAAAGGGAGTACCAGAATGGAGCAAGGAGTGTCAACAAGCTTTCGAACATCTGAAAGAGAAGCTAACATCTCCACCCCTGCTCGTTCGACCGACCACAGGAAAGGAACTGATCGTATACTTGGCAACTTCACCCCTGGCTGTTAGTGCGGTATTAGTGCAAGAGGAAGGAAAACAGAAAAACCCGGTTTACTATGTGAGCCATGTGCTCCTTGATGCTGAAACAAGATATTCAGAAGTGGACAAGCAAGCTTTGGCCTTGGTCATAGCAGCCAGAAAACTGAGACCATATTTTCAGTCACATCCTATTGCAGTACTGACAAATTTTCCCTTGAAGAAAATACTGCACCGACCAAACTTGGCCGGAAGACTAGTATCCTGGGCAGTCGAGCTAAGTGAGCATCAAATAGAGTTCCGACCAAGACCAGCTATTAAAGCTCAGGTCCTAGCTGATTTCATCCTTGAAACTTCTGAACCAGAGCATGAGCAAGAAGAAGAGGCCACTCCCGAAAACATCAAAAGATGGATACTTTCAGTGGATGGTTCTAGCAACGCACAGGGGAGTGGAGCGGGATTGCTCCTAATCAGCCCAGGAGGATTCCAAATCCGGTATGCCCTACGCTTCCAATTCAAGGCCTCAAACAATGAAGCAGAATATGAAGCACTGATAGTCGGACTTCGCATAGCAAAAGCCCTCGACATTCAGAATATTGAAGTTAGAAGCGACTCACAACTAATTGTGAATCAAGTAAACGGGCTATATGAAGCAAAAGAAAAAAGGATGACTAAATATCTAACCATGGTCAACCAATACAGACAATTCTTCAAAAACATCCAAATCCAACAAGTCCCTAGAGCAGAAAATGAACAGGCAGATGCCTTATCTAGGTTGGCTACGGATGAGATGGAAGCAAACCCGGTTGTATATAGGAAGAGCTACAGTTTCCGAGCATCAATTTGACCGACCAGATGCACATTCAGACCGAGCACAGTTGGATGACTCCAATAATCAATTATCTTGAAGGTGATTTACTACCAGAAGATCCAAAAGAAGCTAGAACTGTAAAGCAGAGAGCAGTTAGATACACTGTCAGAAATGACAAGTTGTACAAAAAGTCCCTCACCCGACCATTGTTACGATGTGTAGGGGCTCCAGAAGCAGCTGTCATCCTAAAAGAAATTCATGAAGGAAACTGCGGAGGTCATATAGGAGCCAGAGCATTAGCAGACAAGGTAATAAAGCAAGGATACTTATTGCCCACACTACAACAAGATTCGAAGGCTCACGTTCGCAAATGTGACAAGTGCCAGGCACACGCCAACATACCCCATGCTCCCGCAATGCCTCTAACATCAACTCTCTCTCCGATTCCATTCGCTAGATGGGGGATAGACTTGGTAGGAAAACTACCAAAGGCCACAGAAGCCAGAGAATACTTGGTGGTGGCGGTCGATTACTTTACTAAATGGGTGGAGGCTGAAGCACTGGCATCCATCAATACTGATCAGATGAAACAATTCGTCACGCATAATATCATGAATCGGTATGGTATCCCAAAAATCATAGTCACCGACCACGGTAAACAGTTAGAAAATGCTGAATTCGAACGATTCTGTAAAGAGCAAGGCATAGAGCACCGTTGGTCTTCTATAGCATATCCACAGAGCAATGGTCAAGTGGAAGTAACTAATAGATCAATGTTGGAAGGATTAAAGAAAAGATTGGACCAGTATAAAGGCAGATGGGTAGAGGAGCTACCTAAAGTTCTGTGGTCTTACCGAACTACTGCCAGGACGACCACCGGCGAATCTCCATTCCGACTAGCTTATGGAGTCGAAGCTCGGATTCCCGTAGAGGTTAAGGTCGGATCTATCAGAGAAGAAGAATTCAATGAAGAAGCTAACATCGAAGGGATGAGGGCCAACATAGACTTCATTGAGGAAATCAGGGATAAAGCACAATATCGATTGGAGGAATACCATAGACGCATCGCAACACATTACAATGCAAGGGTCAAAATGCGACAGTATCTTCCTGGAGATCTGGTCCTCCGCAAGTCATCTGCCTCTGATCCTACGAATCAAGGAAAGCTTGCTCCTAACTGGGTAGGACCGTACATCGTAGTACAACAGATTGCCCCAGGAGCATACAAGCTACGCGATCCAGAGACCGGCCAACTCATCCCTCGGACCTGGAATTCAAACAACTTGAGGAAGTACTATCAATAGTATAAAAGCCTCAACAAATTTTCTTTCAGTTTTCGTCTTTAAATTGTTTAGATACTCACAATAGTTGTGATTCAGACATTTTGAATTTTTTGAATAAAGTTTTTGAAATTTCTACATATCATTACAGCTCAAGCTATAATACTTAGCTAAGATGATCATGGGGGTATTGACAAAAAGCTGAAATTCATCAACCGACCTACGAAGGTCGGAAAATAAAAAAGCCCTAAGTCACTTAGGCTCAAAAAGCCCTAAGTCACTTAGGCACAAAAAGCCCTAAGTCACTTAGGCACAAAAAGCCCTAAGTCACTTAGGCCACCGACCTACTAAGGTCGGAAAACAAAAAGCCCTAAGTCACTTAGGCACAAAAAGCCCTAAGTCACTTAGGCATAAAAAGCCCTAAGTCACTTAGGCACAAAAAGTCCTAAGTCACTTAGGCACAAAAAGCCCTAAGTCACTTAGGCCACCGACCTACTAAGGTCGGAAAACAAAAAGCCCTAAGTCACTTAGGCACAAAAAGTCCTAAGTCACTTAGGCACAAGAAGCAACTTAGACATACAAAGACTTGAACTTTGGTGTTCGGAAGAAAGGGGTAACAATTGACAAAAACATCTGTTATAGATTAAAAATGTCTTTCTATTCCAAACAAATAAAGATTACATTGAGCCTCAAAAAGAGGGCAGTATAACAACAAAAAGACATTTAAAAAATCATCCGAACTAAGTCTTCTTCTCAGATTTACTGGAAGAGGTCGAGCATCCGACCTTGGGCATCGGATCCCAGTTCGAATCCAGAAAGTCGGTAACTTCAACATTTGAGGGCTTTGGGAATCGAGGCTGGTCGGCACACCACTAGGGACGAGGAACTTTCAGATCGTCATAGATGTCCGGATCAATGAAAGCTTTGAAAGCCTCCAGATTCAAATCCCTAAAAGCTGCTATGATCCCCTGGTAGACTTCGCGACGAGCATAAATATACCCAGGGGCAGCAACCTTCGCCATAAACTTCCTGCATCCTGCAGTCTTGATCCACCTCTTAATGACTTCATGACGAAGCTCATCGGAGAGATCTTCAAAGACACAGGGAGCCTTTTCTTCAATCATCCTGGTCAACCGAGCAACCTCACTATCCAAACTCTCCAACTTTGCTTGCAGACTACTGATCTCTGCATCCTTTCCGACCAGGGAGCCTTCAGCCTCCTCCAAGCTAGTTTGCAGAGTAGATTTTTCGAGCACTAATGCATCATTAGTACCTTTCACAGCTGCAAGCTCGCTCAGAAGCTCGGCTTCCTGAGCAATCAAAGAGTTGTTACTTCGATTTCAAAGCTGACAACTCCTCTTTTAACTTCTCGTTACGTTGCTCAGACTCTTGAAGAGAAAAGTAATCTTGCCGAGCAGAGCCAATACTTTGACCCAAGGATTGGATCAAAGCACAAGCCATCCTGTACACCAGGAAAAAAGGGTAAGATTACATGTACAGTAAAGAGAACAACAGTTAAAACAGGAAGAAAGTACACATACCTCACAGTAATATTATGTGCCTGAAGACGACCAAAGGTATGGAGGTATTCAAGGTCGGATGGCAGAATAGCCCTAGTCAACCACTCGTTGGCAACATGGGACATGGAGCGAGGATCGCCTCTAAAAACTGATGAGTTACCATCCAACGACCAATCTGGTCGAAGAATGTTGGTAGACCCTGAGGTCTTCACCTCATCAGGATTACCCTGACCTGAAATATCCTCACCCAAGGAAGGATGAGAATCAGGATCCGAGCTACTCTTGCTAGCCACCCTCTTGGTCGGTCGGGGAGGAAGATCGGATGAGTTGCCTTTCCGAACACGGGAAGATGATTTGTCCTTCATTACGCCCTTATCCTTCGAAGGGGAAGACCGATCAGTAGCTGGGGCCTTATCTGGTTTAGTAGGATGCTTGGCCTCCACCTCCAACATACTAGCTGCAACATCCTCAAAATCTTCCTCACCGAGCATCACTGCATCATTTTTTAATAAGATAACTTTGGAAATAAATAAAATGAAACGAAAGCAGGATGAAAAGGAGAAAGGACTCGTCTTACCGGTCAAAAACCCCCAATAACGGAGGATGTTCGGATATTCCGGACAATACCCATTAACAGCAAATAAATTCCGATCTGCGGTTGGGATCTTCCGAATACGATCCCGGGCTTCTTGCTCGGAACAAGTAAGAGGAGGGATGGCATTTGAATCCTCCCTAGGTGCCTTTGGCCACAAGGTAGGGAAACCGGGAGAAGAGGGAGGACGAACAAAAAAGTACCTAGACCTCCAACCTTAGTGTTGGTAGGGAGAGTACCCTTCCCCACAAAATTCCCTTCCCAACCAGAATGAGAAGCAGTACGTTTGGAAAGATAGAACCAACGATCTTGTTCTTGTTTCTTACACATAAAGAACTGAAGAAACAAATTCAAGGTCGGCACTACACCGACCTCATCATGTTTACAGAATCCCCAAAAACAGATGATATTACGCCAACTGTTGGGTGCTAACATTCCCGGACACATCCCAAAACGATTAAGGAAATCAGCAAAAACAAGGTGCACGGGAAGCCTAAAGCCACTAACAAAGGCATCTTTGTATACAACAAACTCACCAGGAGGAGGTCGGTGAGCCCGATCATAAAAAGATGGAACGCTCAGTACGAAGCTATCAGGAATAGCATACCGAGCTCGAATTTCCTTCAGATCAGCTTCTGTGAGCTCGGACGGATAGAATTTGGGACCTGAAGTACTAGGGTCGAAATCTATGTGTTCGGAAGTTTTAGGACGACTTCTCTCAAGAGCTAAGGCTGAGGGGGAAAGGTTAAACAACCAACGCTTCCTATTTGTACTAAACCGACTACGAATGCTCAATGAAGCTAACTCAGCATCACTAAGTAGGTTTGGACGAGTACCTGGAGACAAGGTCGGGTCAACAGCAGTGTCACTATCAGTGTCACTGTACCCAGAAGAGGAAGCCCCACTGTCTCCAGAATGAGCAGTGGAGCTCCCCGAAGAGGGTTGGCTAAAGGAGGCCCTGGAAGGCTTAGAAGCTTTCCTCTTCATACCCATTACTAAACAGAGGCGAAACAAGCAGAAAAGAACAAAAAGAAAATGCAAAAGAAAACTCAGAGATTGAATACAAATGCAATGATAAAGGTCATCAAAAGATTCAGAAGAGGCAGGTGAACTTACTCGTGAAGAAAAAAGCAGAACGAGCACCAGGATAAAGCTTAAAAGGACTCTTCAAAAGCACTGCAACTCCTTTCGTTTTCACAGAGAACGGAAATGAAACAGCAGAAGCAAATGAAAGAGGAAGAAGAAAGGTTTATGTACCCCCCAAATATTCCAATCTAAGTGATAAAGCAGGGGGGCTGCAGAACTTCCAAGAAGATTCTGATCCTACGATTGCAAAAACACCCACCTTCTGATGAATCTCCAAACGATGGCAACCGTACATCTTCCTTAAAGATTCTAATCTAAAAGTGAGGACTGAAAAAATCAAAAGAGAAGACAAACGGTTGCAATTCCAGCTTTTTTAAAAATTAAAGCATCCTCATCCAAAGTCATAAATGCGAGGCCACATGTCCAAAAAGTTTTCCTCAAAGAACGTGCGCTGTCATTCTCAGCTGTAATGGCGCAGTACCCTAACAGCTGACGTCAGCCATCAAACTTCCACATATCAGGATTGCAAATGTTACCAAGTAACATTGGTCGAAAACATTGACATACTCGATCACTAAATCTCTAAAGTCCGAACAGGAGAAAGCTTGGATTTCAGAGATTGGGGGGCTTATGATAAGGAAAGAACAAGTCAGCTTAAACCAATCCGGTTTGAGCCCAGTCCGACCAGATCAGAATCAAACCAGTTCGGTTTGAGCCCAGTCCGACCAGATCAGAATCAAACCAGTTCGATTTGAGCTTAGTCCGACTAGAACGGATCCTATCAGACCGACCAAGTCAAAGTCAGTCGAATAAGTACAAAGGCTGAATAACAAGGTGAATCCGAATAAGATTCTAGCCAAAGTAATAGTATTCAGTTACGACTCAACTACTCGTATTTAAGTAGGACACAATGACTAAGAGTCAGATCACAACCAAACTAGGGTTTGAGTCTCACTTGAACTCGTACGTGGAAAATCTATAAAAAGGTAAAGGAGCACAAGAGAAAGGTACGTTGAATAGAATTATCACTATTCGTATTATTATTGTTCATTACTTTCTTGCCTTCCTTAGTCGGATTTCTAACTAGATCGTCGGAGGTGAAAACTCGACCTCCACGGTCGAGCTCATCTGTGCAGGTTTAACCGGCTGAAGGGACGAACAGGATTGTGCAGCAACAGACATTATTAAGGTATCGATTGTGGCAAACTGGTAGGCAAAGAATTGTACACGGATGCTTAAATAAAACTTAATTTTATTCAACATATTGAATTAAAAAGTCCTTGATGACTTTGAGGAAGAAAAAATAATCTAATTTCCCAAAAATCTCATAATATTTTTCAACAATGATTTCTCCCTCAACATAAAAACACTTACGAAGTTGAATTATTTGAAGTAAACAAAGATAATACTGAAAAATACGTTTGCATGCGGCTGAATTTTCACCGTCATTCATAAAAGTAACAATCATACTACTATTATAAAAGCATGAACTCAAAAATTATGGTTACATTTTGCTTCCCAAAATAGCATCCTTCTCTAACTATATTGATATAGTTAACTGTGTCTAAAATTGTAAATTCTCATTTTATACTTTTTTTTTTTTTTTTTGGAGAAAGGTAGCTTTATATTAAAAAATTTAAAAATAAAGGGTTTATAGACGATAGAATTTTTTCCCATTAACATCATTCCTAATAAGACAGGAAAGAGCTTTAGGGAGATAAAGGGGGTGAAGGTGGAATTCTTGGGTGGATTGCGAGAATCCAGCCAGGAAGTCCGCATAAGAGTTCACTTCACGCACAATATATTCAAAATAACGTGCAACGAAATCCCCAGTCAGCTCATGAATTTGTTGCACAAGATCTACTACATACCATGGAACCCGATAAATCTTCTGTATCATCTTAATAGCTGACTCAGAATCGGATCGTATTTGGACTCTGTTGTGCCCCAAATTGCGAGCTTTTAGTAGGCCAATAGCAATTGCTTTAAGCTCAGCATGAAGGACCAAGTGTCCCATAGCCTCCACGGCTACCAATTTGAGAACCATCGCAATTAACTGCAATCCAACCGTCTAGTGGCCGTATCCAACGGAACATCTTCTCTATGTCAAAAACAAATCAAGCTTGGATCTGTCAACAGACGTTGAAAAAATTCTCATTTTATACTTTCAATCATATTTTACATGTTCAATGCAATTTGTGATGTACAACGCATAAAATGCAAAAATTCGTTTGAAAAAAACAAATTAACCATTAAAATTTATAACAAATAAAATTCTACAGTAGGATATTACAAAAAATAAAGAAACTCAATTGATTTTAAACATTTTCCAACACTTAAAATTTTTAAACCTTTGAAAAAATCCGTTACTTTCTCCATTATCTCACTAAATTTTCTATTTCCTCATTTATTTCCTAACTACTCATCTTTGAATTAATATATTTACAAATTTTACCATAAAAATTTTCAATACATAAAATTCTCCAGTTTGAAATTCAATCGGGATATTACCAAAAAAAGAAAGAAACTCAATCTGTTTTAAACATTTTCCAACACCTAAAATTTTTAAATCTTTGAAAAAAAAATCCGTTACTCTCTCCATTATCTCATTAAATTTTTTATTTCCCCCTTTATTTCCTAACTACCCATCTTCGAATTAGTATACTTACAAATTTAATCATTTTTCAATGTAAAAAATTAACCATTAAAATTTCCAACACATAAAATTCTCTAGTTTGAAATTCAATTAGGATATTACAAAAAAAAAAAAAAAAAAAAAAAACTCAATCGGTTTTAAACATTTTACAACACAAAATTTTTAAACCTTTGAAAAAATTCTTTTTTTTTTTTTTTTGATTTGCCAACCCCGATTTTTTTTTGAAAAAATTCATTACTCTCTCCATTATCTCATTAAATTTTCTATTTCCCCCTTTATTTTTTAATTACCCATTTTCAAATTAATATAGTTACAAATTTAACCATTTTTTATTGCGAAAATTTAACCATTAAAATTTACAACACATAAAATTCTTCAATTTAAATTCAATCGGTTTTAAATATTTTTCAAAACCTAAAATTTGTAGACCTTTGTAAAAATCCGATACTCTCTCGACTCTCTCCACTCTCCCATTAAATTTTCTTTTTCTCCTATTAAAGAGCGAGAAAGTCAAGACAGCTGGACTGGTGGTGCACGTGTCTACCACGGGTTAGAGAAATATGGTTAAATATCACTTGCAAATTAATTAAATATAACTAAAGACGTAACAGAAAAGGAGAAGAAACAAAAACCCTTTGCGTAGAGAAAGCGTAACCATTTTAGAGACGCCGTAGAAGTGTTTGGAGGTTGGAGGGAAAGACGGAAGAGGAGACTCAGAATCCTTTCTATTGTAAAACGAAACACATATAAGCTTTTATTGGAAAACTCAATTCTTCGAATCGATTTCTCAATAGAATCTTTTGTTTGATGGGTGTACTTCGATATATATACTTTGTTGAAGCTTCACTTGTTCATTAAACCATTCAGTGATACTTAATGGATATCGAGCAGAAGCAAGCGGAGCTCATAGAGCACTTCGTTAAACAGGCGGAGAATCACGAAGGGGCATCTCTCGCGAATGTAATAGTTGAAGCAACCTCGCATTCCTCCCTCTTCGGTTTTTCAGAGATTCTATCTGTTTCTAATGTTGCCGAGGTCAGAATATATTCGACGATTATTTTCATTTATTCCATTTGTTGCTTCTTCGTTTTTGATGCTCCTTCTTAATACTGGGTTGTCTATATTCCAATTGAATTCATTATTTTTCGATGCATGTACCCCTCCCTCTCCGAGCCCTCGTATGTAAATTGGTTTCCATTTTTTTTTTTTAAATTCGTTTCTTGTTGCATGTTTGTATTGATGTTGTTTTTCTTTTTCTTTCTGGGGTTTGCTCTTGTTTAGGTATAATATCACTTGCAGATTTCTTGTTTAGCGCACGAGTTTCGTTTTCTCATCCATTATCATGGTTCAAAGCTGCGGTTTGATTTTATAAAATCGAAGTCGTTGTAAATATATAGTTTCTTTAGTGTTACTTGGCATTGTGTTTGGAAGTCTTTGCATTTAATTCTTTAATTCCCCACTCAATGTTGAGTTTGCCATGATCGTTAATCTTGCTGCTTGCTAGTTTCAGCGTTGTGCAGTAACTAGAACTGCTTCTGTCACCCCTGAAGGAGGGTATTGATTGATTGATTGTACTAGCATATTTTAACATATGTCTAACTTTTCTTTCTGCTAATTTTGCTGCAGCTTCAAGGGACTGAGTATTCTGTCTTTCTTGATATGCTTCGTTTATTTGCCCATGGCACATGGAGTGATTACAAGAGTATGTGTTTCTTTTGTTTATGAATACACAGTTTCCCCTCACTGTGATTATTTAGATTTTCATCTTTCTGATAATTATGGTTTAGCTACAAAAGATCATGTTACATGCATAGACCAGGTGGATAATTATTTAGATTAGTTCTTAAGTAGTAATTTACTTTGTGGTTGTTAGGGTCATTAAGGATTGGCATTGAAAGTAAGAAGTGACGTATGTGGTAGGGAAGAAGGCATTGGAGGTGCGATAATTACTCGTATGCCTTTAAAGTTGCCGTAGTATCACAGGGCAAAGATAAAATTGTTGTTGCTACAGCTTCTCTGTTGAAAGAGAAGTGGTCAGCTTCATCCCAAAGAAAGATCATGTATTTCGAGCACTAGATTGAGTAGCCTTGCTTCGACCTATTCTGTTAGATGAGAGGGAAAACAAGGAATGGTTTCTTTGAGTGAACCAAACTCCCGAAGTCCCGATAAGCAAATGCTTAAATTTGATAATAATCTTCCTTAATTTCACCACATTAATTATCCCATAGATAACAACACCCACACAATGACTCTCTAAACCCAATGGCTCCCTAAACTTCAGGATTAAGTTACTGTTACAACCAAATAAGCAATTCCCCATTCCCTACGACTTAGGGAATAACAACCTGAATATTTATTTCCCTTAATATGCTCGTAAGGCTTATTCAATCTGTTACAATTGCTGACCTTTCCACCCTATATTCTTGCTAGAATTAATCTACTGTTGCCACCTCATCACTTGAGAGAGACAATTGGTAACATTTCCTCCCCCTGGATTTCACCCTTATCCTCACGGGTAGGAAAATAGTTACTTAATTCTTCTAAATTCTCCCAAGTTTCATCTGTAGGAGCCAATTGCTTCCAATGCACCAAAACTTCTTTCTTTATGCTTCAAACTCTTTGATCTAACAAAGCTTGTGGCTGAACATTAACAATGTCTTCTTTCTCTTGGGCGTGTGGCAGCTTCACAAGCACTTGGATATTTTCTCCGACCCTTTTCTTGAGACAAGATACTTGAAATATAGGGTGAATCTTTGACCCTTTTGGCAACTAAAGCTGTATGCCACTTGACCTATCTTTTGGATGACTTCAAATGGTCTGTAGTAACGTGGCGATAACTTGATATTTCCTGTGAAGTGCCGTCGAGATTTGTTGATAAGGTTGAAGTCGTAGGTAGACCAAATCTCCTACATCGAAACTTTTGTCCACGTTCTTCTCGTCATACACTTTTTTCCTGTGATTTTGAGCCACTTGCAGTTGTTCCCATACTTATTTAAGAACTTGATCCTACGTATTGAGTTCTTTGTTGACCAAATCAACTTGAGTTGTGCCAGGGACATAAGACAAAAGCGTGGGTGGAGCATGACCATAAACTATTTTGTAAGGGGTCTTTTTTGTGGTTGAGTGCATGCAGGTATTGTAACAACATTCAGCCCATGGAATCGAATGGACCCGATTCCTTTGGCTTATGACTAGTAAAACAGCTCAGGTACTTCTCCACTGTCCAATTTACCACCTCTGTTTGACCGTCTGTCTGCGGATGATATGTTGATGAAAAATTGAAATGGATTCCTTGCAAACAGAAAAATTCCTTCCAAAATTGACTCTGAAGAGTGGATCTCTATCACAAACAATAGTTTGAGGCATCCTATATAATTTAAAAATTTGCTCAAAAAAAATACTTGATCCATTGAGGGGCTGAATATGGATAGGAAATGGGACAAAAGCATGCAAATTTAGAAAGTTGATCTACCACAATAAACATGGTAGATTTTCCCTTAGAATTTGGCAATCCATCTATAAAATCCCGAATGGGAAGTGGTTGGAGTTGGCCCGTAGGAAAGGTATTTTTCCATTTATGTCTTTAACTTGTGTTACATTGCTTGATGTGCTCCCTGATTTGTCTCCTCATTCCATTCTAATAAAAAATGGATTGTATTCGGTGGAGAGATTTGAGATAGCTTTCGCGGGTGCTAGCATGTAACTCTTCCATAGTTATAGGAATTGTTGGAGACTCTTCCAACAAATAGATTCTATTTTTAAAAAAACAAAACACCCTCTTTTTAACTCCACAGTCCAATCATCTCTCCCTTTTCTATACGTTTTCTGATTTTTGGCAATTTTGGATGAGTTTTCACCTCCTCTTTAATTGGATCAAGCCACTGTGGGACCGGTCTCGATGTTGTAGAGGTCTCTCCATTTTCTCCACATCTAGATAATGCATCTGCTACTACATTTTCTCTTCCTGATTTATAGGAATTTGCAAAATCATACCCCATTAATTTAACTAACCATTTCTGTTGGGCTGGTGTAGTGATCTTTTGATCCCATAAATATTTCAAGCTTCTTTGATTCGTTTGCGCGATAAATTGTTGACCTAGTAGATGATGCCTCCAATGTTGCACTACAAGGACCAAAGCAAGTATTTCTTTTTCATAAGTGAATAAGAATAATTTTTACCTTGCAAGGCATGGCTAAAGAAAGCTATTGGTTGTCTTTCTTGCATCAAAACTCCTATACCAGTGCCAGATGCATCACACTCAATCTCGAAGGATTTCGAGAATTCTTGAAGTACGAACACTGGGCTTGAGTCATTGCTAGTTTTAGTTGTTCAAATGCTTCTTCAAAACTTGGCTCCCATTTGGTCCTTCCTCTTTTTAGCATGTTGGTGAGAGGGGTTGTAATTTTACCGTAATTTTGGATGAATTTATGGTAATACCCTGTACATCCCAAAAAGCCTTGCGATGCCTTTTCTGATTGTGGCTTGGGCCACCCGCGCATGGCTGCTATCTTTTCTTGGTCCACTGCCACTCCTTGTTGATATTTTACTTTCTATTGGCAAAAGCGACATTTTTCCTTCTTCGCATACAACTAGTGAGATCTTAAAGTAGAAAGGACAATGCTAGCATGTTCTGAATGTTCTTCGAAGGTTTTACTATAAATTAAGATGTCATAAAAAAAATACTAGTAAAAACTTACGCAGATATTCCTTGAAGATAGAGTTCATCAATGCTTGGAAAGTTGAAGGATTTGGTCAATCCAAATGGCATTACCAAGTTTTCATAATGACCTTGATGTGCGTGAAAGGCTGTCTTTTCAATATCTTGTGGGTGCATACAAATTTGGTGATATCCTGATCTCATACCAAGTTTGGTGAGATAATCGTGTGACTCATCCAGCAATTCGTCAATTATAGGCGTTGGAAATTTATTCTTCACCGTTGATTTATTGAGTGCTCGATAATCTACGCACATGTGCCTAAGGAACAAATTTCGGTCAAAACCAGGATTTTGACCCAAGAAAAGACCAAAATTTTTGGGTTTCAACCGAAATTTCTGTCGAAACACATAATTTTTTTTGAAATTTTGGGCCTTATATGACATCCACTTCATCTGATTTCTTGCCTCCTACCTATTTAAAGCATAACAAACACAATGAAACTAATATTTTGCCAAAAAAAAAACCACTAAAAATTTATCATTCTAGTATACTAACAAATGATTGGTTCTAACAATTACAAATTGTATTGCATACATGCATAGAATCATTAGCATACATGAATTGTTTGATAGAGTGATTACATATACAACAAGTCGACAAAATAAAATGACCAACTAGATTAAGTGATGGTGTCTCACATATATTAAGTTGAAGTCTATATATATATCATATATACATATGTATTTTGAAAAAATACATAATTTAGAAAATAATAATTAAAATCAGAAAATGAAAAAAATGGTAGCAAATAAAAAAAAAAAGTTTATAAAACACAATCATAGATCATAGTCCTAGGCTAAACAGATATTAATTTCAAGGCAATACATGATCATTTAAGGAATTAACAAAAAAAAAAAAGAAGTTTGGAATTGTTGGGTATGGCTCATGCTTCACATTCTATTGCTACCTGAGTTTCCTTTGTAGCTGTTGTGGCTTAGGAGGTGTCTGGAGGCAAAAGATGAACAAAAGAGGTGCTTGAAGGCAAAGGAGTGGTGGAAATTAGGTGAAAATGAGATAGAAATCAATAAAAATGGAGGAAAAACAAGTTGGAATGTTGAAGCAGTGGAAATTTTGGTCGAAATGGTCGAAAATGGTCAAAATCTCGGAAATTTTGGTAGAAACCTATAACTTTTCCGAAATAATTGGAATGTTGTTTTGGTTTTAAAAAATGCAGGTATTTCGGTCAAAATTGACAAAATTTCTTTTATGCATGCGCCACGAATTGTCATATTTCTTTATTAGCAGAACTGGGGAAGAGTATGGACTAGTATTTGGACGAGTAACACCTGATTTCAATAGTTCTACCACCATTTTCTCATTTTCATTCTTATGATAATGAGGTTAATGGTAAGGCCGAGTTGAAACGGGATCACTTCCCTCTTTTAGTAGATATGGTGGTCATGAGTATGCTCAGGAGGGAGCTCTTTCGGTTGTTGAAAAACGTCCTCATTAGTCATCAATAGCTGCTGGAATTTTGTATTGGCAACATCAGAAAAGTCATTGAAGTGAAATTCACCTTTTTTGCCCATCACTTACATGTATAGGGTATTAATTTGAAGTAGGTGGCCCTCTTTCTTTTTTTGAAGTTGTTTATTAAACTCATCAATGTCCACCACTTTGTCTTCTACTGATTTCAAACCTTGTAATTCCACCATTCTTTCATCCATATTGAAAGACATCTGCAATTTAGAGAAATCCCACATAATGGGACTAAATGTACTTAGCCACTGCGCTCCCAATATCGCATCATACCCTTCTAATGGCAGTAAATACAAGCCTACCATAATTGGAGGCAACGTCCATAGCTTGTTAATTTTTCTCCATTAGCCACAGCTACTTCGAACTTGCCTTCACAATTGGAAATCAGACCCATTTTGTTAGCAGTACGGGTATTTAAAAAATTATGTGTACTACCTGAGTCAATTAAAAATATTACATGTTTGTGACCCAACTTCCCTTGAACTTGCATGGTTTGAAGATTTCGCGTTCCTGAGATTGCATGAATGGATATTTCAGTCTTCTATTTCATGAGTGTTAGTAGCTTCATCTCCCTCATTTTCTGGCCCTCTTCCTTCAATTAGAAAAAGCTTTTGGCATCGATGCCCAGGGTTCCACTTCTCGTTGCAATTAAAACATAAGCCTTTAGCCACTCACTCAGTTCAATGGGTGTCATTCTTTTTTTATTGCCATAGTTGGGTGACTTGAATTAGGTACAATTGAGACAATCTTCCTTGGTTCTGCTGGTGCACCATGCTTCATAGATTGGGCTTTTGCCTCATAAAGACAAGCAAGACTGATCGCCGCTGACAAGCTTGCACACCCACCTTTTAGCTATCCTTGAGTCCGCTAACAAAACAACCGACTGGTTGCACTTGCATCAACCGACTGCTCGAGTTTATAATCTTCTGAAGTGGGTTTGATATTCTTTAACTCCAACTTGCTTTAACTTGGTTAGATTTCCAAAAAAATCTTGAAATAAAGTGGGGTCATGCCTTACTTGGGGTGCTTCTTTAAAATCCTCCATGTAATGGTTCGTTTCTCCTCTTTGATTAGTTGAAACCTCACTTGGGCATCGCCTTCCAGATTGAAGGATGCAAGTGGAACTTTTTCCTCTTCAGCAGTATGGTGAAAATCAGAGAATTGATCATCACTACAGATCCAACTCGTTGGATCCTCTGCATTGAAGTTGGGAAAATCTATGTTCACCATTTTCAAAAGATAGGTGCCTAAGGTTTGATTGGTCGATCCTACAGTTGGGTCGTCATTGGTGTGACCTCCATGCTGATGTGATTGATTATGAGAAGATTCCCCGCGCTCTTTGCTACCAGCCACATTATGCAACCTCATATTTGTTGCTGCAAAAGGTTGCTTCATCAAATCATCATCTCCTGAAACTTGGAATTTTGTATTGCAACCATCCCATATCGGCTTCCATGCGTTCAAGTGGCTATTCAATGGGGTTGGCTCTGAAACTTTTTTATTACAAGCACTAGATTGAGTAGCCTTGCTTCGACCTATTCTATTGGATGAAAGGGAATACAAGGAATAGTTTATTTGAGTGAACCAAACTCCGAATAAAGCAAATGCTTAATTTGATAATAATCTTCCTTAACTCCGCTACTTACGTATACCTACATTATGACTCTCTAAACCCAACGGCTCCTTAAACTTGAGGATTAAGTTACCATTACAACCAAATAACCAATTCCCCACTCCCTACAATTTAGGAAATAACAACCTAAATATTTATTTCCCTTAATATGCTCGTAAGACTTATTTAACCCGTTACAATTGCTGACCTTTCCACCCTATATTCTCGCTAGAATTAATTAACCGTTGTCACCTCATCACGTGAGAGAGACAACTCGTAACATCGTGACATGAGGCTTTGTTTGTAAACCGGACCTTATCTCTTGTATTTTGACAATCTAGTGTGTCATTGTATGTGTCAATTGACATCAAAGTTTATCATTTGAATTCCTTTTGATGTTGTAACTTGTGTCTTGATCAAGATCTTGCTCTCAAGGGAAATCTCGCCGTTGAGAAAAAAGCAAGATCTCACTCGAGAACTGCTATTTTTCCCAGGCCAACTCAAGTGAACTCGAGAGCCCACCTCGGGGGGTTTTAAGGCATGGGCTCAAAGTTGGTATTTTACCTATTTTAGCCTTCTAAACATATTGATAGCGTTAGATTTGTGAGAAGACAACCTTAAGTATGAGTTTTTACTCAACCCTAAATTTGAAACTGAAATGCTGCATGAGTAAATATACAAGATTATAGTAAAACATGAAATATAGAACGGTCAGGATATATAAATAAAAAGCAAGTGATAAGATACATCAAATAACTTCAATATCAACAAAATTCCATCGATATGAGTAGTGAGTACAATAGAACATCGCATTCTCGATTCTCAACAATACAGTAATACAACAACCATCATAAGTTACATATAAATCATAAGTTCATAGTAGAAGCGTTGGGTATGGCTCATGCTTCACATTATGTTAATAAGGCCTCTACAGTCCTATAGAGGCTTTATATAATTTTGTGCCTTGGGATTTCCTTTGCAATTTGGGCTTGGAGCTGTTTTGGCCTTGGTTGAAGAACTCCTTCAAATGACCTTGTTTGATGTTCCTTTCTTAATGTAGATGGGCTAAACCTTGCTGCAGGTCAAGATCCGACGTTAATCTGGCAAAAAATGAGGTTTCTATGGTCTCATCTTGCTCAAAAAAAGGGTTTTAAAACAATGGGTGGAGTGAGATCTTGGTCAGGATTTTGCATTTCGTGAGACTCTGCTTAGCTCTCGTCTTGAGACCTCACAAAAGCAAGATCTTGAGATCTTGAACCATGACTTGTGATTGCCTAAAGAGAGGACGAGTGATTGGATAGTGTCATTTGCATTAGAATAGCGAGTAAAAGCAATTGACAACGTTAATGTACTAGAAATGTAACCAAAGAGTGTCCTAAAAACATCTTTCTGGTACCGACTCTATGTTACTTGTAAAATTTGATGAGTGTCATACTTGATTGAAATTGGTGGAAGAAAAGGCATATCATGATTTATATGGAAAGAAATAGATCTGGAACCTCAGACTAAATGCATATTCGTGGTATATCCAGTAGTGTTCGAATAAGTTTAGAACTTTTTGCTGCCCTTTTTCTTCCCCCCCCAACCCAACCGGTCCCAACCTTGCTACCTTTCCTTCCCCCTTTTTTTGGGGAGGCGCTTTGCTGTATAAAAAGTAAATCATGGTTCTGATTTTCCTAGGGGAATTTTTATTGCTACAGTCGTGATTATGGTGCTAGTTTAATTTTAAGTCGATGAAGGAACATCTTATGACAAAAGTGGGTGCATGAGAGTAGCTGCAATGTTTTGTGTTGGCCTAAAACAGGTAGGTTTTTGACATTCTGAAGGAGTGGCTGACTGGCTGTATTGCAGATGGACTAGCAAATAGTTACCTTAAGAAGGCATATGGGGTTATGTCCATCCCCATAAAAAATTTATTACTATTTCTGTCCTTTGGCCAGCATAGAAGTTTTGGAAGGAATTTATGCAACCTTGGCAATATGAGTTACCACTGAACAAATTTTGGCTTCAATTGCTGTTGGCTTAAGCTGTAATGGGTGATAGATAAAGCCTCAAAATGGGGTTAATAATTTTAGGTAGTGCTCTGGTTTCTTTCACAAAAATTGTCACTGTAGGAGGCAGTGGCAGCATGGCAGGAGCCTTATGCATTTGTATGCCCTTTTTATGGTAGAAGGCAGGGATAGTAAATCACAATTAAGCTATATACTGCTGCTATCGTTCTAAACTTTTCTGCTACTACTGTTGTATCTTTACTTGCATGTAAAGTGTGAACAACTATTCAGTCTGGACTGTTTATCATTGATAATATCATCTGGTTAGTTTCTGAAGTACTCCGTGCTGCTTTTGTTAATTCTTTGTCAGGCTTTTTGGTAGTCGTCTAAATCAGAAACTTTTACATACCTTATTTACATGCATAACTTAGGACTCATATCAAGTATGACCTTGGATAGAGCTGATTGGAGAGCAAGGATCCATATAGCCAACCTAATTTAGTTGAGATAAGGCTGAGTTGTTGTGGTCATAGTACTAATCCTTATTTACAGAGATGAAATTCACAAGAAACATGCTGGCTTGTTGCTGTTAATTTACAGAGATGAAACACACATGAGACATGTTGGCTTCTTACTGTGATTCATGTTACTGTAGGTAATGCTGGCTGTTTCCCACCTCTTGTACCTGATCAAGTTCTCAAGCTAAAGCAACTTAGTGTGCTTACTCTTGCTGAAACGAACAAGGTATTTTATTTGTTGGTTGTTTGCTAATTTATTCTCATAGCTCTTGATATTTTATTAATATTCATAAGCTTTTGTCTGTTTGAGACATGTTCCTCTGTCTCTGTATGTTTGATGTACAATGCTAAAGAAATGTTTACATTATTTACAGATTATTAGACATAAAATTGTAGACCTTAACGTAAAACTTCATGTTCCTCCTTTTTGCCTCATATAAACAAACTTCAAAGGTACCCATGTAGGGACAACCCTATTTAGTTGGGATAAGATTGAGTTGAGTTAAAATGTTTGAAAGGAACTCCAGGATTAGATACTTTACATTATTTGTTGATGAATAAGAACTAAATTAAACTGCAAGGAAAGAAAGTACCGAGAGAGTAGCCTTCAAGAGGGAGGCTGGAAAATAGAGTCAAGACCCCATGTAACTAGCCGTTCCATAGGGTATCGTCAATAGGGGGTGGGGGAGAGACAATATCCTAGGGGAAACATCAAAGTAGATGGCTTTCCAAATCATGTCCATAGAGCGAAATTTGGAAGTCCATCTCCTGAGGTTATGCTCCCACCACAAGTGGTGGATGGTGGCACCAAGGACTAGCTTACCTACCCGATCGCATATAGAAGAGCCATAATAAGTATGCAAAATCCAAGATCAGTCTTGAGCAAAGCCATGGAAGCGCCAGCTGCGCCATGAACATGGCCAAATGGAGGCAAGGGCTTTCTTCCAAAGGGAGCTAGCAAATGGGCAGGTGAAAAAAGGTGGTCTATGTCCTCTAAACCATTCCAATAAAGGAATTAGGGTTAATAAGGATATGGTGGCTAATGAGGAAACTTTGGGTGTGGAGGCCGAGATTGAGGGCTCTCCAAAGGGTAAGGAAATGATGGGGGATGTGCCCTTTGAACCAAACTAGGGGGGCCTAAGGGACTGGGGGAGGCGGAATGGAAAAGGTTCCAAGTGGAGGAGGCGGAGAGGGTTTTGGAAGAAGAAGATGGAAGTTAGATGGTAATGTCTTGCGAGATGTCCAAAAGGAGGGGAAGGTAGGACCAAGCTTGTGTGAGACAAGGGTGAGGGAGGGGACACCTGGAGCCATCAGAGATGAAGGAGGAGAGGGGGTTAGATTTAGGGATACGAGACTCATACACAGTACGGGGGTCCACGAGAGTGAATAGAATGCCTGCCCATTGAATGCCACGGGTTAAGCCAAAAGGAGATGGAGGAACCTAAGGATGTGGAGATGGTAGAAAAGGTTAGCAGCCTTAAGAGGAGGAGCTTTCTCCACCCAAAAAGGGTTGGAGGGATTGGGAATAGTTCAAATTGAGTCAGATTTGAGAACATAAGAGTAGACCCATCACCCATTTGACCCAAATGAAATCATGCTTGGTAGCAATCTTCCAGATTAGCTTAAGAAGTTAGGCCCCATTTACATCGTGGATCCGGCGGATACCTAGACCACCCTCCAACTTAAGCCAACAAATATCCAACTAGTTGATAGGGTGAAGGAATTGAGAAGATTCTTACCCTTTCCAAAGGAAGGCACAAAAGAAGCTTTCCATGGCATGGATGGTGGCCTTAGGAATGGAGAATATGTTAGTAAAGGGAGGAAGATTGGAGGACCGAATGAGTGAGCACCACTCTATCAACAAAGGAAAGGAGTTTCCCTTTCTAGAGTTGAAGCTTCTTACGGATTTGCTCAAGCATGGGGGTGCAGTGGTAGTTGGTGAGCCTACTTGGGATGAGTGAAAGGCTAGGATAGACCACGGGAAAGGAATCGAGCTTGAAGCCGGTGAGCTGCTGAAGGGAGTTATAGATGGAGTCGGAGACCCCTGAAGGAAAAAGAGTGGACTTGTGAAGGTTCACCCCAAGACTTGAGAGGGATTCAAAGAAAGAGAGGGCCGAGAGGATTGCTGAAATGGAGGAGTGGGAGGATTTAGAGAAGATTATAAGATTGTCTGCAAAAGTAAGGTGAGTAAGCTTGAGGGATTTGCATTTGGGTTTGGGGGAGATGAGGAGTTGGTTAGTTTTAGGTCGGAGAGTATGGGAGAGGACTTCTAGGGATGGGGAGAAAAGGAAGGGGGATAGGGTACAACTTAGGTGGATGCCTACATGGGAGGGGGGAAGTACTTGACAAGGGAGCTATTGGTGAGAATGGAGAAGTTGGGGGGGGGGGTTGTGTGTGGAGATACAAACTTTAATCCAGTGGACAAAAGCAGGGGGAACCCCATAGTAGAGAGGACTTCACTGATGAAGTCTCTACGAATGGAATCAAAGGCTTCGTGGAGGTCCACTTTAAGAAGGGCGGCCGGAGAATGAGGTCCTATCAAACCCTCGAATAATCTCCACACAAAGGAGGATATTGTTCGCAATACTCGGCCCGAGATGAAAGCAGATTGATTTGGGCTTGCCAGGGAGGGCATGACTTTCTTGAGCCAATTGGCCAAGATCTTGGAGATGAATTTGTAGAGGAGGTTGCAAAGATAATGGGCAAAAATCCAAAAGAGAGGAGGCCTTAGGTTTTTTAGGGAGAAGACAAAGGAAGGTTTGGTTAACAAAGGCAAGCTGAGAGGGTTGAAGAAGAAGCTACGGACCCTAAAGACGAGATCCTCTTCTAAGATATCCTAAGCCGCTAGGAAGATGTCCATACTAAACCTGTTAGGGCCTAGGGCTTTATTAGCTTTGTTGGAGCTGATGGCCAGGAGGATCTCCTCCGTGGAGGGGATAGCCTGAAGGGAATAAAGGGGGGAGGGATCAACAAACTTGTTAAGAAGGGAGGAAGGAAGGGGGGAGCGAGGAGGGAGAGAGGGACGCGAAAGGAGGCCTGAGAAGAAGGAGATAACTAGGACTTGATACTTGGAGGGTCAGAAATCCTGGTGCCATTATTGGAGAGAAGGATGGGGATGGAGTTGAAGTTATGGTAAGCTTTAAGGGACCGGTGGAAATAAGTAGTGTTAGAGTCACCATACTCAAGCCATTTGATTCTCGCTTTCTGAGGAAGGAAACTTTCCTCTAGAAGATGAGGGAGGAAAGCTCCTTGGAGAGAGACTTCTCATCATCAGCAAGGGAGGGATTGAGGGAGTCCGCTTGGAGGAGGGCTTGGATCCTCGCAATATTAGAGCAGTAAGAGGAGACCCTATAGGAGATATTACTGAAGGTAGAAGAGTTCTAAGATCGGAGGGCATCCTTGGTATTTCTAAGCATCCTAGCAGAGGCGATGAGCGGGAGAGAGGGACAATGGACAAGCTTGTCCCAAGCCTCCCTAATAGTGGGGAGGAAAGAGGGATTGGGAGACCATGTCAAAGAATTTAAAGGGCTTAGGGCTGAAGGAGTAAAAGTCTTAAATGTGGAGGAGACATGGAGAATGGTCTGAGAAGCTGGGGGGAGGGAAAGATGCGTGGGAGGAATGGAAACAAAAGAGCTAGGGGTCATTTGCTATAGATTGGTCAAGTTTGGAGGCAATTTGGCTGGACCCCATTCAACGATTAGACGAGTTGAGAGGATGACCAGACCACTGAAGATTGGTAAGACCCAGGTCATCACTACAGTAATTGAAGGCATCAACTGCTGAGTGGGGAGGGGCATGACCACCAACCCACTCATGAGAGAAGTGGACAATGTTAAAAGTTCCCAACACTGCCTCGTGGTTGACTTGCCAAGAATGATGATATGGAGCACATATCATCCAAAAGGGGAGCACGGTCAGAGGCATGGTTGAAGCCATAGATAATGGAAAGAAAGAAAGGGGAGGACAAAGAGGGAAAGGAGATGCGAAGTTGCATTAATTGAGGGAGGAGACTAAGAGAGATTTGGAATCTAGATGGGTCCCACAAGATCCAAATGTGACCATTGGGGTGGAGGTTCGAATGGAGAGGAAAGACCAGGAGGGGGCTATAGACTAAGCGATCCAATGGTGTGCACTCTCATAGTGAACATGGGTCTTAAGAAGGGCACAAAAAGAGACTTTCGCTTTATGAATGGCATTTTTAACATCAACTTGCTTAGCAAGGGTGTTAAGACCCCTAACATTCCAAATTAGCATGTCTGACATAGTAACTAAATGGGTTTTGCAGGCATAAAAAATATGGTCTGGAGTGCCCAGCTGAAATTCACTACAAGGGGTGAAGTCTCACATAAGGGAGATCCCAAAGGGGAAGGGGTTTCAAAAATATTGGGGTCAAGTGAAGAAGCTAAGTTAGGGGTGGTTGGGCTCAGGTCCAAGGGTAGTGGGTTTAAATGAGGGCTAAATTGGTTTAAGTTATGGGTTAGATGGTTTAGAGGACCTAATGGGGTTAGTAAGGGGAGGTGAAGGTGGGCCAATGAATGGGGCTATGAAAGTTCCATTGGAGTTCAATGGTTGGGGCCAAAGGGAGGCACAAGGGGGTGGTATTGGGGCCCACCACTACAGGAGATGGTAGACCTAGCAACCAAAAGAAGTTAGCTTGTAAATATGGGGTGACGTGGGGATAGGGTTGTTGGGGGCAATGGTTTCTCAGGGAATTTGAGTTTGCGAGAAATGGGTAATATGCAGAGGGGCGCTTGGTATGTTGGGTGATAGGTTAGTGGAAGAGGGAATACCTAGAGGGCAAATGTGAGTTTGGATAGAGCGTACTTGATTCAGTTGGTGATTGGGAGGCAGAGGTTTGAGGACCATTGGTAGCTGGAGCATGGTGGAACCTCGAGACACTGCAACGTTGGGCATAAGAGCATTTCCATCAGCAGTACGACCTTTCTTCTTTCGACGATTTTGCCAATAACTTTGGTATTGGTGGCAGTGATTGGGGTGGAGGAGGTAACTTCAATAGTGATTTTCTCTAGGGTGTGTCGATAATAGAGGTAGTCACAATGGGAACATCATCTAACGTCATACGCTCGTCTGGTAGAGGGGTGATGATCATTAGAGGAGAGGAAGAAGGTGGCGGAACAAGCAAACCATGGTTGCAGACTTCAGCTACGTGACCAAAGGAGCAACATCTGTTGCATCTAGTAGGGATCCAAATGTATGCTACAGTCTGGTTGTACTAGAGACCTTTGTCATCTTTGATGGTGATGAACGGAGGGAGATCTTTGTCGGTAGAAACTTCAACATAAATACGAGCGTAATAGAGTCGTTTCATAGATAGAGTCTTTTGTTCAGCGTAAGGGGGCGATTGATAGCAGAACCGATGCGACTCAGACTTTCTTGGTTCCAGAATTCCCAAGGGAGAACAGGGAAGTTGATCCACAGGGGAATCAAGTTGAAGGAGAGGCCTTGGTGGCTCTTATGGCCTGAGAAGAATTAGGGATTTACCCAAGGAAGAAAATTCAACCGAAATAGAAATTTTGAATTTCTATGTTTCAGTCGAAATTTGGGTCAAAACTTTTTTTTTCCCCTCGAAATTGGAACTTCAATTTCGGGCCTCATATGTACTCAAAATGATTTGGATTCTTGCATACTACCTATTTCAAGCATAATAAACATTATATAACTAGTTTACCAAAAAAACCATTGAAAATGTAACATCCAAGTATGTACTACATATGAGAAGAAACGAGAATGTTATCAATTACGAGTCTACTTTATTCCATGTCTCCCTCTTCCGTCTGCACCCCATACAGATGACAATACAAGTCCCATGATGTTTGCCCCATATAGTTGTCGACGTAGTCAACAATTGCAGCTCTATACGTGGCCTCATCCACATGCCTAAGATTTCCTAACGGTGGGAAGTTGTGAATCTCCGAATAAGGAACTGTCAATTGCATATGGAAAGGCTGGTGGTGGCTGTGGTATAGAGTGAAGATCTACTCAACAAATGAAGGAGCAACCTGGTTGTCAGCATAAGGTCCATATTGACAATAAGATTCCAGTGGCTGACTCAGATAGGTGACAGTGGGAGGGACACCATAAGCTCTATAAGTTCCATAACCACAAGGCTCCACTAGTGGCTAACCGTGAGTCTAATAGGCAGGAGGGACACCATATGGTCCATAACCATAAGCTCCATAAGTCGACCCAGTAGAACCAATACTCTCCACAGCGATATCATTTGAGGACTCTGTAGGCCTATGCCATCCAGATCCTTTGGAGGTGGAGTCCTTGGAATCATCTATGCTCATCGATCTCATAGATCCCACCAAGCTCTCGGCATCAGTCGGACTATAGGACCCATATGATGGCATGTTCTCTGTGTTATAGCTGTGCTGTCTCCCCTTCCCCTTCATCAAATATGTAGAGGAAACATTTTGGCCTCGAGATGCAGCTCCAGTATGGTCTGAATCCTGTGTCGCGTGGGTGAACTGACTCTTGCCTGTGAATATTGGTGGTCGTCCTCCCCCCTGACTCTCACGTACTGCTGGTGGTGGTGGTGATCTGTCCCTAAGATCAGCTGAATCCTGATCACGAGGTCCAACACCCTCCTCATCCCCTCCATCACCGTCATCGTCATCATCATCACCATCATTGTCATTGTTGGAGGCTTGAGTCACATCATCCTCAGTGTCGGACCAGACAATCAAATCCTCACTCTGGGTGGATGCACTAGGGTGTGGCACGAAGGGACGGGTGGGTGTTGCATGTGCACTCCCCTCCTGGGCCATGAAGGCCTCCACATCGGCCCCAATCTCCTCTGCAATTTGTCTACTAGGACGACCTCCCTCCTTATCCAGCAATGGCTCTCCACTGTCCCTAATCCAGTCAACTATTGGGTTATCATCATCATTCATCTCAAATATGTCGGCCAACTCGATATTGTTATTCACTCTGTCCATCCCTTGTCTAATATGATCCTCCCTTAGTCTCATATTATAGTGTATGTAGACAAGGTCCTTTAGATGCTTCACACCTAATCGGTTGCGCCTCTTTAAGTGAATGAGGCTGAAGGTGCTTCAATTTCGCTCACAACCAGTGGCAGAACATGTTGGGGAGAGCTGTCTGGGAGAGCACTCTGCTTGCAATCGCACTCAAGTGGGGTGAGTCACGTCCAAATTGCAACCACCACTCAGCTGCAATAAACATAGACTCCAAGTCATTTCAATACTTAACTAACTCAAATGGGAGCTTCAGTCCCAATACGGCCACGGAATGACTGAAGCTCCCAATGGCATCCTAATTGCCTTTATCTAATATATAAAGAAAAAAAAACAATAACTAGTTACTAGTTTAATAACTTAGTATAAAACTATGAATTGTGAATGTCAAATCACTATCTTGCCTCCATAAGGATGATTGCTTGTTTAGATGGATGATGGATCTGGTTCCAACTTCTTCACTACAGTTTGGACGGCATCCATCGAATCTTGCCTCATCCCAAGATTGTCCTAGTATTGGTACTTGAGATTTAAATAGTATGTTGTGTAAGAAAAAGTATGTCATAAAAGGGAATAGTTAATACTTAATAGTGTGATAACATAATGATAATTAAATTGAATACTAGACTTAACAACTTACCAGCCTCGTGTGGGTGGACCTGAGCAACTTGTTGCTTCATCCTCTCTACTGCAACAAATATGTGTGGTACAGTAGGTCTTCTCTGCTGATCTACCATCCTCAACACATGCACCATAGACTCAAACATCTTCACCTCTACCCTCACATTATGTTAGAAAGTCGCATTGAGTATGGTCAATTGTGCTCTCCTTCCTCCTACAGATGAAGAACCCTCCTAGGTAAACCGCTGCTCTGATGCAAACATGCTCCTAAGGCCAATTTTCCTACTCTCAAAGCTCTGCAGTGCTATCCAATTGGTAGCAATCTAGTTATGCCAGGCCTCATTAAGTCACCTTGACACTTATCCCTCATCATCTTTAATGCATGTGTGTGGTTATAGATGAAGGTGCTAACTTGTTGGGTTTGCTTCACGGTCTTCTTCACAAGCTTGACCTTTCTGATGTCTTTCAGCATTAAGTCAATGCAGTGAGCAGCACGTGGAGTCCAAAAGAGCCTATATCTGTCCTTTCATCAAAAAAATCAATACAAAGTCATAAAATGTACATGTAATGTAAATATATGTATTTAAAAATGAAAATTAATACTATATGTTTTGATACCTGGAGTTCCCTTGCATCTTCACCCAGCTTTCTTGTAGTTGGATCCATTTTCAGCCACAATTTGGATCACATTCTCCACTTAAACCTCCTACACCACTTGCTTTAATAATTTATAAATGTTTTGCATCCTTTTCATCGAATGCATCTACTGACTTGAGGAACATTGCCCTCCCATTATAATTCAACATGAAATTGATGATGGATTGTCTAGTGGGACCAGTCCAACCATCAGCCATCACAGTCACTCCATAATGAGCCCACATGGGCTTTAATTCATTAATGTATTCATTTAACTCCTTTTTATGCTTAGACAAATAGACATTATATATCTCATATGGAGTGGATCCCTGTACACCACTCCCAGCCTTGCCTATCTCCTCAATTATATTCCTATAGTAGGGCCCTTAGGCTGTATGTGCTGGAATACTATGGTAATAAGCCCATTTGGAGAAAGCATCCCCACTTTTTCCTTCATACTCCCCCATAAGTGCTTTAACTTTCTTTGCTTTTGCTCAGGCCTCCTAAATAGGACTGGATCATTGTGAAGAATCTCCAGATTTGAATTTGTAGGATGTGCTGATGAAGCTCAACCCCTTGTTGGGGCCCATGGGATAGGAACCTCTTGCCTCACACTTTGACTCCTCCTCATAGGGACTTAGGAGCTGCCTGTGCCTCCCATACTTGTTGGCTCTCTAGAGGACCCACAACCTAGAGACCTCTATTGCTCCCTATTCATCATCATCGCCCTCCTGATCTGTTCGGCCTTTGGGTCAGGGTCACATCCATACTCTCCTGGCTCATCTAGACCATAATCCTCGGGATCTAGAAGGTCTTTTAAGCATGCATCCTCGAACTCCTCCCTTTGTGTTCTCTTCTCTTTCCTTTTTTGCTTTCCCCCACTAATATACGAGGCCATTGCCTTCTTAACCTTTGAGGGCACCTTTTGGCACCCTACTACATCTCTGTTTCCACCAGCTAGATGCACCTTCAGTCTAGCGGCCCCACCTCCTCCTATTTGTTTCTTGTAGTAGATACACCCACTCTTCCTCTAATAAGCTGTTAGTGGCTTCCCGTGTTGCCAAACTATGTCTGACATCTTTGAAAGAGAGTGTCTGATACAAGAAATACACACTAAGTATCTTGAAAAGCTCCACAATATGCTCAAAAAATTACATACATGTTTCTAATAATAACCTCCTATTTTTAAATATAAAAAAAAATATAAGTATTTTTTAATATAGAAGTAATTTAAAAATATATAAAATACACACTAACTATCTTAAAATGCTCCACAACATGCTCCAAAAATTGCCAATGGAGGGTTGGTTGAGTAGTAAAGATCCATACTTCTTAGTGCAGAGGTCATTGGTTCGACTTTTGCGGACGGCATTTCATTTCCAATATTAAAAAAAGAAAAAAAATGCTCCGAAAATTGCATATATGCTTCCACTAATACTCTCCTATTTTTAAATTTAAAACAGAAATTAATTATTTTTTTAATATTTAAATATTTTTTCAAATTATTTAAATATATATTAAATACAGTAAAAATAGATAATTAACAGAAAAAAAATTGATTCAACACCATCACAAAAATATGGTGTCTCTATTCTCTCATACATTAATTTGAAGCTCATACATCTACTATACATATACATTTTTAGCAATATACATAATTTACAAAATAATTCTTAATAACAGAAAAATAAAAAAATAGTAGGAAGAATAAAAAATTAATTTTCACACTACAAATTCATAGATCAACACTCTAAAGTAAACATACTTAAATTTGGAAGCAATCTAAGAAGATTTAAGGCACAAACAAAAAAAATAAAAAAAATGAGGAAGTTGGTTACTCACGTTGCAAGATTTGAGAAAATCCGCAAATGGAGGAGCAAATCTAGTGTTTGAATGAAATGGAGTTGTAGAAATTAGGTGAAAAGAGGGATGAAAGCAAGAAAAATAAAATTTTTTTTTTCAAAATATGGTCGAAATCTCAGGGGCGATATTGCTTGATACTAGTTGAAATGGCGATAGGTCGAAAAATTCATCGAAAAAGTTGATTTTATAACTTAAGTATGTGTCATTTCGGTGCGATATTAAATGACATGAAATATCGTATCGTATCGACCGATACCGATATTTCGGTCCATACGATACGATATGGTACATTTCGTGTGCCTGTCTGTGTGTTTCGTTTTAATCTGTGATTTTGCTGACATATTTACCGAAATTTCGATATTTTGGTCGAATTTTCTTTCATGGACATGGATTTATCGACAAACCATGGGGAGCCCTTTAGAGCACGGGCTTTGTTAATAGGGGAGTTGAATTTGAGAAGGAAAATACCGGAGTCAAGTAGATAGGAGTCCATTAGTCCTTGAGCTTTTCATTGTTTAGACAAAGAAGCTTTGATGATACCAAAAAGGTGGGCAGGGACCAACGAATTGGCCAGATGCTGATTGCCAGTGGTTGATGCCTGCTTCAGTGGCGGAGGAGGGGCAGTAAACGATGGGTGGGGCAGAGGATGAAGGAGGGATAAAGGTGAGATTACGGGCAGGCAAAAGGAGGTCAGAGGATACAGGGAAGAGGGTGTTTGAGGGTCTAGTAGCAGCAGGGTTGATGGAGGAGGAACAGCGAGGGTCAGAAGAGGTTGCAGGGTGAGGGGGTCAGGTGGAGGGAGGGGTAGTCAGGCTAACGAGGTGACTAACTCATCGGAGGCTTAGGGTTTCTGGCTTACTAGGCGACTACAGGAAGTACTCAGGCGACATCAGGGTATTCAGGATGCTGATACAACTCAAAGTTTGTGGTAATCTTTTCCTGCCCATATGTTGGATCACAGTCCAGCTAACTGATACAGATTCATCACTAGATTGGGCTTCTATCTTTTCCTCAATACTTAACATTATTCGTTTTTCTTTTGCCATTTTACATTGAAATGATCACAGTTTGGTGAACTTGTGGTGGCTTATAGCTGGTAGTACTTCGCAAGTATTTTATAGCTACATGATTATATTGCTGTCACATTGGAGTTGTTTTTATTTTATTTTGCTGAAGTCAAATGAAGCTGTTCGAAACTAATGTATCTTCTATTAGTTTTTTCGAATTTCGTTTTAATTATCTCAGGACATACATTTTGAAAATTGAAATGTGCTTTAATCTGTTTCCATAGCATATTTGCTAAATTGGCAACTCAACTTTGGCATTTGGTTTAATTTGGTTGTTTTCTAGCATATGTTAGTCAAAGTCCACTTGGCTTGTCAAGGCTAGACAATGCCTTCCAACCAGATGTTATTTGTCTGATTGTTGATTTGCATAATTGATTACTGTTAGATGTTCTTGTACTAATTAGGTAATATGTATGTGACTGTTAGCCTCGTTTGCAATTTGCACTTTTTAAGTGCTGGTTCTCATTAAAATATCGATAGGCATGTGTAGATTGGGAAGCTGATTCAACTCAGTGTTCTGCCAATTTCTGTTTTAAGCACTTGATTCTATGCTTGTTGCACTTTCTTGGAACTTAGAAGTTTATTAATGACCCTTATCAATTAGTATGAGCCTTGTTTGGTTATTAGTACTTTATTCATCAAATTGGATGTTGTACTTGACTACTTTAGGCTCTAATTATAGCACTTTCCAGGTACTCTGCTATGATCAACTAATGCAGGAGCTGGATGTTACAAATGTACGTGAACTTGAAGACTTTCTTATCAATGAGTGCATGTATGTGGTAAGTTTTCTGTCCATTCTGATGACACCTTGTGATTGATCAATTCCAGCTAATGAATCCACTTTCACTGTGGACCTCGAAGCCAAGTGCCTTTGACAGTTATTGTACGCAAATTGATCAAGTTGATTTAGGAGTGTCGTTGTTAGTACTTCTATTTGATTTGATAAAACAATAGAATTTATTGAGATACACTTATCTATGTTATTTCCTCTTGTCTTATATATAGTTTTTCTCCATTATCTATTAGTATGCAAATGGTGGTACGGTGGTACTTATTGTGACGATCACAAACTGTGAATCAGCACCGTACTGGTAAGAAGAAAAAAGAAGAGAGCTTCTCTATTGGAAGAATAAGCAGTATATCTAGTCAGTAGATTTATGTATTGATAAAGTTAAGAACAGAAACAGTTTGCAAGATACCTAAAGCACTAAACATAATGAGTGAAAAAAGAAGGAAAAACACTATCTTGTGAAATTAAACTCTTGACACACTCTGTCGAGTTAGAGTATATATATCATGCACCAGCTTTGAATAGCATTCAAGAATATCAGGCTGACACAGAGCTTAGATTAACATATAGCCTGGATGACTTCTTTCTGGAACTACCTATAGGAGTAGAGATAAGCTTTGTTGTCAGACATCCTGTATGAAATGACAATCAACTTTGATAACCTTTGGCCTTTCATGGAAGAAATGATTGCTAGCAATATAGAGAGTTGCTTAGTGTTGACAACACATTATTAGTGTAAAACAAAGTTCTTGAAGAAGCAAATAAAACCACATCAGTGAGCTATGTCGTGAGATACTCTGCTTACCTTGCCATTATAGTTTGTTTCTTACTCCTACAACTGACATGGTTGCTACCAGTTAACCTGCAGTAGCCAAAGGCCTACCTCTTGAGTAGTGGCCTAATCAGCATGAAAATGGCTAACAGGATCATGGTGAGAGATCTCGCTCTCGAGCGAGATCTCGCCACTCCAAAATAGTGAGATCTCGACCGAGATGGCGAGATCTCGGTCGAGATCTTCCAAAATTTTGGCGTAATCTCGGTGGCCCATCTCGGTGGGTTTTAGGGCCCCGGTTGGGCTGAAATTTGGTATTTAGCCTATTTAAGGCCTTTTGAACACATTCGTGGCCTTAGATTTGTGAGAAAATAACCCTAAGTATGTCTTCTAAGTCGACCCTATGTGTAAAATCAAAGTGCTGTGAAATGCAAGGTTAGACAACATGTAATGTAGAGATATCAAGTAATTCATGTTATCAACTATAAAGTATCAAATACATTACACATCAAACTATCAAAAAACTTAAATGTCTTCAAAATTTTACAACCATAAGAAGTTTCAGACTTCTAGTAAGTCATAAATCATAATCTATAAGTTCACAATCACAAGAGTATATGAGTAATAAGATTACAAGACTACAAGACAACAAGAGCATCACTCAGCATTCTGCATCAACTGATTCTGAACAGTGGCCACAAGTGCATCAACTGATTCTGAACAGTGGCCACATATGACTCCCAAGTCAACTCATCACTGTAGTATGTCACATATCGGTTTAAATGTCACATTAAATTGGTTTCTATGAAAGTGTAGATTAAAGCTTATGGATCAACATATATTTACATTAGACTTACACACCCATTGTAGAACATTCTATTTGAAAAAAATTCAAATTTGGGGGAAAAATCTTACCTTTGTTGAAAATCTAGTTGAAATAAGCTTGAATGATGATAATTTGATGTTGTAGATGTCTTAAAGATGTTTAATAGTTGAATCCCCAACAAATTCCGGCCAAAAATCAAGTTTCTGACAAGTTTTTATGGTTGCAGCGAGAGAGAGGCGAGATCTCGCCGAGATATGGCGAGATCTGGGCGAGATGTGGGCGAGATGTGGCGAGATCTCCCATCTCGCAGATCTCGCCTCTCCTCTCGTCTCGCTATCTCAAAATAGCGAGATATCTCACGAGATTTCCCACCATTTCTTATATCGTTAGCTACATTCTTCCAAGTTTTCTCCCATTCTAACACTTATAGACTAAAATTTACTATCAGGGAGTTTATTCCGTATTTCCCATGGCCCAAGTGTCCTTGGTACCCTTTGAAACCTAACCCTTTCTCCTTGAACTCAGCCTAACGCTCCCATGCATTCCTAGCTCAACTTATCTACCTTAGACTTGGGTTTACATCACTGGCTCACATCGCATATTCTTATATCGTTAGCTATATTCTTCCAAGTTTTCTCCCATTCTAACACGTATAGACTAAAATTTACTATCAGGGAGTTTTTCCGTATTTCCCATGGCCCAAGTGTCCTTGGTACCCTTTGAAACCTAACCCTTTCTCCCTGAACTCAGCCTAAACGCTCCCATGCATTCATAGCTCAACTTATCTGTCAAACCTATAGTTTCAAAGATCACAGGTTCAAACACTGTTGATGTCATACCCCATAATCCATCCCCATAGCTCATTGCTAAAAATTCAAGAAACCCTTTCTTGATTCCAAATGAGTTGGTTCTCTTGAAAGATCTTGGAAGAATTGTCCCTCATTCATTTGAGGCTACTTCATTTAGGGTTCTAAAAACGAAAAATAGGAATGGGGCATTTTGGGTTGGTGGAATTTAGGGGATTAGAAGAAGAATTTTGTTGATCGGGTGATTCAACTTACTGTTGATTTGCGGAACAGCAGGCTAATGATGTAACCCCGAGTCAGGGGCCAGTCTTCAGGATCCTCTTCTAATGAACCAGCAGTAATTTAGGGTTTTGACCCTGCTGTTTAGGGCAAATTACAGGTAATTTTCCAGTGGACGGCAGCTGCTTTAGGGCCTAAACACCCTATGCTTGTAGGTTTTGGGCTGATTTGAAGGTCTGGATTTTAGAAACGGTTGGCAAGTGTTTGGGTAAGCTAGGGGTCTTCAGATTATAGGAACATCAATTCAAAACCTTTCTGTAATTTGGCATTCAGGACTGACCAAGTTTTCAGGTTTGTAACTTAGGGTTTGTCAGAAATTAGGGTTTCTAGTGTTCTAGGGTTGTTCTGTGGTGGAGGGCAATTGAGGACAGGTTTCGGCCAGCAGGTTTTAGGGTCAGGGTCTTAGATAATTACATCTGATTTTGTTGAATTTCAATTTCAGATTTAATTCTAAAGCTAGGGTTTCTTAGATTCTAGGGTTTCTAGGGGGTGAACTAGGGTTAGGGTGAGGGTCGAGTGTCAAGTAGGGCTTAGGGAGGATGATCTTAAAATGAATTAGGTTTTGGATGAGGGGTTTGAAAGTTATGGTTGAAAGTATGGTTAGGGTTTCTAGGGTTTTGGGAATGTCAAACTCCTTAGCTACCCTACATTCCCAAAACCCTAGAAACCCCTAACCATACTTTCAACCAAGGAGTTTAAAATTGATGCAGCACAACCAGAAGTTACAGTTCACGCTACAGTAGTATAAACAATAACCTATATAATAATTTCATATTTGGTGGGCCCAAGTCCAGCTTGCATGGAAATAGATTCAAATTTGGTGGCCCAAACTCCAGCTTGCAAGGAGATAAAATAGGAACAGTTTTTTTGTGGGAGTTTTAGAGATAATTTAGAATTTTGTTATTTATTATTGTGATAATCATGTATCAAAGTTTTTATTTGGGTAGGATATCTAGGATAAGTTTTAGTTAGTTTTAAATTCCTAAGAGTCCTAGTAGGACCAGTCTTTTGTTAGTTTTAAATTACCAAGAGTCCTATTATAGCTGTTTTCGTATCAAGTATGTTTGTTTTGTTATTTAAACACTTGTAATCAGCTTATTGAGGATGGAATGAAAATATATGAATTGAAGCTTTAGCTTTGTGCGTTTGCAGCAGCCCCCCCTCTCTGTGTCTCTCTCTCCTCTTTTCCTCTTTTCTTCTCCTTCAAGCTTGATTCTTCTCAGATTTCTCCTTCTTCCCCCTTTCTTCTTTATTCTTCTTTCTACTCTATTCTGTCCCCCATTAGTTTGGTTGGTTCGATTGGGCTAAAACTAAGAGGGAAGGTCAGCAGGGTTGGGGGATAAGGTTTCTAAAGTTTGGGACAGATCTAATGGTTAATTGCCATAGATTTGACCTTGAATTTTAGGTCTTAGAAAAAGTCCAAAAATTCCAGAGAAGTTCCGGAAAGTAGAAAAGCGGGTGATATGAGAATTAGGGCTATGGTTTCAGGGTTTGTGGGGACGAGAAGGGGCTATGAGTGGAGGGGGAAGCAAAAGGAGGTTGATTTGATCAAGGTTGACCCCCCTATAATTGGGCCCAACACCTAGGCCCAAAATGCCCAATGTAGAGCTGGCTGTATACCCCTGGGGTATTTTGGTAATTTCCTCAGTCCTTTTAGGGTTCACTATGGGTGTAGTTGGAATTCCCTCAATCCAAGGGTTATGGATCTACTTTTATTTTTTTATATGGGTTAGTGTATTATGAGTCATCGTCGATTTTAAATTCTTATTTGAATTGTGGATAAGATAAGACCTTTTCCAATCTTTTAGGAGGATTCTTATCTTTTAAGAATTTTCTTTTGATTAGAATTTGTCCTTGGGGTTTTTGTCCTTTTTTGGGATTCTAATCTAATTTAGGAGTCCCAATTTAAGCGTTTAGTAGTTTGTTCTCTGGTCAGAGTTAATTGGATAAGATTCCTATTAGATAGGCAACCTAAGTTGAAGTATGTTAGGAGTAGAGTTTGATTTGATTTCAATGAATGTAAAGATAGCCAAGTAGTCTATTGTAATTTTGTCTTAGATTGAATAAAAAGTTATTGAATAAGTACTGGGGTTCTTGTTTTGAGGGGCCCTTGGCGGATTTGTGAAGATCTTCAATATTCAGCATCATTCAAGTTCCAGCAGGTTTTTTCAACCATTTGAATTCTGTTCTGCAATTTCCAGCGAGTTTCCACAAGCTACAACCATCAAACGACAGCTCTTGATCAATCTTAGGTTAGTCCAGTCACCTCCCAACCCCATCGCAGCCCCTTACTGACCCCTCCCTCTTCTTCTAGACCACATGCAAGCTTCTCCTCACTGCCTACGTATTATTTATTTATTATTTAATTTTCCAGAATTTTTCTGGAAATTTCGGACTTTTTCTTAGACCTAAAATTTGAGGTCAGATCTACGGCAATCTAACAGGTAGATTTGTCCCAAACTTTAGGAACATCATCACCCTAACCCTAGTGACTCTTCATCCTAATTTCAACGTACTTAGACCAAGCCCTAATCCTAACCAAGAGTCCTAAGCCAAGTAAGAAACCTAGTTTAATCCATAGCCTTAACGGATTGATTCTGAAGTTGTAAAACAAAAAAGTCAGAGGTAGTTCTAAGCCTAACCAAACCTTTGACTCATTCGGTACTCAATCCTGGAAGCCTTAAACCACCCAAACCCTAGTTTTGAGACATTTTTGTTAAGATTCAGATCTGAATTGGCCATTACAGAAGATTCTTCAAAGCTGCAAAATGCCCTACATAACCTAGAATACCCTATCTCTTTGCTGGAATTCCTGGGCAGCCCTTAGATTTAGGGAAAGTCCTGTACTACCGTTAACCCTGAATTTGAGTTTCCATTAGAGGTAGTGTAGCGGTGGGGCTTAATACTTGCTACTGTTGAGTTCTGACGATTGAACTTGCAAGAAAATTCATGAACTCCAAGTTACACAAGTGAGAGAGAGGGAGGAGCTTGACGATTGCAGAAAATAAATACACTTCAGCAGTCACGGGCTTTCCTCCTGAGGAACCCATTACTCCTACTAATTCCTTCAATCAGTATTTTATTCAATAATCATGAACTGATTTGCTTCGCAGGGGTGACTCTATTTATAGCCTTACATTACAACTGAATGAAATCATACTAGGACTCAACAAATAAAGAGGACTGCTTGGACTAGAACTCAACCAGGAATTCTATTTGGATTGGAATTCCATGTCACACTAAGACTTAACAAATAACTAGCAGAGGAGTTTTTATTGAGAATTTCTAAAAAATAAATACTTGCAAAATGAAACTTACTACTTTAAGAAGGAATCTAACTTGAAAATAGGATTCTGTCTAGGACTCCCAATGGGACAAGGACTCTGTAATAACTTGCTAACCAAGGATTGAAACTCAAAATAAAAACCCAGATCAGGAATCCTTGTAGAAAGTGGACTGCTGACCTGACTTGGACTCTTCCATAAGTAATCAAAGACTAACTTAATTCAAAAATAGAAGTAGATATGGGCTCCTAACATTACTCTGTATCCAACCCATTAGGGCCTCAGAAGAAAGGGCCAAATGACAAATTAGCCCCTGGTCAGTTTCGGCCTTCCTGGAGTGCTGCAGGAAAAAAGGGGCAGGGTCCTCCCTGGTTACATCATCACTGAAAGTTGGTTGAAGATATTGATCCTTCAGAATTTCCTATCCATAAGATGGAGCTTTTATTAGAGATATAATTTGGGTCAGACTTGGGCTAAGCTTGAGAAATTCGAAGGATGGGAATTGGGACAGATTCGGAAGTAGCAATTGTCAAAGAAAACTTCTATCAACCTAATCAGGGCACAGCTGAGCAATTACATCTATTTTTTTTAGCCAGATTGGTGTCATAAGACTAAAACTAAGACTAAAATACAAACTAGGAGTCAATTAGAACGCGTGTTGCTGTTCACATGAATAGTTACTTTGCTATTTCTATTGGATTGACAACTTCAAATAATGACTATAGTAAACGAATAATAGTCTATTTGAAAGTTAGAATAGCCTAAACCTAAGCTCATGATTTTAGGTGCTAGTGTCGGGACTATGGAGGTTCCTTAGACCTATCCTACATCTAATGGTGCTGGTGTAGGGAGGAATCCTTACACAATACACACAATGCTGTTTTGAGGCAGCCAAGCTGCATCATTTGTTGTAGGGAATGACGGCAAATAGACAAGGCTTCAAGGGATCGAATATGGCAGACTCGGGGGTTACTTGAAGAATTCAGTGGAAGGGGATGGTGAATAGAATAGCTTAGAATGGTTCCTCTCAGGACTAAGCAGTGCATAAAACAAAATTTTTATTCATTAAATTGTCGTTCTTCAGAACTTCCACAAAAAATAGGAACTAGTTCCTATAACTCAGAAACTTCAAAGGTGTACAGTCCACGCAGGTCTACAACAACATCGTCCTCATCACAATGTAATGAGGTTGGCTACTAGCCTACTTGGACCCAGACAGAACAAAGTATATGGAACATAATCTAAACATAACAGGGGTATGAAGAGAGGGTTAACGAAGGATGAAACTTCAAAGATCTAATAATTCCCAGGTCTTATCAGAGCAAAACTATGACTGACAAGACTTCCAAGTGTCAGTGAACCATCTCCCAAATTATTGCCCAAACTTGGCGGTCGGATGTTGCTAATCAGATAGACAAACTTGGCGTTCGGATGTTGCTAATCAGATAGACAAACTTGGCGGTCAGATGTTGCTAAACAGATGGAGATAGACAAATCAGATCATTGTTGGTAGGAGAAACAGCAGATCATGATCTGGCTATTCAGGCATTGTCAGTATTCACCAACATGAGAAATCCCTGGCTTCATTGTATCTTTTCATTACAAACAAAGGCAGCAGTAGTTGCTGCATGCCACAATGAAGTACCCCAAAAGGCTGTATAAGAGAGAAGATAAAGGTTGCAGTCACTGGTTAATACCAAAACACTGATACTGTGTGTCAGGATCAGAAAACTGTGAACCAGTTCCTTTTCAGGTAAGCAGAAGAAGAGAAAGAAAGAAGCATAGTAGGGAGAAAGAAGAGGAAGAGTAGATAAGAGAGCTCTTGCTTGGTAGAAGTTCTTACATTACGAGTTACGACTATCAGAAAACTAGAAGATCCCTTTGCCCTGTGGTACTGAAATCTCTAACATTTATGATTGCTCACCATTCTTTTTGAAATTCAATTTTCTTTCCTTAATTGATTTGATGCTTGTACCTTTTCCATTTTCTGTTTTATCTCCTTGTAATTAAGATGTTTCTCCCATTTTTGCTGTATAGAGAGATGATTGAAGTTCTACATTGCTAATTTATCTGATTTGATTAGGTCAGCAATAGAGTGATGTGGGTTTTTCTTATATGTGCAACAACATCACCAGATTATTCTTTGAAGACTTCATTTATTTGAGGCTTTCATATGGTTGGGTGTGCAAGGACCAGGTGGTCAATTCCCAGATGCCCAACCTGCTTGCCTTTTTCTGTCTCTAGAGGAAGTCTATGATTTTTCTCTTTTTGATAAGCAGACTTATTTTGAGCTTAGGCTTTCTATGAATGAGTCCAAGCCTGGTCAATGTACATCCAGGGTTTGAACATCTCATTTGAGAACATAGAATGGAGAGTGGCTAAAACAAGTACATGATTTTTTTTGGCTTTTATGTAGGGCATAGTTAGAGGAAAGCTGGACCAGTTAAGGAGATGCTTTGAGGTTTAATTTCTCTTCCTTGGCTTTGTTTTAATCTGTATCGTTGTTCTATTTTGGTTCATGAATGGAGACTAATGCATGAATATTATTTTTATTTATGTGCATTTAGGTACAATTTGCTGCTGGAAGGGATCTGAGACCTGGACAGCTCGGGAGTATGATCCAAACATTATCAAGCTGGTAACAATTTGGCTTTTATGAATCTCTTGTAGGATCCAACATTATATTATAGCATATTAACTAAACATCCATCCGATGTATACTGATGAGTAGCCCTTGATGGTTTTTGGTCATCTAATCTTTGTAGTTTATTCAATTTAGTTCATCCATTGGGTGGGCTGAAGGAGGGCCCAGACCTACCCACATTTTGAGGCAAGCCCTAGGGGCCAAACCAACAAAATGGTATATATGTCAATTACTGCCCCTTGGATCGAGTCCTAATTAGCTGGAATAAATCCAGTTATTTTTTTAGAATCATTTCCTATTTTTCTTTTGTTATTTGGAGTCTCGAGTTAATTAAGAGTTTTAGTTCTGAGTAGAAGTTAGTTAGTGTGGATAAGACAAGATTCCTTATCTTGAAGGGTTCTTATCTTTTAGGAGTTTATATTGTCTTGGGAGTTCTAGTTTCATTTAAAGTTATTGCTTGAATGAGTTGAATCATAAGTTATCTTACTTAGCATGTGCTATACTGCTATTTAGTTAAAAGTGTGGTTCCCATCTAAGGGTTGAGGTATTGTAGTGATTAGATTCCCTTTTAAAGTGTGTTGGTCAAGGGGTGAATCTTAATCCATTAGGGACTCCCAACCCAAGTTAAGAGTCTTTTTTTAAGGCTATAAATAGCCTATTCATGCAATGTAAATTTCAGATTTTGGCATTGCATGGCACACAACCAAAGGGGGAGTAGTGAATCAAGAATGGCAGCAAGAGTATGGGAGACGGCTAGGGTTTTTCATGAAGAGAGATGTATTGCAGGAGAAGGAAAGAAGAAGATAGGGCTGACCCGGGAGCTGGTTGAACCAGTCTGTTAAAGCAAGCAGGCCTGTCCTAGAGGTGGGCCTGCCTAAGGATAAAGACTCATAAATGGGCTTTTAATGATAAAAGCTCTAGGTTCAACCCATTTGGTGGGCTAGGAAGGACGCATGCATGGGCCCAGCTCATTATGTTAGTTCTTGGACCAGCCTAGCGCATCAACAACTTCGGCCCAAATAACTTGAACAATATAAGCTCAAGTCACGGGTCCATAAGGGGTTATAATTCCAGGCCTAGACCAAGCTGATCCGGGAGCTGGTTGGATCCTTGAGTCTGTTAAAGCAATCAGGCCTGTCCTAGAGGTGGGCCTGCCTAAGGATAAAGACTCATAAATGGGCTTTTAAAGATAAAAGCTCTAGGTTCAACCCATTTAGTGGGCTAGGAAGGACGCATGCATGGGCCCAGCTCATTATGTTAGTTCTTGGACCAGCCTAGTGCATCAACAACTTTGGCCCAAATAACTTGAACAATATAAGCTCAAGTCATGGGTCCATAAGGGATTATAATTCCAGGCCTAGACCAAAAATTGGGTTAGTTATTGCGTAGACAGGGCCGAAAAACAAAATGGCCCATTTACTAAACTCAATGAATAGGTGCATTTACGGCAGTTCCTTGTTCCTTCTTCTTCTTCCATCGAGTTGTGCGAAACAACGCTAGCAAGTGCCGAGTGCACTGACCTTGGGTCCAGCGGTGGAGGCTTCCAGTCCAATGACAATGGTATTGCACTCCTCAGTCAAAGGCGACGCCAGAGGGTGGAATGACGACAATGAACTCCCCAAAGCTTTTGTTCACCTAGAAGCTTTTGAAACCCTACTCAATATTGGAATCCAAGCGACATTGGCCTTGAGATCCTCCCCTCTTCACGGCGAGACAATGATTTGGGATTTGTAGTGGCAAAAAGAAGTGGCCTGGATGGCGGATTCCATTCTTGGGTTCCTTCGCCAAAGGTTGGAGGCACCATTGGCCGTATGGAAGTGTTCGATACCATAGGTTTTGTTGGCAACAGCAATCTTCCCAAGTTACTCAAGCTCCACGTCTTGAAGCTTACCTGGAGCATTGAGCAATGGCAGCTTGAGTTTCTAAAAGAACCTGTAGCTGATTCAACTTCAAAGCACACTGAGGACTTAATCGACGATTATTGGTCTCGAGATAAGTTGCATTGCTTGAAGAATGCCCATGAGTGTGGGTCCTGGCCAGCTCTGATTCTCGCCCCTTCTTTTGGTTACATTGGCTTTGGCTTTTGAGGATTCATCAAAGACACAATACCCCTTCGGTGCCTATTATTGTAATTTTGTCTACGATGTGTTGATTAGCAGAAGAGTAGGTTTGAAGCTTTTCACTTAACTGCTACTGTGCATCCATAATAGGGGGCACATTTTGCTTGAGTTTGCATGGGTTGAGGACATTATTGGAGGCCATGAAGATACCAAGGTTCTCCTTCATACGGGCTGCCAGGAGTTTTTTGGGTACCAAATTTGTTGGATTCCAAAGAGGTCTGCTCTTGAGGACAGTGAACTTGCATGGTCATGCGGAAAACATTTGAAGACCAAGCTCCTAATTTTCCTTCACCTTGAGGACAAGGTGAATTTCGAGGGGCCGGTAGTGTTAGGGCCCCAGGATCTTGCCATGTGGAGGAGAGAGGGGGTTAGTGTTAGTTAGGGGACTATAAATAGGGGGAAAGGTGTGAAGAGAGGTTATGGGATGTATTTTTAAGTGTTAGGGCAGCCTATGGCTGTGGGCACCTGTGTAACCTAGTTTATCTTATCAGTTTAATTTTCATATTGAATTCATTGGATCTTATCATGCTGCAATTCCTAGTTGTCTCCTATGCTAAGTAGCCTCAGCTATAAGCTCTGGCAGTTCTGCTTGAGACTGCACTTGCCGGTGTGAAAGCATACCAAGATCAAAATTGTCACCAAGAGGTTTGGGATGTGCAACATGAAATATTCTCAAGCAAAATAATATTTCTGTTGGACAACCAGAGGTCAGGCGGGGGGAAAGAAAAGGAAGGACAGGAGTTGTGACATACGAGATGGTGTTGCAGGGAAGAAGACGGCTAAGAAGATAACAGAATGGTGAGGGGCTGAGCTGGCTCTCTTATGGAAGAAGATGGTGACAAATGATGTGGGCTTTTTGACTTATGATTATAGGGTAAACTTATCCTTTGTAATGGGTAGTTTAGGGGATTAAGTGAGACATAACATGCAGGTGTCATTCCTTAGTAGGTGCTGGATAGTGGATTTGATTAATCTGATATTAGAGTGTCGAAGTTGGGGTTGGATCTGATATTCTCTCAAACAAGGGAGTACGTCATATTAAGCTATCTAAAAAGGATGTTATATGAAATTTACCCTTTTATATGTTTTATTTTCAGCTAGTTGTAAGGACTTCTATTACAGCAGGAGTATAATTCAGTTTTTTTTATAGTGATTAGGATATTATTTTCAGCATGTATATATATCCATTCTAAGCCTTGCTGAGCCAGGCTATGATTTAATTAATTAAAATTTTGAGTTTTGATTTTAACCTTGAGGATCCGTGAGAGTCAGATTAGGTGTGTTATGCCATCTGCAATAGGGTTTCTTTCCACCCGTGAATGCGACAAGTTTCTTCTTCTTATTATTCATAGTCTATTGTTCTGCAACTGAATATTGTTTTTAGTTCCATAGATAATTGATGGTTTTAGATCGTATTTGTTCTCTGATTCTTGTTGGTAAGTTACAGATCATAGCCTAACTTCAGTGTTGACAAACAAATGGATACTCTGTTTTTATATTGTGTATTTTAGCCCACTATGCTTTGCTAATAAGACCTCAATTAGTAACGTGATCTACCCTAATGTTTGTCACAACAAAGAGCATCACCTATGTGGCTTTTGAACTTAGATTTTGGGCATCAGTTCATTATCTTGTCTGCTTTCTGAAATCATCTAAACCTTGCAAGTTTTGGAATCCAGAATTTTCGTTAAAAATTACTGCTAGTCCATTCCTTTTTCAGATTGTTGTGACATTTTTGGGGTTTGATTTAAGCTTCTAATGTAATTGAGGTCTGACCTAAGTTTCAGTTTAACTCGTTCTTGGGATTTGTACCAGTGAGCTCTCTGTTATCTAAATTAGATCGAACTGCTCATCAGATTATTCCCATCTTTTGAGGGGGTCCGTATCCTTCCCATTGACTATGTTTCCTAGTGTTTGGTGCTATTTTGAGATGTTCGAGTAGTTAGTCAATTTTCTTTATTAATTAATCATATACTGAAATGTCTTCTGTAGATGTATAACAGTTACCCTTAATTTTTATGATTGAATTTGCTACCTTCACTTACAGATAAAAATATTGTAGGTTGACTACATCAGACAATCTCCTCCTGTCAATCCAGGAGAAGATAAAATGGGCAGATTCGATGAGTGAGTTGGACAGGAAGCACAAGAAGGAAGTTGAAGACAGGGTTGATGAAGTGAAGAAATCTCTGTCCCTCAAGGTCAGTTGGACTCATGCTGATAATTTCCTTTTATGTTATTTAAAAATATTATTTGAGCATGATTTCTAGAGGAGCACGTATAATGTTTTTGAAGGAGAATAACGGAAAACCAGGTGTTGCACTGCAGTCGAGCTCTCCCTGTCTTTTTTCTTTTCTTTTCTTTTTCCTTTTACTTTCCTTGTAGGCCCCCTGAAAAGTGGTCTTTTTAATACTCAATGCTCACAAATCTCAAAATGGGAACGTCCATTGTTGGAGCTGGTGTATTTGACTCCAAACATCAGGCTCTTCAGATCATAGTTTCTTAAAGTCTTAAAGATAAGCAAGGCCCGGGTGGGTTTAGAACTTGGAATATTTTTTCGAGACCATTAATGATTCACATGTCAATATCACTTCATGCTGATGCATAGAAATGGAAAACTAGAATACAGATTGCTAAGCTATGTAACACTTTATGGGGAGCTTGAATATCCCCTTCCTAAATGGAATTTGTGATCCATTTGATAGGAACATTGCTGTTATATTGATACGAGCCCTGATAAAATGTCGTCTCAAAGTGGGATTCAGTAACTAGGAAACTAAATATGTAGAATATAGCACTGTGTGCATTATAGAAGAAATCAGATGAACACTAAGTAAAGGGAAATCTTGTTGATTGGTAATTGGTGATTGGAATACAATGAGATGCAGACAACTAGATGATGGATGAACTGGTTATTGATTTGTTAATGTATTTGAGGGGACCATCGGGGCCTGCTATCGGGTGAGCTTTCACTTTACTGGATTATGTGCATTGACTGAAATAGGACATGCTCAAGCAATGGTAGAAGAGGTTTTTGTTCTGATGGGGGAGAAGGGTTTGAGGTCATAATTTTGAACTGTGATTAAATTGTTTCTCTTGGGATGTACGATGTTTTTTGTTGATTGATTTGTGTTGTATGTGAGGGATCAAGAGGAGCTTGGAGTTGTGGTATTTTTCTTTTTTGTGGTTTGATAATGTTAAAGACCTATCTAGCATTAACTTGCTATTATAAGTAACATGGGGAAAAGAATTAGTGCCATTGACTGCGAATATTGAATACATATCTTGGCCAGCCTCTTTTACGGTTTCATCCCAGGTGAAAATTGCACCAAATGGATTTAGAGGTGTGGAACCAGATGTTTCAAGGTCAATTTTAACGCTGTGTTTGTAAATAGTTCCATTGTTTTCTGCTTCCACATTTGGTGTTTTATTGGCTTGTAATGAATTTATTTTTCATCTATAAAAATGAAATACTTGGGCTGTGTTGGTCGAGTTGTCTTACTTACGTGCTGGCAGAAGCTACACACTGTGACCAGGCAGACGTCGAGTTCCGTGGGCACGAGGAAATGATCTACTCTGAACCTGGTGGAGTGATGGATTATGAGGAAGATCGGAGCCGTCCAAAGAGGTGACACTCTTTGCTCCATAGATTACGATTATGATTACATACACACAATAAGCTGAGAAACTGAAGTGTTTTATTTTATGTTTTTTCCCTTGTAAAATTAAGGTTTTACATTCTTCCAAAAAAAAAAAAAAAAGCAAAAGGTTATTGTTATACATGACCAAGTTATGCAGTTTGAGTAGCTACAGAAGATGACCCTTTTGTTGTTGCAGTGGGTTAATGAGAAAGCTTAATCTCAGGTCAACCTTGTTTGTCTCTACCCACCGTGTGTGCCCACTTGCTGTGGGTGTGCCACCTCAGCAAATATTAATCTGAGATCAACCTTGTCCATCTCTACCCACCCTGTGCGCCCATTTGCTGTGGTTGTGCCAGCTTAGCAAATATGCTAATCTATTGGTTGAAGCCTTCCTTGATTTCAAAATCAAATTTTGGTGTTCAAAAATTGAGGTCCACTTCTGGTCAGTGGATTGGCATATTTGCTTAGGTGGTTTTTCAGCCAATAGATCGCTAATCTTCTGTACCTGCTGGTGTTGGACACTGACAGATACTAATGTGCTCACTTCTCTGTGTGTATGCTAAGTTCTTGTCCAAGTGAGATCACACATGTGAGCGAGCTGGTAGATTCTTGATACTCCAATTTTGACAACGAAGTCTCAGCTTCCCAGTTATGCCTTAAGGAATTCATGCACCTAGCGTACAACTCCAGGAAGCACTGCATTTTGTTTTCTAGCCTACTATTTCGCTTCCTCAATTCCTTGATCTTTCTTCTAATATCGGCATTGGTTTGAAAATGCAGGAGACGGCAACCAATTTCTTGAGCTCAAGGGTAAATTTGGAGGGGGGGGGGGGAAGTAGGTCCTATTGGACAGTTTTTGGCCCCCAAAGTTTTGCCAGATTTTGGTGAGGGTATTTCAGGATCATGTCTTCTTTGCTTGTGGAAGATCATGGCCTCTTAATTAGATTTGCTGAAAATCTGTGCAAACTCAAGTGTATTCAACGTATTGATGGTAGATGACATTTTTTTTAGGGCGAGGGGAAGGGAGGTGCAGAAGGGTTAATTGCATTATTCTGACTTGGAAGTGAATTTGGGAGATTCATACATAGTTAAAAAGTATTCAAGATTGTAGGTTCATTTAACTGTTGCTTTTATGATCTTAATTATTTCTGATGTGGCCTTCTAGTGCATTGAGTCCAGATGTGAATGGTTTAGGTTCTGTGGAAGCATTGGTTACACTATTCATCTTCTGGATTTAGGTGGATTTATTGACATTGAAGATGATCTTACTACATTTGATTTGGGCTTTGGAAAGTAAAAACGTTGCCTGATTTTGACCTGGCCTCTTACAATTCATATGCATGTCGTTCTTCTTTGTGGACTTGAATCAATTCAGATTCCAGTGTTGCTGCCCGTTGAAAGATTTCTTTTCAAGTCATCTCTCCTGTTTCTAAGCTGTAAGGTTTTCAACTGCTGTGGAAGTTGGAAACAGAATTGTCTACCGGTTGCCCAATTACAGCCTATGCGCTACCTACTTCAGAAACTAATTGTTGAACACCGACATGAATTGGGAATCAGGTCTCTGTCTACGTGGAGAAAGTTGTTTATTAGACTCCAACAAAATCTAGAGCAAGTGTCTAACAAACAATCAGAATTGAGGATCGACTGCACAAACCGTTCTCAAGAGGTGTAGACTTAGCAAAAGAAACTAGTAAGTAACCTGACCACAGAAATCCTGTTAAGAATCCACTCCACGGAATTTGGATTCAAGCCCATGTAATATTATTTTGATTTTTTTTTATTGCATAAATTATTGACTGCACACTTAAGGGGAAACCACGTGGACAACCTAAAGAAAGCACATCAAAGAATAGAAAAGACAAATAAGGGGAGGGGGAGTGTGGACGTATAAAACAGCCTCCTAAATGAGCGTTCCTCTTTTGCCAAAGCGTCTGTTACAAAGTTTGTCTTCTCGAAGAATATGAGTGAAGGATGCACAAGCAAAAGAAGTTGCCCGATGTCTGATGTCCGAAATGAGAGGGTAGACTTTCCAAGGTGCCTCTTGGGGGTATTTGTGTAGGATAATAATTAAAGCTTGATTATACATTCTACCATGATGTGAGATAACTTGAAGTCAAGAGCCCATAGCAATGCTTGGCGCATCACTAGTGCTTCAAGTGTAAGGATATCTTTGGAAGTTGTTCCATAGCCAAAACCAAAGATCATTTTGCCTTGATGATTTCTAGCAATGCCGCCATAGCCGCAAGTCCTTGCTCCTTAAAGAAGGATCCATCAATATTAATTTTTGTGAATTGACTGTCAGGGGGAACCCATTTGATGATACCATAAGTAGCAGCTGCTAGATTGAGCCGGAATCTAAGTTGTGCGGGAAGAATAGTTGTGGTAGAGGTGATAAGTCTCGTATATGATTTCTAGATAAGCCACAAGGCAATAAGAGTGCTGAAAAGTTTGTCTAGGACATCACTTTTTTGGGCTAGAGAAATACACTATTGAACCACCACTACTATGGAGCCTGCACGCAACAATACCTCCAAATGCAAACCATTCCATCGTCATGTCGACAGTGGAGGAAAATATGGTCTGAAGAAGGCGTTTGGTCCCCATAGAATAAGTAGGATGATAGGACCCTCGCGTTGCTACAAGATCAGCTGTCAGGAGCTTGTTATGTAACAGTTTCCATAGAAAATGGATTACTCGTGGTGGTAGTGGCAAGAGCCACAGGAATCTCCAAGAAACACATGAGGAATTACTTTGACCAAGTGCCGGGTCACATGCCAATCTATAAGCTGATTTTCACAGTGAACTGTCATGAGGCTATCCATAACAAAATGATACGATCCTCTATTGCCAAGTGACAAATTTGGATGTCAAGAATTTTTTCCACCAAATGGCTAGGCCACCATGCATATAAAAGATCCCGATTCCAAGTATGAGTATGCGGGTTGATCAACTAAGCAACTTTGTGAGGACTTGTCGAAGCAAAGGGGAAACATCCCTAATTAGGGAGAGCATTCGGGATCCAGTTGGTTGTCCAAGGGTCAATGAGTTCACCATTGCCTACTTGCATGAATATACCCTTTTGAAGAAGATCACGACCCTAGTAAGATAGATTTCTGGGCTTGTCCAAAAAGGATCAGATCATCAGCAAAAGCAAGGTGAGAGATTTTCTCTCCTCCCTGAGATAGAGCAATGCCTTTTAATTTTCCCTGGATAACAACAGTTTTGAGATGAGACGTTAGGAGCTCAGCACACAAAATGAAAAGATATGGCGATAGAGGATCCCCCTGTCGAAGACCTCGAGTCAGAGTGACACTCCCCGCAATAGAGCCATTCAAAAGGATGGAGTATTTCACCGTACGAACACAGAACATAATCCACTTGATCCATTGTTTTGGGAAACCATGTGCAGAGAGGGCTTGTTGTAAGAAGCCCCTTTCCAATCGGTCATAAGCTTTGCTCATGTCCAGCTTAACCACCATAAGCCTTGTTTTTCGATTCTTGTGCTGATGGATTTTTGTGAGAATCTCATGAGCTATTAAGATATTATTCTGAATATGGCGCCCTTTGACAAATCCATTTTGTTGAAAAGATATTATATGAGGAAGAATATTTTTGATGCGGCTGACCAAAAGTTTAGCTATAATTTTATAGCAGACATTGCATAAGCTGATTGGTCGATAGTGACCTACCTCCTGAGGGTGTTCCGTCTTAGGAATAAGAGAAATGAAAGTGGTATTAAGAGCAAAGGTGAGAGTACCTATGTGAAAATTTTGATACACCATGGCTTCCACATCAGATTTTTTAGATTCCCAAGCATATTGATAGAAAATGCCGAAAAACCATCCAGGCCCTGGAGATGTAAGACCATTCATGCCAAAAACAGCCGCATGAATTTCATCATCAGTAAAAGGTTTCATTAAGCTGGCTTGTCTGCCTATGAAATTCGGTTGGCAATTGGTTGGAAGTAATCATCCGCAATAGTCGGTTGAGAAGAAGTAAATACATGCTTAAAATGCTGTTGAAAAATAGAGGTGATATCACTTGGTTCCGAGAAAGTAAGGCCATTATGAGTTAGCTGCCGAATCTTATTTCTCGCCGACGACGAACCATATTGCTTTGATGAAAATAGTGAGTATTCCGATCCCTTGAAGCAACCAATCCGATCGAGATTTTTGCCGCCATTTGTCATGTTGTTGAAGCAAATTCAACTTAAGCATCGCTATCCTTTGTTTTTCCTCCATGTACTAGCTCACTGACCTATCCTCAAGTGCTACGATTCATGACAAGTAATGGAGTTGTGAATAGCTGTCTCTTTTAGTTCAAGCCGTTTCACCATAGTTTTGTTCCATCTTTGTAGAGCCAAAGATAATCTGGTTAACTTTTTAGACAAAGAGAAAGAAGATGAGCCCTGAATTGGCGCATACCAAGATTTTTGGAGAAGAAGAGAAAAGGATACTTCATGGGTCCAGGAAGCCTCAAACCTGAAAGGATGCTTGTTAATAATTGTTGTTGCTTCCAATTGTAAAAACAAAGCCTTATGATCAAAATTAGCAATCACTAAGTGGGAGATATGAGCTTCTGGGAACAGTGAAAGCCAATCCAAATTACACACAACCCGATCAAGAATGCCTTCAATGCAATGGGGATGGTTTTTCTTATTAGACCAAGTAAAATGAGAGCCAGCCGCAGGAACTTTAAGTAAACCAAATTCGTGCATAAATGACTGAAGTGGTTGAAGATCCGATTGTGAGAGGGAACGCCCACCTTTCTTGTCCTCACTAGATAAATACGTGTTCCAATCTCCACCAATTGCCTAAGGTTTGTCAATGAAAGCTCCCATGTTAAGTAAAGTTAACCATTGATATTTTTGAATATGAGGAAGAGAGCTGAGATACACACAAGTCAAATACCAAATTGCATTAGATTCACCCACAAGTAGATGTACACACTAGGCAAAGTACCACACCACATCCACTTTTACATTGTCACACCAAGCAAAAAAGAAGGCCATTGGCTCGGCTTTCCGAAGGGACATAGATACATTTAGAAAAACCAAGACGACTACAAAACAAACTAACATCCACACAAGCTGACTTCAGTTCATAAAGAAACACAAAAGAAGGCCTATTTTTAAGAACGAGAGCTTTAATTTCATTTTGGATCGAGGATCGGCCAAGTCCTCGACAGTTCAGAAATAGCCCATTAATTTCCCTTCTGATGACCCTTCTCCGCTGTCATAAACGCCTCAGTGCATTTTAAGAAATTCAGATCATCCAATTTAGCTTTTTTCCATTCATGATCCTTTGTATCCAGAATGCTAGAACAAGGAACTTCATGCAACTCCAGTTTATGTTTGCATGGCAGTTCGATAGTACATATTTTTTTTACCTTTGAGTCTCTCAACCGGAGTTCTCGCTGTTGGGAAGTGTGATAAGAGTAAGTGTCACATCCACCCAGCCAGTACCCTACCTAGCATAGCCGAGTGTGTGATCCACAGCCCCGAAGACCAAGTATCGAGTAATCAACCTCCCACATAGACAATAACATAATCATGAACAATAATAATCAATGTACAAAAGATAAACCAAAGATCCAAATAAGGGAAAGAATAAATCATATATAATCAGAGTACGAAAGACAATCAGAATGTCAAATCAATAAAGTAAAGTGACGCGGAATTCCACTCTACAACCAGCGGAAATGTAGTACTAAAAGAAAAGGAAAGGAATGAAAACTAATCCCAATAGCAGGGACAATAAGTAACTAAATTGTTCTCGATCTTATAGACAACATTTCTATAAGTATAAATCTCAAAAATGGCGCAAGGGCGCTTCCACTCTATGGTCGGATTAAGCATCGTACGCAGCATAACCACCCGTAGAATCTTCAGTTTAATTGTCGTAACCGCAATCACCTTCCTGGAGATATGCCTCTTCTCCTTGCGCTTCTTCATACGAGCAGTCATGATACTCAGAACATGTAGAGTAGTCTAACAAAACATTGTACAAAAGGAATGAGTTTCAAAGAAACTCAGTAAGGCAGTTAATCCATAACAACATAAATGGCAGGATTTCCAAGCAAAGTAAAATGCTATATGATATGAAACACATGATGCAATATGATTCTAACTCTATGTATGCTGGTCTCTATTGGCAGACATGCTTTAAGTGATAACACCGTACTTCTTTAGGAAGGTCTCATCACACAACGCCTTTTGGTAGTGGGTCCGGCATCCCTCGGGACATTCCATGGCTGGGGGTATAGGTCACCACTCTCTTAAATCACCATTGGTCTTAGTACCCGCGCATGTCAGGGTCAAAGCCTAGCCAAATGCAAGTCTCCTACTCAGTTACATCAAGTCAAATCCATATACGTCCATTCCTCGCCCCTAGTGATCCTTTCAGGTATCCTTCACACTAGAGTCCTCATAGTCCCTGACTACGGACTCATCAACCCTATAGGTCATCCACATATGGTAAACGGGAAGCTCTCACGTCCCCTCACGGGTTCGTTACCGATCTTGAGCGCCCGTGAGCCCAAGTCTAACCATATGCAACCCTACCGATAAATGGTCCCCACAATGCGATTCCTGTCCTCTCACGGATTGGTTACCGGTTTGAGCGCCCATGAATCCCCATTGCTACCACGGGTTGTTCGGTCTCAATACCCTTCCGATTAGGGTCTGACATAACGGGACATCCTAGCCAAACACTACTAGACAGTCCTAAATATGTCATCCAATAGTTTAGGAAGGTGTCCAGAGGGCATCTCCGGAAACATCCCATAATATTCCCGTAGTAGTCCAAGGACAGAAGTGTCAAAAGGACACCTCTCCTTTCCAAACCATAATTTAAGCATATACAAGCATCAATCCATAACATCATATATATGGTAACTTCATATATGGAAAGAAATCAATAATAACATTCAACTTATATAGAACTGGTAAGTAAATCATACATGAGTCAATTCAGTATAAACAAGTAATGCTACTGATATCAAGACATTACAACAGTAGTATAACATTGTAAGAATCTAATTAAAGAAATAAACTAACAAGATCAAATATAGAAACTAAGATATACAATTTATGTAGTTAAGGAAGTAACCATCCTTACCTTATATAACTCGTAAAGGAATCTTAAGAATTCAAGTAAGATCTTGACAAACTTGAGAAGAAGGTCTTAAACAAGTGTATACAACATATTAGGAAAGATACCTAGAAGGAAAGATATCAAAACATCCAAAATAGACCAAATATGGAGTTGCTATACTCATTGGTCAATTGGATCGGTCTACTGTCTAAGTCGACCAATCAGTCAACCAACCGAGACAATGGCCTACAAAATCAGAGTTTTGAGAATAAAGAACCGAATTTGGTGGTTCAAAAGGGTACTAAACAAGGGGTAACCTACAATGGTAGCATCCTAGTACATAGAGGACTTCAAAACACTAATCGAATCAAGTTTTCAAGTTACAAATTAGGAAACAAAAGTTACCATAATTAGATCAATCATAGTTCTTGAAGAATTCAAAGTACGAATAATGGACAAGAACAATAGGATGATGGATCATTGATTGTGATAAAGAAATCATGAAAGGCATGCATAGATCTTCAAGAAAATAGATATAAGACTGAAGAACATGAATCTAAATAAGGAAACAAAACTTGCCATAGATGTATCAGTCATGATTCTTGAAGAAAGCATGGTATGATAAAGGAGAAATAACTAGAGATTGATAGATTATGGATCATGTAAAGAAAACACAGCGATTGACTACTAATATGATCAATAAAATAGATCTGAGAAGATCAGGATTTGAATCAAAGATGAACGAAGACAAGATCATGATTTAGATCATGATTCCTTTAAAAGCTTGCAGTGACCATGATTAAGATCATTGCTTTAGCCATTAATCCTTAGGAAGATCATGAGAGATAAGTACAGAGATGTTTGCAACAGAGAATGCAGCATCTTCTCTACTGTCTCAACCCAAAAAGGAAAGAAAACAAAGATGATGAAGGAGAAGAGAGTGTAGACATACCTTTTTGTGTAAGAACACGAGTTTTGACGAAGATCCGTCAAGATAAACACCAAGGACGCAAGGGAGATGACTTGCAGAGGTCTCTGGTACGTTCCAAAGAGTTTGGAGGCAGAAAATACGAAGTAGACTTGAGATTGAACTTAAATAGAGCAAGCAAGACCTAATTAGCAAAAACAGAACCCATTGGTCTATTGGATTGGTCGACTGGTCCAGTCGACCAATCATAACAGCAAGACCAAAACAGGGAAATGAAGGCTCAGATCAAATCCAAACATCAAGGGGTTTTGCACACACACCAAGTGACTTACCTAATAGGTAGAAATGCCTTCGAACCATGATAGAGAGCACTCCAAGTCCATCAACAAATCCGATCTTCATCAGGATATAGTTTCCATAAATGGAACACTATCATCAACATTCATGGATTCAAAGCCAGTCACCAAGTCTTCCACTGGGATGGCCCATAGCTGACTTCTTGCTTTACTTCGGGTTGTCGGACCTACAAACAACAGGGTTTCCAGGTCAAGGTTAGGGCTGGGTTTCACAGTAAGGAATGAAGATCTTCAGCCGAAACACATGGTTTCGAATAACCTATCTCGTCAATAGGAGAAGGATGTGGGGTTGGCGTTGGCGAATAGATCATCATTGGCTCCATTGTGGAAGTAGGAGAACGTGCATGGGTATACTCCAGCAGGGTATGAGGGGGATTAACATGATGTATAATAATTTGCGAACCGAAAGGATGATCCATATTGCTCATCACTGAATAGCTCTAGTGCTACATACAACAGCAACAAATGATACATTAGCATCCAGAAAAGAGTGAAAATTGACTTGAAATAGGAAACCCAATTTCAGAAAACATCGCTTGAGGACATCATCACGATCACGTGGCAAGGGTCCATTATATAGAGAAATATCCATAGGAGCCGTGCCAATGAAAACCTTATTATAAAGCTCCTTAACCTGAGTAACCAACCCCTGATGTTTGGCCGGAAATAGCCACTGGGGGGATATTGTATTGAAGAGTTGAGGAAGAGCTGCTCACAGGCCTTTTGTAAAGCATACCTTACTAGTGTGACCTACCCGAATGCAGCAAGCACATATAATCGAGGGTTTGTGTTCATATGCAAACTGCACTTCCATGAATTCCGATTTGGAGATTTGGAAGAGTACTGAAGATACAAGATCTTGATTCAAAGGAAACCACACGAGCTGCAAGGGTGTATGGAGGGGCACCATCGCCTTTTGAGATCTCTAGTTCAAGAACAAAGCCCACCTTACTAAAGAGTTGAGCCAGCACTTCAGAATCAAAAAAGCGCCAATGGAGCTTTAAAATATGCACCCAAATCACCATATACTGAAACGATACCAGTGCCACAGCAGGAATAGAACAGTCCCACTGTTGAAAAATAACTAAATGCCCTTTGAAGTTCCATGGTTGAGAAAATAGGAGAATATGCATGGATTTGGTAGTGCGAAACATGATAGTGAAGTGATCATGGGCTCCTTTGACTTGATGATAGCCATCTATTTCAAAATGTTCCTCCTTGAGGGCTTGGGTGACAAAAGCTGAAAAGTCATAAGCTGTAATTACAATTCCATCTGGAACCCACCCCACCACAGTGAATTGAATTCTGCTGCGTAGGTCCTCTAGCTTTTCATCAAAAAGAATAACCTTAGCAAGAGGGCGCACAGGTAACTCTAGCTTGGCAAATTCTGTGGCTAAGCATTCAGAAGATGTGGACTTGTGAGAAGAAGAAGGATAGGAAGTGGAATACAAAGCCATACTTGGAACATAGTAACTAAAGAGGACATGAAAGAGCATTGAGGTTGCTTTAGGAAAAGAAACCACGCTCCTACAATCCGCATGAAGCAATGTTTTTGAGACCTATATCTGAAGATAAATAGCAAGAAGAGAGACGAACACATCTCTGCATAGCCAGCAGCAGATACCAGTTGTCGCTGCCGATGCACCACCTGCACAAACCTGATTTGATTTGCAGGTTGGATTGACAAGGAGAAGAACATGCATCATAACAGCAAGAAAATCAGTCACTTCACAGTATGGTGGTAACATGCAAACCAAAAACCCTAAATAGAAATGAAAAATCAAAGATAACAGTCCATTTTGAGATAGAATGCCACCACATGAAATAGCATTGAAACTTAGCCACTATAGGGTTTCAATAGTCAAACGGGAAGGAGTTGAAGTTGTCAATAAACATGCATGCATTCGTCCAGCCCAAATAGCAAAATAAATAAGCCATACTAGATGATGCCATAGATAAGGGCCACACATATGCAACGAATGGCGAGATAGTAACAACATGCTTCTGATTGCAGAACCATAGTGAGCATAGTAGAGCAGATCTTGTGTAAAACAACAGTGAATCCAGAATGAAAGACCCGAAGTGACAACTTCCAAGGGGTGAAATTCAGTAAGGAATAGTATCGCGCACCATCGATCTCCATCACCAACAAAAAAGCACTGTGTGGTATTGTCCTCCCATATTTTATGCAGTTTCCAAGTAAGAAAGAATAGAGCTTTGTATGCTTCTTGCATTTGCCACCCCACACTAAGTGCAGGGACAAGGTTCCTTGAAATACGAAAAATCCAAATTACACCCAACATTAGATATGATGAGTTTAGGTCGCATCTTTAGGATGAGTCATCGATGTGCTGTTGCCCAAATAAGACCAAGTAACCATGAAATGGAAGCCCTTGTATAGAAGTGATGGCCAATAGATCAGATGTCGAAGAAGAGAGAGATTGGCCCATATTGGTGAAGCCAAGTGGTGGCCTGAACAAATCGAGAGAGGATTAATGGATTCACTCCCTAGCGGTATAAGAAATTCATCGTCTTCACCTGCATGCAAGAAAATCAACTAGGAAAACCCTAGTTGTAGAGCTTCTCTCTCTTCTCTCTTCCACCCTAGTGTCTATAAAGTTGTTTCATTCTTCTCTTGCTTTAGTTTCCAAGTTATCTATGGATAACTTTTAAAGGTTTGACCATTAGTTTTTCAAATTTTAGTGGTCGACTGATTAAGATACCTTTTTGTCAAATTATTACAATGTCTTCTCACTCACCTAAGTGACCTAACCTCCCTCCCCCATCTTCTTCTTGTATTTATTTGGAATCTCTACTACCTCCACGAACAACCATCCTTCCCTTTCTAATGACCACCGTCCCCACCTTCTCCCCTTCCCCTACCAAAAATCAACCCTACAGGTTGATCCTATAGGTGTTGGTGATAGTTTTTTTTTTTTTTTTCGTGAAAATTTCTTAAGGGGTGTTGTTGCAGGGGAACGGTGGTGGGTACTTGAGTTATCAAGAATGAACACAATAGATCTGTAAATTATCTCTTGAGCAAATTGCATTGTCACCCCAAAATGCAGGCCTTAAAGCATTGACACCCCATTTTATGTTTAAAAAGCACATAGACCCCAAAATTGGATTTTCGTTGGATATATTTGTCAAATTTATCACTGAAAACAGTTAAATCACTGTTTATTTTAAAAATATCCCTCTAATAAACAATGTCAGAAAGGTTTTCAATGATAAATTTGACAAATATATCCAACGAAAATCCAATTTTGGGGTCTCTGTGTTTTTTTAACATAAAGTGGGGGGTGTCAGTGCTTTAAGGCTTCTATTTTGGGGTGTTAGTGCAACTTGCTCTTATCTTTTTATGCATAGCTCGAAGTATGTTGGTTATTTCAAGAACAGGAAAAGAATGGAGCAGATTGGAATTGGAGCCACAGAAAAACTAGCAACCCGAAATTCCTTAATTGCTCTTTTTTTGGAAAAGAGATAAGAACCTGAACGTTTGCACTTCCTCCTGTTTACAAAACCTTATGATTAACTTGAGCCCACCTCCAGAGTTTAAGAGAGCTCATGGGCTTTGGGAGTGGTGGAGACCAGACCTCAGATTGCAATGTATGCCATACCAATTTAGGGGATTATTGTGCTTTGTTAACGTTTTATTTTATTTTATTTTATTATTTTTTTTCTTTTGCAATGGGATGAAGGTTGGTATTCATATGGTCAACCTTTAAAATAGACCAACCAGGGTTGACGAGACCAGGCCGGAGGTCCAGGTCGGATCAAGGACAACCCAAGTCATATGACGTGTGCATTAAGTAATGCACACTGGTAGAACTCAAACTAACCTTCCCTCACTTTCTAGATAAAACTCCTAGTTGAATTAAGGAATTATGATCGATCATGAGTCCGATCAAAGTCCAGATTAGACTCAATTACTGCTATCCTCAAAATGCCCTAAATTAGACGATCAAGAAGTGCTCAGAGAAACACATCAACGAATCGTGTAGCTAAGTTAATTATCTAAAATTTATATAAGTCCACTACTTGGACATAATTAGGTACACACACTTCTAGTGTTCAACTTAGTATCGAGAGTTTTGCAACTTTTTCTACTTCTTAAGCTGTGGGCATTCACTAATTTAATCGCCGGAGGTGTTCTACAACCAACTTGGTCGAGCACTTGTTTTGCAGGTCAGATCACTTGCACTAACGAACAGGTTTTTGGAGCAACAGGTATGTCCCTTGTCTATTGAAATTTATTGTGGTGAACTGTTTGTTTTTCTTTCCTTTCTTCTCTATTGGCAACTTTTACCTCTTACAAACCTCTTCTAGCATCGGCTCTACTGCTCAATCATCCTTATTTTGTTGACTGAACTACTCCTTATGATTTACTCTGATTTGAGAGATTTTGTTGCTTTTTGTTGAACTAGTTCCTTATGATTTTTTTTTCACCACAAAAAAGTTCAACAAAAATTTGAAGAGCTTCCACCCGTCTTCTTCAAGAGATTCAATCCCCTAAAAATGATTCTTCTAACGATACGCTTTAAAGCATAGGTGCCTTATACCAAGCTGGTAGCAATAGAGTTATAAGGAGTCATCTAGAAATAGAGACATTTCTGAAGGCATCTCCACTCTCACCACACCCAACAACCTATGTAATGAGAGGGAAAGTGGGTGATCTCTGGTAGAGGGAAGGGGGAAAGTGGAAGTGGCGACCCCTAGCAGAGGAGGGGTGGTGGTTGTCAGCAATGCTGGAGTTTTCGGGAAGATATAGGAAGAAGATGGGTGAATGGAAACCTAGGGGTTTGGTAATTAAGTGAGTCGGAGGGCATTTTAGTAATTTGACAAACATAGGGGTATCTTAGTTAGTTGACTAGTAAAATTTGACAAAACTAACAGTCAAACCTTTGAAAGTTAACGGTGGGTAACTTGAAATTTTCAAAAAAGTGAAAAGTGGGCAGTTTGGAATTTTTCCCACAAGTGGGCAGTCAAGAATATAGCCCAACTTAAGTGGGCAATATGAAGAAACTCTATTATTTTTGCTTCATTAGAAACGTGTGGGTTCTTAAAATTAATTCTTTGGAGATTGTTGATCTTTCTTGTTCGGGTCAAAATCAATATGGGTGGGTGTAAGAGGTTTCTTTTGTTCTGCACCAAGCTCCTTAGTGGAAAGACTATCTTTCCATCATTTTCTTTCCTCCTTGAAGCGAGCATGAGTACTCGGTTTTTTATTTGACTAGCTAAGCAATGTTGCTAGTCGAGCATAAGAGGTCTGCTCAATCTCCTAGGACTCATTTCCAGAGGCTCCCTGATAGAGACAACCATTTTGGTTCCTAAGGTAAATCTCAACATTGGTCTTGGGAAAAGGGACCTAAATAACCTATAGGTAAAGGTAGGAAGAAAAGTACGACAAATGCCAACAAAAAAAAAGTATTCTAACAGTACAAAGGGTAAAATAAAAAGAAAGAGGATAGATTACTCACTATTTTCGCTTCAAAAGCAAGGAAGAAGGCCTTGAAGTTGAATTGCAAGGGGCAAAAAGAGCTTGACACCGTCTCTGCTTCAGGGTTCTTTCCCGCATGAAGGAAGAAGAAGAAGTGAGGAGGAAGCAAAAGAAATGGGTATTAATTATATACCTGTATGAGGTTCCTATCCAACACTTCAAGAAACTCCACATGGACGGTTTTGGGGAGGCATCTCTTCAGATACATCAGATACCTTTTTGGTGGCCTTGATGAAGTGCATCCAATGGCTCATAATTAGAGCCCTTTAAAATTTGAAACATCATTATGGCACAAACTGATAGTTGCACCACATGGCGCTCGTTAGTTCACACTCTCAACAGTCATATCCCCATCAATGTGCCACCTTTATTGTACGAGGCATTTCTCGAGCAGATAAACGACTATTCAGATTCCATCGACCATCCTTGCTTTGTTTGTGCAGGAACATGGTCTCCTCGACAAGATTTGTAGTTCTTGGGTCTGAGCATGAAAGATTTGTGACAAAGTGACTAGGGGACTAGTGATATGGTCAACCTCTAAAACAGACCAACCAGGGTCGACCGAAATAGAATAGGATAGCCATGTCTTGGTTGGATCAGGGACAACCCAAGTCATATGATGTGCACATTAAGTAATGCACACTGGTAGAACTCAAACTAACCTTCCCTCACATTCCAGATAAAACTCCTAGTTGAATTAGGGAGTTTGGATCAATCATAGAGTCCATATTGTACTTAATTACTACTATCCTTAAAACGCCCTAAACCAGATGATCAAGAACTACTCGAAGAAATAGATCGTGCAACTAAGTTAATTATTTAAAATCTATATAAGTCCACTACTTGGCCATAATTAGGTACTCACACTTTTAGTGTTCGACTTAGTATCGAAAGTTGTGCAACTTGTTCTACTTCTTCAGTTGTAGGCATTCACTAACTTGACCATCGAAGGCGTTCCTCTACCAACCTGGTCAAGCACGTGTTTTATAGGTCAAATTGCTTGCAATCGATGAACATGTTTTTTGAGCAACAATTTTTAACACTGTTTGTGGGAACCTGATCAAGAAGCCATGGTGTTATTTAGATTTGGAATACTACTAGGAAGTCATCTAAATGATCTTGATGCTCAGGATAATCAACAAAAGGGTGTGTCATGAGTTTGAGACCAGTTTTCTCCTCATAATAACCCACCTCCTAGCTCCTCCCATCAAAATAAATTCCTGACAATGGATCGATACAACGAGTTACAAAGGTAGATGAAGGAGATTAAAGATTTGTTTAGAGTCGATATCCATCAACAAGTGATACCACAAGGTCTGAGCAACAAAAAATCCTTCTCAATTGCCTCTTGATGGAAGGCACGGAGATTGGGAATCGAAGAAAGGTGATAGTCGAGCAACTTCGCCGGACTAGTCTCCATGCTCATCTCAAAGGAATTGGGCCAAGGGATAAGAAAAGGTTGGCAATCAAGTTTGACCATTATGCGGGGATCTAAGAGAAAATACATATAAAGGAATGAGTTCCACAGAACTCAATGAGGTCAACATAATCATACATCACGCAACAGTCGCACACATTTATATGCAATATAAGTATAATGAAATAATGTATTATAATGATGCAAATATGATCCTAGATTCTAACGGATGTAGTCTCTATGGTAGACACACATTAAGATAAAACATCTCATTTGGGCGATCTCATCACTCTCCCTCATGGCACTCAAGCCGTCTTTTGGGTTCTCTACAGCAATGGGGTTAGGTCACATAATATCATGTCTGGGGATTAGGTCACTACTGTTGCTTGTGTCTAAAGATGCTACGCAAGTGCACGTGTCGCAATCAAGTAGTAAATAATAAGTAGAGTATCGATCCCACAGAGAATTTTATCTTTAACTTTCACTGTAAAAGTAAAACTAATTTAAATAAGATTAACAAGATTGTTTTGTGATTGATGAACCAAATAAACAAATTATAGGTAATTAAACTAAAGAACCGAAATGGAGAATAAGCAATAGAAGGAACTTTAATGAATGAAATGAGTGTTGGAAATTAATTGCCCTTCCCCTGAACTTATAATGCAAATACTATAGCAATACTATAGCCCAAAGTATATCAAGAACTTGGAATGAAATGACATAATGGTATTTTCCAATACACATATGCATTAGCATCCTAATTCAAAATCTTCATATTCCTATGGAGAAATGAAATGAGAATGCAACTTATACCCAATCCCAATCATGGCAATGTGAGGTAAGTGAGTATTCCTACCCAACCTACTAATTAGCTAAATCCAAATAAAGATTAAGCTAACTCATACCATTCAGCAAGCATCTAGACTCAATTAATTTTCCAGTTAACTAAAATCACAACATTCATTCATGAAAGATCAGTCAATAAATGAAATTGATTAATAACTAACATGCTGAATTCATTGATAATAGATTGTACTGCAGTAAAACTAAAGAACACTTGATAATTACATCTCAAAATACAGGTTCAGGTACTCCTATCATCCCAACACAGTAAGAACTTAGCCCATAGCAGAAATCAAAAGCACATAAATATATATATATATATATATATATATATATATATATATATATATATATATATATATATAGTCATCAACATCATTCAGCTAGAGTATAAGAATATAGAATTATAAAACTCAATGCTTCCACACGAACTCCAGCCTTCCTCTCCAGAAGGTCTCTTTCTCCAGTAGCGCTATTTCTTTCCCAAGAGGTCAGCTTTTTTGGTTCTCTTTCTATTTTGTTCTATTCTAATCTCTACGTTCTTCTCTTGCTGTTCTCTTCTTATTTTTTCCCCCAATTTCCCCCCAAAGTGATAGGTTAAAAGTGGCTTGTAGGATTAGAACATTTTCTTTTCATATCAACGGCTGAGATCTTTCATGGAATGACAAGAAGAAAGTTCATTTAGTTAGCCCTTTTCAGTCATTTCACTTTATGATGCTACGTGTGTCCAATCTGGGAATATTTTGCTCCGTGATGCTACAGCATCGTTACAGCAAAGTGAGAAGACATGTTCTTCTTCTATGTTCCATGTTATGTCTTCATCCTTTATGGTTCTTTACCTACAATGCCAAGAGAAAGAGGGCTGATCAAATTCATCTATTAATTGAAGAGAAATTCATGCAAGAATGACATAAAGGACCTTTACAAGATTTAAAATGTTAAGATTCACTAAAACAACATCTAATGACAACTAACACTAAAACAAAGATAAAATACTCTTAAATCAAGCTATCTCAAGTATAAAATTACCAAACTTAACTCTATTTCATAGAGTTATCAACTACTCTCTCACCAACACCATTAGGTTTGAGAATTGGCGCATGTTAAGGATAAACCTAGTCCAAATGCAAAGTCAACTACATCTCATGCTACATGTGATTCGAATACCTTCCCTCATGCCTAGTGCCCTTTTGATCCACATATCCTTTCACCTAGGAATGTTATTCCTCATGCCACTCAAGTTGTCTTTTGTTGGGGTGGATGCCTCTTATGTTTCCTCACGACACTAAAGCCACCTTTTGGATGCCCCATGAGCCCAATCTTAACATATGCAACCCGACTACTACATGATAACAGTGGGTCCACATGATGCTCACAAGACCCAACCACTTGCCATCACGGTTCACTCGACATCAATACCCTAGCTGAAAGGGTAGTAGCACTCAATCGGATTACTAGCCAAACATGTCTAGACACATATCGACCATGCACTTAGTGAATCTATGTGGATGCAGAGGCACCAAGGGTAATGGGTGAACCCACAACCCCGGGTTGGTATATGTATTTGTAGGTAGTATTCTACCACCAAACTTCCAACACATTATTCATCCATGCAAAGTCTCACGCAATTCATAAAAGAATATTCAACATTTGTAATAGCAAGAAATAGAATCAAACTAAATACACAATGTATGATGATGTCTTTTCTCACCTTTCAATGACAATTTAATCTCCAATGCCCAAGAATTCCACAATTAAAGAGTGCAAACAACCCACAATTAACCTAAAAAACATAAGAGTTAAATTAGGTTTTAAATCAAGAATTAATCGATCATCAAACAAGCTCAACTTGAGCTCCCGAATAGGGGTTGGTTGGTCAGGCTTACCGTGGCCGGTTGATCACCCCTGAGGGCTATACCCAAAATGCCTTTTCAAGGGTGGTTCTTCCCTTAGCTATGCTCCAACACTTAATCCACACTTAGGGGAGGTCTTACTTGATCTCTGGGACCTTCCAAATGAGCCGTCAATGAACTCTTGATCCATTTTCCATATCCATCAGTGTTCAAGTGAGATCCTCTTCCAAATTTCAACAATTCTCCAGCTTCATTATCATCACCATCCACTTCCATTGGTCCAAGTTCCAATCCATGTGGTCTCTATCTGGATGGGCCCACAGTTGCCTTTTACCCATGATTTGGGTTCTTGGATTTACAATACGGGTTTTTGGACTAGGGTCATAGGGGATTTCACATTAGGGATTTGCAGGATTCGGTTCTTGGCCTCCTGCTCAAACTTGCTTAGCTTCAAAAAGTTGTTCTATCCCTGTGTGGGGCCTCTCGACCAAGTGATAGGGAAGTTGGGAGTGGATGGTGGTCAGACAGAGACAAACCTACGGTGCCACCCCTTGGTGTTTGTGGGAAGCTAGTGTTCCATTCCCAACAAAATTTCCATCCCATCCAAACTGAGAAGAGGTTCATTTGGACACATAGAACCAAAGATCTTTTCTTGTTTTTTGGCCATAAAAATCTCAAAATAATGGTAAGGAAGGAGCACTACTGACCTTCTTTTGAAGGTAAAATCCCCAAAAATAAATTATGTTTCTCGAGCTATTTAGGGCAAGCATCCCTAGACTCATTTGGAAATGGTTCAATATTTCTACAAAAACTGGAATGACAAGGAGTCGGAACCTACTATTGAAAGCATCTTCATACAAGAAAAATTCCAGAGGGGGAGAGGTTGGTGAGCTTGTTCTTGCTCGATGAGAACTTGAAGAAAAAATCAAGAGGAATTGAATATTGAGCATGAAGTTCATCTATATCATCTTTGATCATTTCTAAAGGATAAAATTTGGGGCAAGATGTGCTAGCCTAAAACTCAATATGAGTGGGTGTAAGAGGTTTATTTTGTTTTGTAGCAAGCTCTTCGGTGGAAAGACTATCTTTCCATCATTTTCTTTCCTCCTTGAAGTGAGCACGAGTGCTCAATTTTTGTTTTGACCGACCAGGAAGTGTTGTTGGTCGAGCATAGGAGTTCCACTTAGTCTCATGGGACTCATTTCCAGACATCTCCTTGACAGAGACAAACACAGAAAGTTCGGGGCTCCGATTACCCCTGTCTGACACTTCAATAGAATACTCCAAAGATTCACTTCTAGTACTCTCAGTAGACGAACCAAGAGGTCCATGATGTGCAAAGGATTTTGGAGGTTTAGAAACAAGGGTCTTCACACTTCTCCCTCCAACCATTTTGGTTCCCAGGGTAAATCTCAACAATGATTGTAGGCATAGGAACCTAAAGGACCCATAGGTAAAGGTAGGAAGAAAAGTACAAAAAATGCCCCCCCAAAAAAAAAAACACCATCACCAAAAGTATTCTAATAGTATAAATGGTGAAATAAAAAGAAAGAGGAGAGATTACTCATTGTTTTTGCTTCAAAAGCAAGGAAGAAGGCCTTGAAGTTGAGTTGCAAGGGACAAAAGGAGCTTGAAACCGTCTCTATTTTTTTTTCAATACATGAAGGAAGATGAAGAAGTGAGGAGGAAGAAAAAGAAATAAGTATTATATATGCCCTTCTGAGGTTTGTATCCAACACCAAGAAACTCCACATGGACATCTTTTGGGAGGCGTCTCTTTAGATCTAGTAAGATACCTTTTTGGTGGCCTTGATGAAGTGCATCCAATGGCTCATAATTAGAAACCTTGAAAATTCGAAACATCATTATGGCGCAAACTAACAATCGCGCTACGTGTTGCCCCCTAGTGCAAAAATAGGAGAACATGCTTCAATTATCACTCTCACGTTCCTTGCTTCGTCCACGCAGGAACATGGTCTACCCTGCCAAGATTTGTAGTCCTTGAATTTGAGCACAAAGCTTCATGACCAAGTGATGAGGGGGCTAGTGATATGGTCGACCTCTCAAATAGACCAACCAAGGTCGATTGAAATGGACCAGGCCATCCAGGTCCTAGTCGGATTAGGGACAACATATGACGTGCGCATTAAGTAATACACACCGGTAGAAATCAAACTAACCTTCCCTCACATTCCGGATAAGACTTCTGGTTGAATTAGGGAGTTAGGATTGATCATAGAGTTCAAGCCGGACTCAATTACTGCTACCCTTGAATGCCCTAAATCAGGCAATACCAGAAGTGCTCGGAGAGGCAAATTGTGTGGCTAAGTTAATGATCTAAAATCTATATAAGTCCACTACTTGGCCATAATCAGGTACACACACTTCTAGTGTTCAACTTAGTATCAAGAGCTTTGCAACTTGTTCTACTTCTTAAGTTATGGGCGTTCACTAACTTGATTGTGAGAGGCATTCCTCAACCAACTTGATCGAGCACGTGTTTTGTAGGTCAGATCGCTTGCATTGATGAACAAAGTTTTTTGAGCAACAGGTATTTCCCCTGCCTACTAAAATTTATTGTGGTGAACTATTTTTTTCTCTCTTTCCTTTCTTCTTTATTGGCAACTTCTACCACTTCTAGACCCTATTCTAGCACTAGCTCTATTGCTCAACCATTCTCAAAAGGAGATTTTCCTGATTTTGTTTCTTTCTGTTGAACTGCTACATATGATTTTCCTTATTTGAGAGATTTTGTTGCTTTCTACTGCACTACCTTAGGATTTTTTACAACAATAAGTTTCAACAAAAATTGGAAGAACTTCCACCAGTCTTCTTCAAGAGATTCAGTCTCCTAACGATGATTCTTCTAGTGATACATTCTAAAACATGGGTGCCTTGTACCAAGCTGGCAGCAATACAATCATAAGGAGTCACCTAGAAACAGAGACATTTATGAAGGAATCTCCACTCACATTGCACCCAGCAACTTGTGCAATGTAAGGGAAAGTGGGTGATCTTTGGGGGGGGGGGAGTTGGGAGTGGTGGTGGTTGCCGGTGGTACTGGAGTTTCTAGTGAGATATAGGAAGAAGATGGGTGAAGAGAGACCAAGGGTTGTTGGTACCTAAGTGAGTGAGAGAGCAATTTAGTAATTTGACAAAATAGAGGGATATCTTAGTAAATTGATCAGCAAAGTTTGAAAAAACTAACGGTCAAAGCTTTGAAAATTAATAGCGGGCAAGTTGGAGTTTCAAAAAACTGAAAATTGGGCAGTCTGAAAATTTTCCCACTTAAGTGGGCATTCAAGAATTTAAGCCTAACTTAGGTGGGCACCACGAAAAAACTATATTATTTTTGCTTTGTTAGAAATGTGTTGGTTCTTAAAATTAATTCTTGAAATGATGTTATAATGTGGAGATTGTTGATCTTTCTTGATATCTGGGGGGTGCAAGTTGGTGGCCTTAACCCGCATTATTCCACTCTGAGTCCAAATAAGGTCTAGGCTTAAGAGTTTGGCCTTGAGAGCGAGTTGGGTCAAACTATTTTGGCGTTGTCATAGGTGAGCGTGGGATTAGTGTTTGTCTCAGGTAGCCCATCCTGACTCGTCCATGATTTTGTGAATTTAGATTTAAAAGCAGACTAAGTTGTTGAAGTTTTATTTTGTACATCTAATTGAAATGTTATCACACCAAATCTAAGAATTTTTTTAATTTTTATTTTAAAACTAACAAAAATTTGGATTCTGGGAAGGTTCACTATTTGATTAGACATCTCATTTTCAATTTTGTTAGATATTTTATTATATTTGAGCTTTTTAAGATAGGGAGGGGACGGGCCAATCATGGATAGGGTACAAGGCAAATTAGCACTAGAGATAGAAGAAGGCCAACCCATCCCGTCTTGGCTCCATTGGGGACAAATAGGGATAAGGATGGGTTTAGCACGTGGTCAGGGAAGAATGTTAGGCCTTGAGTTAGGGTCAATGTTGGAGGGAGCTTAGTTATGAGCATTAAAGTTTGGGACTGGGTTTGAAAAAGTCAGGCCCAATCCCATTCTTGTTGCAGCCTAATTAGATGAAGTTGTATTTAGGGGTGTAAACGGATCATATTCGGATTGGATAGTGATACTATAGTATCCGTATCTTATTATATTATGATGGATTTGGTAACATTCTTATCGGTTTTCGGAAGGATTCGGTCGAATATAGACGATAGTCAGTAGTTATTTTTTAAAATAAATTCTTCTACACGAGTATGAATACAAATTGAATAATTCTTCTATATGGATATGAATACATATTGAATATAAGTTTTTTATTGCTGGTTGACAACTTCACCATTTTAGTTGAGAGGGTTAGGTTTGGAATTTAAGAATTTAACAACGTTTGTATTTATTTAGTAGAAAATCTAGAATTTTTTTTCACAAATCTGAAGTAAAAAATTTATAAAATAAGCAACTTAATTGGATAATTCTATAATGGGGGGAAATGGTCTGCAACTTATTAGTTATCGTGCGGGCTCGGATTCTCCTAAACGAATATGAATACGAACCCAGAATAATCCCTTGCAAATAATTTTTGCCAAATTGAAAATGACTAAATCCGCATCTCCAGTGCTGTGTGCCAAAGGGGGACCATTCCAGGAGTTCGGGGCACACAAAGACAGACTGAGGACAAAGATAGATGGTAGAGTACATATTTTAGATATTTTGCTCTGTGACATAAGATGAAACGTGTCACTTCTTCTTGCCAGAATTTCAGGGTTAGTTAGAGAAAGGCTGATCGGGGAGATAAGTCTCAGTCTTAGCTTTTAATGAATGTGATTGTGCGTGAGACAGAAAAACTGTGGATGTGTTGGAAATATTAATATATTGTTAGCTGAGTGCCTGTGAAAATATCTTTGTGAGTTTAGGATAAGATGTGCTTATGGTGCAACTGATTCCTTGAAATCACGAATCTACCAAACAACCCAATATCTTAGCCGAAAGGAAACACTATAGCGAGTAATGTTACATACAAGGAATATCCAATTAACCTCTGAGCTCCTTCCATTGGTATTTGGCACCGACTACCTGGGTGAGCTTCATGCACATTATCTCTGCTGAGCTAGCTACACGAGAAAACTCACTCAAATTGCAACCCAAAATCAAGGAAAGCAAAATGACAATTGCAACTTGCTGTCTATTGTAGTTGAGAAGTTAAAAAAAACTGCCAAGTTGAGAGCTAACAATACTCAAACATTAGTTTAACTGGATATACTTAATGCTGGTTCTCTTGAATTAGTGTTCTTCGTGCTCTGATAGTGGTAGGGTTTTAACTTGATTTTTGAGAATTTTTTTACTTTATCATCATCATTCACAAATCTCATCAAGTATTCACAAAATGTACAATGTCCACCCATCCATTCTCTCTCTCACACACATACTCTCTCACTCTACCTCCTGAAATTGAGGAAGAAAGATCTCATTTGCTTCTTCAATCCAAAGTTCCCAGTCTGATCTTTCTCTAATAAACTAACCAACCAAAAGCTGGTCGCCACATTTAATTGGACCCAGCGTTCTGCTTGGTGTTGGAGTTGCTGCCCCAGATGCAGCAAAGACACCTCTATTCCTCTTACGAGATATGACTCTATCTAAAAGCAATGACGAAGAAGACGAAGAAGAAGACGAAGAAGAAGAAGAATAAACAGTCTTGGAGTTCACAGAAACCTGGTCAGAATCAGATGAGCAGAGTCGAATCGGAAAATTTAAAAGGGCTCGGGGACCACGAATCCTGTAAGCTGCTCGATCGTAAGCCATCGCAGCATCTTCAGCTGATTCAAATGTCCCAAGCCAGAGTCGCGCACCATTCTTCGCCGGATCTCTGATCTCCGCTGCAAATTTCCCCCACGGACGTTGCCTTACGCCTCTGTAATGCTTCTTCCCCTTCTTCTTCGACGTTGAATCCTCCGACGATGCCGATACGTCCAAGCCTGTCATCGTCGTCATATCAGTCAACGAACCACCACCACCGCTGCTGTTGGTGGTATTTGTTGATTCTTCTTCGGAGAGTGATGGAATCCATCCATCACAGACAGCATCGTAGAGGACAGCGTAGACCACCATATCCTCCGAATCATCGACGTTTAACGGTAGATCTCCCCAGTTTTCTGTCAAGCAAGGGAAGAGAGTGCTGGAAAAATTACTCCTCATACAAGAAGACAGAGGATCAGCATCACCAGAGTAGTGGCTCTTCGACCGAGTCGCAGATTCCGATTCGTCAATTAAATGTCTTCGAATCGATTCAAGAAGGGCGAAATCCGATCCTTCGTAATTAAGCCCTAACATTTCTACCCTCTCTCTTAGTCGCTCGAAAATATCCAACTCGAGCAGAGTTGCGCTGGATGGCTCAGTGTTTTATACTGAGGAAGGGAAGACCACCCGTCCCTCTAGCTCTGTAGATATCCAAGTGCCAGCGTGGAGCGTGGAGAGGTTTGGATCCTTACCTAAACAGGGTTGCACGTTATTTTACCAAAATAGACTTGGGTTCGAGATGGATATGGACGTGACTCTGAGTATGTCGGTTGGTTTCCTAATTTATGTTTGGGTACCCCTACGGCCTCCCCTATAATGATGTCATTTCTGTAAAAGCCTCGTCAGCAGATTCGGCATTGTTTTCTTCTTTATTTTGTCTTCGCCCAACGAAGATTCGAATTTTATGGTAATGGAGGGGACAAAGCATATGGGGTCCACACAAGAGACGTGAGTGGTCATTTGAAAAGCAAGTGGCTTGGTTTGGCCTGCCGATGGAGTGTGGATCATCTCCTGTCTTTGCTCCTCCTCTAACGGTTTTATAACCATAAATACATGGGGTCATATGTAAAAAAATGAGATCCATTATCGATATTCTGTGGCCCTTGTAGTCTATGGTGGAGAAGCTATGGGGAGCACTCTCTACTCAGTTCGGATCAGCGACCTGGACGCAGACCTACTGGTTTTTGTGGTCAGGAAGCCATCCGATGGGGAGATGATCCGGATTCCTCTCTACTCCCCTTTAGGGGTAAGGATCCATCTTTGCCACGATGGTGGAGTTGATAAGTGTAGATTGGAGCACTCTATGCTTCTTAATGATGTTATAATCACAAATCTTGTGGGGGCCACAGTTAAAAAATAATAAAATATAAAATAAAAGAATCCATCATCTAAATTCTATGGACCCCTGTAATTTGTGGCCAATAGCCGTCAGGCGAGCACACTCCTTTGTGAGCGAGTTGATTTGGACTTGGGGTTGATGACGTGTACAAAAAACAGAGAGCGAAGAAGATATTTTGGGAGACGGTGATGTACGGGCACATTGACCTACAGGCAATCGGAAATTAACATTGATTGGTTCTGGGTTAGGAATTTGGACTTCCAGCCCGTGGATGGGGCCCTGGATAGAAGATCCGGATTATGGGATAGGACCTCATACCTGTTGATTACGATTAAGAAATGACAGGGTGGTGGGCCCATAAATGCTTAGTGCCATTATCTTTGCCACCTAATAATCAAAATTATTCACTTATTTATTTATTTTTTTATCCGCTTATCCCTCCTCTTGTCGTTATTGCCGACTCTGGATTTCTTCCCGTTTAGGGTAGGGATTTGTTGTAAAAAAATAAAAAAATAAAAAAAGAAAGAAAAAGCGAAGGGGTTTGTATTCCTTAATGCCTTTCGACAATATAATAGTATATGACTGTAGCCAATGATGGATTAGTAAAGCGATTTAAAGGCCCAATCTTCTTAGGGGAGGTCTTGAATTCACATCCATTTGGCGGCATTAATTATATAAAAGCTCTCTTGAGTATATGACTGAACGCTAACATAATAATCAAAGGTAAGACTCTTGATGCGTCACTATTTAATGACTTAGAATTACAACAGAATCGGCTTGGACTGAATTCCCGCTCGCCCTAATATTAAATGAACTTCTTGGCTAATTAAGAGTATTATAACTCACCTCTTTGTGCTTCAATGGTACTGGCTAGTCAATCAGTGACTACATTGTTACCCATTGAACCTTATTCCAGGGATTTCCTATCACATAGGTTGGGTTTCCATCACCTGGACTTATGAATCATGAGCCTTAACACTATTATCTTAGATGTAGTTTGAACAACTTTAGTATTTCGTGCTTTGTAAACATCAGCCACATTCTCTTCTGACTTAATATAGTCAAGAGCAATGATACCATTCTTATATATATATTATCGTACTAGGTTGTGCCTCTTTTGAGGAATCGGTTCTCATTCATTCTTAGAAGAGTGCTCAATATTAATGGAGTTGTTAAGAACTTCTCATTAATATAACCATACTTTGTTAGTAGATTCTCTTCATAATGGGCTTGAAGTTGAAGTATTTCATTTTCTCTTCTAAGTATCTTGATCCCTAAAATCACATCAGCCTTACCCATGTCTTTAATATCAAAATCAAACATTTTCATTACTAAAAGAAAAAAAACTTAGACATTTAAAAAGCCTTAATTAATTTTATAATATTAAGACTAGTTCCCATTATAAACATATCATTCACATATAGGATAACAAGAATATCTTTATTACGATGAAACTTGGTATAAACATACCAATCGGTATCATTAATATGAAACTCATTGATAACAAATATTCCGTGCCATTGTCTAGAGCTGGTTTAATCCATATAAAGACAGGACCAATTTATAGACTTTACACTCTTGCCCTTTAACAATGCAACCTTCTGGTTATTTGATATATATTTCTTCTTAAGTGATTTTCATCAATTGGTTCTTGTCACTAGATTTAGGGGTTTTTCTTTTCTTTACTTTTTTGGTAACGAACTAATATCATTAATTATAGAAGTACTAGTTAAAGATTTATTTTTCATCAAAGGAAATACATGCTCAATGGGTATAACATCTCTAAAATCAAACAATAGTATGAGCATCAAAATTACCATCAGGTTTTAAAGCTAAAATTTATAAGCAACATTATTTTAAACATAGCCACTTAAGGTCATCGAAATTTGCATGGAGATCCCCCACAATTCCTCATATATATATCTTTCATTATTTCCTTAGCCTTATGCATTTTGATATGTCATTCTTATAAAGCCATGATAATTTATAAGAATAATCCTACCTATGCATGTTTCCACATCTCGTTTCAAGAGTAATCATTTTAAGAGTAATGATTGAGTGACACGAAAATAGTTAATATATATAACCCCTCACAATTTGGGTTCACTACGTCCTTCATAGATAAGCCATAACAACCACAAAAAGCTAAAAGATTGGATTACATGTGTAGTACTATGTATATTAATATAATTAATTGGTTTAAACATGGACACCATGAAACATTTATAAAATTATGATTCAATATAACATTTAGAACCAAGTACTAAAATTTTTATCAATGTAATGGGAATGTGACACTCAAGCCAGTTTTCTAAGAGTTTAGATATCCCAAACAAATCAAGGGATAATAGACTATTAAGTGAAAGGAATTTCTGATCTCACTGTGGGATCATGTGATATTTACATTAGAATAAGATAATAAATCATAAGGAAAAATCCTATGTAACTACATGCAATACATATGGTCTCTAATCCCTAAAACCCTCCCCCAAAGTCAAAGGTCCTTCAAGAACTTTAAGTTTGGATTGAAAGAAGATATTTGAAGCAAGTGGGAGAGAGACCTTTGATAAGGATGTCAGGTAGTGGCTCGCTGGTAGAAACATAGTGAACCAAAAGATCATTCTTAGCAACTTTGTCGCAAACAAAATGAAAATCAACTTCTATATACAAGCATGAAAAACCAAATTTGTAGACAAGCAAGTGGAACCAATATTATCATACTAGAGACGAGGTGAAGTAGGCTGAGAAATCCCAAGCTCCCAGTTAACAAGGATTGTATCCAAGTCAACTCTATCGTAGCAAGAGCAAGTGCTTGATACTCACTTTCCATACTAGACTGAGCAACAATCATCTGCTTGCGAGATTGCCAAGAACAAGATTGGCTCCAAGATAAATGAGGTCACCCCCATGTGATTTTCTATCATCAAGGCATCCAGTGCATCACAATGTGCATCCAATGTAGTAGAGGATGATGGTGAAATATGTAGACCATATAGAACAGTGCCTTTCAAGTAGCATAATAGGCATTTCAAAGCCATCCAATCCTCAGTGGTGCAAATAGAAACTAACAAAGCTTGTTGACGGAGTAAATAAATTTGGTCAGGTAAGTGTAACATATTGTAGTCCACCAACGAGACTATGATATAAGGAGAAGAAGTCAAGTGGGAAGATGATGCCCTAGGTGTAGAGCTTGGCTTGGCCTTAAGTAGATCAACATGCTCAAGTAAACCATACACATACTTTTGTTGAGATAAGAGAATACCAAAAGGCATAGGAACTAACTCCATCCCAAAAAAATATCGAGCGACACCAAGATCCTTTAAGGCAATTTGGAAGAGAGATACGTAATGCGATCATCAATAGAAATAGATGACGGCCCAATGATGAGAATATCATCAATATACATTAATACATAAAGAGATGCAGTGTCATGGTGTCAAACAAAAAGTGATGAATTAGTCAAAACCAAAACAAAGTAAAAATTTGCTAAGGCACTGAAACAAGCCCATGGTGCTTGTTTAAGACCATATAGAGAACATTGGAGCTTGCATACAAGAGATGAAAATTGGGGATCTATATACCTTGGGGGTTGTTGCATATACACATCCTCTGATGAAGTGTCATGTAAAAAGGCGTTGTTGACGACAAGTTGTCTGACCAACCAGTTAGAGGACACAACCAATGCAAGAATAATGCAAATGGTCATCGGTTTAACCACCGGACTAAAAGTCTCATCATAGTCCGTCCCGTATTCTTGGGTATACCCTTTGGCAACCAAGCATGCCTTATAACACTCTATCGAACTGTTAGATTTCCTCTTAATCCAAAATAGCCATTTGCAACCAATCACATAACGGTCCGATGGTGGAGGAGGGAATAAAAATTCAAATGTGATTGGCCAACAAGGCATTGAATTCAGTGTCCATGGCTTGAGCCAAGTAGCAGATTTAGAGGCTTGACTAAAGCAAGTAGGTTCGATATCACTAGGGCCAGCAACTACTAAGGCAAGAGGCAAGAGGCAAGGGATGCCATGTAACAAAATAGCTCGTTGGAGTTTTTGGAATCCGTGTCCCATCCTGAGAATGAGTACCATATGGTGAACTCTAGAACCACTAATCCCCACCACACTCTGCTAAATAATTGAATCAGACGTGCCCTATTGGCTAAGTAGTCCACAAGACTATTAAGATGCTTAGGAATAAACTGAAAATAAACACAAGTTAAATCGCGGTAGCAATGAGTTTAATCTCACACAAGAGACCCATACATAATCAATCTAAGAAGATAGAAGAATCCCGTAAAGCTAAAATCGCATAATGACAATCCGAATTTACTTGGATTGTAGAAACTCCTAGAGAAGATGTTAGAAGAAAACCATCACGGATGGCCTCCAATTCCATCATCAAAGCCGATTGGGCTGAACTGAACTTGCATTGTACAGCCAAAAGAACACTTGCTAAATCCCAAAGTAAGCAGCTTTTCCCTCTTGAAGAAGATTTTTCTCCTAAGAACCGTCAACATACAATTGGAAGAGGTCAGTGCCTTCTCCCATTTCCAGATTTGTTGTAGCATGGCTCAATTCAAAATAAGGATCCAAACAAACATGGAGTTGGATCTCTATAAACAAAGAATAATAAGAGTGTATGGTATGAATAATCAAAGGCTTTATGTGTCTAAATAAAGCAACATTTCTAGACTTCCAAATACACCAAAGCATAACATTCCAAATTTAATCTACTGTATGCTTATCATCTACATCCTTAAAATGATGAGCAATAAAATCCATCCAACCAAAAAGTGAGTCACCTAAAAAGTTTGTTGAATCAATTTGAAAGGAGGATAAATGCCAACATTCCTTAGCATGATCACAAAAACATAAAGCATGACTCACAATTTCATTACCAACACCACAAATTAAACAAAGGAGGGGGGGGGGGGTTGGAGCTACCTCTAAGAAATAAAGAATTACCAATAGCCAATGCATCATGAGAGGAGCATCACAAAAAATGTTTAATTGTAGGGAGGGTATCTATGTTCCAAATCTTATTCTAGTATGAATATATAGTTGAGGATATTGCAACATTACCATGGGAGTCTGTCATTGTCATACATTGGTAGTAGACTGACTTTACATTGAACAAATTATGTTTAGTTTTATACCAAATCCAAGAATCATTTGTAGAGGGGGAAAGGATTGGGATAGATGTTATAGCTGTCACTTAAAAAGTAAATTCAATAAAGATAGATTCCATTGAAGGTCTAGCCATATTATAAGCTCATGGACCAGTCTAGGGCTCCCAAGCCAAAGATGGGGTAGCAATGCACTTGAGGGAAAAGGAAGGGATCCAAGGGTCTTTATAGATATCAATATTTAGTCCATTTCTCACTTGTTTTAAATGTCTTCTTTTAGGACACACCTACTCATAAGCACACTTCTCCAACCCCAAGAGCATGACGTAGGGATTTCCACTTCCAAAAGAGATATCTCTCTGGTGTATTTTATTGTCATGGCTCTAACCATAATGAGTCTAGAGATCTTAAAAATCTCCAACTTTGTTTGGCAAGTAGGGCCTTATTGAAGCAATTAACATAATGGAAACCTAGGCCACCTTCTCGGTTGCTTCTACATAAGATATCCCAACTAATCCAATTAATGTCTCTACCCTAGTCATTCTTCCACCAAAATTGCTTAATTATTTGAGTCGTTTTCTCACATAATTCTCTTGGAATCATAAAACAAGACATAACATAGATTGGAAGGGCAAAGACAACCACCTTGATGAAGACTTCTTTTCCTGTATGAGAAAGAAGTTTCCCTTTCCAGCCCACCAATTTAGATGCCAGCCTATTCAGGATGAAGAAAAAAGTTTGGTTTTTCGATTTACCTATTGAAGATGGTAAACCAAAGTAAGTATTATGAGACTGTACATCCCTTAAATTCAAAATGTAAGCAATACCAACTTTGATGTTATCTAGAGTCTTTGAGTTGAATAAGACTGTAGATTTGGTTGGGTTAATATGGAACCTAGACACCTGTTCATATTCTTGCAAAAAATGGTGTGAATTTGGGAAGCACAGGTAATCGAAGTAAGAGCAAATGACATATACTCATCAGCAAAAAATATGTGGTTAATTTCAAGGGCATGATAAATAATTTTTATTCCTGGCAATCTAGGCATTCCATGGTAAAAGTGATTTGTTAACAGGCAAAGAACCAACGTTAGAATCAAAAGAATTATCCACAAACAGTCCGTTCCCTAGGTACAGTCCCATTATGATTTATTATAGACCCACACAAATTTGAATCATCAATACTTGGTCCATGAGAAATAGAAATGTCAAGTAGTTGAGAGGCCCCCATTAGACGCTCCATGCACCAGCCCACCTTGTTTTTGTGATCCTTAAAAACGATGAACACCATGTTCTTGAAGCCCATTAGTAAGAGGCCCATTAGAAGAAAGACACATGAGATGAACTAAGTTGTCCATGAGTAGTAGGTACATCCGTACATGAAATCCATCCAAAACATTACCAATCTGCCCATTTGAAGAGTCAAGATGCAGCCCATTTGCACAAATAACATGTGGCCCATATGAACAACCATTATGTGGCCCATTTGAATAATCAACATGCAGTCCAATTGAGCAAGCAGTAGGTGACCCAGCAGCACCACAAGTCAGATTAGGATGCAAAGAAACCGTACCAATAGTATTCACAGTTTCAAAATGCAAAACATGTCTATCAGGTGTAACAGTGCCATGCTGTGCAGAGTTATTAGCGACAGTAGTTGTCCCAACATCAAGCTCAAAAGAGGTATGAATCAAATCTGGGGCAAAAATAACCAAAGGAGTAGAAGAGAGAGAAGAAACGTACAGTAGCAAAAGAAGGGGAAGATTTAAAACGAATATGTTTAAACACTGATAACCATCATATAAGTTGAGTTCCTCTTCGGTTCTGGTAGGCGAAAGTTGGGCTCTGAGGATGGGTCTTCTTGAGCTTATTAAAGCTGGGCATTGTCAAGTTATTCTCGAGTCCGATTGTGAGGAATTGACAAACTGCCTCCTTAACCCCTCCTTCTGTGCTCCGGCCAATATATCCAACATTGTCGAGGATATTAAAGTTTTTCTTAGCGGGCTTGACTCTTTCGTTTTAGAGCCCATTTCTAGGGCGGCAAACTGTGTTGCTGATGCTCTAGCTAGGAAGGCATCATCTGTGGCAAGCATGATGATTTGGCCTAATTCCATTACGTGACTTCTTGATCTTTGTAATCAGGACGTCATTAATCCTTGCCTGATTCAATGAAAGTCTTTTACCAAAAAAAAAAAAAAGATATCCATCATATCTGGGACTGTACGTCTGTACCCATTGAATACACATGCAGCAGACAAAAATGTAGTTTATGATGATTATATAACAGGTACAGCCACACTCAAGAAGAAAACCATAAACGGGTGTAATGAAAAACTTTATGGAAAGGAGAGTCAAAGTTCAAAGCAGCAAATGAAAGCCTATTTGAATGCATCTCCCCAAAAGAGAGGAAGGAGGCCTGAGTAGGCTAATAAGGAGAGTCCCATACTCCCATCCCATGTCAACAATTTGATGATGTTTCCGCTCTTATTTTCCATTCTATTCAGAGGTATATGGCAGGACATGCTTTGATGAATTCTTCATTTTTGAAGAAAAACAGAGAAGCTTCTAAACTCCCCTCCCCACTCATTGAAAATTTTTAATAGAAGAAGAGAATTGGTTCCTTACATGAGCCTTAGGGGGTGTTTGGTTCCGCAATTCCCTGGAATCCGCTTTTGTAGGGAATCATGAGTCTGTGGAATTAGGTTCTGTAGAATCATATTCATAAAAAAATATTGTTTGGTTACCCTGATTCTGGAAAGTGAAACTGTCTGAATCTTTCACTATAATGGTGATTCTATGGGAATCATCCATATTTATACTTAGGGTTGAATTAGGTGAGTCTGTTTGGAAACCACCTCAAGAGGTGGTTCCAGTGGATTCAGTTTTTTAGTGTAAATTGTGGATTCCAGGTGATTCTTGAAGAATTTGGATTCCGACTCAACGTGTGAACCAAACGATTTATTTTATTGGAGTCATGATTCCCTAGAATATGATTCCAGGGAATTGCAGAACCAAACGCCCCCTTAAGATTTTAAAAATATGGAGTGCGTTTGATTTTTGAGCTACAGCATGAATCCAAGTGAAATGAGTAAATGTCATCCAGAACAAACACAATAACGATGCACTTCATTCGAAATGACATGACCAGGCCCCCAAAGATCAAAATATATCAATTCAAGTGGTGCTGTATGTTTGTGAAATTAAAAGTAACCGCAAGCGCACGGTATCGTGTAGCTAACGGGTCGATCTCGAGGAGATATGCCACTTTAGAATTAAGTTCTTAATGATAATGCGAGAGTGGAATGATTCAATTTTTGTAAACTAATCAACTAAACTAAACGATCCTAATCCATACATTTAATGCAATTGAATTGAAACGAAAAATAAAACTAACACAATCAATGCATAAATAAAAGACAGGAAAAACATGCGAACAATAAAAATAAAAGGAAAAGGGAAGTGATCCGAGTGTCAGCTCTGGATCAAGGGAAAGGGAGTATAATAATAATGACTTGATCAAGGGAAGGGGAGTATAATAACAATGACTTTGACCGTGGACCCTTTGCCGTAGCTTATAGTCCACCGATCGGGGGAATGTATATTAGAGAAAAAGAAATTGCAGAAAAGAAATAATCAAAGCAATAAAAGGAAAGGAAACCTTAACCAAAGAGAGGCATGGCTGTAGGCATCTCTGATTAAGGACCCAAGGGAAGGGAGAACAATAAATAAATGTTGAAAGTAAATTGTAGAAAGTAAATAACAGAAAGTAAATTGCAGAAAGTAAAATTGAAACCTTAACCAAAGAGAGGCACGACTGTAGGCATCTCTGATCAAGGATCCAAGGGAAGGGAGAACAATAAATAAATGCTGAAAGTAAATCCTAAATTAAGAATATGGAGGGGTAGATAGAAGCGGGAATGGAGGGAGGAGAGAAGATTAATAAAGAAGGTTACTTACTTGTGAATTGAACGATTCGAATCTCAACCAACCTTAACAATCAGACCTAGATCTAGAATGATCTAAAACTGCAATTGCTAGACCCAAAGAAAAACGAATCTAAAAACTTGAAACTTGAACTTGAATTGCATTACATAAAAAAAAAAAAAAATAAACCTAAACATTCAATCTATAAATTAAAATCTCACAAATGCAAGCAAAGAAAACTAAAGAAAGCCTAAATAAACCAAAGAGAAAAGAAAATGTGCTTCTCCTAAGCTCTAGAACACGTTCTCCTTTGATGGAGTATCCTCTCATTTTATAGAGTTTACATGAGATATGAATCTTGACAAAATTTGAATAAAACTTAGGGTTCCTATTTGACTCACCCAATTAGGGTTTTGACGTACTAATCGGACAAACTTAGAGAAATCAGATGTATAATTCCACCGTTGGATTTGCGTTTTAAGAAGTCGTGAAGCACTCCTCCAAAAATCAGCATGATCGGACACCGGATGACCATTCGATGAAGGGCTTGATCGAAACTAGACAGAGACATTCGAACGGGATTTTTGCCTTTTTCTTCTCTAAATATAATTCTTTTTCTCTTTCTCTTTCTTTAATCAAATCCCAAATAGGAAATAAGATATTGAAGTATGCAATGACTCTTTTCTCCATTTGGACTCTCTCAATAATATCTCTGTAGATTTGATTGATAATTTATAATCTCAGCCGTAGATCAAATTTGTCTCTTTATCTCTTCAATATTTCAGAGTTGGCCCATAATCACATCTCTAGCCCATCATGCTCCAAATCAGGCCCATTTTCGCATTTGAGAATTTGAATGGACCTCTTGACGTGTAAAATTGCATGATTCATGCCCAAAACTCCAAATATTTGCTTAAATATTGAAAAGTCCTAAAATCTGCAAAAACAACATAAAACCCAAGGTAGCTCCGCTCTAATTGTGTAAAACATGCTTTATATGCCCTAAGATTTCACACATAAATGTGCTCATCACTGTAGCATGCATATCATAGATGAAATGACAACTTATATGACTTCCCTAACTGGCAAGATGAGCATTTAGATGCCGATTTAACATGCATAGAAGGGAAACTAAACTGATTGATAAGTCTACTTATGGTTGAGTAATTTGCATGACCAAGCCAAGCATGCCATAAGTCTGGTGAAGTTCGAATAGTTGATAAAGCTAGAACTGAATTGGAAGAATGCAGCTCCATAGGTAGGAGTGTAGACTCCATGTTCAACATGTCAGGTGTGGAGGACATGACCCGAGTAACAATCCTTAATATGAAAGCAATCGGCATGAAACTCAAAAGTTATCAACAACAAACTTATCCACAAAGAGAAGATTGTGTATTGCCGAAGGAACATGTAGAACATCATTGAGTTTGAAGGTATTATCATCAACAAATCACCAATATTTAAAATTGATACACCATATCCATCGCCAATACACATAGTGTCTGAACCAAGAAACTCATTAGGAGAACTGATATTACCAAAATCTGAGGTAAGATGATGGGATGCTCTGGATTCAAGTAGCCAATTCACAACAGAAGATGAACAAGCCACATTATCCTGAGGAGAAGGCATCCAATAGTGGGCAGCAATAGTAGGCCAAGCTAAAATGTAGGAAAATGAGCATTCACAGCAGAGGAGTTTTGTTGGTAGCAGAACTTGGCATTGTGCCTAGGCCTATCACACAGTTGACAGGATAGAGTTGAGCCAAATATCTCCATGACACCCTCCCTAAAAATACCCTCTACCACCAGATATACCATGAGATCGAGCACCGAAGGATTGCCTTGAAGATGTAGAGATAATTCTGGAGTTTTGAGGATTGGAGGGAGGAAGATGAAATTGAAGCAGAGGCCATATGTGCTATGATGTTAGTTAAGTCTTGAAAAGTGGCAGAGAGGCGCATCTCCTCACACTAAAGTAGTCAGGCCATGAAGATCGGCAACTTTAGTTGGAGAATCTCGAGTAGTGATTGAGGTGACAAACGCCTAATAATCCATTCATAAACCACCAAGTGTGTAGAGAACTAGATCTCAATCAGACAGAGGTTGAGAGGCATGGGCAAGATTTTTTTTCCGCTAAAAGGGTCATTTGTATAAGAAAAGCGAAAAGAAAAATAACAAACATACTATCAAAGTGCCATCCCTCAAACCCGCAACATCAGTTGCCCCAAAATACACCCAACCTCACTAGATCCAACTCACATAATCATAGATAATGAATCAAAATCTGAAACGAGAGTGACCAACAACCTCTAAATCAAGTTCACTCCTTATCAATGCTATCCAGGGTATATTAACATCAGTTTTCTCTAACCTTCTTATTTTTCCTTGGGCGACCAGGCTTACGACGAAGGGAGCCACCCTCCACTTGATCAGGAAGAGAGCTTGAAGGAAGAACTACTTCCAAAAGCTGCTGCTCATCCATATTGGAGTGAACGACCAAAGAAGAGCCTTTCAAACTATCCGAATTTTGTTGGGCCCCACACAACCCACTTGATGCTCAACCGAATTTTTCTGGACCAATAGATCATTAATTCCATCCGAATTTTGTTGGGACTCACATGGTCCCACATGATGCTCAACCAACTGATCATTATCTCTATTTAAATTTCATTGGGTCCCACTTGTTCCAGCAAAGCAATCCACGCTACTTGAAGGAGTTGTAACCAACTTCGAATTCAATTCTGAATTTTTCTTGGCCAACAAATCATTATCTCCAACCAAAATTTGCTGGGCCCCACTTGTTCCAGCAGAGTAGTCCACGCTACTTGAAGGAGTTGTATCCAAATTCGAATTCAATTACGAAATTTGTTTGGCCAACTGATCATTATCTTAAACTGAATTTTGTTGGGCCCCACATGGTCCCACTTGATGCTCAACCAACTGATCATTAACTCCATTCAAATTTTGTTGGGCCCCACTTGTTCAAACAAAGCAGTCCACTCTATTGAATTTGCAAAGGATCCGTTCCAAGAGAGAGAGAGAGAAAGATCAGGGGAGGAACTCTTACCTAACACAACTACCACCTCAAAAGGAACCACTCTATTGGATTTGACTTTTGAATTCAAATTAGAAATTGAATCAACCGAATCTTCATTGGATGAATCTGCCGAATCCTCCAAACCTACCTCCTCTAAAGCCACATGGATGGGTTGTTGAAGTGAACAAGGAGTCTGCATTTGCACACCTACATTAGGAATCCCATCCACAGTAGGAATTTCTGCTGGAATGCTTGAAGGCTGCACCTTTTGAAGAAAACTAAAAACTCGAACAGTCCCTGGTTCAAGCACTCGATCTGAACCTCATTCACACGAACAACATCAACCTCCAATTCGATCAAAACTCTAGCATAGTGACCAACAGAAACTTGATGAGTACGTTTATCAAGAGAAATAGGGCGACCCACAGACTTTGCAATCGAAAGAAGCACTTTCTCATGCCAATACTCAAGAGGTAAATCAGGGAAATGAACCTAGACCAACTTACCTGCAGGTTGAGGAGAATGGATATTAAAATCTGGCTGCCATCGCTGAAATGAATGTATTGATTACCCGCATTCTAGAATCCTCTACGCCACACCTCAGTCATATTTGCCTCACTATGAAACTGAAAGAAAATAAACCCTTTCCCCAAGGAATGCAAGATCACCCCCTTAGACAATTTTCAAGCGCCCTTAGCAATCGCTCGCAATTCATCCATGGTTGTGATGCGAAAATTTTCCGGTCCAATCAAAGAAAATCGGAATTGATTTCGTTGTAATTCATATTCCTATTGTGGGATTACAATCCTACAAAACTTTCCGCTTGTATAGGAGAAGGGAGGGAATCAATCTCAGGTAGCACCGAGGTCCCCACGATTCTTGCATAAGAATTTTTTTCCACCTGCAGTGGAATCAACACCATTGACAGGCACTTTAGGAGGCTTCAACCGCAAAAAGATAGATTCCCTAGGCACCCCCGAATTCCCTCGAGCTTTGCTCTCCTTCATATTTCCTCACCATCAATCTTGATCTCAAAATGAAATTGCACCAGCCGGGAAATGCATTAATTGGAGATGCGTAAAAAAATAAAATAAAGTAAAATAAATAAAAAATAAAAAAAGGCAGAGAAAATATGAATGGTGTGAACCCATTGCAACAACTATGTAGCCATTGAGTCAAGGCCCTTGCAAATGGTGTGAAGTTGCATCCTCAACTGCAAGATCCTTGCTTGTGAAGAATAAGCATAGATTGAAGACAGTGCTTGCCATACTTCTGTATGAGGTTTAAAGTCCCACAATTTGAGCATGAACTGAATCAATCGCGGAAGACAAAAGCCAGCTTAATAAAACTCGATCTTGATATTGCCAAGAAAGATAGGCAGGATTAGCTACTGGAGATGATGAAGTTGGATCCAAGAAAGGTGCAAGACTAGGATTTGTTCCATCTACAAAGCCCATGAATCTAAAGCTGTTAGATGCCATGAATTAGGGTTAGAGAGAATGTGATCTCTGCAACCTACGTCTATGAGAATGTGATTTGCTTCCTTGAGTTTTACTATAGCATGACTTACATATATATGGATACAAGAGTCTTTGTTCAACAATAGTCTAGGACTCTTGTTTTGGAGTTTGATTTATATAGGGTTGGTATTAGGATTTACATAGATTGGGTTTCCTATGTGTTTGAGTGCAACTCTGAGTCTGATCTTGTTGTTGAGATGATGTAACCTTCTGCAGACCTTGTGGTGTTTGAAATGAAGTCAAATTCTTGAAGAGATAATGAGAACTTGAAGAGGTTGATTCGGGTAGGACTTTAGATGAGCTTCCAATTGAGTCCTTCACGCATGGAGGATTGATGGTCTAAAGCAACCCTAGATTCAGCTAGGCTTGGATGAGATGGTTCAATCTTATTTGTTGAGTACAAAAAATCATTATTATCCTTAACATGCCCCCTCAAAGTCAAGGATGTAGATGAGACCTTGAGGTTGGACAAAAGAGTATTGAACCATTGATGCTACAAAGGCTTCGTGAAGATATCTACAAGTTGATCCTTAATAGATAGATACCGAACTTGGAGATCCCCCTTGGCAACCTTATCTTGAGCAAAATGAAAGTCAATATCCATGTGTTTAGTACGTGCATGGAAGACAAGATTGGCAGTAAGATATGTGGCCCCCACATTATCACACCAAAGAATAGGAGCAGAAGTCAGATAAACCATTAACTCTTTTAACAAAGATTGTAACCAAGTGATCTCAGTAGCCGCATTAGCTAGGGCTCAATGTTCAGCCTCGATACTAAAGCGAGACATAGTTTGTTTCTTCTTAGAACTCAAGAGATAAGATTGCAGCCTAAAAGATAGCATAGCCACCAGTATATTTTTTTATCATAAGAGAAACCAACCCAATCAATGTCAGAAAATGCCAATAAAGAATTTGGAGATCGGCGATGAATAAAAATGCCATTAGAAGAAGTTCCTTTGAAATAGCGTAAGATGCAGTTAACGGCAGACCAATGATTTAACAGTGGAAGAGTGCATGAATTAACAAATTTATTGACTGCAAATTGAATACCATGGCGATTCATAGTTGCATACTAAAGAGCATTGACGATGCTCTGATTTAGAGTAGGATCTGCCATTAATTCCCCTGTAAACTTACTAAGTTTGTCAGTGGTGGAGGCCAGAGTAGAAACAGGCTTGCAATTAGACATATTTCCCCTCTTAAGAAAATCTTGAATATACTGATGTTGAGGGAGATGAAGTCCATCATGAAATCTAGTGACAGACATGCCCAAAAAATAATGAGCAGAGCCCAAATCTTTTAGGAAAAAAATAGAGCCAATATCACTGAGAAACCATGCCAATAAAGCGTCAGGACTGCTAGTCATAATAACTTCATCAACAAATGCCAGAATAAACATAGTGCCAGTAGATCCACGAAAAATAAGTAAAAAAGTTTCAGTTTTAGAGCCAATAAACTCATATTCAACAAGAAAGGAGCTAAGCCAGTCAAATCTAGTACGGGTATCCTCTTTTAAATCATAAAGAGACCAGTGAAGTTTGCAGCACGGTTAGGATGAAGAGAGTCAATGAAGCTAGATGGTTGCTTTATATAGACAGTTTCATGCAAAAACCAATGAAGAAAGATATTCTAAATATCCAATTGACAAATAGGCCAATACAACAAAACTACAAGAGCCAAGACTAGCCAAACGGTAGTTGGTTTGACTAGCAGGCTAAAGGTTTTATTATAGTTAGGGCCTTCCTAGTGATTAAAACCCTTAGCCACTAAGCGGGCTTTGTATCTTTCAATAGATTCATCTGCCTTACGTTTGACTTGAAACCCATTTACATCCAATGACATTATGAGAAGAAGGAGGAGGAACAAGAGATCAAGTACCATTCTTCAAAAGTGCAGTGTATTCTTCATCCATAGTCTTCCGCCAGTGAGGGTATTTGCTGGCAATAGTAAAGGAGGTAGGCTTAAGTTAGGTGTGATCAACTTGGTAGGTAGAAGTGAAAAGAACCCTAAGGTTCACTTTTGATATAGTGATTATGGGATGAGTGTTTTTGTGAAGGTTGGGAAGTGATGGGTGGTAGGGTATCCTGGGTGTCATAGGGTAGGTAAACAACTAGATGAATATGAGAGAGAGATTCGACCAAAGGAGGAAGGGGTGGGGGGGGGGGACCCTAGAAACGTGGGCACTTGGAAAAGAGGCTGTAGGGGAGGAGATGTGGGAGAGGTAGGCATGAAGGATTCTCTAGGAGAGTTTGGCTGAGGTGGGCTCTTAAAATTGAGGGAATGTGGGTAAGATTTCCCACTAAAGGGGGAGGTCCTAAAAGGGAGGGAAATGGTGCGGTAGCGAAGGGAGTTACCTCACTGGCAAGGAAAGGGAATTGTCTTTCATCAAACACGACATAACGGAAAATAAGTATTTTTCTAGTAATAAGATTAAAACACTTGTGTCCTCTATGGCGAGAATTGTATCCCAAAAAGACACGTATTGCAAACTAAAATTATAGCTTATGTTTGTTATACGGTCTCAAAACATGGGTAACATGCACAAGCAAAAATCCTCAAAGAGTCATAATTAGGCTGAGCTTTAAATAATTTGAAATACAAAGATGAACTTTTTAGCACTGGAATAGGCAAACGATGAATTAGAAAAATTGTAGTTTCAAAGGCATGCATCTAAAACTTTTTAGGGCAAGAACCATGGGCTAATAAAGTCAATCAAGTTTCTACAATGTGCCGATGATGGCGCTCAACAACTCCATTTTGCTCATGAGTGTGAGGGCTAGAGAGACATACCATGTTTTTTAAGGAAAGTGGAGACAATTCTATATTCGCTTCCCCAATCACTAGGAAAAGGTTTGATTCTTCTAGAAAAGAGATTTTCAACAAGCAACTTAAATCTTTTAAAAATATCAACAACCTCAGATTTAACAGTCATATGATAAAACAAAATAAATTTGCTGAAATCATCCACAAAAATCATAAAATACCGAAATGCCTCAAGAGACTTCATAGGAGAGAGGCCCTAAAGATCATAAAATATTAAGTCCAAAGGTCCATTAGAAATTGATTTTGATAGGCAAAAAGAGAATTTGTGACTTTTCCCTTTCTGACAAGCATCACAAACATAAACAAAATCATCTAAACTAACTAGTAAAGCAAAATTGGAAATTAAATTTGTAACAACTTTGGAGGCAAGATGCCCCAAATGTGAATACCAATTTAAAAAAGAAGTCTTTCCTCCAACCAATGCTTTGGGAGAGTAACTGGAGCCCAACCAAATTTCGTACAATCCGTCATTTATGCTGCCTTGAAGAAGACATCTCCCTATCGTACAACCCTTCACATAACAGATATCAGGATGGAATTTAAATAGAGCATCATTATCCTTAGTGAATTGGGAGACCATAATAAATTCTTTCAAATAGAGAGCACATGAAAAACAAAATTCAAATAAATTGGAGAAGAAGATGTACCAATATTTATAATACCAGTATTACTAATAGGAAGACCAACACCATTACCAACTTGAACCCGATCTGAACCATTGTAGGGTTGAGCAATATGAAGATTCTCAAGAGCATTGGTGATGTGATGTGTATCGCTAGAGTCAAGGCACCAATTTTCATCTAGAAGAGAAGCACTGGAAAGTTTAGAAATATTCATAGATGGAGTTGTATTAAGGGTACCTTGACTGGCATGATTGAAACTTTGATAACAGTCCTTTGTTCTTTGTCTAGGATGATCACAAATCTAACATATAAAATGGTTGCCAATTTGATGAGGTGGTTGATGTGTATCAAAGCCATGATTAGGAGAAAAACAACCACAACCAAATCTATCTCTTGGAGAAAAATGCCCCATGTAGGGCTTACGTGGAGGCCTAATAGGAGTGGGTTGGCTAATGGTCATATTTGCCATAGGAGAAGAAGAGTCAACAATCGTTAATTCATCCCTCAACCTAATTTCTTGACTCAATAAGATACCTCGTAATTCATCATATGAGATGGAAGAATTGCAAGTGGTAATAACAATCATAGAAGGAGAGTATTCAATTCCTAAGCTGTTCAAAACATGAAGATAGAGTTATTCATCATTCATAGGCTGTTCCACAGTGGCCAATTGACAAAAAATATTTTATGCGAAGTTAATCATGAATGCCACTGTTACCTCTTCAAATATTTTGGATATGAAGGCAAAGCTGCATTATGCGAGCAAAAAAGCAAGTTGACTAGATCCACTCAGGCTTGAACTAGACTTCTAGAGAGGTGAAGAAACCAACAACTTGCGCATGAATTGGTTCAATAAAGCAAGCAATGATCCAACATATCAATAGTTTCCACTTTTGATAGCCAAGGTTTGGTTGAAAGATTGCAGCATCATCTTTATCGAGAACAACAACAGGTGGGCAAAGAGAAAAGCCATCAACAATCTCAAATAGTTCATGTATCTTCAAAAGGGGAATAATCTGAGATCTCCATAACAAAAAATTCGTCTCATTAAGCTAGATGCCATGAATTGGGGTTAGAGAGAGAGAGAGAGAGAGAGAGAGAGAGAGAGAGAGAGAGAGAGACTGACTATATTTCACGTGGTTCGGTTGATCTCTACAACCTACATATATGGGAATGTGATTTGCTTCCTTGAGTTTTACTATAGTAGATATATATAGATACAAGAGTCCTTGTTTTACACAGGGTTGGTATTAGGGTTCTACATATATTGGGTTTCTTGTGTGTTTGAGTGCAACTCTGAGTCTGGTCCAGTTGTTGAGATGATGTAACCTTCTGTAGACCTTGAGGTGTTTGAGATGAAATCAAATTCTTGGAGAGATAATGATAATCTGAAGAGGTCAATTTGGCCACTTTTAGTTGAGCTTCCAATAGAGTCCTTCATGCATGTAGGAGTGATGACAACTAGAGCAACCCTAGACTTGGCTACGGTTGGATGAGACGGTTCAATCTTAACTGTTGAGTGCAAAAAACCATTATTATCCTTAACAAAAGCTACGCAACAAAGGGAGAAATTGAGATCTCCAAATTAGGTAATTGTCACCAGAGAGCTTAACATTCAGAAAATGGTGAACATCAGAAAGAGAAATTGCCGGATGAGAAGGCACTGAAGCAGAAGTAGGTGGTGCAGATGGGGAAGCAGAGACAATCGGAGTTCAGGTGCGAATCAGACGCCATTTCCATTAACCAGAAAATATCAAACTTGTAGAAAGCAACAAGAACAAACCACGACCAACAATCAAGAACAGAGATCTAATAGCAACAATTGATCAATTACAACATCAAGAATAGAGAATAAAAGCAACAATCGATATTGCAGAGAGGAGCGATTGAGATCAGCAAAGGCAGCAAAACAACAGAGAGCAGCGAGTGGAAAAACAAGAAAGTCTTAGGGTTAAATTCAAGAACCGATCAATCAAAAGAACCAAGACCAAAACTTGAACCAGAAACCAAGAACCGACTGGAGGTGAATCAAGAGCCACAGGGAATCGACCAAGCAAATGATACCATATTAAGTGAATGGAATCTCTGATCTCATTGTGGGATCAGATGATACTTATATAAGAATAAGATAGTAGATCATAAGGAAAAGTCCTAGGTGACTACATACAACATATATGTGTCTCTAATTCCTAATATAGACTAGCATAAATGGGTTTAATTGCCATATGTCAATCACTTGAATGAATGACTATAAACTAGCTATATCACAATTTCACAGCAAAATGTTCATCTTGTATGACTTCAATAAGTAAACCAAGCTTCTCACCATATCATTCACTAAGACTTAGAAAACTTTCAATGAAAGTAGCATACGAATGTGCTTCTTCACGAGGACCTATTACCTGAGTAACAAGAATACCATCAGAATAATGACCATGGGAACCTGCTGCTCTCATAGATGTTCTATGTAAGTTTGCACCAAAGGCCTCCCCAAAATCCATGTGCAGACATTCTAGAATCAGAGACCAGAATAAACCCAGGTTTTTATTTCCACTTTGGACATAATCGACCAAGATGCCAACTCCAGAACGACTAGTTTCCCTGATTTAACTGACGAATGTTTTCAATGGAGACCTTGAGGTTGGGTTTCCATGAAAACCCCTTGCCCTCACATGTTATTCTATTAAATATGAATTTTTTTTTAAAACTCAACTGGCCAGCTCTCTCACTCCATCCAGTCAGGATCACATAGATGATTTTAAACTACGGAACACTTCTCTTATGAAGATTCAAGATTTGTAAGAGAATCAAAACATCAACTGTAAGACTATTGTATAACTGATATTTTATCAGTCTTTGTTAAGGATAATAATGGTTTTTCGCCCTCAATAGATAAGATCGAACCATCTCATCCAACCCTAGCCGAATCTTGGGTTGCTCTAGCCACCATCACTACTCCATGTGTGAAGGACTCTACTGAAAGAACATCTAAAGTCCTGGCCGAATTAACCTCTTCAAGTTATCATTATCTCTCCAAGAATTTGACTTCATCTCAAACACCTCAAGGTATGCAAAAGGTTACATCATTTCAACAATTGGACTAGACTCAAAGTTGCACTCAAACAAACAAGAAACCCAATCTATGTATAACCCTAATACCAACCCTTTGTAAATCAAACTCTAGAACAAGAGTCCTAGACTACTGTCGAACAAGGACTCTTGTATCTATATACATGCAAGTTGTAATACAGTAAAACTCAAGGAAGCAAATCACATTTCAATAGACATACTGAGTCTCTCTCTCTCTCTCTCTCTCTCTCTCTCTCTCTCTCTCTCTCTCCATCACTCCAAAAACATCTCTTTATAACCCTAATTCATGGCATTTAATACGACATCAGAGCTCCAAGTTCCCACCCATTGGTTTCCCTCCCTCAATGGCTTCCTCTGAATGAAGCTTAATGAGACAAACTACCTTGTTATGGAGATCTCAAATTGTTCCTCTTCTAAAGACATATAATCTATTCGAGATTGTTGATGACTCCTCTCTTTTCCCACCCATTGTCAAAAGTGGAATTGTCAGGATCAACTATTAATGTGCTAGATCATTGCTTCCTTTACTAAACCAATTCATTGCACAGTTCTTTCTCAACCAAGATCAATGGTTTCTAACATGGCATCAAAGCTCTAGGTTTCCACCCATTCGTTTCCCTCCCTTAGTGGCTTCCTCTCAATGAAAGTAAATGAAACAAACTACTTTTTATGGAGATTTCAAATCGTGCCCCTTTTGAAGACCTACAAATTATTTGATATTGTGGATTTTTTTCTTCTTACCCCACCCACTACCATCCTTGATAAAGATGATGCTACAGTCTTCAAACCAAATCCTAACTATCAAAAGTGGAATTGTCAAGATCAATTATTGATGTGTTGGATTATTGATTCCTTTGTTGAACGAGTTCATGCACAAGTTGTTGGTTGTACCACCTCTACAAATGTTTGGTCAAAGCTTGAGCGAATCTACTCCACTTGCTCTTCTGTCGCATCATGCAACTTCTCCTTCAATTGCAAAATATTCGAAGAGGTAATAGTAGCATCCATGATTACCTTCTTTGCATAAAATATATTTCTAATCAGTTGCTACCATGGGACGGCCTGTGAATGATGAAGATTATGTCTCCATATTTTGAATGGCTTAGGAGTTGAATATTCTTCTTTTGTGACTGCCATTACCACTCGTAGTTCTCCAATCTCTTATGATGATTATGAGGTATGTAATTAAGTTAAGAAATTTGGTTAAGAGAGGAACTAACTACTGTTGAATCTCCTTATCCAATGGCAAACATGGCCAGCAGCCAACCCAACCCTTCTCAACCTCCAAGACAGCCCTCTAGGGGGTATTTCTTTCAAAGTGGCAAATCTGGTTGTGGGCATTCAACCCTTAGTCGTGGCTCCCATACATATCAGCCACCCCCTCAAAATGGCAATTGAATTGCTTATCAGATATGTGATCGTCATGGCCATAGAATGAAGGACTATTATTAGCATTTTAATCATGCGAATCAAGGAACCATACATGCACCTCCCTTTGTGAATATTTCTAGAATTTCTAGTGCTTATATTCCAAATGAAAACTGGCACCCTGATTCTGGTGTTATACATCAACCCTACAATGATTCAGATCGAGTTTAAATTGGCAATGGAGCTGGTCTTTCCTATTAATGACACTAGTAACATCAATATTGGTACATCCACTTCTCCAATTTATTTGAATTATGTTCTTCATGTGCCCTTTTTTTGCAAGAACTTATTATCAATCTCACAAGGGATAATAATGCTATGTTTAAAGTTCATCCTAATATATGTTTTGTAAAGGATCGTATAACAGGGAAGTGTATTCTTTAAGGCAATGTTAAGGATGGACCATAACAAATTCAGCTAGGTTCCAATCCCTCTCCCAAAGTATTGGTTGGAGAAAATACTTCTTTTTGGAACTAGCATTAACGATTAGGGCATCCTACTACCTCCAAATTAGTTAGAAATTTAATTTCAAATTTTGATTTGTCAGTTAGTTCAAAGGACTTTGTTTATGTATGGGATGCTTATTAGAAAGGCAAAAATCAGAAACTCCCTTTTCATCCATCTAAATATATTTCTAATGGACCCTTGGACTAAAAAAAAAATTGGGTGTGGGAACCCTCTCATGTTTGAGTCTATTGAGGGCTATCATTATTATGTGATTTTTGTAGATGATTCAGCAAATTTATTTGGTTTTATCCTATGCTTACTAAATCTAAGTTTGTTGGTATTTTTAAGAGGTTCAAGTTTCTTGTTGAGAATCTCTTTTCCCGCTGTATTAAATGGTTTCATAGTGACTGGGAAGGTGAATATAGGATTGTCTCCTATTTAGTAGTTCATGCTTCTTGCCCTAGAATTTTTGGATGCATGTTTTTGAAACTACAATTTTTCTGATAAATCAATTGCCTACACTAGTGCTGAAAATATTTCACCTTATTTCAAATGTATAGAGTTTAGCCTAATTATGACTTCTTGAGGAATTTTTTGTTATGCATGTTATCCATGTTTGAGACCATATAACAAACATAGGCTGAAATTTCGGTCTATATTGCATGTGTTCTTGGGCTATAGTTCTCGCCATAGAAGATATAAGTGTTTAAATCCTAATACTGGGAAGATTATTATTTCTCACCCTATTGTATTTCATGAAAGGAGATTCTCTTTCCTTGCCAATGAGGTAACACCCTCCTACCCTCACCATTTCCCTCAATTTTAGAACCTTCACCTCTATTGGGAAACCTTACTGCCAATCAATCACTGCCCATGATTTTAGGAACCCTACCAACATTGAATTCTTCTAGGGAATCCTACTTCCCTACTCCTCCCATTGGGTCCCACACCTCCTCCCCTAAGGCAACCTCTCCAAGCCCCCACGTTTCTCCCTTGGCCAAATCTCTCTCCCCTATTAGCCTTGTTGTGGACCTACCATATGAACCCCAAGATGCCCCACCACCCACCACTTCCCAACCTACCCGCAACATTCTCCCATGATAACTAGATCAAAGGAAAATCCTAAGGCTCTTCTCACCTCTACTATTTGGCTTGATCCCTCCCAAATTGAACCCGCCTCCTTCACTATTGCAAAAAAATTTCCTCACTAGCGGAAGGCAATGGATGAAGAGTTCACTACACTTTTGAAAAATGATTTGGTCACTTGTTCCTCCCCCTTCCTCTTACAATGTCATTGGTTGTAAATGGGTTTTTATGATCAAGCGTAAGGTAGATGTCTCTATTGAAACATACAAAGTCCACTTAGTGGCTAAAGTGTTTCAATCAACAAGAAGGCTTGTACTACAATGAAACCTTCAACTTAGTGGTTAAACCAACAACCATTTGCTTAGTATTGGCTCTTGCAGTTTTGCATTCTTGGCCTATTCAGCAACTAGACATTAAGAATCCCTTCCTTTATGGTTTTCTGAATGAAACTATATATATGAAACAACTTCTTGGCTTCAATGGCCAACTTCATCCTCATTATGTTTGCAGACTTCACAGATCTCCTTATGGTTTGAAATAGGCTATGCATGCTTGGTTTGACAAACTTAGCTTATTTCTTCTTCAGTATAGCTTTATTGGTTCCAAGACTGATACATCATCAATTATTTTTAATGGTTCTGCTGGCACTATGTTTATCTTGGTGTATGTTAATGATATTATACTAACTAGTAGTTCTAACATTTTAAGTCTAAATTCCTAAGTGACCTTAGATCTGTCTTTGCCCTGAAAGATTTGAGCTCTTTAGATTAGATCGATGGCCTACATCTTTCTCAACATTAGTACATTCAGGATCTTTTTAAGGCATTTTGCTTTAGTGCAGCCAACTGTTGGATGTGCAACCGTACACCCATCTTAATCTAAGTCATTTAATTCAATGGCTCAGATATTGGGTTGGTGTACGGCTACGCAAATCCAGCCGTTGGTTGTAGGTGCAGCCATTGCACCCAAACAAAGCCCCTTCTCATGAGAGCAAATTTGTCTGATTGCAAGGCTATTTCTACACTAGTTTCTTCCATTGACAAACTCAGTAATTTTACTGCCTAATTATTGGCCGATGCCTACTCTCTATCGAAGTAGCATTGGTGCCTTGTAACTATGACTCGGCCGGACATTCAATTTGTAATTAACAAAGTTTGTCAATTTATGCACTTTCCTACCCTTGATCATTTTTCTACGGTAAAGTGCACTTTGTGATATTTGAAAGGAACTTCTTCTCATGGCTTTCTTATTCATTAGCAATCTTAGTATAATTTATCAGCATTTTCTAATGCAGATTGGGCCGGTTGTCCTAATGATTGAAAACCTACTGATGGCTATGCTATTTTCTTGGGCTATAATCCTATCTCTTGGAGTTCTAAGAAGCAACAAACTATGGCCCGTTCAAGCACTGAGGCTGAATATTGAGCCCTAGCCAATGCAATGACCTAATTACTTGGTTGCAATCTCTATTGCAAGAGTTGATGGTCTATCTATCTTGTGCTCCTATACTTTGGTGTGATACCACCTATCTCACTACTAATGCAGTCTTCCATGCATGTGCTAAACACATCGAGATTAACTTTCATTTTGTAAGTGATAAGTTTTCCAAGGGGGATCTTCAAGTTAGGTATTTATCTACAAAGAATCAACTTGTTGATAACTTCACAAAGCCCCTTTCTCATCAACAGTTCAGTACTTTATTATCCAACCTCAAGGTCTCATCACCGCCTTTGAGTTTGAGGTGGTGTGTTAAAGATAATATTCATTCAAAGGATAAAACTAGAATCTCTCATCCAACCCTAGCCAAACCTAGGGTTGCCCTAGCACCACCACCCCTCCATGCCCGAAGGACTCTATGGGAGCTCACTTGGCTGAACCAAACTTCCATTATTTCTCCAAGATTCAAACTCCATCTCAAAGTCTTTAGAAGGTTACATCATCTTAGCAAGTGGATTAGACTCAAAGTTGTACTTAAGTACACACGAGACACAGTCAATGTAAAACACTAAATACCTACCTTGTTTAAATCAAACTCTAGAGTAAGAGTCCTAGACTAAACGTTGAACAGTGACTCTTGTATCTATATACATGTAATCTGTAACACAATCAATCTCAAGGAAGCACATTAACTTTTTTGAGGACGTTGACTATAGAGATCAACCAAACCATGTAATTCTGAGTCTCACTCTCTCTCGCTCACTCACTTCTTTCAACCTAGATCAATGGCTTCTAACAAAGAGACACCTTTCATGGATTAGGCCCAATAGATATTGATCCTAAATGGATCAGCCCATTCTCCCTTTCCAATCAACTAAATGGATCAACCCATTTAAATATCCATATCCTTAACAAATGGATATGCTAATCATAAAGACAAATCAAGCTATGCCACATCATCATCAAACAAACCAATGATGTTTTTTGAAACTTATTTTTTCTTCCAAAACCAACAGTTACTTAAGTTACGTCTCTGAAAGGGTCTAAAATGTTTGAAATCAGATAATTTTGAGTTGTACAAGAGCTTGAGTCCAAGATTAATTCATCTTGTGCAGAAGAGTCGTTCTTGTTAATAAAATATTATTGCATGTGACTGATCAAAGTTTAACCTCTTATCATGAAACAAACACTTAATGCAATTAGAGTCTATTAGGGTTAGAATTTGGTACAAGCAATTCTTGTGAAAGGGATATCCAAAGATTTATCCTCAACAAAAACAAAGTAGGAATGTGATCTCTACATGTGAACACATAAGTTGATGTCATGAAGAATTGTTAAGGTAAGATTGCTTAGAAAAATTGGCTTTCTTCACTTTTTTGTCGAGAAGAATTGGATTTGCCTGATTTTTTTTCTTTTTCCCGGTTGGAAAATTAACATTTTTAATCATTTCTTGCATGTTTCTGGGATGAAAATTTTGAAGTATAAATCATCTAGGGCAATTAAATTTTATGTCATGTTCATAATCAGCAGAATTAATTTAAGCAAATCAATGATACTTGAGTGGATTCAAGAATATGATTTTTGTAGCTTCGACTCAATACCAACAGCAAGTTTATTCAAACTGAACAGATTGATTGAAGTCAAAATGGATCTTACTTCAAAGCAAGAAAATTAATTTGTTGAGTTTAGTCAAATCAACTGTTCAATGACACCGATTACCACTAGAACAGGCTTTCATTTATGCCAACATTAATATTGGTTCTCCATAATAAATGTTCTTGGCCAGTACTTTTACTCAAAGAAAAAATATTCTATTAGAAATCTTATCTTCTACAAGGAAGATCTCACATCCCATGATCCCATCCCAATCTAAAAGAAGAGGAAGAAGAAAAAAGATTCAATTAACTTGACTCCTCCTTGTCTTCTTTCTGTGGCATATCTTAGATGCAGTTTACACGTTATTGATGATAATGGAAAATGTGTTCTAATGGGTAAGGTTAAAAATATAAAATGACGTATCGATAAGATGATTTTAAGAGATTCGTAAATAGAGACTCATGAAGGCGAAGGAAAAATAATGTTACGATCATTTAGTACTAACTTGCACGCTTTATATTTATGTCAAACTAATGACACTAGAGATTGGGCAAGGCTTTAGTAAAGGCCTTGATCTAAGCTTGACCTTGCTAAACCAATCCAATTTTGGTTTTGCATGGAGATTTTTATTCATTAATTTATTAATTATTTTTATTTTTTAGCCAACTTGCATGAAGATTAAGCAACCTAGTGCAACTAGGTTAGTTAATTCAACGCAATTAGGTAATTAAATGGCTTTTAAGTCAAATAAATTGGTTTGTCATGCACCAACCATGTCCATGCGATAGTAGTAGATTAGAACAACATTTCAATAACATTTCAATGTTTTAAGTTGACGGGACTTCATCATAAGAGTGCCGTTCCTCCCCTCCTCCTGTGGGTCCCACATAAATGTGATATTTTAGAAGAAAACAAATTAAATAATAATAATAATAATAATAATAATAATAATAATAATAATAATAATAATAATAATAATAATAATAATAATAAATCCAGCTGATGGCTTGCAATGGGCACTGTTGTGTTCAAATATGACTTTTCCATGAGCTTTTCCCTTTCATCGAGTATTGTCATTACGCCGTTCTAAAGACATACGGTCGAGCTCCTTAGTCGACTTGGATTCCTTGATCAAAGATCATGGGCCTAGTTGTTGACCGCCCCCGCTTGGGACCGAGACGAAAATGATAGATTCGTGTAATATTAGTTTAATTTAATTAATACTCACTTGCCATAAAATAATTCTTGCTAGGGCAAGGTTCTAAACTTCTAATTGCACTTTGCTTCTAATCGTTTCTTTTGAATTTGGAGACTAATTAATCAACACATTGACCAAAGAAAGATAAATGGCTATATCTAATCAAAGGAAGGGCATGTGCAAAACTGCAAATTGCATAGAACTAATTAATTAAGAATGATTAATCAACCAATTGTTTGACAATAATTTTTAAAGTTGCATTTAGATGTTTATTTTTTGCATTAATTTATGATATTGTAATTAATGTTTTGTCCACTCGGGTTCTTGTGTTTGGAACGTTTGGGAGGTTTCTCTTTCTTTGTAACAAAGTTTGAATAGATAAAAATAATTTAATCAAGATTAAATTATTATTATTTCTTAAGATTTTTTTATGTAAGTTGGAAACTATGATCGATGCATTTCATTATCAAAAAAAAGAAGGCTGAAAAACATCTAATAGTACAAGGTTAGACACAAACACAGGTGATGACACCCACAAAAACGTGAGAATCTAAATTGAAAACAACCCGCAGCAAAAAAATCAGCCATACAATTTTCAGTCTTGCAGTAACGATGAAACTGCACAGAGACAAAACCTGAACAAAGAGAGAACACACACCAAAATTGCATTTGAGATGTATAATCTTCCATTAGTTTTTATAGGATAAATGCATGTGAACATTATATTAACACTAATTATGTGGTTTGCCACCTTACCCCAAAAAAGAAATGTGAATAGCTAACTTTTCCTTAATAATAATAATTGTAAAGTATAATATATTAAGAAATATACATTTAATAATAAAAAACCATGAGTTCCACCTTCACTCTAGAATCTCGAAGTTATTTTTTCTACTCGCTATGTGAACCCAAACAACTCTACTTTCTTATGAGGAACTATCGAGATATTCCTTATGGAACTGTTCTTTATCTTATACATGCATGAGTATCTAAACACTTGCATGCACACACATGCTAGTTAGATCGAAACATATACACATGCATATAGCAATTCCAATGAGATTTTTGTGATGTGCTTTCTGTCTAGGTTCAAGAGTCATGCAGTTAGAAAAATTCTTAGTTTAAGCTTATTATTTTAAGATGCATGGAGATTTAAATTTATAGAATTTATAGTATCAAATCACATATATTATAAGTGGTCTCTTGAGCCTCGTAAAAAACAACATGTTGAAGTAACCATTTTATTATCATAAAATGAGAGAGGATTCTCTGAGTCTACATCATCTTTTTTTTGATAACGCATTTTCTTCGAAGGAACCGACATGTAAGGCTTTACATTTCTTCAACAAAGTTATTGTGATAGTCAACATTTTTTTTTTTTAATTAGAACTTTTTTCTTGTACTTCTTTGTTCAACACTGAGGAAGGGAGAACAAGGAAAACAATATATTTTTTTAGTTCATATTGGTGTTAGCATATGTAAGATATGTTCGTTTTTAATTTAAAAATTCAAAGAATTCTTGTTGTAATTGTTGCAACGGTAGGGGCCCTATAAGTAAATATGAAAGAAAGACAAACCTGAAAATTTTGTTTCTAACGCTGGTAATACGCAAAAAAATCCTTTCTAGGAGTAGGTGGAAGTAATGCTAAGAAATTTTTGACCTATTTGATAACCCACCAAAAAATAGTTTTTAGCGTTTATTTCAAACGACAAAAAAAAAACCAGTCTAAAGCCTTTTGATAAAATTGTTTTGTTTCAAGTGATTTTTGAAATATAAATTGAAATTTATGAAATTTTTTTGTCTCAAGAAACATTTTTTATGCAACAACAACTATCTGTTTCTCAAATCAAACATGGGATAGGGTTAAGTTTAAGTGACATTCATAAAATTTGACATTCTAAACATAAAAACTTTGATAAAATCTTATTGATAATTTATAGTGTTTTCACTTCTTGAATCAAATTTATCAAAAGCCCAAAAAGGTGTTCCTACTTCCAAAAACAACTACAACTCTTTCTGATGTTTTTTTTTTTAAGAAGAAATACTTAGTGGATTGTCAAATAGGTCATTTGTTCAATACATTTAAAACCATGATGTCATAGATAATAAAGTTTTAGAAAAAAATTCTTGGACATCTCCTAAATTAAGAGACAATTTAGTGATTATGTCTTGTGTTTATGATAATTACTGGTTCATTTGTTCACGTAATTTCTTTTTTTTTATGTTTTTTTTTTTTTTAAATGTTTGTTTATGAACTTTTTTCTTCCCATTATTCTACTCATAGAAAAACATGTTGCCAAATTTCGGCCGGTTCAGCGATTAGCAAAATTTTTTTAAAAGTGAAACCAAGATGGACAAAATATCACCAAAAATATTGATATTTTTGGTGATAAATACCAATATTTTGCCAAATTTTTCATGAATTATCCATTGATTTTTTCTGAATTTCTCTCTTCTGCAAAGCTCCCTAAACCTTCTCCCTCTTACTTCTTGTATTTTTGTAGAGTTTTTTCATCTGAGAGGTAACCATTATTCTATAAACTGATTTATTATTATTATTATTATTATTATTATTATTATTATTATTATTATTATTATTATTATTATTATTATTATTATTATTATTATTATTATTATTATTATTATTATTATTTTAAATACATGCTATAATGTTATTGGATGTGTATGAAATTAAAATATGTTGAACACCGTAAGCCAATCTACAAGCTCCCAATGCCCTACATTTATGCAACACTTGAGTGCATGAAGATAGCCATACAAAGAGCAAACCCCAGAGGTCACACTGCTTACTTGAATATTGTGCATAAACAACGGATCACTCATCTAATGCATCCGATGCATAGGGCGGCGGGTAAGCAATTATTGTGAATTATTAAATTTGTATTGTAGTAGATATTAGTAATTCATTCAATCACAACTCTAAGTTTGTAATGATGAATTTTTGAATTTGTACAACCTATTATCTAAATCCTAAATGTCAGTATAGCAAAATTTTGAGGTTAAGGTCAGACATGCTCAATGTTGCATTTAGATGTATACTTTTTGCATTAATTTATGGAACTACAATGTTTTGTCCAATGGGGTCTTGTGTTTGGAACGTTTGGGATGTTTCTCTCTCTTTCTAACAAAATTGAATAAATAAAAATAATTTAATCAAAATTAAATTAGTATTTTTTTTTAAGATTTGTTTTTTCTGGAGGTTAGAAACTATGATACATTTCATTATTAAAAAAAGAAGTCTGAAAACCGCCTAGTAGTACAAATAACAAGATAATTAAACACAAGCATAGGTGATGACACCCACAAACACGTGAGAATCTATATCAAGAACAACCCACAACAAATAAATCAGCCATACGATTTTCTGTCTTGTAATAATGATGGAACTGCACATGGACAAAACCTGAACAAAGAGAGAGCACACACTAAAATTGCATTGAGAAGTATAATCTTCCATTAGTTTTTATAGGATAAATGGATGTGAACATCATATTAACACTAATTATGTGGTTTGCCACCTTACCCCCCAAACACCCCCAAACACAGAAATGTGGATAGCTAACTTTTCCTTAATAATAATTATTGTAAAGTATAATATATTAAGAAATATACATTTAATAATAAAAAACCATGAGTTCCGCATTCATTCTAGAACCACGAAGTTATTTTTTCTACTCACTATGTGAACCCAAACAACTCTACTTTCTTATGAGGAACTATCGAGATATTCCTTCGGAAGCTATTCTTTATCTTATACACATAGTGGATCTAACGGGCCAGGCGACACGGGACCGAATCGCCAAAAGTCGGGCGACTTGGTAGGGGCGAGAAAACGAACCCCGTGATGGGTTTGTGGTCATGACCGAAATTTGATGTGTAGCCTAATTTGAGGCTAATAAACACAGGTAGGATTTGATCTAAAACATTACCAAACTAATGCTTAATCGACCCATGTCCACACGCGGACGAAAGCCCGAAACAAAAACCAAAACCATAAAACCAAACATATAAAGTCACAACATGTACAAACGAAACAAAAGTCATCCAACCAAAAAAGAAACCTGGCTCGGGCGGCCTAGGGGACGAATTCCTCCGACCGACGCTCCATTGATGCCCCCCAACAAATTCACATACCATCCCACTCAACGATATTGAAAATTGTCAAGTAACATCACGAGCTATAGCGGCATCTCCGGCGGAGAACTCAAGAGGGAAGGAGAATAGGGCCAAGGAACGCGCAGCCACGGATGCCCTTGTGGACGAAGACGATTGGAAAGAGAGAGGGACACAAGCTCCCATGATACGAAGAACGGAGGGGACACAAGCTCCCATGATATGAAGAATTAGAGGGGTACAATTCCCATATCATCGTCCATCGAAGGAGGGAGAGGGACACCATAATTACCCGAGGCCAAAACCGGTGTGGAGCCACGGACTCATCCAAGCTCATGGACCCCAGACGCAACGCCGCATCCCAAGAATTAACAAGTCAGGCCAGCCCCCCGATGGGGCTGGCCGACGGGATATTGACGACCACGGAACCACCACCAGATCAAACCGAGTGGCAGATCAAAATGACTCTCCCCGGTGATCCGGGTGGGGGCTCCGATCTCGGTAGTGGAACATGAACGCCTCCAATTCCTCCACCACCACCACCACCACCACTACCACCACCACCACCATCATCATCTCCACCGGCGACTAGGCGAGAGTGTGTCATCGGGAGTGTTGTCCGCGGCTCCTCCGTGCCGGTGCCATCATCCAATCCCACAGCGGGGCAGGCCCGCAGGCCCGACCCCTCGGGGCCAATACCACCACATTAACCCCGCAGCGAGCTAGTCGGGGGGCCTCCCTCCAGGTTGGCCAAACCGGCTCACCCGCCAACATCCACGAGTGAGGGGATCTTGGTCATCTTCGGCAACATCAAATATATCATCGAGATTGATGTATTGCCTTTCATTCGAGCGCTCCCCGGCATATGCGGCTCAACCTCATATTATAGTGAATAAATACGAGGTCATTTAGACGCGGCTTCCCAACCGGTTCCTCCCGGGAGTGGATCATGCTGAATGTACTCCAATTCCTCTCACATCCGGAGGCGAGCAAGTCGAGACAGGATCGATCGCCAATCTTCGTAAGTTTGATGAACTATTGCCATAGAGATACCACCATCAGCTGCATTATCACAAAAACATTAAGTTAGAAACTCAAAAGTCAAAAGACTCAAAACATTTATGCATCTAAGCCCTAAGGATCTAACTATATAAGTATCTAACCCGGATCCATGGTTTCTCTCGCCGCATCAACACCAGCTCCACTAAAAGACCCAAATGCATCTCTAAACAATTTGATCTGCAATAATACAATCATTAGTATTGATTGGTTATCTAAATTATTTAAACAATTAATACAACTCACTAATCGTTTGAAATTCCCAATGTCTCACCTCATTGTGGCAAAATGATTGGACCATCTCATCCGGCTCCAACCGTTATCACCGTATCGGGGCATCCAATAGGTTTGTGTCCAACCCTAAATGTTGACTATATTGATACTTAGGGTTTAGAAAATATGCTGCATAATTAAAAAGCTTAAAATTAGTACCAACTACCAAAGTACCAATACCTACAATTCTACAAGCCCACAAGTCTACAAGACTACAAGTCTACAACTACAAATCAACAACCCGAATATTTACTTACGGCCCTATGAAGAGGATGCATCGGATGAGCTGTCCATCGTGCATCGACAATATCTAAGAAAGCCCGATGTCCTCTAGGGTTTGGCTTTATAGCATCCTTCATACGCTCAAGGGATGCATACAAGTGGGGCATAGTGGGTCCCCCAAGGAAGAGTCCACCATACGCAAGACCTTTACTATAGGATCTATGGGCAACACACGGTAACACATCTCCGAAATCATCGGATGATATTGTGTCTTGTGCGGGCGCCCATTGGTGTGCTGAATTATCACAAACTCATTAAGTCAATAGACAATAAATATCATACAAGATAATCATAAACTCATAATATAAATATAATAATTTATAAGATGAAATAGTAGATAGTTATCTTACTTGGATCCACCCAATCAAACCACCCGCGATGCAAACATGGATCCGAGGCCCGACTTCTTATCTTGCATGCGCTCAAGGCGACGAAATTTGTCGCAAATCTTGTCGGACCAGGTCGCACCAACTCACCTCCACATGATCTCCGCATCATTGCCAAAGCAACGTTATGATTGTAGATGAAGTTGGTACCGCCTTGCACTCTCAACGGTGGTGGACAATGCTGATTTTTCCAATGTCCTTCAACATTAGGTCAATTGAATGTGCAGCACAAGGTGTCCACATAAGGTTATAATCAGGTGAAGCCATCAACACTTCACCGGCCTTCTTATAGTTGGAGCCATTGTCGGTGACAATTTGCACCACATTCTTCCTACCAACCCGGTCGATCACATCCGCAGGAGACCCAGATATATCCGTGGTCTTTCGTATGACCCAGTAGCATCCACTCGATTTCAAGAAGACAGCTCCAATCACAGATACCATGAAGTTGATGATGGACTCCGTCGGGCCGGTCCATCCACGGACATGATGGTGCACCATAAGTATCCCAAAAGGGTTTCATACTATCAATATACTCCGCAGCTCTGCTCTCCCGAAGGAGGGTGGTCATCAACTCGAGGGTTGGGACCACTATATCCGGGCCGCCGCTGCAATAGTATCAACATATTCGATAGTATGGACCCGTCGTGTTTGCGGGATGTGATTGTAATAAATCCACTTGACATTGCCCTTACCTTCTGCCATACCTTTCCATGCACCGGATATCTGGGCGCTGGCCCCTCTCCCGAATGTATCGGGATCTGCCCATGGCGGGTCGGACGGCGTGGATAATCAGATGGTGCCGTGGTAGTGGCACGAACGGCGAACCCGATGTAGAGGGGCCCGCCGACTCGGATCCGCCAAACATGCCAAATACACCCCACGAACGGAAGGTCAGCCCCGCAGGCCAGATGGACCAGCTCGTAGCTCAGCTCGGCCAATCCCGCTCCCGATGGTGCAACGCGCCTCTCGCCAGGCCCGCGCATATCCCTCTCCTCCCGACTCCGTCCACACAACAGGATCAACATCCCTATCATCATCCGAATCATCCACAAGATGACGGCCCCCGCACCGCATCATCTAGTGCTCTATTGACTCCCGATCATCTTCTCTTCCCTGTTTTGTAAATCCCGAGTAACTGATTACATCCGGATGGGCCTCGGCATTTAGTCACATCCTGAACTCCCAGGATGTGACCCTGAACCACCGATGCCACCCGAGTATATTCTTTGTGACAAAAATTACACTCGGTATTTTTGCCCACAAGAGCCGTACAATATGCCAGGGAGCCCCCCCGGACTCTCGGTTGTCCGACCGCGACCGTCCGCCGCCGCCACCACCGGGAAGACCAGCCCTCGACTCCCACCGGAGACATGATGAGTGCATTCAAATAACATTAACAAAAACAACATCATTATAATTGTTTATACTTATACACATATAAACAATCATATATGAAATATGAATATTGCATGTATGATATAATTATAAAAATAGCGCCCATATCAAAACCGGCGATGAAGCACATGGGCAACACAACCAACAGTGAAAAATACTTATATAATTATTCCATAATTTTCAAAACATTCCCCCATTTCCCTATTGCATTCATAATTATTGATATTTTTATAATATCGGATATTTTTTGAAAAATAAAATAACTTATTTTTGGGTCAAAAATACGACTCCGTGAGTCCATAGATCGGCTCACGGAGTTCCACATATGTTTTTCTATCATCATACAACCACCGTATCACTTAAAAAGTAATCATACAAGATAATCAAAATATCATTTTTACCCACAAAAATAAAAAATAAATACTTGCGGAAAAAATCGACCGGAAATCGTAGATCGTCACATGGTATTCAACATATATTAATTCAAAATCATCCAACATCATATAGCATGCATTTTGTGAAAAATACGGATAAGAATGGTAGCTTACGAAAAAACCGGATCGCGAAGGCCCGACGACAAACAACGGATATCCGCAACAAGGAAGCAAGATGACCCGAGATGTCGAAGATCGGACGAAATATAGTGAAAAGTGCGAAAAATGAGAGAGAGAAGCCGGAGAAGAGAGAGAAGAGAGAGAAATTAAAAAATGAACAAGGAACAAGCTATCCCTATCGGACGAAATATAGGTCGACGCCCCAGCGACATGGCGAATATCGGGTGTCGGGTATGTCGCGAATTTTGGTGGGGGGTTTTAAAAGGGGGGGGGGCAAAAAAATTGGTGGGGGAAAAAAGATATTATTTTTTTTTTGATTTGTTTATTTTATTTTTGGTATGACATGCTAGTTAGATCAGAACATATACACATGCATATAGAACTTCCAATGAGAGTTTTGTGATGTGCTTTCGGTCTAGGTTCAAGAGTCATGAAGTTAGAAAAATTTTTAGTTTGAGCTTATTATTTTAAAATGCATGGAGATATAAAATTATAGAATTTATAGTAATCACATATATTATAAGTGGTCTTAAGCCTCGTAAAAAACGACATGTTGAAGTAACCATTTTAATATCATAAAATGAGAGAGGATTCTCTGAGTCTACATCATCTTTTTTTCGTAACCCGTTTTTCTTCGAAGGAACCGACATATGTGGCTTTACATTTCTTCAACAAAGTTATTGTGGTAGTCAACATTTTTTTTTTTTTTAATAGAACTTTTTTATTGTATTTTTTTGTTCAACACTAAGGAAGAGAGAACAAGGAAAACGGTATATTTTTTTTTGTTCATATTGGTGTTAGCATATGTAAGATACGTTCATTTTTAATTTAAAAAATTAAGGAATTCTTGTTGTAATCGTTCACAACTATAGGGGCCTATAAGTAAGTATGAAGAAAAGACAAACCTGAAAATTTTGTTTCTATCGCTGGAATTCCTTTTAAGGAGTAGGTGGAAGTAACGCTAAGAAATTTTTGAACCATTTGATAATCAACAAAAAAAATAGTTTTTAGCATTTCTTATTTCGAATGACAAAAAACTAGTCTAAAGCCTTTTGATAAAATCGTTTTGTTTCAAGTGATTTTGAAACAGAAATCAAAATTTATGAAAAAATTTATTTCAAGAAACACTTTTGATGCAACATCTATCTGTTTCTCAAAAGAAACATGGTATACGGGTTAAGTTTAAGTGAAAGAACTTAAACAGGGACATTCATGAAATTTGACATTCTAAACTTAAAAACTTTGAAAAATCCTATTGATAATTGATAGTATTTTTACTTCTTAGAAGCAAATTTATGAAAAGTCCAAAAAGGTGTTTCTGCTCTCGGAAGCAACTAGAACTCTTTGTGATGTTTTTTAAGCAGAAATACTTAGTGGATTGTCAAATAGGTCATTTGTTCAATACATCTAAAACCATGATGTCATAGATAACAAACTTTTAGAAGAAACCTTATTGGATATTTAAATTAATAGACAATATAGTGATCATGTCCGGTGTTTCTGAAAATTACTGGTTCATTTGTTCATAGAATTTCCCTTCTTCTTTTTTTAATGATTGTTTATGAAATTTTTTCCCCCTATTATTCTACCAATAGAAAAACATATCGCTGAATTTCGGCCGGTTCAAGCGATTAACAAAAATTCTTTTAAAGCAAAACCAAGATGGACAAAATATCGCCAAAAATACAATATTTTCGGTGATAAATACCAAAATTTTCACGAATTATTCATTGATTTTTCCTGAATTTATTTCTCTTCTTCGTAGCTCCATAAACCTTCTCTCTTACTTCTTGTATTCTTGTGGAGTTTTTTTATTTGATAGGTAACCATTATTCTCCAAAAAAAAAAAAAAAATCAAAATGCATGTCATAATATTGTTGGATGGGTATGAAATTAAAGTATGTTAAACACTATAGGTGATCTATAAACTCATAGTGTTGGAATTCTTTTTTGCTAAATGATTTATTTATTTATTTTCTGGCATTAAAAATTGTATTTTTCTATACTGAAAATACTTACTTTTTACATGATATGTGTGTTGTATCGTAATCTAAAAAACATACGTGGTTCTCCATGAACTGATCCATAGACTCACGGAGTCGGAATATTTTTTCACCCAATAAATAATTATTTTATTTTTAAAAAAATTATTAAAATATTAATATAAAATATAAATAATTATGGAACAAAGAGGGGGGAAAAAAAAAAGGAAAATGATTTTAAAAATTATAAAAAATTATGGAATAGCTATATAAGCATTTTCAAGTGCTACTCGTGTGGTTTCATTGCTTGTTTTGATATGGACCCGCCTTTTCTTTTGCTAAAAAAAAATTAAATATTCATTTGTATTTTAAAAAATAGAAAAAGCTGCTAACTAGGTACATGATTATTTCTTTGTATAGAGGAAATTATTTTGGTATTGTTTAATGACTTACGCAATCATTTTCGACAAAACAGTTATCATGTCTGGCAGTGGGAAAAGAGTTGGTTCACAAGGAGGACAGCAGGCCGGGGACAAGGACAGGAACAACCATAGGTAGTTGCAATGAGGGGGAGGGCTGATGCAGTATGGTAGCATTGTGTTACTATTGATGGTAACAAGAGTAGGACACGATGCAACTTATGTGGTAAGGAGTTGAACTCAAGTAGCATTAGCAGGTTCAAGGCTCACATCACTAGTTGTTCAAAGGATGTGGCCACATGAACTGAGGTGCACGCTGATAGCATGAATGCACTAAGAGAGATGGAGAAAGAAAAAGGGAAGAAGAAACAGGGGAAGAGGAGGATGAATGCTGCATTGGATGCGTAACAACCACCGTAATTCTAACCCGGAATCCATATTATAGGTTCGATTACCCGAAGGTCAAATCAGATTACGTTGTGGAGTATCCATATTGAAGTCCATAATCCATTCCTTGAATCTATGGATCTGGATTCTCTTGATGAAGAACCTGCCTTACTTGGATATTGGATCCTTAGTAGAAGTCAAGAGGTGTTTGAAGGTGTCCGGATTGAAGGTAAGACCTCCCCCATGTGTTGTTAGGGTTAGGTTGGACTTGGGAATCAACCCTCCCTTGAGCAAAGCACCATGTACTGCAAAGTACTAGGGGGTGGTTGTTTAAGGTAGTTGATTGGACCAATCAACTGCCCCAAGCGACCACTATGGTCTGCTTGGCAGGAATTTGCCCTAATTTGCCCCATGTCTTTTATAAATAGCAAACCCCATCCTTTTAACTCATTATTATATTCAAAATTGCTGTTGTGGATGGTTAGGAGGCAGAAAACACGTGTTGGAAGGTGAGAGAAGCATGGATTGCGATCTAGATCCATTCCCCCGTCTGTTTTGCAAATCTCCCTTTCCATGTCTTCGGATACAACCCATAAGGGCTTTCCCGTTCTTTGTACATAAACCCTTGTGAGGGTTTCACGGAGTTTAAGTAGCTCTTCTGCTATGGTTGAGGTAAGTGAATCCCCTTCACTCCATTCTCTTCCTTCAGCTTTTGGAATGGATTAGATCCATCTTCTTTATGTTGGGGTAACCTAATTGTGATTAATTCTATACCCTAATCAATGATTTTGAGAAGATCCTGTCCGAGAACGAATCCTTGCATTCGAATAAAGGATGGATCTAATCAAAGGAGATGAATTGGGGATGGTTCTGTGTTAATTTAGGGTTACTAATTTGCACCTTTGTTATAGACTTATTAAGATTGATATTCAAACTAAAATCATCCCAAAACCGGATTGAAACTGGATGATCAAAAGTCTGAATTTCGGATCTGAAAGACTGTCCGTAACAAGAGCGGTCGCTTTACCCAACCGACCGGCTGGGTCACAATGGCTATGTGAGATTTGTGTTTGCTTTGATTTGATTCATGTGCTTAATGTATTATTGTAACCCTATGTTTAGGTGTTCTTTGACTTTGCTGGAAGTCTTGTAATTGTGGTTTCATTGCATTCTAGTGAGCTTTTACTTAATTACAGGTAAGGACACACTTTCTTGTTTATATGCAATAACATGATATATGATGAACCAGTTATTTCTTATATTATTCATTAATCATGTACCTTGTTGTAGTTGTATAATTTATTATAATACTATTGTATACCTTTTGTATGTGATGTTATCACTTTATGATATTGAACAACTGATTATGTTATGATGGGGTGTATGATGTGGTGTAGTTGTGAGAAAAGGTATCCAATTGAGTATTTTTACTTGAGATGATCAGAGGGCTGTGATATGGGACACATGCTCATTGATGCCTCCAGCACTATCATGATTGTTGGATGACATACCTAGGGAGTCTGGAATTGCATGGCTAGGTACGCTACATGCTATTACCCTTTCGGTAAGGGAATTGAAGCCAAATGACCCGTGACAATAGTGACGTGACTCTGTTTCATCTTAAAGCGGTAACCAGTCGGCGCGAAGACTCAGTGGTCCACTATTGATCATGCAATGGTAGGATTGCATATGTTAGGGTTGGACTCGTGGATGTCCAAAGAGCGGCCCGGGTGTTGTGAGGAGTCATAAGAGCATTCCGCTCCAATAATATGTAGATGACTATAGGGTTAGGGAGTGGAGTCCAACAACGGTAACCAATCCGTGAGGGTTCTCATTCCTAGGTTGCGAATGATATACAAAACTAAGTTGATTGGTGCCATATGGGAGGTATCTGGACTTCATATAGTATGTTACCAGTATGACCCTGCATTGGATTATAAACCCCGACATGTGCCAGTACTCATGCCAATGGTCGTGGTAAGAGAGTGTTGACTTAAACCCCAGCTATAGATGTATGATGAGGACTTAACCCCTTTACCTGGGATCCCAATAGAGGCCCCCCCCCCCCCCCCCCTGACCGACCGTTTTTTGGGAACGGGTGAGAAGTGTGACTAGACCTACCTAGAGGAGGGCTGGTGTTATATCTTAAAGCATGTCAACTATCTAGTGACTTGCATAGTTAGATCTTAATAGCATTCATAATATTGTATATCATTCATCTCATATATGCATTGCTGATTATGTTATCATATGTATGAGAAATGTGTTATCCTTACTGAGTTCGTCAGAACTCATTCCTTTCTTTGTATGTTATATTAAATTGTACAGATGGTTACACATCGTCAGAAACCGGAGAAGTTCTATATGGGCCGAATATCCTATGTGAAGAGGATGTGGCACCGTCAGTGGGAACCGGAGATGTGGTCCACGAAGCCTCCTGCGGAAGCTTGGAGTGCTCTTATAGCATCAATTGATGGTCGGAGAAGGCAGATCGTCAGGCATTTCGAGAAGTCCCTGGAGAAGAATTGGAGAACATGCTAAATTAGAAGAGAATACCTTAGCTTTAGAGAAAGCTACGGGAAAGAATATCATTTAGTTTATTTGTTTGCTTCCACTGAACTCGATTTTCTTTTGAACTTGATTACTTTCGTTTGATTCTTTCTTTGATTCTTTATTGGAGTATTTGGATTCTTGTAAACCCTTTGATTAATTATTTGAACTTGCTCTTGCTCTTGATTTTGTATTTCTTGCATTTATTATTATTGATGGGTAAGACCGTGGATCCTGTGACGGATCGCACCCATGGGTTGTCAAGCGAGTAACCAAGACCAGCGAGCGGGGTGTGACAAGATGAGATGGTGTGGGCACCATCATCTTATAGAGTTTATTCAAATTTTGATCGGGATGTTGATCCCATTAATATCAAAGAGCAAGAGGAGAGGGAGATGGAAAATGGCTGAGAGCATGGAGATGCAATACCAAAAGCAAGAGAGGGCCAGAACTAGATTTATAGGAGCTGGTCCTTTTAGGGCTACAGGGGCATGATGAGCATCTGGATCTAGGGATAGAGATGGTTTATGTGGTATGTTCATTTGATCACAGAGTTAGAGAGCCACTCCTACAGTAGATCATTCAGCACCATATGACTAACCATACAGGAAGGATCCTATCCTAGAGCAGGATCCTGAAGCCCAAGATTATAGGTGCATGGAAAGGGATGGCTAAGAAGGTGAAGAAGTAAGTGGCAAAGTGAATATATTACAATTATATTCTAGCAAACACAACACAAGATCCGTATTATAAAAATATGATTGACACTATTGCAGACACAAGTCCTAGATATGTTAGCTCTCACCCCTAAAGAGGTGATGATCATCTTACTGACGGAGAAGGAGGAGCATCAGGAGTACATCGGCAATTTGAGATCCTTGTGGGAGTTATATGGATGTACCATTATGTGTGATGGATGGACTGGTTCAACAAGGAAGTCTATCATCAACTTTATGGTGTATTGTGATAGGAGGACTTTTTTTTTTTTTTTTTTTAATCTGTGGATGCTACTGGCCAGACAAAAGACCACAGGTATATATACTTGGACTCCTACAGGATGTTATTGATGAGATTGTGAATAATAATGTAGTGCAGGTAGTCATTGACAAGGGCTCCAACTTTAAGAAGGATGGTGAGGTACTAATGAAAATACCTTGGTATAATCTCTATTGGACACCTTGTGCAACTTATTGTATTAACCTCATCTTAAAGAACATCAATAAGATCACTTTTATCCAGACTATAATGGAGAGGGCCAGGCAGGTAACTAATTTCATCTATAATCATAACATTACTTTTGATATGATGAGGCGAGCATTTGAGGGTGAGTTAGTGTGACCAAGTCCGATGAGATTTGCCACAAAATTTTCACCCTCAGCAGTACCCAAGAGAGGAAGGTGGGCCTCAAAGCTATGTTTGCATTGGAGGAGTGGTTTTCATAAGTTGGATCCAAGTAAAGATTTTTTTTCTTCCATCTACTACTTCATTTAACAAGTTCTTATAGATTTATACTATGAATATCTAGTATGTAGTATCTATTACAAACTTAATGTGTTTGTGATAATTCAATACGAATAGTGGGCACACAACATAGGTGACGGTCGTATCTGATGACTTCTTGAGGAATGTGACTATTATGTTGGAGACCTTGGAGCCCATAATCAAGGTATTGCATTTGGTAGACCCCTCTCTGGGGGGGGGGGGCACTATGCCCCACATTTATGCAACCCTTGAGCCATGAAGATAGTCATACAAAGAGCAAACCCTAGAGGTCACACTGCTTACTTGAATATTGTGTATGAACGATGGACCGCTCATCTGATGCATCCGATGCACAGGGTGGGTAAGTAATTAGTGTGAGTTATTAATTTGTATTATAGTTGTCACACCCCACCCGCCGGTCTCGGTTACCCGCCCGAGAACCCGTGGGAGTGATCCGTCACAGGATCCATGGTTTTAGTCTATCAATAATAATAAATGCAAATAAAGACAATCATAAGCAAGAATAAGCTCAATAATTAAATAAAAGGATTATAGGAGTCCAAATACTCCAATAAAATAATCGAGGAAAGAATAAATGATCACAATAAATACGAGTTTAGCGGAAGCAATCAAAAAGAGTTATATGATTTTCTTTCCAGTTTCTTTCTCTAAAGCTAGATAATGTTTTTCATGAATTTCCATAAAATGGGGTCCTCTAGTTCTTCTCCATTCGGTGAGCAAACTGCCTGGCAACCTGTCTCCTCCACCCATCAATGGGTGCTATAAGCGCATTCCATGCACTCGCAAGAGCTTCCGCACAGGCTATCTCCATTTCCCATTGTCAGTGCCACATCTTATTCATATGGGAAGGTTCCTTCATGGGAAACCAATCCATTTTCCGACATATATCCTCCATTTGTACAAGCTAATAAAACATAGACAAATAAAGGAATGAGTTCTGGAGAACTCAGTAAGAACAAACAATGATTTCCATCCATATGTCAAATCAATCAGAAATGCATATACGATATGTATGAATACCGCTAAGATCTAACCATGCAAGTCTCTAACAATTGACATGCTTTAAGATATACACCAGCCCTCCTCTTGGGGGGGGTGGTCCCCCCCGCGCCGGGGGGGGGGGGGTTCGTCGGGGGGGGGGGGTGCATTTGTTTTTTTGTAGGTAGTTTATATATACGGTTTGCACCAGATCCACCATCATATGCACCACCACATCGAGCAACGTCTCTTGACTCTCTTCCATATCTTTATTCTCATTTTCCTCCTGATGGGAGTAGTTTTCCAACAATAGATGACACCAATTACATGTGTCTTGTTTCTCTATACCTCAATAACCATCAACATTAAATGTCATTGAGTGACTTTAAAAATATGATGGAGGAGAAGCCCATAGCTACAAACTTTGGGCCTTTTGACTTGGCACATGAATCACAAGACTCATGGTAGATGGATCCACTAAGGTATAGTACTTGGTATTGACATGATACAGGTGGTGGCAATACTGGTATATATTTAGTTGTATTTGTATACTAGTATTTTAGAATAATGTTTATTATCCTTGTCCATAATTATTTTGGTATAATTGTTTAAAATAATGTTCTAGAATTCTAATTTTGCCCGTACATAGTCGGGTATGTGCCGATCAAGAACACCAATTTAATTGAGATTTTAGGCAAACCAGAAATTCTAGTGTTTTTATTGGCATCAAATTACAGTAGACAACAAATTTGGGTCCAAAATGACCTAAAATACCCCTCGAAATGGAGGGGTCAACATCTTACCGAAATTTGGCCATATTTCGGCCTAAACTTCGGCAATTTTTGCCAGTTTGCCGGGTTCACTAGAGGGCAAATTTGTGAAATTCGCTGAAGCTTCGTATCATGATTCTACCCAATTCCCAACTCCGACCCACCTCCACACGAGGAAATAAATAAATAAAAAGGCAAATTACATATAGACCCCATGTGTTTTTTATAAATGCCTCCTTGCTACATCAACAAAGCTGCCCATTGATAACTTTCAATTCGTACTAGTAAGGGGATATCTGTAATTGAATGTTTTTTTAAAGGTAGTAGATGTAATTGATTAAAACACAAGTGCCTATATGTAATTTTCCCACACACAAAAACGAAGAAAATCACATAAATTTTTTTTGGGGGTAAATTACAGAGGTCACGAGACGACTATTTCGGAGTGAAATCTGGTTTTGAGATTGATGAATATTTGATTAAAATTCTATGAACCGCTGTAGCAGAGCATTGAATATGGAGCGTTGGAGTGGAGTTTTGAAGGTCACCCTCGACTCCAGCAATAGGACCCCTTACAGAATTGGCGCTTCTCTCTGCGTTTCTCTTCCCTCCAAAACCCTAACTGTAAGTTAAGTTATATCCTCATTCTCCCGCCTTTATATTTTCATAATTTAATATCTTTGCTTCTACATGTTCCTCTGTTCAATTATGTTCATTTAGAACCTCTAATTTGTTTCTTGTCAATCGAAGTTTTTAAATCCCCTTCACTTTTTGGGATGGTTAACTGTTAATTGATTTCGCAACTGTTAACAAATGCAGCCCAAGAAGAGGGCATGTGTCTTTTTTATTGTTGCTTTTTGATTCAGCTCTATTTAGGTAGAGAAAGAGCCTGTGGTGTGTATTAAACACTGAATTCTGCCTTTCATTTCTATCGCTGTGAACTTAAATTTTTTTCCCCGATCTCTGGAATGGCAGGTGCCTTCTTTGAATGCTATATTCTTTAATGGAGATCGAGTTGAAGGCACTGGTAATCCAGTGATTGAGAAGCTCTCGGATCTCAGGAATATTGCTGAAATTGTAGTTTCTAAATTGGGTTTCTCTGTTAATGCTTGGGTTGTGGAGTCATCAATCTACAATGGGCCTTTTGCTGTATACAAGGATTTTATTCCATCTGTCAATTCATGTGGAGAACCAAAATCATATAGTCCAAATGGGTTTCCAGCTTCAACGTCGATTGCCCTGCTGTTATCAAAATGCCTTGAAGAGGTATAACTTGTTTCTTCTTGTCGTTATCACTTTTTAAGATTTTGTAATTCTTGTTCTTTTAGCTCTACTCATTTGTTTAGAACCATAGTTATGTATAACCCACTGATGTTTTGACCCTAATTCTGGCATTTGAGAGCCCCCTATCTAGTACTCGTCAAATGTTTGATAAATGAACTCTATCAAATGAGTTAAATCTTCATTTTAGTTTATGTTCTAAATGGACATCATTTACTTCCTGATTAGCAGGCTCAAAGTGTAATTCAAGGAGGACAGAAATCACATTCAATTGGAGTATCTGCTTCATTTGCCTGTCAGCCCAAGACAGTAATCCTGGGATTTAGCAAGGGTGGTACTGTACTTAACCAGCTTGTTACTGAACTTGCCTACTCGAATATTGGTTCTTGTGAAGTCCAGAAAGAAAGAGCAAAGCACCAAGTAGATGGAAGCTTTCCTAAGATCCAGGAAGAGAATCTACTTATACCCTGGTCAAAAGACAGCCTCTTGAACAGCATTTCTGAGATCCATTATGTGGATGTTGGTTTAAATAACTCCGGAGCATATCTTACTGATAATGCGGCGATCAAAAGAATCAGTGAACGCCTTACAAGTGGAGCTTCCAGAATCCGTTTTGTTCTTCATGGAACACCAAGGCAGTGGAATGATAAAAGGAGGCCTTGGATCAGCAATGAGAAAAACCAGTTGCGTCAGCAGCTTGAAGATGTAGCTCAGAAGAGTGGGGGAAACTTGCTGGTATGTGAGAGATTTTATTTTGCTGACAGGATTCCTGATCTGCAGATGCATTTCGAAATAATTGAAAAATTGGATGTGAATTGAATATTGTAACTTTGTCTAGATTTTCTGAAGCTTGATAGACTATGTAAAGATGTGATTCTCCAGCTGTTCCTACTCTTACATCTGACACTATGATGTAATTGTTGTAACCCTTCATCAGGCCCAAATTTGTGTAAATTTCACTCTTTATAGATAACAAAGAAGCACCTTGTATGTTAGGTATACACATGAATACATGATGCTGTATGAAAACAAGCAGTCTATACCTGGATTGTCTGCAGAGAAAGTCTGCCCTCTAAATATTACCTTATATACATTGTCAAGATTCTGACTCAGCCATTAGAAGATCACCGCAGCTGCCTCAAGATTTACCTCCTTGTGGTCAGGCACTGCAGGCAGCGCAATGGACGCAAAGAGGATTTCTTTCCTTGTGCCTTTAACCTGTTGATCTTCTTTAGATTAGAGACACTGAGCATTTGTTTCCCTCCATTAACCTGACAAACTGCGAGAGGATCAGTCTATCACGAAAGGAACCATTTTCCAGAATAGTTTTGCTTTACCATCGACTGGTCCTTATTCTTTCCACCATAACCAGAAATGCAATTTCTGCAATTGTTATTCTTAGCATTAGGCCTACAATGAAACTTTCAGTTATGAAGTGTCATTTGCCTAGTAGTACTTAATGCTTTTGGTATGGTCTTAGTTGAATTGATTGTCAGCAACCATAGTTCTCCCTAAATTGTGTATGTGTTTAGCAAACTTGAGTCCCCTGATTACAGTATTTCCCTTCTACTCTGATGCTGATATGGTGGTATGTATAGTGAACCATATAGGCCAAATTAAGAGCTAACTGGTTGAATATCGGTGGTATGAAGTGTAGGAAACAGTTGATTCAAATAGTAAGGCTTCTCAATGGGCTAGCAAGTCCTGAGTGGGTGATAATCTATCAATTAATCATTCTTAATATTTTTTTCTGGGAAACAGAGTAATATAAGCTGATCAGCTGTATGAGTTGATGTGAATCATTGATGGTGCCCTTCAAATGACCTTGCAGCAGATAAGGTGCCCTGCTCATTATGTTTTACAGATTTTCTGAATTAGAGAGTGGGTGTTTTATAAAGATATTGGGACACAAAACAAATTAGTGTTATCAAGGCTTCCAGGTGGGGGTAGGTGATGAGAATATGGATGCTTAGGTGCTTCCTGAGTGAAAATCTAGTAGTACACAACAATGGGGGAAAATATGAATATATCAGCGTCTCTTATCATAATTTGAAATTCATCATAAGCTTTCAAATTATACTTTCTCTGCTTGAGAACTTGGAACTCCCTCCTTGCTGTGCGAAATAGAGGAACATAATCTATTGACAACTTGAACTTCAGGGATGTGATTTGATTCTCTGTTTATTTTCGAGTCAGTGTTCCGGAATTGGGTTCATTACCTTTGGTTCAACAAGTTTGATAGTGATTAGAACCCCTCTCTCTCTCTCTCTCTATTTCTATGCCCATAGGTTTGTGATATAGTGGTTTCAAGTGGAGAAACACAAACAGGATGAAACTAACTTCTTTGTGACTTGAATGATACATACATCAAGTCGTTGTTGTCCTTACATGCATTTATCCTTCAAAATGAAGCTAGAAGATAAGGATAGCTGAGTAGGATAGGCTTCCATTACTTGGCAAGTTGAGCAGAACACAGTTTTGGTAATCCTATGACGCCAAACTAGGTAACAGAGGAGGGAAAACAGGGCATCCTATGCAAGAAGCAAGCTAACAGGGTCTCTCCTCCTATTTGTGATTTAAAGGTTCCTGACCCTTGTGAGGGTAGAAGAATGTTCAGCAATATCTTGGAGAAAGATATTTTGAACCATAAACAAGGGCAGGCTCTCTGTGTGTGTCAGAGTCAGAGAGAGAAAAGAGAAGGGGAGATGGGATAGTAGTGCTACCCGTAAGTGCAGGGTAGTGAAGCCCACCGGTTTTGGGTTGGCAAGTTGAGGAGGGAAGGAAGAGGACCACGTACCAATTTGTGCAAGTGGGACGTAGATGGATGCATTGCATGGGAACAGGCAACTTCGTCCTTTTTTGTCAACTGGATAAGCTTGTTTCGTGGTAGGAACTCCATTGGATCCTGACTTTCCCAAATCACAAATTAATGAATTAACATATTATGGCTTTGGTTGGTTCCTCGCACTTTTGGGGTTTTGGGGGGGGGGGGGGCTCAATATTTTTTTAAAATCCAAAAGATTTTGTGCAAAGTAATGTGAGTTTAAGTAATTAAACATAAATTCATTTTGAGTTAGTATGATATATATAATTTTTTTTTGGGGGATTTGGGGATGAATATTTTTTGGGGGGGGGGGAGGGGGGATTTGGGGATGGAGAGTGTAATAATGAATAAGGTTTATAAGCCCGTTCACGCACACCTCGATTTATTCTTAAAACGGTGTTCGTATATTCAATGGTGTGTTTTCTTTTTTCCTTTTCCCCATTTTTCTTAGGTGGGGATTAGAGGAATATTACTCTTTTTTAAGTTTGATTTTTGCAATACAAAATTTTCACTTGTCTTCTAGCTATAAGTGGTCCTTTTGAAGTGAGAGATCATATTTCTGAGGGATTTAGTTGGATTACTCTCATACGTCTAAAATTTTTGTCTTATTTTATTATCGAGTTATATAGATTGGTTGTAGTCTACAATAATTTAAACTAAGAGCGTTAGCTTGGCCCCGCAAAAAGATCTGGGCTCAAGATATGACCACGAGAAAAGGGTAGAACTAGTACTTACTGGTGATCAATATTGAGTGTTTGGCATTTCTTATCCAACCCTACTCGATATTTATTTTTTTTACCATGACTTTGACCTTGACTAGACAAAATATCGATAAAAAGGTCTTTTCGAAGAATATTACTAGAGATTACTCATTCATTTACATTTTCTCTTTGGTTGAATATTTTGAAGTGTATTATGGATTAATATCAATGCTTATTCATGCTCAGGGCTTGATCTATTAGGGTTCAAGGAATCGAGGGTTAAGCTTCACGATCATTTTAGGCCAAATAAAATTTAGGGTTAGTATGCCAATGCGGGGATGGTTGAGTGGTAAAGATCCATTCTTCTCAATGGAGAGGTAGTGGGTTTCGACACTTGTGGACGACATTTCATTTCCAATATTAAAAAACCAAAAATAAGAAAATTTAGGGTCAGTAACATTCAATGTAAGATTACACTCTACACTCTTGAGTCTTGAATAACCTATGGCAACCTAGGTTAAAACCATTATGACCCATTTTGACTTGTCTATTGACCAGCTGAGTCACTGGTTCCTTCCAAGCAAGTGACCCATAGATATCACATGTTTTAATTGTTAAGTGAAAGATTATTTTAGTGAAAAGAGACATAATCATAAAATTTTGTAAAAGAGCATTGAGAGAGTCCACAACTAACATTATTCTTTATATGTCCTCAATTAAAAGATTACTACTAGCATTTGGACCCAACAAAACATAATGACTAAGTCTTATTTAATCCTACATTTTGTTTAATATTAACCATCATCAACATTAAAAAAAACCCAAATACAATCACCTGTGACACGTGGCCGATTGCAATTTGAAGTGTGCTTCATAAGCTTTCCTTGTAATCTAATCAAACTAATCAATTCTTTATGTTTAATTAGGATTAAAGACCAAGCCAAATGAGAGCTTATTTGACTAATTAATACTCTCCCATTTACTTAAAATGACATCATTAGGTAAACCTGGTAAGAGTTTTTTATTTTTTTATTTTTTTTAATCCACCATTTTCCTTTTCCTTCTAGTGGGATGAGAGAGAGAGAGGGGCCAAGCATGTAAATTACTATTTTCTAGTAGTTTTTGGAAGTACCCTGGAAAGTGAAAATAAGGGTCTGTTTGTTTGTGTGGGTCCCACTAAATTAAACAATCCCATAAGCTGCTGTTTCGTGTGTCCATCATAGAAGCAAGGTTGAAGGTCGGATGGCGTTCTCTGCCTCTTTAAATACCAATTCTCCTTCACTCCTTCTCTTCACTTCCAATTCTCTCGCCCTTCCAAACCCATTTCGAATTTCTTCTTCTTTCTCTGTTACTTACTCTCACAGTTTCAATCTCTCTCTCTCTTCTCTCTCTCTCTCTCTCTCTTTCCATGGCCAGCCATGATGAATCTTCTGTTCTGGATCTTATCCGGAGTCATCTTCTGGGCGAGTACGCCTCAATTGAAAGCTTCATTAGTGAAATCCCAAATTGTTTCTCCGACGTTCCAGCGGAGGAAGAATCGATTACTGGAGAGACCTCAAAAGGGTTTTCTTCTGATTCAAATTCAAATTCTGATTCCTTTTGTTCTCAATCAGTGAGCTCTGAATCTATAGCTCCTCCTATGCTTAAAAAAGAGGTCTTTGATGATAGCTTTACATCTTCAGAGTTCTCTGTTTTCGATTATATGGACGTTAATGAAAAGCAGCACAGTGGAGATGCCAATATGTTGTCTTTCAGTTATGATGATCAAAACAGTTTCTTTGAAACCGAGACAAAGCCTCAAGTTATCGATTTGACGAACTCAGATTCTCCAACTTCTGCTGCTTCTCGTCGACCATCGCTGAAGATTTCCCCCCCTCCAGCAAAGATAATCGAGTGGTTCAATTTCAGCCAAACTAAATCTGTTCCAGCTGCGGTGACCGCTCCAGTTCCTGCTCCAGCACCAGCACCAGCACCAGCACCAGCACCAGGTGCGGAAGATACAGAGGAGAGAAGACACTACAGAGGAGTGAGGCAACGTCCATGGGGGAAGTTCGCAGCTGAAATCAGAGACCCAAACAAGAAAGGTTCCAGAGTTTGGCTGGGAACCTATAACACCGCCATTGAAGCAGCTAGAGCTTATGATAGAGCAGCTTTCAAGATGAGAGGAAGCAAAGCCATTCTCAATTTCCCTCTCGAAGCTGGAAAAACATCTGAACCAGTATCCACAAATTCCAGAAAGAGACGCAGAGAAACAGAAACAGAGGAACAACAAAACCCACAACAAGAACAAGAACAAGAACAACAACCGCCGATGAAGTCCATAAAGGCAGAATGGTCGCCGGTATCTGAAGTCACAGCAACCGTTACGCCGTTAACGCCGTCAAATTGGACGGCTTTTTCGGAAGGCGGTGACGCTAAGGATATCTTCAACGTGCCTCCACTATCGCCGTTTTCTCCCCATCCTCACTTCGGCTTTCCACAGCTCATGGTTATCTGAGAAATCAAACGGTGCCGTCCGTATCCGTCTGACGTTGTACTGTACATATACGGTTATTCTTAGTCGGTTAGAACGTATGTATATACATAATCGTATATATATACGATGGTCCTACTTTTAACTTCAATGAGAATTTCATATTTTTAAAATTTTGTTGAGTTTATGAAATCTTTTGGATTATTTTACATATGCGACTTGTGGACAAAAATAATTTTAAAATATTGGAATCTCTCTACTCTAATAATGGCCGACAAAATAATGTATGTATTGGTGGATTAATTATACGTATTTCAGACCGGGTCGGTTGAGAACCAGCCAATAATTGCGGGATTTCCATCACCCCAAGCAACCAGATTCAACCAAGCCGTTCGGTTGACCATTGACTTGTCAAAAGTTGAATATACCTTCACTTGGGTAGCTTGACCAAATCAACCCGGTTGAACCAGTCTGGGTCATAAGGATCAGACGGTTCTCTAGCATTTGGTACATAAAGGGTGTAAATTCCATATAAAAGTAAATTTGATATTGGTATAGTCTAGTTCATTTGTATAATTTTTTGTACCACACATTGAATTATATATAGATATGTCACATTGATGTCGTACCATCTTATTTGATATGGTATAATATGATGTAAACAACATCGTTGGGGGATTTCGGAAGAGATCGAACCCCATTAAGTAACTCGGAAAATGACATTGTCAATATTATACAACACATATTAGAGGTTTAACAAAACGTTGGACAATTCAATCACACTAATAACATCATCATTGATAAAGAAATTTTCGCCCAACTTCACCTATAATGTAGAACAAACTTTTCGACAGTATCTTGCACTGTTGAATTGACGTGGGACAAGTAGGTGGGGAGAGTTTAACAATAACATAGTAATTCAATTACACATGATTACATCTTTAATAAAAAAGAGAAGCTTTTGGGTCTACCATTGAAATTTTTTTTTTGGGTGGGGGGGGGGGGTGTTACAGTGAAATCTCATGTCAGGTTATAAACACAAGAATTCAATCATATATGATTACATCATTAGTGGAAACGAAATTTCTCATTCTACTCCACCAACAATGTGGATAGAAACTTCACACAACTTACCATGTTGAATTGACATGAAAGAGATACTTGTGGGGGTTTAAGTATGACACGTGATTCACTCATAAACAATCACGTCTTTTCGAAAAGAAGATTCTTCTACTTCATGCAAGGAAAACTAAACTTGTATTTTGTGGAAAAGAGATTTTCTACTTCAATCAAGAAACATCACCTCCAACTAACCTACCTATTAGGTGATTACACTTTGGCATCCCCAAGTCCCCAATTCCGAAAATAGTGAAGCAAGTCAAAACAAAATTTAATGTGACACACTTATTCAATCAAATATGATATGAAAAGAGATTCTTCAACTCTTACCATTGAAATCTCATATTATTGTTTAACTAAGAACGAGAATTTCATCAGATATGATTGCATCATTAGTGGAAAAAAGATTTGACGTTGTGTTCCACAAAAAATGTGGAGTAGCATCATTCCATGTTGAATTGACGTATAAGAAACAGGTGTGGGGGTTTAACAATGACATTGTAATTCAAATTTCTATATCATTAAAGGAATTTTTTTTTTAAGAATACAAAGGGTAAAATTGTTCAACTCTACCGATACCCAATGATACCATATCCAATAGTATCTTTGATTCCATACCCTCAATAACCATTTTAAGTTCATGAACTAAAATTATATGCTAACCATAGAAAACTTCAATAGGAGAAATGTCATTTATGGTAGAAAGGCAATTTCTCATAAGGTAGTTGAGAATGATAATCACCAGCCCACCCCCTTTCCCTTAAAAAAAAAAAAAAAAAAAAGAGAGTTAGTGGGACATGTCTGGTCTTTTTCACAGAGAAAAAGTCTATTTAGAAGATTTGATACATTTTATAGAATTTTCACAAGTGCAAGAAAATAACAGGAATTTTGTTGGAATGGTTTATCTAGTAGCTCATCAGATCATTTATTATGTCGGACCCAAATATGAAATTGGCCCCATGAGAGCTTGACTTACTTGGTCATGCTGGTTACAGAATAGCAAGACTTGACTTAAGTCTACTTACTTATTCTTGCTTCCAATTTAATTACATCTTGACTCTATACTTTCTAGAAGAACAACATGTAGCTAGCCCGGGTTTATTATTGGGGTTAACTTTAATGAACCGTTGATTCAGCTCAACAAGAACCAAATGTTGGGTTAATTTGGGGCCCCAACTCCCAAGGCCATTGAGACTCAGGACAAAACCATAATTCCTTTATTAATACGCAATGCATTTCTGCTATTTTGGGTTTCATAGTGATACTAAACTATGGTTCTTCTCTATCTTTATAATAACATTGCTACTACATTTGGATGAAAAGAATACAAATGTCTATAATGATAAAGATCCCAATCCTCTAAAGATATTAATAGTGTCAATAGATGGGTTAATTGGAGACTTGAAATTATTACTTATAAATACATCAAAAACAATTATTCCAAAAATGAGACAATCTCCTACCGTTTTTAAGTGCCTTTGCTCATCTAATTGATTAGATCACTTACCCATGTTAATGTATGCAGGCTTATCTAATGAATTAGAGGGTGACAAATAGAGCGTTGGGATAGAATTATTCAAGACATTCGGATAGGGTTAACATCAACGGGACATCTCTTGAAAGAATTATGGGTTATTTTCATTTGGACCCCCTGAGGTTTGGTCTATGTCACTTTTAGTCCAGTTTAAATTTCATTTTGCAAATGGCTCCTCTATGGTTTCAAAAAATGATTAAACAAGGACAAGTTAAACAAAAATTGTTAAATTAATAAATTTTGTGACGAAAATGCCCTTCAGTCTTTTGGATTTTTTCATTATTTATTTTTAATATAATAAAATAGTTATTATAAAATAAATAAATAATAAATATTCACCGGATTCGTAATCCGATCGAAATAAGTTCGCCGTCAATGAGGTGGATTTGGAGATCGCCGTACCTGTTGATATTTTTTCCGTCAAGCTTCTTCTTTATTAGCACCACCCGGTGCCTCGCCACCTCCTTCCCACGGAGGCTTCTTTTTCAGGTTCACACTGATCCGACAGTGCTGATAGGAGCGTTGCAGGTAAAGCACGACGACCTGTAGTCAGATGTGAAACCCGTGCCTGATGCCCTTGTCATCAACATTGGCAACGTTCTCCAGGTTTGATTAAAATGGTTTCCTTATCTTATAAAATAGATAATATTCTCCTTTGGCTTTCCATTCTTCTCCATGTTTGGTGCATATGCCAGTTCTTGCAACAACTTTTTTTTTGTTACAGTTGTTGTTTGGCGGTGCTTGGTGATGGGATTCACATCCTCTGTAATTCTTTTCCCTACAATTCCCTGTAATTCCCTCATAGGATTGTGCCATGTGGCATTTAAGTAATCCAATGGTTACCTAATTTAAACTAAATTTGAATTTTATTTAAAGCCACCCATGAATTTGAATTTTATTTAAATTCTAGTTTGTTGGGTAACCATTGGATTACTTAAATGCCACATGGCACAATCCTCATTACAGGGAATTGTAGGGAAAGGAATTACAGAGGATGTGGATCCTCGGTGATGCGTTTCCCGTGTGGAACAACGTTAAGAATTTGACGATGCGGTACGTTTAAATTATGTCTTCCTGTCACAGATCTGATGTTAGAAGAATAATGAAATTTTTGTGTGAAGGATGAATAACTTGTCTCAGAAGGTTTCGGTTTCTGGATCTGGAACCTTAGAAATAGAGGAAAGTAGTAGTTACAGGTTAATTTTTCAGCTAGATTGATACCGATTCCTCTTTATAAACAAGAACACCGTTCAAGTCCTCATGTGTATAGCAAATCAAACCAAAAACATCTGTATAAAATAAATAAATAATAAGGATTTGAACAATTATCAGTCTGCGAAACATTGAGAAGAATGGAAAGCCAAAGGAGAATATTATTTATTTTATAAGATCAAGGAAGCCCAGATTTAATCAAACGTGGAGAACGTCGCCAATGTTGATGACAAGGGCATCAAGCACGGGTTTCACATCCGACTACTGGTCGCTAGTGTGACCCTGAAGAAGAAGCTTTCGTGGGAAGAAGGGGGTGGAGGTGGCGTCGGCACCGGTGTTTGTGCTGATGAAGAAGCTTGACGAAGGAAAAAAGTATCAACAGGTACGACGACCTCCAAATCCACTTTGTCGACGGCGAATGATCGGATTACAAATCCGATGAATATTTATTATTTATTTATTTTATAATACCTATTTTGGTATATTAAAAATAAATAATAAAAAATCCAAAAAACTGAAGGGTATTTTCGTCACAAAATTTATTAATTTAACAATTTTTATTTAACTTGTCATTGTTTAATCATTTTTTGAAACCATAGGGGAGCCATCTGCAAAAGTAAATTTAAACTGGACTAAAAGTGACCTAGACCAAACCTCACGGGGTCTATATGAAAATTATCCAAGAATTATTGAAGTTCACTTGGGCAACTATAAAATCTGCCCAACAAAAGCAAGTACAACTAAAATATATCGAATGTGATGAAGCAACTGCAACACACCTACTCAAGGGCAAATGAATGAACCAACTATCTCCTTCTTTATTCCATATTTTGGCATATATTCTATCTATCACCTCTAAGTTAGAATTTTGTAACTTAACAGCTGACATCACCTCCAAGTTACGACTGACTTGCTTAATATCTTTGTCTTCTTTTAAATGTAACTATAAATTTAAATTTTAATATAAGCTTTCTCTTTTCTTATAAAAATAGACATGCAATGTGAATAATACATGTTAACTAAGTGATGGATATTAAATGATATCCATGTCTAAACTTTGACATCATACTTAAAAGTGTTGATTTTTTACCAATTGAGCCATTTTCGAGAATCCGTTGAAAATAATAATAATAACAACAATAATTTAGAAGAATTTCTACATATGCCAGTTGTGTTAATAATTTCTTGTCGTCAACCTTCTACGGTTGACTTAACAGGAGTGGCTGACGACTTATGTGGCCAGTAATTGAGTTGCTGGTCAATACCTTCAATCTCAAAACTTTGAAAGTTCAAAGTCAAAAAGGCAAGAAGATATCATATGATAACTTTTGAATTCCACAACCACAAGCACTCCCTTTTTTCCCACGTGAAGTGTTTTAATTCCCACATGAAGTGTTTTACTTGCACAAAAAAAAAAAAAAAAAAAAAAAAAAATGTTTTATTTGCTCAATCCGTAATCCTCTTGGTATATATGCTTTTATTTTATTAAAAATATGTACCAAATACTCGAGTTGGTATAATACGCTATTGATACGATAAGATGATATCTAAGTTAGCTTAAGATGTCGATGAGAAAGATGACTCATAAATAAATTCATACGTGATTGTGAAAGGTTTTAAAGCGATGAAACTTTGTCCCGAAATAATTCATAAGAAAATTATATTTACGTGCATGTAATGCAGTGTCGATTTCTTAAGAACGGACGGAAATTTATATTATCTTTGTTCAGACTCTAAATTATTATAATGGTTAGAGACGAAAACCAAATCATGATGTATACATTACTTAAATGATGATGGATCTCAAATATATACATATATAGTACTCCTTGACTACTTCTACGTCACTTCATATAATTAAATGTTATTAATTATATCAAGATGGAAAGAAAGATTATTTCTTTCCTTCATAAGAATTGAATGAATATGCATGTTGATCAGAATTAATTTATTAGGGCTTGGAGCGGTGGCGATGGGAATGGGATCAATGTGTTTTATATTGATTGAGAAATTTTAAATTGTAAAAATAATACCGAACAACGATCCAGAGTTGGTGAACAGACTATTTTGCACATGAGATTATGCTTAGTAAAGGAAAATCTGACCGTGGAGAAATTTTTTTTTACATTTTAATTACATATCAATTACATTTTACAGAAAGTTTACCTCTGGATAACTATAATGCAAATTCTTGTGTATTTGTTTGTTTAGTATGGACGTATGATTGTATGAATGATCTCTTCTTTGACGTTTGTAATTTCAAGTTCGCAAGATAGAAGGCAAAGACACGAACACATTTTTTTTTAGTTACTAACACTTTGATTGAAGATGGAGAGTCAAAACTTGAGAGATTGCTTGAGTTTTTAATTTATGTATGTTTTCTTAAGTAAATTAAGATTGTATTTTCATTTTAGGGCTTGTGGAGTAGAGCAATGCATTCTCCAAATTTAGCAACACAAGGATCATAGAGTTCAAGCTCCTTAGCTCCAGAAGGATGAGTTCCTTAGATAATTAATCCGTTTGTTTACATGATGAAATCCTCCTAGGGTCAAGCTATTTATTATTAAAGAGCACATCATTACGGCCAAAAAAGGCAAAAAAGAACCCCCCCCAAAAAAAGACCAGGCCCCCCCCCCCCCCAAAACCCCCCCCCCCCCCCCCCCCCTTATTATTATGCCCAAGTAATGGGTTGCACCAATGCTAAAGAAGTCTGGGATCAACTCGAGAAGCTCTACTCCACTTCCTCCACTACCTGGGTGATGCAACTTCGTCTTCATCTTCAAAATATTAAAAAGGGAGGTAACACTATTTGTGAATATCTTCTTAAGATTAAAACTATTGCGAATCAATTAGCTTCTATTGGCAAGACTGTAACCAATGAGGATTTGTGCTTATGTATTTTAAATGGTCTTGGTCTTTGAGTATGCTGTGTTTGTTTCCTCTATTTCTATTCGTGAGAATCCGGTTTCTTACAATGAATTGTGTGGTATGCTATTAACCCAAGAGATCCAATTGAAAGATGAGTTTGCTTCCCTTGATTTACAATTGTCAGCCAATGTTGCTATTGCTTCTCAAACTACTTTTGTTCCTAAACCTAATTGACCTCATTTTCTCACCAATAGAGGTCGTTTTGGTAGCCGAGGCCACAATAATAGAGTTTGGCCCTTTTCCAATTGGTATAACCAGTCCACTACTCATGGATCTCAAACTTTTTCCTAATGCAAATAGATTTAAGAATTTTAACAATACCAATGGATTCCAACATTTTCAGAATTTTTGTCAGATTTGCAACCAAAGAAGGCACAAAGCTTTAGATTGTAGACAACATTTTAACCATGCTTTTCAAAGTGGGACAAATACATCTATTGTACCCAATTTTTCAGGTTACAACTTCTCACTAGTTATGGATCCAACCTGGTATTTAGATCTGGGTGCAACGCATCTTATGACCTCTGATTTTGGGTTTATCAATTCTCCTCAACCATATTATGGAGACGATCAAGTGCAAATTGGCAATGGGACATCCTTGCCCATCATGAATACTGATAATATTTCTTTAAATCCATTTGCTACTTTGATTCTTCAAGATGTTCTACATGTTTCTGATATCAAGAAAACTTTAATTTGCTATCTTTTTTCACAATTTACAAGATATTACAATGCCTCTTTTGAATTTTATCTTGACATATGCTATGTGAAGGATCGCAAAATGGGGAATTGTCTTTTGTAGAGCAGAATTAACAATGTGCTTTACCAATTTCATCTCTCCCCCTAGAATAATTTTTATAATCATACAAAGGCTCTCATTGATGAGAGACTAGCCTCTCACAATGACATTCTCGAATGGGCCACCCCAGTTTTCGATTGTTCAACATTTAGTTAATAGTTTTGAATTACCGTTTACCAAAGAGAAGGATTTTTCGATTTGTAGTGCTTGTCAGCTAGGGAAGATTCATAAACTCCCCTTTGCACATTCTACTCTTTTTTGAGCATTCATTAGACTTTATTTATTCGGACGTTTAGGGGCCTTTACTTACTGTCTCAGTTGAAGGCTACCGATATTATGTGATACTTGTTGATGCCTTTAGTAGGTTTATTTGGTTATATCCTTTGACTCTTAAATCCGAAATTCTTGGTGTTTTTCAAAAATTCAAGAAGTTGGTTGAAAATTTGTTTGGTCATAACATCAAATGATTTCATAGTGATTGGGGTGGAGAATTTTAGTAGTAGCCAAATATCTCACTAATTCAGGGATTGACCATAGATTGCTATGTCCCCACATCCATGAGCAAAATGAGACTGTTGAATGCTGACATTGACATATTGTTGAGACATATTTGACATTATTAGCCCATTCCAACACTCCTAGAAAATATTAGGCTCATGCTTTTGAGACTGCGGTTTTCATGATGAATAGAATGCCTACTAGGGTTTTGGAAAATGAATCTCTCTTATTTAAATTGTTCGGTGAAAACCCTAATTTTAAGACTCTTCGTGTTTTTGGCTGTGCCTGCTATCCTCCACTTGGGCCTTTTAATAAGCATAAATTTCATTATAGATCTGGTATTCATGTATTTTTGGATATAGTTCTAAACATCGTGGGTATAAGTGTCTAAATAAACTCACTAGAAAGTTGATTGTTTCCTGCCATGTAGTTTTTGATGAGCAACAGTTTCCTTTCAATGAAGGGACTCTTCTTTGCTCACGTCCCACTCTCTTACTGTCCCTACTTGGCCCACCTCCAATCTTACCCCCTTTGATAACCCCTACCCCATCCAATAGACTTAGTTCAACTTATAGTGTTCCCACCCCATCAAACATTACCGCTAGTTCGGCTTCTCCATCAAACATACCACTTCTGACCGAATCTCCTCCTTCCTCATTACTTCCATCCCTCACCATCTTCCTCATCTCCCACCAACTTAGTGGTTTATTTTATTGTCCCTACTCCACTAGTCAATACCCATCCTATGATTACTTGTACCAAATATGGAACTAAGAAACCAGAGGGTCTTGTTACCACCTCCACCTCCCTTGACCTAACCCAAATTGAATCCACCTATTTTACCATTGCCACTAAATTCCTACATTACGGTAAACAATGGATGAAGAATTTACTACTATGATTAAGAATGACACCTGGTCTCTAGTTCCTCCGCCCAAGATAGAAAATATCATTGGCTATAAGTGGGTATTCAAAATCAAAAGGAAAGCAGATGGGTCCATTAAGAGGTATAAAGCCCGTTTGGTTTCCAAAGAGTTCAATCAATAGGAAGGCATTGACTACAATGAGACTTTTAGCCATTGGTAAAACCCACAACTAATAGACTTGTTCTCTCTTTTGTAGTCTCAAAAGGTTGTTCCATTCGTCAATTGGATGTTCAGAATGCCTTTTTGCATGTGTTACTAGAAGAAACAATTTTCATGAAGCAACCTCCGGGGTTTGTGGATTTCCAAAAACCTGATTATGTGTGTCGTTTGCATCATTCTCTATATGGTTTGAAGCAAGCTCCATGTGCATGGTTTGACATGCTAGGTAGTTTTCTACTGGAATTGGCTTTCAAGGATCCAAAACTGACACCTCTCTCGTTATGTATGCAGGGACACTTGGCATCATTTATATTCTTATTTATGTTGATGACATAATACTTATTGATAACAATGATACTTTACCGACTTCCTTTCTTCAAAGTATTGGGTCCACGTTTGCTACTAAGGACATGGGCTCTCTTAACTATTTGTTAGGGATGTCAGTTTTCGGAACCTTGATCGGCTTCACCTTAGTCAGTCCCAATATGTTACTGATCTTCTGGCAAGGGCCCACATGACAGACTGCAAACCTATTTAGACTCCTATCTCTACATCGAGTTAGATGAGTAAGTATTTTGGTGAACCATTGAAGGACCCAACTCATTATAGAAGCATCGTGGGTGCACTTCAGTATGCTACTCTTAAACATCCTAACATTCAATTCACTATTAACAAGGTTTGTCAATCCATGCATAGTCCTACTACAGAGCATTGGTCTACTATCAAGAGGATTCTCCGCTATCTCAAAGGAACCATCACCAAGGGGTTATTGATCCACAAATATTATGATCTAACGGTCTTAGCCTTTTTGAATGCCTATTGGGCGGGCTGTCCAAATGATAGAAAATCACCGGTGGTTATGCCATCTTCTTGAACTAAAATCTAGTCTCTTAGAGCTCTCACAAACAAGCAACTGTAGCCTGGTCCAGCACTAAGTATGAATACAAGGCTCTAGCCAATGCTGTCGGTAGAAGTAACCTGGCTCCAATCTCTCCTCAAGGAGTTGTGCATTTTTCTCTCCAGTGTCCCAGTCTTCTGATGTGATAATGTGGGGGCCACATATCTAACAACAAATTCAGTATTTCATGCTCACACCAAACAAGTGGAGATAGATTATCACTTTGTTCGTGATAAGGTGGAAAAACAACAAGTTGAGGTTCGTTTGTCAATAATTCCTTACTTCTTTTTATTGACCCTAGTTGCAAGACCACACTCCCCCCATAGAAGAAAAAAACACTCTTCTTAACTGAGAATATTGTTCGTATAATTAAGATTTCGTAGAAAGAAAGAAGTCAAGTAAATTAATTTGTAAAAAAATAATAATTATTAGAATTTTGTTAGAATATTTTTCCTTCCACCAACATCAACTGACTCAGATTTTTTTTTAAAAATATTATTGGTTGGGGTGGGTGGGTGGGGGTGGGACCAAAATTTATCTTGGCCTTGTGGGAGCTTGCCTTCTTCTCAATGCAACGGTGCTCTGACTCTCTAAGTCACTTGATCAATGGGATTGATTTAAGTCAACATTTTTGCTTCCAAGTCAAATTGTACATTTTGAGTCAGAAAAATTTCTAGAAGAACACATTGATAATGTCGGGGTTGGGTTGATTCAATCTGATAATTTGGATATACGTTTGTTTTGATTATTGGTTTACAAGTCTATCTTGCCAGGGGCTCTAGGGTTTTTCAGCTTAATAGGTCCTAGTGTACATCTCCACCAGCTTGCATTGTAAATCCTTCTTTGCTTGCCTCAGGTCTTCGGCTTAAGAGCTTAATATAATTTCAGCTTTGTTCAAAAAAAAAAAGGTTTACAAGTCGGGTTGAGTTTAGTCAGACATTCAGTTAAGTAGATTGAGATTATTTGGATTGAAATATATGGACCTTAAAATTTTCAGTTTATATAAAAAATATATTTACCCTTTTTGAATTCTTTTGTAAGTGAGAGGAAAAAGAAGAAAAAAAAAAAAAACTTCAAAATTGGTCATGGTAGTACTAGTGTACTACAACCATCCCTCTTCTTTTGTTCTTTCTCTTGAAAGTCAAAGCTAGTTTGAAAGTGAAGGAGGACAATTTGAAAATTTTAGAAATACAATAGATGTTGAGTCATCACTTAATCACTTTATTCTTGCAATATGATGGGTTTAATGTATCATTTGAACCAAAACGTATTTCTATTTACAAAAAGTACAAAAGAAAAATCAAAAGTTAAAAGCAGGTTTCAGAATACTTTTAATTTTTTTATGAAAATCACTTTCATGTGCTTTTTCGATGGTTCTTAAAACACATGTGACTCTAATGGTTCTGAATAAGATTAAAACAGTAATTTAGATTCCTTTTATAAAACATTTTGTTTGTCTCCTCTCTCCCTCGCTCTGTCTCTGTTTAGGTGATTAGGTGTTTGTGTCTGTGAAGGGGGTGTTCTGAGGTGCAACCTTTGCTTCTCTCTTTATTTATTTATTTATTTATTTTTTTTATCGAGGAAAAAAAGTTACTATTAATTAAACATGCATAACACACCTACAGCCATAGGATAATCGTCTATTATAGTCATCCGTTAGATTAGTTGCTGAAAAAACTAATTGTTCAAAGTAGATTTGGAGCATAGACTTTGGGAAAGTGCCATATTTAACTGTCTTTGTTGTGTTGGCAAGCTTCATTAGTTTATGTACTTCCCTTAGAGGCCAAGTTCCTTTTGATGGTTGAGGTAGAAGACCCGGAAGCTGTTGATAGTTAATCCATATTTCTTCTATCTCAATTCCATCATTGGTTGCTATATCCATCCCAGTTTGTAACTCAAAAAGAGTTGCTTCCAACAGTGATTTTGTGCTTTGTCTTCCAAAATGGATAGACTCTATATGTCTATCGCTGCATCTCCCAATGCTCCATCCCGCCAGTCCTAGCTGGTGGTTAAAAATCCCTGCATACATCAGAATATTTTTGTTATTTCTTGGTAGGTTAGTGCAAAAATTTAATTCCATTTGTTGCGGCAACACATTATTAATGTACATCAGTACATTGTCATTTTCTACCTTATCCTTTTGTAATTTTAAAGTTACAATCTAGTGTTGTATATCAGTTAACACCTTCATGGGGCAAGGTGTTTTCTGATTGAACACCCTATTGTTTCTTTCTTTCCAAATGAAATAGTATGAGATGAGATGATAAATACAGACATAAACCATTTGAAATTGAAAGGATTAAGTTGTGACCAGATGTTCTGACACAAATTCAAAAAGTTTGTGTCACTCCAATTTTTCGTGCGTAAGCCCAATGGACCTGCATTGTGAATTTGCTTTGCCCATTCACATGATAGAAATAAATGCCAAAATGTTTCAATTTCCTTTCCGCATAATGCACACTCAAGCATAGTGTTCGACCATTGGGCAAGTTTTGCCCGTACCGGTATGCCTTCATTTAGCACACGCCAAAAGAAAATTTCAAATTTTGGATGGATAGGTGATTTCCACATATGTTTCCACCAATTCGCAAATTGGTGGTCCTCATCCGTGGTCCTTTGTTTAACTATTTCCTTAAAAGCCAATTTGACTGTGAAGTCTCCATTTGGAGAAATTAACAAGGACCAAGAGTCTTCTTGATCCTGTTGAAGTACAGGGTTGGGGTAAGAAAAGGTTGTAGGAATCTCTTTGTTCAAGCTTTGCAATTCATCTGCTATCTCCGCAACTATTGCGTTTCGTGGCCACCTAGTGAAGTCTTGAGTTGCGGTAGTCTTGCCTTGAGGTCTTGCCCATGGGTCAAACCAAAAGTAGGTTTTATTCCCATTGCCGATGTTACGAGATACCATGTTTTGAAGCTAAGGATGAATACTTGCAATGCTGTTCCAAACCCACAATCCTCTCTTTTTATATACCTTTGGATCAAATAGAATTCTTCCATTGAAATACCTGGCTTTTAGAATTTGTACCCATAGTGCTTCTAAATTAGAGAGAATGCGCCAACATTGTTTTAGTAATAACACAGAATTGTAATCTTCCATTTTTTTGAAGCCCAGTCCTCCTAAAGATCGTGGTTGGCACATCTTTTCACCATGAGATGAGGTTCAATTGCTTGCTTTTGTTGGGTTGTCCATTCCAGAATCTTTGACACAACGCATCAATTTTTTTGCAAGTTGTCTTTGGAAATCTTAAACATTGCATCTGATAAAGAGCCATAGACTGAATTGATGATTGCATCAGAATGCCTCGGCTACGAACAACAGATTAGAGGCCTTCCAAGTTGCAAGTTTTGTGGTCATTCGGTCAATAACCGATTGCAAGTTCTTGAGTTTTTTCTTCCCTGCCATTAGATTGGACCCTAGGTACCTTGTTTCTCCTTTGATTTCAGTGACCTTTAAAATTGATAGTAACAATTTTCGGTCTCCAGTGGGTACATTCCGACAAAAGTATGCTCCGCTTTTCTCTAGGTTGATCTCTTGTCTAGTGAAGTCCGCAAAGAGTTCCAAAACTGCTTTAAGAGCTAGAACTTCTTCTGTATCTGCCTTGCAAAAAATGAAAGTGTTGTCTGCAAAAAATGAGTGGGAGATTTCCGGAGCACCCCTTCCCACCGTTATGCCACTTAGTAACTTAAGAGATCTATATTCATCTAAGAGGCGAGACAAAACTTCCATGATTAGTAAGAAAAGATAAGGGCTAAGTGGGCATCCTTGACGCAGACCCCGTGTTCCTGAGAACCAGGAATATGGTGATCCCTTAATCTTGACAGAGAATGTAGGTGTAGAGATTAATTTTCGGATAAGTAGACACCACTTATCATCAAACCCAAGGAAATTGAAAAGTTTGATTAACGTACCTCTATCCACTCTGTCGAAAGCTTTAGACATATCGAGTTTAAAGGCAATGAACCCTTTCTTTCCCCGAGTGTTGTGCATGAAATGGAAAATTTCATGAGCAATCATGATATTATCCGTGATCTGTCGCTGAGGCACAAAAGCTCATTGGTTTGGAGAGATAAAACCCGGCAAGAGAGTTTTCAAGCGTTTAGCCAATATCTTTGCAATTATTTTGTATGAAACATTGCATAGACTAATCAGTCTAAACTCAGAAACCAGCTCGGCATTCTCATTTTTGGGGATGAAGCATAGGAGAGTATGGTTCACACATTTAGGCAGAGTTCCTTTAGAAAAAAAACCCGAGACAAATTTGAAAACTTCGGTGCTTATTCAGATACTCAAAATTTTTGATAAAAGAGCCCATTGAACCCATCAATCCCCGGAGCCTTATTAGGTCCTAACGAAAACACCGCACTCTTGATTTCTATCAAGTATGGGTTTTCCAGAGATAGAAGAATTAGCTAAATTAATGGGTGGAAAAAAGCTTTCAATGAAATGAGGATCCAGTGAGTTAGTACATTGATAGAGTGTTTTCATATGATTAGCAAAAACTCCAGCAATCTCACTCGGTTGAGAGACTAGTTTCCCTTCATTCAAAATGGCTGAGATTCTTCGTTTGTGAAGATTAATTTTGCTGGTCATGTGATAAAACTTGGTGTTTCTATCACCATCCGCAATGTACAAATTTTGCGATTTTGGAACCAGAACATTTCTTTAGCTTCAAGAGCCCAACCCATCATCAATTTTTTCTCATTAATGAGATTCCAGTGAGGGATAGCATTTTCTTCCAAAATGGCAATTTCAACAAAAAGCTTATGGAAAATGTTATCCACACAGCCGAACACAGAGTTGTTTCAGTTTTTTAAAAACCTGGATAAAATAGCCAATTTTTCTTCCAATGGGAGATTAAGATTATTTAACCAAGCAACTTGAAGGTCCATGAAAAAATTCAGGTGGGATAACCACGCATTTTGAAAGTGGAACAATTTATTGTTAAAAAAGGTAGCACCCAAGGGTTTAAGAATCAAAGGGTTGTGGTCCGAGCTTGTGGCAGGAAGCTTTTCAACCAACTGGTTGGGGAAGTAACTAATTCACATAGGAGAGGAGAAAATTCGATCCAGTTTTTCTTTAACAAGGCCGGGAGGTTTTTGCTTGTTCGTACAAGTGAACGAGCATCCAGAAGCAGAAGATTCTACAAGATTTTCATCAAGAATCATTTTTTTTTTTAAAAAACGCCATAACCCCTGAATTTTTAAACCCCCCCCAAAACTTGTCTTTACATCCAAACGTTCATTGAAGTCACCCATTATCATTGAAGTCACCCATTTCTTTGCGTATTAGTTATTGTGGATTGAACGTCTTAGACTACGATCGGTGCGTCTATGTTGGTTTGGCTTTCAGCTCAGTGTTTCTCTCTCTCTTTCACCTCCCTTCTTTAGAAATTAGAATAAAGAAATGAAGAGTTTCTCTCTGTTGACATTGTTGTCGCTTCTAGAAGAATAAAATAATTCCAATGATTTTGATTCTACTGTATGAGGCATGGTGACTATTGCTTTTCTAGATGGTAGGTTTGATTGGACAACTTCGGACCTCATGGTTTTTCGAGTTTAATTTGTATTACATCAGAGTTTTTTTTTTTTTAATTTAGTTTCGTATTAACTTTTAGTTAAATTGCCACTTTCACTGTTTCACATAGCTTTCCTTTGGATTTTTAAGCAAAAATTCCATAGAAGTAAACATAATTGGTTGCAAATTTAAGGGTGCATATGTGTGCGTTCAAATTTAATTTCTTCACAAAGGACTAAAGTTGAACCATACAGATTCCATTAAGCACAGAGAGAAATGGTGAAAGCAGGCCAAAAGTGTTGGTTGAGTAGATGCCTTCGATGATCAAGTCAATAAGTGGGAACCACTGTCTGTAGCCATAGGTGGAGCCAAGATCTAATACCGGGAGGGGCTAATTAGTACCTATATTTCACCCAAAATACAATATCTTTTCTACCCATTGTGTTTACCATAAAATTTTTTCTCCAATCAGACTAGCAAATATTGATATTTCACACATCTAAATAAGGGTAGCGGGAAAATTTCAACAAGATTCCTTCTTTATTTTTTTAAGGAGAGGGTGGAAGAGGCGAAGTGATGATATTTCACATATGAAAAGAAATTCAGAGGAAAATTTCAACAAATTTGAAAGACGGAAGCGCAGGGGATGGCCCCTCAGCCTTGGGGCAGCTCTACTTTTATCCCAGCAAATAGAGCACTAAGGGCTCAGAACTAAGGATTTGTAGAGTTAAAAGACGAATAATAGTTGATGCGGAAAGAATTCAACAATTAACAATTAGCTTTGATGGAGAGAGGGATGAGGTTTATATAGTTTTTTTCTTTTTTCTTGGTGGAAAGTCCAGTTTGTTCTACAGTATCATCCTTGTAACTTTGGATGTAAAGCAAGCTTCTGTTTGTATGTGTTCATGTACAATGAAACTCCTTTCGTGAAGTGCTTTCTAAGACTAAACATATACAACTTTGAAACTTAAACTATATAGTATATACCTTTACCAAATAAAAAAATGAAAACCCCTCACGACTTATAAATTATCTTCAAATAATTCCTAACTTTTCTGAGTTTTTTTTTTATGAAATTAGGTTAGAAGTAGTCCAAAGACTGCAATGGTGCAATCATTTATAAAATAATCTCTGTTTGGTAACACTTGTTGACTTCTTACCGAATCTATAAAATTGTATTATGCGAATTTGTCAAATGAACTGTACCTTCAAAAAAAAAAAAAATTGTTCAAGGATTTGAATTAGTAAAAGTTTCTGTTATTCTCTTTGCTCTTAAGGTCATATCTTTATACCAACCCTTTACAATGTGATAATTCTTTTTCAATTACGATTCTTATCCAAAATGGTATGGTATTTATATATGTTTGTGGAATAGCCAACTTTTTAGCATATTTTTTTTATTTATATACAAATTAATTGAGGATAGCTACTGTTGTCTTTGTATAGTATAGCATAATTATAACTTTACCCTTTGTACTTTTTAAAATTATTTATCGAACGCTAAGTTTGTCTGCTTTTTCCATTTCCCCCTCGCGTTGTTAAGAATATTTTCATTTTTATGATGCCTAAAATAACCCTTAGTGGTAATTAGTGTTCATTTAATCTTTAAATAAATTACTTTTCTACAGTTAGTGAATGGTTGGTAAAATTTTAAAAAATCTTGCGATTTTCCTCTACATTGAAGTTGGCACTATATGACTCAACAATGAAAGCAAAGTGGTAGTCTTACATCTAACTTTAATGAAAGGTAAAATAAACTTTTCACATTGACAGTTGAATTTATAGAAGGATAAAATAGTTTTTGTACAATAACACCTAACAACCATTTAATGCCATTTGAAATAAGTAGAAAAACAGTAATTACAAAAAGTACAAGAATATGTAATTTCATTATGTAGGACATGCATCAGTAGTTATCCCTTTAATTAAAAGGTACAAATGAGAATAATTTGATGGTTTTAAGTAATATACTTTTCGAGTAATTTAATATACATCTTGAAGAATTCAAGAAAGAACCATCAAATTAGCAAAGATTTCACGATAATTCTATATCATTCATTGACTATTTCTATGTTTTCTTTTTCTCCCTTCGTAGAAATTGACTATTTTATGTGGCTTCTTGTGCATTATAGTTATTTCCAGACCATCATTAAATAAAAGCTTCGGCTCATTGATAACAGTTGAATAAATATATTAATAATTTGTTAGGCTCAGGTTTGGTTTTTTTGGAGGGGATTGTTTATAGGGGTGGAGAGAAACAATGTATCATATTCAAAGTTGATTGGAAGAGTACATTAAAATTGTAAAAATATTACGAGACAGGTCGAGTGGACTTATTTAGTTGTCATATTAGCAGCGAAGCCAATGATATTGCTGATTAGATGTCGAAGACACTGTTATAGTCAATTAGCTTTTTGACGTTCTATTCAGTCTTCTTCCAGAGTTGGACGAAATCAGAACAATAGCCTTAGAACAATCTATGAGGATCATGAGATCTTAGATATCGAGACTCGTAAGTCACCCAAAGGCAATCTCTAATGGTTTCAGCCTCCACCACAGTAAAAAAGACCTAGCAATAAATTGGGATCCACGATCCTACACAATGCACTATCTACGGTCACCTTGACCAGAATGTTCACATTTCGCCCTAAGCAGCATCTGTAAATACTAAGAAAACAGTGACTGCATGGATCATGTTGAAACAATTGAAGGAGGACAAAATACTGTATTTCACAGTACATGAGAGTGCTTGAATGCCTCATTCATTTCGACCAAGCTCATCAATCAACATCTCTCATTTTTCCATACCTAACCACTACAATGAAGCATGAAAACTAATACAATGAATCCAAAACCCCACGTTTGCCAATCTTCCTCTTCTATGATGACTGAATTGAAAGGAATCCATTTCAAAACCCCACCATTGCTCATGTTGAGTTCCTCAACGATAACTAGCCAAAAAAGGTTTTACCTTTATATTGGGAGACAGTGGACAATCCAACCTCTACCTTTAATTGCTCAAGTTGCTTATGAGATGGCTTGTAGGTAACCAACCATATAGTATCATGCATGGGCTCGACTTCTGTGTTGTACAATTAATGCACAACATTGTGTTGTAAAATGTTAAGATTAAGATCTTGACTGTCCGTTTTGCAAAAGTGTCAAAACACACTTTTTAGAAATAGACGATCGATATCTCGATCTCAACCGTTTGCTGCAAGTGCTGCACATTAATTACGCAACACCCCAGCAATATCCATCATGCCATAATGACAATCCATCATTAAGGATAATAGAGATGGCATGTCAACTCATCAAAGACAAGAGAAGATAGCTAGGGACCTTCTCCTTCCATTAAAACCACTGGCCTTATAAGAAGTTGGAAGTAAGAGCCTTCGATGGGGTCTACCAAGGCACCAATCCTTATGTCACGTAATCTATCTCCATGTCTTGTGAGAGGACATGGAGAGCATCCTGTCCATTATATGTGGATGACCACTGGGTTAAGGAATGTGATCCAACAGATATCTCCCATTGAAGATTCCATTCATAGGTGGGAAGGTATCGAACCAAAAGAGCACTAGGCATGAAGGGAGATATTTGGACTATATGTAATACGAAACCGTATGACTTTGCACTAGGCCTAGGATTATCCTTGACATGCGCCAAATCTCATACCAAACGGTGATGTGAGAGAGCGGTGATCTATATCCCAACCATGGCTTGACAACACTTTACTCAACAACTACGGAGAACCCAATAGATGTCTCTTGTTAAGGGAGAGTGACTGAGACCGTTTAAAGGATATTTGTGTTTACAATTAATGCGTGTTTACCATAGAGACTACATAATAGAGTTAGGAACATCATATCATAATCATGCATCATTTTATTTATATTATTAATTACATGGTGATCTTACGAATATGATGTGGAAATTATGGATGAATGCAAGACATGGATGTTAGTTAACCTCACTGAGTATTGTGGAACTCACTCCTTTATTTGTGTATGTTTTCTTTAGACTTTTCTACATGATATGAAGATCCCACTCCCATGGAGGATCTATTGCTAGTAGATTACCATGAGAGCATGATTGGAGAAGAAGTGGACACACATGACGCTTCATGCCATGTTTGGATTGCTCTTATGGATATGGCTCCCAGTAAGGAAATCTTTAGACTTTTTCGCTGCGAACAAACTATCATTTTTCTTTTCAAAACTCTGATGTTTATGTCTTTTGGATTTAAACCTTGGATAATTGTAATTAATATTTCAGATTTTGGGATTTGATAACTTTATACTTGAACTTGATTTATTTTTGTCTTTTTAATTATGCTATATTATATGTTGTATGTAATTGTCACTGAACCTAGGTCTTGCAATGTATCAGCCCATGGGTATTTGGGTATGATAGGATTTGGCTGGGTGGGGTGTGACAAAATATGCAATGTGGATGAAGGAATGCTGATAAGGAACTAGCCTTGCTAGTCTTTTTTTAGGTAGACATGCATTAAGATACACACCAACCTCCTCTGGGAAGTCTCACATAGACCCCAACGACACCAACCAAACTAGGTATCATGACCGAGGTATGGGGATATAAGTCAACATTAACCATGGCTGGGGATTAGGGCAAACTCTTACACCATGGCCTTTTGTATAAGAACTGGCGCGTGTCAACGGTACACCTAGCTTAATGCGTGAAAAGTCATCTACTCAATCATGTCGTTCTAAGTTCAGATACTTTTCCTATGGCACCAACCAACTTGGTCCAATATCATTGTCTAAACTAGGGAACATCATATCCTATGGCACTAGCCAACTTGGATTACACATCTATAACCCTATGGTCATCCACATATAATTGGACAGTCTATCTCAAGTCCTCTCACCTGCAACAGGCTATTGGGTGCCCTATGAGCCTACCTAATATATGCAACCCTACAATGAATGAACCATGGTATAACAGTGCTCCCTCAATTGCTACAATAAGCTATTAGCAAATACACCCAGGCACCACGTCACAGGTCACTCGGCCTCAATTCCCATGCCGATAGGATAACGACATGATGATGGATCCTACCCATGCATCTAGCAATCTAAATCATGCATCTATCAACCATATAGTATGCAAGACCCCAATGGTAATGAACGTCTCCATAACCCCAGGTTAAGTAACTACATTCAATATGCTATCACCATACTATCCCACAACATATATCCGAGGTTAAATAAGGAAACAAAACAAGGTTAAGAAAGATACAATTTCCTAATTCCACCAACGAATGCATATTCCAGAATTTCATATTAGCATAGGCGATTCAAAAGAAATAACATTAAGCATTTATCATAAATATGAGTAAGTGGGTTGAGTGCCTCACGTGATCAGCAATAGTAATCCTCTTAAGAATGCAAGGAAAATAGCCTAGCATGCCTCAAAATACCCTAAATGGCACATGGTTTAAGTTAAGTTAACATCAGAGACAATACGGGCTTCAAAATAGACCCACCACAGAGTTTGCAAGGTGGAGATTGCTTGGCCTTCCAGGGAGGTTGATCGTTGGGCTACCTCCCTAGGCGCATGAACTGTGGTGAGAAATATGTCGGTTTTGATTTTATGTTCCCCACGAGTTCTAGGTCACTCAAGGATACTAAAATCTTCCCAAAAACATGCTTCAACATCCCCAAAAATCCTAGATCAGAGTATAAGCATGGATCTATCTAAAGATGAATCTAAGTCTTCTCCGAAATCCTTTTGAGAGAAAAATTCAGCAACTAGAATGATTGGAGAACCATTCACGTCACTTGATCCAATCAAGATCAATATTTTCTTGATCAAATCCTTCTCTCAACATGGATATTCTTCATCCATAATATTAAGAAAATAGGAATCAAATGTTGGGAAATGAGTTATTACCTTCAATCTTGCAAAATTGGATCCGAATTGCAATTCGTAGTGGTAATATGACTTTCTTCTTCTCCGACATGAACTCTCTAACATGTTCTAGGGCTTCTTTACGGTTAAACAATAAAATAATTCCATTTAGAGCAAAAGCGTCTTTAAATTGGGTGTCTAGAAGTTAATTTCCCCATTCTTCTCTTTATTGTTTGTGGGCTCCAGGTGGAGGTTGCCCAAGGGGATCGCCTCTTGAACCTCCCTAATTGACCTCCACCAACAACTTCGCACAGAGGTGGGTCTTTTGGTATGGTTCGTCTATGATGCTCGCATAACCTTGTAGACCAAGTTAGGGTCTCTTACCTGGGCTTGAGGACTTTCCAATTCCATTTTTCATGAGCTATTAATCAACCTTCTTAGTCCATCTACGTTCGTGTTAGATGTCCTTCCAAAATTCAGCAAAGTGTCGGATTCTTCATCTACACCATCAATATCTATGGATTTTGATCATAATCCAATGGTCGCTATCTAGATGACCCACAATTGTCTTCTACTAGCATTCTGGGTTTTTGGACCTGCAATTAAGCTTTTCGGTTAGGACCCTTGGGAATTTCACACTGAATCTACCAGAATTCTGTGCACATCCCTGATTTGCCACTTCAGTTACTATTACAATTACAACATCATGGGGCTCTTGGATTCCATTCATCTCCTTCTCAGTAAATGTTATCTTTTGTTTTTTTGTTTTCTCTTATTACTTCTGCTTAAGACTCAACTAAATTTGCAAACTAGGCATGAGTCTTAGATCTTGATATGAAGTTTTTTTTTACACTTCCAAGTATGGTAAGATAGGTGTTCTCCTACGTGGCATCGCTGGGGCTCTTGGGCCTTCTATCTGAGTATTCGTTCGACCATCTGTCTTGGCCTCCTCTTGTTTTTCTTGTCCTTTCTAATTTCCCCTTAGAGGTAGGTCCTTGTTTAGCCACTGATCTCCATTTCTCCATTGCACATAATGGTTCAAGTATCCTTGGCTAATTAGGCACTTGATCTCATTCTTTAAAATTTTACAGTCTTCTGTGTCATGATTGTGATCTTGATGATATCAACAATACTTTTTTGGATTTCTATCCTCTGCTCTCCCTATCATCGGTCCTAACCACCTTAAGAATCATTGATGCTAAATATGCATCAATATTTTTGACCTTCTGATTTTCAGTGGTGTGTATTGATCTTGGTCACAATGCTAATCACGCCATTCGGCTCTTCTATTTGATCCATCACTTCACCTATCTCTTCTTTTGTCTCTCCGGTAAGACTGAAGTACTCTACTTAATTTCCTTCTTTTTATCACCTCCTCCCTCTACTTCTTTTGTCCTGGAGGGTCTCTCTCATACTAGCATACTAGTGATAGCGATCAGTCAGTTCTGCCATATCTTTTGGTCTATCTAGGATCACTGGATCTAGAAGTCGCTCATCAACGATTCCCTAGTACATAGCATTAAGGACCATTGCTTCATTTAGGTCTTTGATCTTTATTGACTCTTGATTGAACCTCTTCGTATAACTCTGGACGAACTCACCTGGATTTTGCCGAATTGCCATTAAGTTATTTGCAGTCTTCTGGCTTTTGATGCTACTTTGGAATCTCGATACAAATGTCTTGGTATATTCTTCAAAACTCCATATTGAGTTCAGTCTCAGGGTAAAGAACCAAGTTGTTGTTGGTCCTTTTAAGGATGATGAAAATGACATTCACTTTAAAGCGTCTGACTCCCCCACTAGCATCATTACAAAATTAAAATTCCCTAGATGTTCCAATGTATCTAAGTTCCCTTCATACATGGTAATGTTGGGAACTTAAAACCATTAGGGAGGGCCTTTCCATTATTTCTTTGGAAAACATATGTTGATTCATTGACCTGTGGATGTCCTCACCTTCCTTTCTAACCAGCCTCTCAATTCGATCATCCAAAATTATGAACCTTTGACTAATTTTTGTTCCATGTGAACAAACCATTCTCCTCTGTTTACAATCTCTTCTGCTACTAGGAGTTATGGTTTGGTTTACTCTATTCTCAGTCATCCTCCAGGTTCTTTGAGTTGAGATTCTGTCTCCATTGCCCCCCGAAGGAAGGTCATCTTGATTTTGTCCTTAACCTCCTTGTTTAGAGTTCACCACCACTGAATGCCTTCTCGATCCCTACATCCGAGAAGTCTAGTTTCCAATCCACCTCAACTCGGGAAGGGAGATCTTAGTGAACCGGAGTCGCAGCTAACGGAGTGACTCTAACCTATCAAACATACTTGAGTTTGGAGGACTCTACTATTGCATAAAAGCAAGTTGCGCTAGTACCTACTGCGGATCTAGAGTTTGCTTTGAAGCTTTAGTCATCACCTCTTGATTATGGCTCTCGAGCTGAGCTCAAATTTCTGGAACTCTTCTTGGCGATATCTCTTATGGAACTCTCTGCTTTTGTCAGGAAGCCATAGAAGGTGCCGGGGGGGGGGGGGGGGGGGGGGGGGTGTCATTGTAACCTTCTAAGCTTTTTTAGCAACTCTTGGAAGTAAATTCCCTTTTGCTTGTCTCTAGAGCTTCGATCGGTGGTAGGTTTTCTAGATCTTCTTTTGCTTGAGCCATGACTTTTGCTCAAAGTTCCCACAGATGGCACCGAAATGTTGTTGCCAAATCTTCTGCTGAGGTGGAATCAACTAGACGAACACCCAATGGATCGAATTGTTTTGAGTTGGAATTCACCTCCAGATCTTCACCTGGTTAATCTATAGGTGCTGGCTGATCAGTGTGATGGGCGATCCGCATCTGACGATCAAGTTAGCGTGGGATTTGGTGTAATCTTGCTAAAGTCATAGAGAACCCTAGCTTGAAGTTGCAGTGTGAGTGGGAAGATCCATTTGAAAATGAACCTTTATTGTGTTTAGCATGTCCTACCTGTGTTTCAGTACTTCGCTATTTATATTGTCTTATCTGTGCACTGGCATCACTTGCCTCGTTGGATCTTTTCATCCCCTTGTACGGCTTAAATTGACTTTCTTGCTTGATCATCGGGTTGTGCTGGTTTGGTGGACGAGTCGCCAATTGGGCCAGTCTGGTCTGGCTGTTGGGCAATTTGCCCATAACATAGAGGAACAACAAAACCAAGAACCAGAACAACTACCACCAATGAAGTCGGTAAAGGCAGAATGGCCACCGGAATCTGGCGTCACAGCAACAATTATGCCGTGAACATCGTCAAATTGATAACTTTAAATATTGGAATCTCTCTATTATGCTGATAAATGGCCGACAAAATAATGTACGTATTGGTGGATTAATATACGTATTTCAGACCGGGTCAGTTGAGAACCAGCCAATAATTGCTGGATTTCTATCACCCCAAGCAAATCCAGCCGTTTGGTTGACCATTGACTTGTCAAAAGTTGAATATATATCTCCACTTGGTGACTTGGGTAGTTTGACAAAATCAATATGGATGGCTTGGCTTTAACTGGTTAAACCCTCGTCCTTCAACCCGGTTGAAGCAGAGTGGTTCATAAGGATCAGCCGGTTCTCTAGTGTTTGGTTTATAAGGGTGTAAATTCAATATAAAATAATTTTGACTTCGGTACAATCTACTTCATTTGTATACTTTTTCCATACCATTACCCCATGGTAAATTAATTATAGATATGTCACCATTTTATTGGATATGGTATAATATGACATAACAACATTGTTGGGGAATTTTGGAGATCACCCTAATAAATGACTTAAGAAATGACATTCTCAAATGTTATACAATACATATTAGAGTTTAACAAAATCAGGATAATTTTCTTTTTTTTTTGGTAAAGCAAAATCAGGATAATTCAATCACATATAAAGACATCATTAGTGATTAAGAAATTTTCACTCAACTTTACCTGTAGTATAGAGCAAATCCTTTGACAACATCATGCGCTGTTGAATTCGCACGGAAGAAGTAGGTGGGAAAGTTTAAAAATAGCATAGTAATTCAATCATATGATTATATCTTCAATGAAAAAGAGAACTTTTTAATCTACCATTGAAATCTCATGCCAGGGTTTAACTAAGACAAAAGAATTACATGATTAATGCAAAGGAGATTTCTCATTCTATTCCACCAATAATGTTGACAGAATATTCACACAATATTTTTCCATGTTAAATTGACAAGAAAGAGATATGTGTGGGGTTTAACTATGAAACCATAATTCAATCATAAATGATCACGTCGTAAAAGACGATTCTTCTACTTCATACAAGAAAACTACACTTGGATTTTGTGGAGAAAGAAAAAATAAAATAGAGTTAAATCAAGGGACCTTTCACCTCCAACTAACCCACCCTATTAGCTTATTACACTTTGACATTTCCAGGCCTCCAATTCTCAAAGTATTGAAACAAGAGAAAACAAAATTTAATGATGAGTCACTTATTCAATCATATATGATATGAAAAAGAGAATTTTCTACTCTACCATTGAAATCTCATATCAGTGTTTAACTAAGAACAATAATTTAATCATATATGATTACATCATTAGTGGAAAAAAGATTTGATGTTCTACTCCACCAACAATGTGGAGGGGATCTTTAGACAACATCATTCCATGTTGAATTGATGTGTGACAAGAAGAAGTGGGGGTTTACTAATGATACTGTAATTCAATCATACATGATCACATTGTCAATGAAACAAATATTTTCTACATCTCTAAAGGAAAACTTAACTTGTATTTTGCGGAAAGAGGGGGAAAAATATCTAGAATAAAAAAAGTCATGCATTTTTCTCCTCCAACTAAGCAGTTCTATTAGCTGATCACACTTTGACACTTCCTAGTCTCCAATTTTGAAAGCACTAAAACTAGAGAAAAGGAAATTTAAGTGGATTAGAATTGTCAATTTAGATAATTAGCCCCTTCGTTTTCGAAGAGTATTTGAAGTTTGGACAGTTTTCTGATTATGGCTTTAGGTATCAGTATTGAGGTACGATTTAGCATCTCACTAGTTGTCACAGCCCACCTGACAGTATCAGACTTACCCTGACAACCTGTGGCTGTGATCTACGGCCATAAAATTAGGTCATACTATTAGTGACAAGTAAGGCACACAATCTCATAATCAAGAGTAAGAAATGATTAGTTCATCAATTGATAGTAATAAAATAAAAAAAATTCAAAAAATCTCAAAATGAATACTAAGAATATATATCGTAAATAAGATTATGCGAGCAGAAGAAAAATCAAAATGGTCTCATTATTGTTTACAATTCTTTTTAAACATTTTAAGGGTTTACTCTTCCAGTTGTTTTATAAAAGGGGTCATAAGTCCCTCTTTCATCCCTTTATCCCATCGATGAACAACCAAAGTTCTATTGTTGTCAATAGGTGTCGTAAGAGCAGTCTAGGCACCCACATGAAGCTTCATGCTCATCATAATCAATTCCCACTGGTGTCTTTAGTATCACTTCATTGGGATTCTCCCATAGATATGGGGCATCTTTTGTACCTGCATAACCATTTGAAACAAACAAGAGATTCACAAGGAATGAGTTCTAAAGAACTGAATAAGGCAACAACCACATACATACGAAGATTGCATGAATATAAGGAAAAGAAATAATGAAATTATATGCTAATTATGCATATAAAGAAACTAACTATGCAATTCTCTATCAAGGCAAGCATGCATTAAGATATACACCAGCCTTTCTCTGGGTAGGTCTTGTCACTTTGATCCCTCGCGGACTCGCTACCTTTGTTGGAATCTCGAGTAAGGGGTACTGTCCATATCATCCACCATGACTGGGGTATAGGTCCACACTCTCGCACCACAACTATTGGTTTGAGTACTGACGCATGTTGGGGATTTTAAACCCAATGCAAGGTCCTACAGTAATACACTATGTGTGGTTCATATATCTTTTCTCATGAAATAACGCACCCGACAATATCGGATCCGCTCGGACAACCCGTGAGTGTGATCCACAGCCATAAGATCACAGTTACACTATCAGTAATTGTCACGCCCCACCCAGCCAGATTCGGTCATACCAGAATACCTGTGGGAGTGATAAACTGCATGACCTAGGTTTAGTGACAATTCTATACAAATATATCATATAACATAATCAAAAGGACAAGAATAAATCAAGTTCAAATATCAAATTTTAAAATCTGAAATATCAATTACAATCATCAAAGACTCAAATCCAAAAGTTATAACATTAGAGTTCAAAGAAAAAAAGAGTATTTCCGGAAAATATTCAAGAATCTTGGTAAAAGAAACCCTTGCCTCTCTCAAATCAAATCAAAGTGTAGATATAGAAAAGTACCATATATGACACACGAGATTTCGCCGTAGATTTCTTAAGTACGGCGAAATCTCTAATACTAAAGGCCGGCTCCATAGGAGCAGTCAAAGCACGAACATGAAGTCTCGTGCGCTTCCACTTCTTTTTCAATTGCTCCTTCCAAAAAGCCTCACTGTGACGAATCTTCCATTTGAGAGGAGTCCTCATAACCTGTAGAGAAATCTAAAGAACACATACATATAAAGGAATGAGTTCCACAAAACTTACTGAGGTCAACTAACATTCATGTCATGCATCAAATAGAAATTTTCACATCATATTCATAAGGTAACAATGTAACTGAGGATATAAATAAGATGATGCATGATTATGATATGATGTTCATAACTCTATCATGAAGTCTCTATGGTAGACACGCATTAAGTATATCACTAATCTCCTTTGAGTATTCTCCGTCACTCTCCCTCAACAAGAGACATCTATTGGGTTCTCTGCAGTTATTGGGTAAAGTCCGTCAAGTCATGGTTGGGGTACAAGTCACCACTCTCTCACATTACCATTTGGTATGAGATTTGGGGCGTATCAAGGATAACCCTAGGCTCAATGCAAAGTCATACGGTCTCGTACTACATATGGTCTGTATATCTCCCCTCATGCCTAGTGCCCTTTTGGTTCGATACCTTCCTACCTATGAATGGTATCCTCAATGGGAGGCATCTGTTGGATCCCATTCCTTAACTCAATGTTCATCTACATATAATGGACAGGATGCTCTCCATGTCCTCTCACGGGTTGGTTAGCGGTCTTGAGTGCCCAAGAACCCTTATCTATTATATGCAACCCTATCAAACTACGATGCCAGTGGGCCTACTTGACACACAGGACCCAGCCACTGACATCACGGGTTAACCGGCTTCAATACCCTTGCTAGAAGGGTAGTAGCACTCATGGGGTTATATAGCATAATACTCCTAGACACTTAGCATTAATGTACTTAGGTCTAGATGCATCCATATAAAGTAACTAGGGTAAGGGCGAACCCACAACTCCAGTGGTAAAATAAAATAAGAGAATCAAATCTCAACCAATATCATTCATTCTCATTTCACCATTATAAGATTTGAAAAAAATGAATAATAATCATTCACATAATCTTACCTTTCGTTCGTGCAAAGTCCCACACAATCACTTAATAATAGAAATCGAAATGAAGCAACATATCATCAATGAAATTTAAATAATAATATGAAAATATACAAGACATAGTTAATTTGTTCCTCACCTTTTGATTTGGTTTTCGTTCTTCAAAGTCACAAATTCGCTCACAAGAGTTGATGGTTATACTCAAAATAATCCTAATCATATAAGAGAAATAATAGAAATCAATTAGAACTTAATTGGGTTTCAAAAGGTATCCAAAATCATCCCACAAAACCCAATCTCTCATATGGTTTCAAACCCGCCGTTCTCAACCTAGTTTCAACGAAAAATCATTATTTCACCACCGATTTGAAGTTGAATCAAAACGAAACTTTGGGAACTTCTAATTAACAGTAATAGTGTCTTAAAGGTATCATCAATTTGACCCAATTCGTTCTCAATCAAACAACCCCAAATTTTGTCTCTCGTGAGTGCCTGTGGGCGCATCTCAGAGTCAAAACGCGAAATCGTTTGCAACGATTCGCACAAACCACTTCTAAACAAAAGGGGAACATAAATAGAACTAATTACAAGTATTCATTACATGTAACATAACCCAAGTACCGAAATCTAACGTGTATTGCAAAGAAACCCCACAACTTAGGGTTAAAGAAGAGGGTTAGAAGAGTTCTCACCTTTTTCCAATGATTCTGCTAGGACTCGGGTCTTGGTTAGTGTGGTTGGGAATCAATATTTTCCTTGGTCTCTCCTTCTCTCCAAGCTTCAACCCTGCACTTGCATTATAAAAATGCATGTAGGAGTGAATAGGAGCTTAAAATAGAGTTTTAAACACAAATTCCCAAATTTGCCCCAATACTGGGGGGGGTCGGTCCAGGGCGGTTGACCACTCAACCAAAGTCTGAATTCGGCAATTTATGGCTTGATGTAAAGGTCTATTGATTATCTTTGTTTGGGTATATTTACCTCACCGATTGGATTCTCCATCTGGACGTACCAAAATAGTCTTTTAATACCGTCATGATTGACCTTCCTTCTCCTCTTAAACCCTAGGAGAGAGGTCGAGTCATCACAAGGTTCATCCACTAGCATTGGGTCCACTTCTAGACTTTCGGGCTCAATTTGAATGGTCCAAAGTTGTTGCCAACTTAAGGCCTGGGTTCGCAGTCTTGAAATCATGGGTTAAAGGGTTAGAAATCTGAGGGATTTCACAGTAATAAATAAGGCACACAATCCCACAAACAAAAGCAAGAAAAATCAGTGCATTAATTAATAAAGGTTTCAAAAGTTTAAAATGAATATCAAGAGGATCTGAAACAATAATGTATGAGTGGAAGCAAAATAAAAAATATGTCTCATTATTGTTTTCAGTTCTCTTTCATCATTTTAAGGGTTTTCTCTTCAAATTTCTCTATGAAAGGAGTCATAAGTCACTCTTTCATCCCTTTATCCCAATAGTGAACAACTAGAATTCTATTTCCATCAATGGGTGCTGTAAGAGCACTCCATGCATCCACATGATACTTCGTGCTCATCATACCAATTCCCACTAGCATCTCCAGTGTCTCTTCAGAGGGTTTCTCTCATAGATACGAGCATTCTTCTATTCTTGCATAACTATCTAAGAAATGAAACAAGAAATCACAAGGAATGAGTTCCAACAAACTTAGTAAGGCAACAATCACTACATACCAAGATCGCATGATAATAAAGGAGACGAGTGATGAGATGATATGCATCTAAGTTGTCTACTATACTAGTTTCTATCTAGGCAGACATGCATTAAGATATACACTAGGCTTCTTCTAGGTAGGTCTCGTCACTTTGATCGCTCATGGAATGGCAACCTCTATTGGGATCCCGGGTAAGGGGTTTGGTCCAAATCATCAACCATGGCTAGGGTGTAGGTCCATACTTTCTCAACACAATCATTGGTCTGAGTAATGGTGCATGTCGGGGAGTCTAAATCCAATGCAAGATTATATGGTAACACACTACATGTTTTCTAGATACATTTTCTCATTCTTAGTGTCCTTTTTGTCTGGTATCCTTCTCCACCTAGGAAAGCTAATCCTCACGACACCCAAGCCGTCTTTTGGACACCCATGAGCCCAACCCTAACATATACAACCCTACAACTGCATGATAAATAGTGGGCCACTGTGTCTCCTTAGATCAGCCAAATTGTCATTTGGATGCCCCCAGGACTATGTCAATGCCGTCACGGGTTACTCAGCTTCAATACCCTTGTCGAAAGGGTAGTAGCATGTATAAGTAACCTAACCATGCATCTAGACATCCTAGTCATGAAGGACAACAAATATGAAAAGTGCTGGGAACACCATAGACGATGTCCCATACCATAGCCCTTGAGGTTCCAAGCCAAGAATACCAGACTAGGTGTCTAGGTATTCCCCAAGTTATAGTCACACCAAACATCATTCCACAACGTGAAAAGAAATAATGTATAATAAGCATCATCTATGATTCGTAATTAACAAGTAGATAGACATAACAACAATTACAACACGATATAGAGTCATTATAAGTTTATTAAAAAAAAAAAAAAAAAAAAAAAAAAAACAGATCAACAAATCAAACAATCCTAGTTATGTATGTAATTGAGTCCTTACTTGACTTAGCAGAAAAAATACTGATAAGCGTGTTAAGTCCGCACCATCAAATACTCCAGTAGATCCCAAAAGCCCCCTTAAATTATGCTCATAAATTAATACAATAATAAATTAGTCTAACTAATCCTCTCTAGAGTTCAACGGTCTACCAAATCTCCACGAAACTCTTCGCAAATCGAGGTCTTCTTCTCCACGTGCTTTCTAACGTTGCAGCCATCCCAATAGTCTACTAACATTAAAATAATGTGAAAATAGAGTTTAGGGGATTTAAATAAAGTGTCAGAGGGAAAAACAGGTAAATCTGGCCGTATTTTCCAATCAACCACTAGGGGTGCCAGTTGCTTGGCCAATCGACCGCTTTAAGCAACCGCCTCTAGTACTTAGGCATTTTGAACTCCTGGTTGATCCCTAACACTACTAAAAACTTAAACAACATGTAAGAGTTTCTTAGCTTTCCCATTGACATCTCTCGCACTGGATATCCACCTGCCCAAACTATCTAGGTTTTGACTGGATCTTCTTCCAATTCTAATTAAGGCAGGTTCTTCACCTTCTTCTTCCAGATCCATGGGTCTGGGGCCAAAACATGGGCTTATTCGATTTAGATGACCCTTAACTTCTCCTGACTAGAGGCTTAGGTACTCCAACCCGCAATTTTGGGGTTGGATTCGGGTTGTGGGGGTTGTTACACCTTATGCATTGTTAGTCCAGTATCCTTCTCCACCTAGAAATGCTAATCTTTACAGACTAGTTACCTTTGTCAGACAACAAACTCCTAAATCCTAGTGATTTGTTCTCAATTTTCATTATTATTTTTTCACTTTTTCATTTTAACATACCAAACTTATATTTCATTTCAATATTTCTTTTGTACAAAAGTTATCAAACCAATTTCTATTTTTAACCAAAAACAAGTTATTGTATTCATTTTTTTTCAATTCAACAAAATAGAAACTGAGAATTTATACCAAAAAGGCACAAAGTTAATCAATTTCTAAGAAGATAGTTGAGAAGGGTAGTCACGAAATTCTTACTCCCCAAAAAGCAAAAAAACAAAAAATTGATAGTGACCACACTAATATATAGACATGTTTGGTCTTTTTCATAGACAAGAAAATCTATTTCCAAGACAATACATGCTACTTTTCACTAGTGCTAAAGAAAATAACATTTATTATGTGGTCCATGAGAACTTGACTTCCACGGTGATTTTGATTACTGAATAGTAAGACAGAACTCAAGTCTACCATGTCAATTACATCTTGACTCTACATTTTCTAGAAGAACACAATTTGATCATGATGCAGAGCTGGGTTGATAACTTTAATGAACATTTGATTTCTACATATGCCACGTGTGTTGATAACTATATTTTGTGTTGCTGCGTAATCCTGCTCGTCTAATCAACTGAGTGTACCTGGGTGGTCGAGTTACACCTCCGGCGATTAAGTTAGATGAATTCCTTCTGATGAGGAAAGGATTTGCAAGGATGCAACAAACAATGAAACAATTAAGAGTGACTACTCTTCTGAACCTACCTCTTCCTTCGTCAGTTCGTCCTTTTATATCTCCTTTTAGATCTCTTAGTCTTCGAGTTTATCTTGAACTCAAACCTTACTTAGATTCCTCTTTGGACTCTGTTAGTTGATTTTATCTCAAATTGGGGAGGATCAATACAAACTCTTCCTTAATCGAAAATCTAACTTATTGGATAAATATCATAAAGAGCTATCTCCAATCTTGTTTGTAGACCGACCGTAATATGGTCGACGATACGGTCTGACCATGCTGGTCTGGTCCAACTTATAATTTCCTTATCAATTTGTATGCATTTGATGCAGTTTTAATTTTCTAAGCATAGATCGGAACTTGTATTATTTTTCATTTACACTCTAAATTAAAATAATGATTAGAAATGGTAACCAAATCATGATGTATAAATTAATTAATGATGATGGATCTCTTTTTTTTTTTTTTTGGGTAAACATGATGATGGATCTCAAAAGCTTAACAAGCGAGGAGGTCAAGAAATTAAGTATTGCAAAACAAATGAATATTCAACGGTTACTCGTTGACTACTTCTGCGTCACTTCATATGATTAAGCTCTTATTATATTAAGATGGAAAGAAAGCTTATGCTTTCGTTCACAAGAATCGAATAAATATACATATTGATCAGAATTAATTGATTGGTCATTTTTAAATTGTAAAAATAACACAGAACAACAATCCAGAGTTGGCATGCATGCATGGAGGATTAAGAAAATTAAATTAAGGCGAACAAACAACTTTGCATGCACATGAAATTATTCATGTAGAGATACACCCCCTCCAAGTCCAACATGTTGTATTGTACTTGGTTTTTAAATCCACTTAAGCAAAAAGTCATTCTTAAACTGGGTTAAGGAGATATTTTTTATTTTGTTGAGTATGTTCAAGAGGATCTTAGTCTCTCATGGCGGCCAACCTCTCATTCGATGCTTTATTAAAAACAACCTATCAACATGTTGAACGGTTATAAATTTATTCAAGGATTGTTTCAAATATGAGATACCATAATGACTTTGGGGGTTCAAGTCTCCAAGATATGGAGATTGTAAGGTCACAATCTTTATATAAAAACAAGAAAAGAAAAAAGAAAAAGAAAATAAGGAGTCAAGTTGATTAATTAGTTAAAAAAAATTAATTATTGGAACTTTGGTTTGAATATTTTTTCTTCCACCAACGCTACTGGCTCATTTTTTTTGGAGACCAAAATTTAATGTCGGCCTCATGCGAGCTTGCCTTCTTCTCAATGCAATGGTGCTTTCAGTCGTTTGACCAATAGAATTGACTCAAGTCGACGTTATTGTTTCCAAGTCAAATAGTACATTTTGAGTCAAAAAAATTTTCTAGAAGAACACAATTTAATCATGTTGGGGATCGGGTTGATTCATTCTAATAATTTGAATAAACGTTTAGTTCGATTTTACTGGCTTTCAAGCTGCACTGAGTTGAATCAGATATTCAGTTAAGTACATTGAGATTATTCGAATTAAAATATATTGACCATAAAGTATTCAGTTTGAAACATAGGAAATATAAATGTAATAGAGTAAATTCTAGAGAATATAAATATAATAGTTTGCAAATTTAAGGGGTGTAGATATGTTGCATCCAAATCTGACTTTTTCAAACGATCTAAGTTGAACCATGTTGAATTTGATTAAGCACCCGAATAAAGAGACAAACAATAAATGAGAGGGGCCAACTTTGTTTGTTGGGTAGCCGCCATAGATGATTAAGTCAATAAGTAGAAACAACATTGTTCCTAACTACAGGTAGGGCCAAGATTTAATATCAGGAGGGGCCAATTAGTATTGATACTTCATACAAAACACAATACCTTTCTACCCAGTCTTTATTGTCAAAAATTTTCTCCAACCGGTAGAGCAAGTACAAATATATCATTTCAAAAAATCAGGAAGAGGAAAGGCAAATTTCAAAAAACTGGGGCCGGGGGGGGGGGGAAGAGTCCGGATCCTCAACCCGTCGAGAGAGCACTTTGTGCTCTTCGACAGCTTTACCACCACAAATTATAGGGGGGCCAGGGTTGGGTGATGGGAGTTTTTTTTTTTTTTTTTTTTTTTTTTTTTTTTTTATATTTTTTACCTGTGGGGCCCACCGATTTTGTGGATTGTTTTACAATCGGGGAGCACTCTGTGCTATCAGGGTAATGATCAGGATTGGGGGGGGGGGGGGGGGCAAAGAGGGCAAGTGATGATATTTCATACATGGAAAAAAAGCGTGGAAAAATTTTCAGTAAATTAGAAAGGAGAGGGAAATTTTCAAAATATTTGGGGGCAACTCTACTTCTATCCCCAGCAATGGAGTGCTAAAGGCTCAAAACTAAGGACTTGCTTAGTGAAAGATGAATAATAGCTTGTGCTGAAAGGAATTCAACAATGAATAGTTACATTTGATTGAGAGAGGGGTGAGATTTATAAAATTAACATGTTGGTGCGTGCTTGATAAGTTTACTTATACTTTGATTTGATCTTTATGTAGCTCGTTGATTTATTAATTTTATTTATTTGTTTCTCCTTTCTTTATTGGTAGAAAGTCCATTTTGTTTCGTTATAACAAAATCAGTATCATATTTGTAACTTTGGCAGTAAGGCAATGTTCTGTTTGTATGTGTCCATGTACAATGAAACTCCATGCATGAAGTGTTTTTCTAAGACTAAACGTATACAACTTTGAAACTTAAACTATACAATATATATATATACTTGAAAATACTGATTGTTTTTTAAAACTCTTTAATCAATGAAAACCTTTCATGACTTATAAATTATCTCAAAGAATCCTAACTTTCTGATTTTTTATGAAATTATTTTAGAAGTAGTCCGAAGAGTGCAATGTGCAACCAATCATAAAATAATATATCTCTGTTCGGTGGCACTTCTTGACTTCTTATCTGATCTATATAATTATATAATGCGAATTTGTCAAACGCTCCATAACCCCAAAAAAAAATAATAAATAAAATAAATAAATAAAATTATTTGTTTAATGATTTGAATTAGTATGTTTTTCTCCTCACTTTTTTTTGGGTAAATTATCATTACTCTTAAGTCTTAACGTCATATTTTTATACCAATTCTTTACAATGAAATAATTTTTTTTAATCATCATCCTTATCCAAAAAGAGTATGGTATTTGATACATGTTATGTGGAATAGCAGACTTTAAGCATATTTTTAATTTAAATATTAATTAATTAAGGATAATTACTATTGCCCCCTCGTTATTATGAGTCTTTTCACTCTTTTAAAGTGCCCATAAGAACCATAAGTGATAGTTAGTGTTGATCTAATTCTAATTAAATCACTTTTTTACTGTTGGAGAACAGTAGGTAAAAACTTTTACGATTTTTCCCTACATTGAAGTTGGCATTATCATAACCCAAAAAAGAAATTGAAAATGGAGGTTAATTGGCACTAGAGCTAATAGTTCATCTATTACTCATCACGTATAACTTTGATGAAAGGTAAATTTTATTGAACTTTTTATATTGAAACTTGAATTAAAGAAGGGTAAAATGATATTTGTACACTAACACCTAACAACCACTTAACACCCGTTGAAATTAGAGGAAAACAATAATTTCATGAAGTAGAAGATTCAACATATGTTAACAATAATACAATAAGACATCAATAATTATTTGCTTAATTAAAAGTACAAATGAGAATAATTTGATTGTTTAATTAATCCTACTTTTCATGTGATTTCATATGCATCTTGAAGAAGTCAAGAAAATGTCACCAAATTAGCAAATATTTCACGGTGAATAAATATCATTCATTGACTATTTCTATGTTGTTTTCCACAAAAAAAAAAAGAAAAAAAAAAGAGAGACTATTTTCTATGTTTCATTTTCTTTTGTACAAAAACGATTTCTATAATTCTCTTTGTTGTAAATATGTTTAAAACTTATTTTATATAAATATATGTTTTAATTGTGTCTTTTATCCATGGTTTGATTTAGTCCCACATCGGGTTGAGAGGATCTGATTATATGGTTTATATATAGTAATGGCCAATGTACTAATAATTTGTGCGACACGAACCAAGCCTAAATCCTGTTGTGACCCTGCCATGATTATATAGATATATACTGACTTGAGACTTGGGCCCTATTCTGGAAAGCCCGTGGTTTGTGGGTTTTCATCCGGAAGGCCCATTTTGTCATGGGCCCTATTCTAGAAAGCCAGTTGCTGGGTGATTACGTGGAGATGCCATTAGAGAGGCACTCTCATGTAGGGCGGTCAGCTGGATAGGTACCTTCTTGAAGGGAGTTGAGCTGAAAGGTACCCTCACATAGAGAGGTGACCTTACCCTTTCACCCACAGCCTTTGGAGCTCTATATAAACCCATTTCCAAGTTCATTCTAAGCATAGAATTTCCTCTTCTTCTTTCTTTCTCTCTCTCCCTGTTGTTGTTCTATTAAGCAGTGAACATAACCTGATACACCTTAAGTAACCTTTCTGGGGTGCAACCTTAAAGGTTGGGCTAATTGATCTTGGGGTGAAGACACTGTAGAACCCGTATTGCACAAATTGAGGTGTCTAAATACCTTAAAGAAAGTACCTTTGGTACGTTTAAGCTCATTTGACAGTATTGTGAGAACAAGCGTTCAAGTATATTTGCAGATTCCTCAACAGCGCTACAACAAGTTACAACACTTTTTTACTTCAATAATAAAAAAAATAAAATTCGGCCACTAGGGAGGAAAACTATGAGTGAGGAGAGAGAAGCTTTGAAGAAAAGGTGCATGCCAAGGGAGTCGATTTTCTTGCTCTTGAAGCCCCCGAAAGAGGCTGCCAATGGGGTTCGAGATACTGGAGGAGAGGGGAAATCTTATGTGGGATGGTGGGGAGTACAATTATGCCAGAGATTGACACCCTCCCATCTCTAATTAGGCTGGTTCGTATCGTAGGATTGTGACCCTGAACTTGAGTATGAACTACAATGTAATCAATTTCATTTCTCCTTAATAGGACAAGCCAATTTTCAAACAATTACATAGATGCACTACGTGACCTTGCGAGAAAGTCATGGAAGTTGAATTATGGGGTGATCTTACAATCTTTGGGGAAGGGGTTTATTCTTACAATTTTGTAGCGGGTCGGAGTTGTTGGAGGTGTGGCGTAGGGGGTTGTGGAATGTTGGTAGTCAATTTATTCACTTCTAGAGGTGGAGGCCAGATATGAATATTCATGCGCCTTAATCGGCGGAAAGCTTGTTTGGACTCGTTTCCTTGACTAGCCTCTTGAGTACTGGCATGAGAAAGTACTTCTTTCAATTGCCAAGACAGTAGCGTGACCTGTATTACTTGATAAAAGAACTCACCAAGGGATTTTGGGCCATTACACTCTCGTATTTTGGTGGAGTTAGATGATGGTGTTGAAAGAGTTGATGAAGTTCAAATTGAATGCCTAGAACCTGGTTCAAAGTGTGTTTTATTTTTATTTTTAGAAAGTGATATTTGAAGATGGGATTCAGAAGTGTTCTTTGTGCAAGTGGGAAGGTCACCTTGGGCAGAATCGTAAGACAATCTTGAAGACCATTGCTATTGAGAAGGTGTCATTGCCAATGACGAAGATGGCAAATCCTTCTGTGACTTGGATTTGATTGAGGCCATGAGGAAGGAGAGTTCTGACTCTCTTAAAACAATATTCAAAGGCCCCTAGAAGTGACAGGATTTTTGGATTCACCACTGTCCTATCGATGTGAGGCTGGTTCAAAATCATATTTGCAAATAACCCACCAAGGGTTGGTTGCATTACGTGAGGAATCTTCATTCAGGAAGTCCAAGGAACTGATATTATCTAATGTAGTGGTTGGACCTTAGTCAATCTCTAATTGTGTTACTCAAATTCAAAATTAGGTAGGTGATGTGGAGGTGGATGATCCTTTTCAACTTCGAAAGGTGATTGATAGACTTTCAACTACTAGAAATGTGGAGAATCAGCCTCAACCTCACTAGTTGGTGGGTCCCAACAAAAATGTCATTGTGAAGGATTTGCCAAATTTGATTGACTCAAATGCAATTCAAATTTGAACTTGGATTCCTAGATCCCTAGTTTGAATTTGACCGAAACTCTATCCCTTAATTCGACCCTTTTACAGGAGATAGATTCCAGGGAGATCTCTTTTGTGAGAGATGATTTACCCCTTAGTGGGACTCCTGTCGATGGCAGTTGCAGGTGAGAGGGTTGTTGATCAAGTGCTCCATGGGTGACAAAGGATGCTCCATCCCTACCATGTCCAGTTCCTCAAGATGCTCTTGCCACTGTCCGGCCTAAACCAGGTAGGTTGAATTAAAGGGAAAATGGTGGCGTTCTCTTAGTGGTTCTTGATGACTTTAGTCAAATCGATTCCCTCCTACTTTCAAAGGAATTGAATACACTATTGGGTCAATCCAAGAGGATGCAAACTCTGATCTAATTCTCTATGAAGATCTTGTTTTTGAATATCAAAGGGATTTGTAAGGCTACTGGTCGAAGAGCTCTAAACTTGTTGTTAGTGTCTCGTCAACTAGATTTCTCGTGTATTGTGGAACCTAAAGTGGCGGTGTCGAGTTACCCAATTCTGATGCTGAATTGCTTGGGATTTTGTAGTAACTTTCTTTTTAATGTTAAAGAGAATAAAGAACCAATCCTCTAGTTGTTTTGGAAACATGATGTACCTAGGCTAGTGATCCTCTCCTTTTTCGACCAGCATATTTCTATTCAGGTTGACTGGAAGGGTGAAGTTCTTGGCATATCTGCTATTCATGTTAAATGTTTTATATCTGAACGGCGTCGGTTGTGGTTGGATTTGGTTGCTCTTCCTTTGTTTTTACCATGGGTGTTTCTTAGTGACTTTAATGCTACCCCTCGCTCGTCAAAGAATAAGGGTCCTGGCCATTACAATCTAGGGGTTGCAGCTTATTTCTAGGCCATGGTAGATGCATATGAGTTACTGAAAGTGGCATCGATTGGTAGGAAGTTTACTTGGTCAAATCATCATTGTCACAATCATGCACAAGCTGCCTTAGATAGGAGTTTCTGTGATGAGAGATGGTTGGCACACTATGGAGTCCTTCAACAATAGGTACTCATCATTCAAGCCTCTAATCATTGCTCGTTATTGTTGTTTGCTGAGCTAGGTGAGAGACCTCATAATATCCCCTTTCATTTTAATGAGTTTTGGATGGACAACCCAACTTTAAAGAGGGGTTGTTGTAGAGGTATGGAACTCTCCTTTGATGCGAGATGTGATCATTGTTTTTCCTCAAAAATTAAAAAAGGTGAAAGAGACCTTGAAAGGTTGGGCAAAAATAGATTTTCCTAATATCTTTGCTACAATTAAAGAAGCTGACATGAACTACAACAAGTTCAATGTTTGATTGATCAACAAAGTATTTCGGATGAGATGTTTGATCGAGAAGCGGTGGTAAAGACCAAGCTCCTAAACGTAATAAAGCTTTAGGATTCTCTGTTGAAACAAAAAGCCAAGTTGAAATGGTTGAAGGAAGAGGACTGAAATTCTAAACTCTTTCATTTATCCACTAAGATTAGAAGGACAAAATCATATTCGTACCTTATAGAAATCTAATGGAGAGTGACAAGCTAAAAATCATATTGTTGAATTTTTTGAGGATTTTCACAAGGCTGACGTAACTCACCCCCAGATGGACATTTTGAACTATATTCCCAAATTAATTGAAGAGGTCGATTGTCTATTCTTGAAAGCCATTCCATTAGTGGAGGAAACCAAAAAAGTTGTATGCGATCTTAATCTCAAAAGCGCGCCTAGTCTGGATGGTTTTTCAAGCACTCTTTTCAAGCATTGTTGGGACACTGTTGGCAATGATTTTTGGGCAGTGATGAAGATGTTTTTTCTAAAAGGAAAACTTCCTAAAGGTGTGAACAACAGCTCCTTTACCCTCATCCCAAAGGCTGAAAATGGGGCTTCCTTGGAGAAGTGTAGCCCAAATTGCATAGGGAATTTCTTATGCAAAGTTTTCTCAAAGGTGCTGACCGCTTGATTATCCACTCTCATGCCAAGATTAATTTCAGAGGAACAAGGTGCTTTTCAGAAATGTAAAATTATATTTGAAAATATTTCTATTGATTTTGAGTTAGTTAACTTACCACATGCCACTGCTAGGGGAGGAGGGTTGGGGTTGAAACTTGGTTAAAATAAAAAAACTTAATGACTCTCTTTCCTAAGATTTTTTGTTTGTTGTTTTGAGAGGCTTTGATTTCTTTGATAAATGGATTGGATGGGTTCATGTATTTTTAGCCTCAACCAAGATCTCTATTCTATTGAATTAATGGTGGCCTTATTGGTTTCTTTAGCGTGGGAAGAGGCCTTAGACAAGGGGACCCAATCTCTACCTTTCATTTTCTGATGCAGAAGAGGTATTATGAGAGGCCCAAATACACTTGTTTTAGAAGGTAGAGTAAAAGCTCTACCTAGGCCTCGTGGGGGTAATGGTTTTCTTCATATCTATTATATGTTGATGATGTATTATTTTTTTTCTAATGCTTCTTTGATTTATGTGAAACATCTTATTGCTTTCTTAACCAAGTATCAAGAGTTCTCTGGCCAGTACATTAGCTTTGAAAAAAGCAAGTTATTCCTTGGTTAAATGTCCCCTCAAAGAAAGCAATGAATTGATGATTTGTTGCACATTCTTGTCACTCCATTTTGAATGTGTTTAACAGGAGGGTCACACGTTTAAGGTTGCTGCCCATTTTGGATTAAGATAAAGAACCATCTGCAGGGATGGATGGGTAAATTGCTTTCCCAAGCAGGAAGAGTGAAATTGATCAGGTCAGTCATCTCTAGCACCCCAATTCATAATTTTGCAATTTAGTAGTTGCCATCTTATATGGTAAAACAAGCTGATTTTGGAGGAGGTATTTTATCTAGACCGGTACATAGAGTTAGTCAAGAAAATTACAATTAAATGGGAGATGGTACGCAAACCAAAAGGGGAAAGTGTCATTGGAATAAGAAGACTTTGGAATGTTAATTTTGCTTGCCTTTGCCGCCTTGCTTGGATAATAAAACACAAGGACTCAAAGCTTGCTTGCTTCTTGAAAGGTAGATTAGTTGATCCATTGTGTTCACTAAAGAAATATGTTCAAAGCTTTTCTATTTTGTTGGGGGTTGAGGAAGGTATGGCAATTTATCAGGGAGAATGAACATTGGACAATTAGCAATGGGCATTAGGTGAACTTTTGGACTGATCAGTGGGTTGGTTGTTTTCAATTGCCAACTTTGTTGGGCTTGACCAAACCTTCAACCGTACATTGAAATTGAAGGTGGCTGATTGTTTGGTTAGGGGAATTAGGCACTGCTAGAGGGTGTCTCAGAAGGCCTAAAAGATATTTGGGATTTGGTTCACTTAATCTCTGTTTCAGATTTAGCACACTTGGATATTTGCAGCTGGGACAATGTTTTGAGGGAGTTTTCGATGTGATCGGCATGGAGACAACCTTTCCTTGCTCCTAGGTGGGCTTCTTTTCTTTGAAAACTCCTCTTCTTCCTCACCAACAACTCTTTTGTTGGTGTGCTTTGAATGGGAAAATTCCAGTTGATGAGATTGTTTAACATAGGGGAGTTGCCTTGGTCTCTCTTTGTGAGCTGTGTTTAGATGCTTTAGAGAGTGTATCCCATCATCTACTGCTATGCCCTTTTTCTCAGCTTTTTGCGGAGAGATGCACTATGTTTTTTGTCCTACAGTGGAAGGTGAATGCTTCCTTGTTAGATTCATTGCTGGATTGGAAACCAAGGTTCACCCCTTAGGTGTGTTGTGGTTAAATGATGTTATGTTAATCATTTACTATCTTTGGTTGGTTCATAATAGTAAAAGGTATGATAGTCTGCATCGATCTTCTAAATGGATCCTTCACCAGGTGAGATTCAATCTTACCACTCATGACTCTAAAATAAAGGGAAGGCATCTATCTAGTTCAACTTAATTAATCTCTTGGTCTAAATCCGAGAATTTAGAGCTCCCCACCACCTGCAGAGCTTCTTTGGCTTCACCCTTGCCATGGGTGGGTTAAATTAAATACGGATGGTAGCGCTCTTGGTAACCCTGGAAAGGCCGGTGTTGGAATTTTTAGAGATTACAATGCCAAGGTAATCAAATCATACCAATTAATTTTCTTGGGAGTGAGATCCAATTTTGAGGTGGAGTTAGAAGTTGTAATGCTTGGGTTCGAATGGGCCAAATGGTTGAAAATAGAAAGGTTATGGATTGAGATTGATTCGACAACGGTGGTAGTCTTGCTTCAAGGTAAGAGGATCCCATGGTGGATATTACATAGATGGAGGGACCTGCATGCATATATTCGGTCTATCCATTGGAAGGCCTCACTATTATAGGGAAATCAACTTGCTTCCTAACCATTTGAAACGGTTGGTAGCAAAGACGGAATCCTCTGAGGTGGATCACCGTTGGCCCCTATCGATGGCTTGCGAACTAGATTGGGATGTTTCTAAAAGACCTAGATTTCAGTTTAGCTAGAAATTTGGATTGTGGTTCGATTTGCTACCCCTCAGTCCTTTATCTTTTTTATAAATCGAGAGGGAACACAGGTTGCAATTGCTATTGTGGCTTGAGTGTTTTGGTTCCCTGGTAAAACTTGGATTTGTAATTGTTGTACTGCTGTTACGTTTTTAATTTCAATGACCTCTTAGCGAGAAAAGAAAGCTTGAGTTCATTGATAACAATTGAATAAATATATTAATAATTTGTTAAATGCCAAAGACGTTGCTGTAGTCAATTAACTCTGATGTTCTATTCGGTCTTCCTTTGGAGTTAAATGAGATCCTACGAGCAGATTTACCTGATTGTTCCGCTAGTGTAATGTAGTTTTCTTTACCCAATTTTTTTTTTTACTAAACAAGGACCTACAACTAAAGCGATTTATTTTGCAGTAGTGATGACTGATGACACAATATTCTTTAGTAAAAAGCCAAAAAAATAGTTTGCTCTGTGTTCATTTAACTTCTGTCTTCTCATCTCACGTACCATTTTTTTTTCATGAGAAAACAGAAAACTTACTGTTAAAATTAGAATTACACATACATCTGAAGGTAGCCTTGGTCATTCTAGTACCAAGTTCTACATTTCCTACTGTTAACTTCAACATCCATAATTGTCTTAGAGGAAGGGATTTGTAATCTGAAACACATGAGTTTGCATTTAGGATTTGGGTGGTAAATGAGATTAGTTTTTTTTTTTTTTTGTTGCCAACCCCGGTTTCCAAGGCTTTGCCCTGACTAATCCGGTGTTCAACCCGGGTCGCACACCTGACTGTGGTGGGTGAGTCTCTCAGCGGGGATTTTTTGCATCTACAAGGTTTCGATACCGGAACCTTGCTTAAGCGGACCAAGCTGCTTACAACGTGGACCAACCCCCGTTGATAATTAAGATTAGTTTTAGAGGGCAACAAGAGCCATATTGTCCTTGAATTAGGCTTCTTAATTGCTTATCATCACACCAGAATTGTTGAATATGCACTCCTTCATGGGTTGCTACTTGAATTCCCTCCGTTATAGTAGTGGTCATTTCTTTTAGACTCGGTCCTTGTGCCAAACCTGTACTCACAAACTGAATGTAGTTGTCTCAAAAGAGTTCCACACTCCATGCTTTCTTCTTTAATTGATTGATCATAATATATTCCTGCACATATTAATATGGGTGAGCTTACGTTATACGTTACACTGCGGTAACACTCAAGTGACAATTTATTATATTTCAAATAAAATATAGAATAAAATTATTAAAGTTATCTTAAGAAAATTATTGAAAAATCAAACCATCCCTTCATATAGATGTGAATGATTGTCTTTTTTTTTTGGTAGAAAAGGGTCTATATATTAACGCGTGACCCACGCAAGGCATCCAGATTACAAAGATCAAGAAACCCAGGATCTAACATAGGCCAAAGAGTCCGGCACGCTACGGACACAGCCTTACCAGCAAGGAAGTCTGCTACAGCATTACACTCCCTTTTAACATGAAAAAAAGAAATATTTGGAATTCTAGAGGAAAGATTCACCACATCCCAGACTAAGTTTTGAATGTCCACTGGAATCAGTTCCCTGTTGGTCACAAATTCGATCGCCTCCGCCGAATCTGATTCCACCAGGACATTAACAAAGCCTTCCTCTAGAGCCAACAAAATACCTTCTCTAATAGCCAGCATCTCGCCCATCAGGACAGAGTCAAAAAAGGCAGGGATCGCAACCCCTATGATGGGTTTTCCATCTGAATCCCTGCAAACGAGGCCCAGCCCACTTCCACCCTCACTTAGAGCTGCATCCACATTAATTTTGACGAAGCCCAAAGGAGGAAAAACCCATCTTACCAACATTCTGGACGATTCTTCTGCTTGAAGACGATCTGCAACCCGAAGAGAAGAGGTGAAGCTTCTGGAATACTCCGCTGCCTCCATTGCTGCTTTCTCCACCACCTGCTCAGGAGACCATTGTAATCCCTTAAACACCAGGTCATTTCGGGCTTTCCAAATTCTCCAGCATATGTATGCGATGAGAGATGATGCTTCTCTGAAATCTGATTTCTCCTCAGGTAGGCATCTCTTCCAATTTGAAATCGCATCATGCATCAAAGGATTCACCGGAGGAGAGAAAGAAAAGGGAGATGCAAACCATACTCTTCGGGCGAAATCACAATCCAGTAGAAGGTGATCGATTGATTCCAAAGCTCCACATCTGCTACAGCTCGGATCAAAACTTTCGATTCTTTTGGAAAGCTCCTCCGCCGCCGGTAAAGCCCTAGCACACACTCTCCATAACATGTTTTTAATTTTTGGAGCCGCATGACATGTCCATATATTTTTCCATACTCTAGAATCAATATTTGTTCTACTGGATTCTCCCGATGTTGAGGCTTGTTGTACTTTTTCTTTCTCCCTGATATTGAGTAAGTGATGGTATGCTGATTTCACAGAAAAGCTTCCATTCCTCGCCGGACCCCATACAATTCTGTCCTCCCTAGGAATTAAGGAAATCTTCATCTTCAAGATAGCCTCGGCATCCCCTTGATCAAACACCTCCTTGATTAAGTCCTCCTTCCAGGTTCTAGACCCTGCATCAATTAGATCTGAAACCCAGCAAATATCTCTATGATCTCTGTTGTGGCTTCTCAGTTTGAAATCTGAACTCGAGATGATCCACTGGTCCTCCCAAACTCTTATAGAATTTCCATTCCCCACAACCCATACTAAGCCAGATTTAAGTATTTTCCTTCCTTCTAAAACACTTTTCCATGCCCAAGAGGGGTTTGTGCCTGCAGGGGTAGTTAGAAATTCTGAATTTGGAAAGTATATCTGTTTAAGAAATTTGACCCAGACTGCCTCAGGATTGCTCCACACTCTCCAAGCTAGCTTACATAGAAGAGCCAGATTCTGCAAATATGGATCCCGAAGCCCCAAACCTCCTCTGTCCTTAGACTGACATAGTCTCTCCCATGACACCCAGCAAATCTTCTTCTTGTTTTCCTTTTCTCCCCATAAGAAATTTATGGCATCCTTCCTAATCTTGTTATGATGAGATTTAGGAAGGATAAAATGGGATGCTGCATAGTTGTTTATGGTGAGCCCCACAGACTTCAGCAGAACTTCTTTTCCAGCCATAGATAGATGTGAATGATTGTCTTGGAGATATTTTAAAGAACCAAAGACAAAAATCTTGCTGGATTTAGACACGAAATATAATATAAAATATTTTGTTAGAACCTATTTATAAGGATCTGTGACAAAAATTTTAACCAAAAGATCTAGAGAAGTATGTACAATCAACATCTCTCACTTTTTTATGTGGTCTACCCAGTGAGAGATCCATATACCACAAAAAAATAACTTTCATTATTGGCTTTTCAGTAGTTTGTTTTCAGTATAAAAACAGATTTCTTTCCTTGGCTAATGGTTACTTAAAAGCTCTATTCAATAAAAAAATGTACCCTTAGAACAATCTACGAGGATCACACAATCTTAGATATCAAGACTCATAATCAACTGAAGGCTATCTCTAATGGTTTGGGTCTTCACCACTTGAGCAACAAAAAACCAGGTGCATAAGAACATCTCACAGCAACAAATTGGGATCCATGATCCTATACAATACACCCACAGTCACCTTCACCAGACTGTTCACAGTTCACTCTAAGCAGCTTCTGTAAAACTAGGATAACAGTGACTGGATCAGCTGAATCGTTTAGGCCAAGGAGGTTCATACTTCATACATAACTAAGACACTCGATATACATTCATGGTGTCGATAACAATAAAAGCAATTATCCCTTAAGAACACCAATTCGATTAATGGGCCAGCTACACCCAATCAATCCCATCAATCAACATCTCTCACTTTTCCATACTTAACCTCTACAATGAATCAAGAAAACCAATACAATGAATCCAAAACCCACATTTGCCAATTTGCGAATCTGTTTCTTCTATAATAACTGAATTGAAAGGGATCCATTTCAAAACCCCACCATTGCTCAAGTTGAGGTTCTCAATGATAATCAGACGAAAAAGGTTTTGTCTTTGTTGGGAGACAATGAACAATCCAACCTCCTCCATTAATTTCTCAAGTTGCTTATGAGACGGCTTGTAGGTAACCATACAGCATCATGCTCACGCACATAATGGCAATCCATCTTTAAGGATGATAGAGATGGATCGAATATCTACTCATCAAAGACAAGAGAAGACAGGTACGGATCGACCTTATCCTTTCATTAAAACTGTAGAAGACACAGCTGCTGATAAATCATTATCATCAGCTGTTACTTAAATATATACTCCCAATACACCATATCATTAATTTGTATTACCTACTCTGTATTTCCTTCATTGTATTCTATAAATATACTTTGTAACCTCTACTTATAGATATATGAAATTCAGATTCTACATGGTATCAGCTTTTGGTTTCGGGCATTTGCCCTAATTCTCCTGGTATGGCTTCCGCACCTTCTTCTTCTTCTTCTTCTGTGACTGCGATGCCCTCTGTTCGTCGTCAATCGTTAGCATAAATGTTGCCGCTGCTTTACCTCTAAAGCTTAATTTGTCCAATTTCCTTCTCTGGCGTAACCAGTTCTTGCCCCTTCTGAGAGGCTACAATATACTTGGTTATTTGGATGGCTCATTTCCACGGGCTTTTGCAATTTTGGGATCTGCTGACCCTGTGTCTTCTCCCTCATCGACAGAACTTTGGGATCGACATGATCAGCTTATTTTAAGCTGGTTGATTGCTTCTATATCTGAAAGAGTGATTCCTAATACTGTTGTTGCCAAAACTTCGAGTGAAGCGTGGGATAAACTGAACAGTGTGTTTGCATCTGGTTCAAGATCGAGGATCTTGGAACTTAAGAATTAGCTTTTTCGAATATAGCAAAGTTCATCGTCGATTGGGGATTATGATCTTGAGATTCTTTCCATTGCAAATACTCTCATTGTGGCTAATGCTCCTATGCCTGATGAAGATTTGGTGTTGACAGCCTTAAGAGGGTTAGGATCAGAGTTTCGTGATTTTAGTACCTTTGTTCTTCTTCGTGCTGGCCCGGTTAGTTTTGATGATCTTCAAGGTCTTTTCCTAACTCAAGAAATGCATATAAGGGCTTCTTCTACTGCATCAGTGAATCCAATGTTGTCTGCTAATGTTACTGTTCGGAGTTCTACAACTCCTGTTAATCCATTGGCTATTGGTAATGTTCGGCATCCTCAAGAATCTTCCCAGAGAGGTTGTTTTAGTGGGTGTTGTCCCTGGAATAGACAGTATTTTGGTAATTCATCAGGTAGCAGGTCAGGGTATCGTTCTAATTCTCAATTTTCTAACTTTGGTATTAATTCTCGAATTAGAAATCCTGTTCAAAATGGTTATTCTGCTCCTTCGTATGGTTCTGCCTCTGGTAATTTTGGTGCCCTGCCTTCTTTTATGAATGGACCAAGAGTTGTTTGTCAACTCTATAAAGGTGAGGGCCATCTCTGTGCTTAGTGTCCTCAATGGTTCAATCACGCGTATGTGGGTAAGGTTGTCTGCTCCTCTGTATTGTCTACTTTGAATTCTGCAGATGACTCTTTTTGGATTTTGGACTCTGGCTCTAATTGCCATGTTATTGCAGACCTTGCTTATCTAGCTGTTCAAGAACCTTATACTGGTTCGCACAGTGTTGTTGTAGGTAATGGTCATGCTTTGCATATTACTCATATTGGTATGTTGACTGTTCAATGTGGTGATCGGTTGTTCAAATTATCAGGTGTTATGTGTGTTCCTCATATTAAGTACATATTGTTGTCTGTGTCTAAATTTTGTGAAGAGAATGGTGTTTATTTTGATTTTCACTTAGACTTCTTTGTCATCAAGGATCAACAGAGTCATCGGATCTTGAATCGCGGATTGATTTTTAATGGACTCTAGGCTGTCAAATTTTTGATAAATTCTACTGCTGGTAGCTATTCAACTTGTGTTCAGCCTGCTGTTAGTACAACAGATGTTGGTTTTTCTTCCAAATCTTCACTGTTGGGTTGTGTGTCTATTGTTGTTGTCATGGTTGAGATTTGGCATAGACGGCTTGGTCATCCATCACCTACTAGGACTTCTTCAGTTTTACATCAACTTGGTTTTTCAAGAACCTTCAGGTCTCCAACTTGTGATGCGTGTAAATGCTCAATGAGTCATTGGCCACCCTTTCATACTACTGTTACTCCTTGTCGAGGTCCATTAGATGTTATCCATAGTGATTTGTGAGGAACTGCTCCTATTGTTAATATTGATGGTTTTCGATACTATGTGGTTTTTGTAGATTAATTCACCAAATATACCTGGTTGTATCCTTTAAACAAAAATCAGATTTGCCTGATGTTTTTCATAGATTCAAAGTTATAGTTGAGGATCATTTTAAAACACGGATATGTTCATTTCAAGCCGATGGCGGTACTGAATTTTTGAGTTTATCTAAAGTTCTTGCTGAACTTGGTATTGCTTCTCGGATTTCTTGTCCTTATACTCCTCAAAATGGAGTTGCCGAAAGAAAACATAGGCATGTTTTGGAATCAGAATTAGCACTTCTGTTTCAAGCTCATTTGCCTTAGGTTTTTTGGACTTTTGCTGTGCAAACAACAGTTTATTTGATGAATCACATTCCACTTCAAGTGTTGGGCTATAAGTTTCCTCTAGAAGTTTTATATGGACTTTAGCTTGAATATGAACAGTTAAGAGTTTTTGGATGTCTCTGTTACCCTTGGTTGCGCCCTTATGCACAGTCGAAGCTTCATCCTTGGTCAAAGTCTTGTGTCTTCTTAGGTTATCCTACTACATACAAGGGCTATTTGTGTTTTGATTTCTCCACAAGAAAAACTTATACATCTCGGCATGTGGTATTTGATGAAGGACAGTTTCCTTATCCTAGTTTATTGTATTCATCTTCTTCTTGTTATTTGCTTCCCAATGGTTGGATATATCATCTTTTGTAGTTGAACATCCATCTGTACCTTTTGCAAAAGCCCATAAGGATGTAGTTAATCAACAATTTATATCTCATGTACAAGCCCATACTGTTGTAATTTGTAATCTTGGCCCACGGGCTATCTCTCTAGTGAACATCTCCCTACCCCTTGTCATGGGTCTGCTGGTTTTTTAGTTCCTATTGGGCCTTCTATAGATCGTCCAACTGAAGCACACCCCACTTCTATTGATGGGCCTTCTAATGGTTTTCTAGCTGTAGATAATGTTGGGCTTTCTAAAGATAGCATTCCACCTATTCCCACCATGGTCACTGACTCCAAGCATCCTATGGTCACTCGATTGAGAACTGGTTCTTTAAAACCTCGTTTGCCACTTAGTCTTTTGACTTCAAGTGAGGATGTCATTGTGCCTACCACTTATGCTCAAGCAGCAAAACATGAGTCTTGGCGACAAGCCATGCATGACAAAATTAATGCTCTCAATCAAAATGGAACCGGGTTTTAAGTCCTTGTTTGTCTTAAAACATTATTGGATGTAAGTGGGTTTTTGTTATTAAACGAAAACCTGATGGAACGGTGGATCATTACAAAGCCCGCTTAGTGGCCAAGGGTTTTCATCAACGTCCTGGATTTGATTTTGGTGACACTTATAGTCCAGTGGTTAAACATGTACTATTTGGCTTATTCTCTCCATTGCCATTTCCAATAATTGTCATCAACTTGACGTTTCTAATGCTTTTCTTCATGGAGATCTTCAAGAGCAAGTGTTTATGCAACAACCTACCGGTTTTGTAGACATGACTCGGCCTTCACATGCATGTTTGTCTACTTAAAAAAATCTCTCTGTGGTTTAAAACAAGCTCCACGCGCTTGGTATACGAAGCTTACTATCTTCATTGTTTCCCAAGGATTTGTTGGCTCTGGCACTGATACGTCTCTCTATTTCTACAAATCTGCTGATGTGACCTTATATTTTCTTATCTACGTGGATGATATTGTAGTCACTGGTAACAATCTCTCGGCTATTTCCTCTCTTATCAAAGCTTTGGCAATGGCTTTTGCAATTAAAGACCTTGGTGATTTACATTACTTTCTTGGTTTAGAGGCCATACGTACTTCTCATGGCTTATTCTTGTCACAACACAAGTACATCACTGATCTTCTTACTCATACAAAAATGCATGAAGCTAAGTCTGTTGCTATGCCTCTTGCTTTTCGTGCATTATTATCTCTTACTGATGGGATCCCTTTGGAGCATGGTACTGAGTATCGGCATACCGTAGGTGCCTTACAATACTTAGCCAATACTAGACTCAATATCACTTTTGTTGTTAGTCATGTTGCTCAGTTTATGCATTCACCCACTGATCTGCATTGGGGTGTTGTCAAGCACATTCTTCATTATCTTTGTGGTTGTCTACCTTTGGGTTGTTCTTTCGTTCTAACTCTCCTACGTCTCTTGTTGGTTACTCTGATGTTGATTGGGCTGGATGTCCCAATGGTCGTCCTTCTATCACTGGCTATTATGTTTCTCTGGGTCATCATCTTATTTCTTGGAGTTCTTGCAAACAAAAGACTGTTGCTCGCTCTTCCATTGAAGCTGAGTATCGTGCTATTGCATCTGTGGCAACTGAAATGGTATGGGTTCAATCTTTATTACGGGAGGTTGGTGCTTATCTTCCCACTACTCCAACTATCTGTTGTGATAATATTGGAGCCACCTATATGACGGCAAATCCTCTCTTTCATGCACGTACAAAGCATGTAAAGATTGATTTCCATTTTGTTAGAGATTTGGTTGCTTCTCGACAATTTTTAGTTCGTTATGTCTCTACTATAGATCAACTTGCTGATATCCTTACCAAGGGACTACCTCATCCTCGTTTCTTCTCTTTACTTGACAAGCTTACTATTAAGGATTCGTTACGCTTGAGGGGGAGTGTAGAAGATAGAGCTGCTGATAAATCATTATCATCTACTATTACTTAAATATATACTCCTAATACACTATATCATTCATTCATTTGTATTACCTTCTCTGTATTTCCTTCACTATATTCTCTATAAATATACATTGTAACCTCTACTTACAGATATATGAAATTCAGATTCTACAAAAACGAGTGGCCTAAGAAGTTACACGTAAGAGCCTTCCATGGGGTAGTCTACCCAGTGAGAGATCCTTGTATCATAAAAACTATCTTTATTAGATTTTCAATGTTTTGTTTTTAGCATAAAACATAATCCTTTCCTTGCTTGATGGATAAAATGTTCTGTTTAATCCGTTTGGATAAGGTTTGGGGTTGTGGAGTGTAACCTATACCCACTTTTCTTTGATTTAAGGAAAAATTTATGTTTTTCCCTCATACTTATTCCCTATTTAATCCAATTTTTTTCTTTAAAAGTTTCACTTTCATTTCTCAAAAAAAAGTAAACTTTTACCTCTACTTTTCCCTTGGATTTTTTTTTTAAAATGGTCAAATTACCAGTTGTTTTTACCTCTTTATGCTGAGTTTCTAATTTTTCATTATTTTTTCTCCCTCCTTTTACTAATCCACACATTTTTGTATTATTTAATTTTTCTTTTTTTCCTCTTTTGTAGAAAATTTTGTCTTTTTAACTTTTTCTTTCTTCCTTCTTCATAGGAATCCATTAACTGTGAATGTATTTTTTTTTTTTTCTTCTTCCTCCATCTTTTATCAAAATTCATTAAACATGACTTGATGGCTCCCTCCCTCTTCCTTTTTTTTTTTTTTTTTTTTTTTTTTTGGGGGGGGGGGGGGGCAGGGGGTACCAAAAGCAGGGTCAAGAAGTACCTAAGGAACAACAGAACTAAGAATTACAATAACCTAGCCCAACCACTGTATCTGCCTATAGAAACATATCCCAGCTATTGTATCTGCCTAAAGAAACATATCCCAGCTATTGTATCTGCCTACAGAAGTTCGAGCTCGAGCTCACCCCAGGTGACCCACCCCCTTGGTTGACTAGATTGCTAATTTTTACTGCTTATGATTCCCTGTTCAATGCATAATGGTGATGTTTGAGCTACTGTATGCATGCTTGAGATTTTAACTTGAGAGCTCCAATTCTGTTTATGAAGAAGAAGGACGGTAGTATGTGCCTATGCACAGGGGCGGACCTATGAAGGGGCCGAGGGGGGCCATGGCCCCCCCCCCGGATTTTTAATTTTTTTATATAAATTCCCTTGTTTTTTCCACTTTTTTCTCTTCCTATATGTGAAATGTCGCTATTTGGCCCCCCCAATGTTGAAAACAATTTTTAAATTTAAAATAATGGGCACATATGTCATTCCTAATTAAAAACTAATTCTTCAATCCCTATTTATTCTCCCCACTATTCTTTATTATATTTTCTTCCTATTTATTCTCTTCTGATCCTATCAACCTGGGTTAAAGGAAATTTAAAAAAAAAACATCTTATTAGGTATTCAAAAATCAAAATGTCATTCATAATTAGAAAGTAACTCTTCAATCCCTATTTATTCTCTTCTATATCCTCTATCCTCTATCCTCTCTCCTCTCTCCTCTTTTCTTCTTCTTTATTCTCTTCCTTTTCTTTCTTTCTATTTATTCTCTTCGCTTTCTATAAACGTGGGTTAAGAAAATTTGGAAAAAAAAAATCTACTCTACAATTAGGTACTCTTTCTCTTTCTCAATTTATTTATCTTTCTCTTTTTCTCCTTTTTTTTTTATTCTTTTTATTTGATTTTATATTCTATGTTTCTTTATTTCTTCTGCAATTTTTGTTATTTGATTTTGAATTGTGAATAAAATATCTATAGTTAGTAGGTAACTAATTGCCATTGGTTTGCATTTCTTACCTAAAAAAAAATTTAGTTTACATCTCCTACCAAATAAAATATTGGCTTGCATCTAACTTTTTAGTGTTGAAGTCATGTGTATATATTTTTTCTATACTGTTGCTTTAATTTTACCTATATTTTGTCGGAAAAAAATATCATTATCAATAATTTACTCTCTTTTTTCAAATATGTGTGGGCCCCACAAAATATATGTGGGTCTATTCCGCTTAAGCAAAGTTCCGGTATCGAAACCTTGTGGATGCAAAAAATCCCCGCTGGGAGACTCACCCACCACAACCCGGGTGTGCGACCGGGTTGAACACGGGATTAGCCAAGGCAAAGCCTTGGAAACCGGGGTTGGCAACAAAAAAATATATATATATATATAATAATTTAGAGGTGGGACCTCAAATGAATCTTATAAGGGCCCACATAATATGTGTGACAAAAAAGCATTAGTGCTTCCCTAACGGCAAGGTTATCTGGCTTTCGTTCTTCGGCCCCCCCCAATATTTCATCCTGGGTCCGCCCCTGCCTATGCATCAACTATCAGGAGTTGAACAAGTTGACTATCAAAAACAAGTAATGCTGCCTAGGGATGATCTTTTGATTAGTTGAAGGGGGTAGCAGTATTTTCAAAGATAGATCTAAGGTCTAGATATTATCAACTCATAGTGAAGGTAAGTGACACCTATAAGACAGAATTTATGACTCGTTATGGACATTACAAATTTAGAGTGATTCCATTCGGGTTGACAAATGCCTCTACAACTTTTATGGATTTGATGAACTAAGTATTTCGAGATGTCTTAGACAAGTTCGTCAACCAAGAGAGAAGAAGTTGAATGCCAAATTTGACAAGTGTGAGTTTTGGCTATCGAAGGTTGTGCTCCTAGGTAATGTTGTGTCAGAAAGGAACCCAAGCTGATCTTGATAAAGTTAAGGTAGTCATAGAATGGGAAAGACCTAAGGTTGTGACCGAAATTAGAAGTTTCCTAGGAATGGGAGGATACAATAAAAGGTTTATTGAAAACTTCTCTAGATTTGTTGCTCCTATGACCAAGCTTAGTAGAAAAGGAGAGAAGTTCTTTTGTAGTGAAGCTTGTGAGAAGAACTTTCAAGAATTGAAGAAGACATTGACAAATGCCCCAGTATTGACAGTTCAGATGACTCTGGAGGTTTGACTATGTATGCTGATGCTTCGAAGATTGACCTTGGTTGTGTGTTGATGCAGCATGGGAAGGTAGTGGCATACACCTCAAGATAGTTGAAGGATTATGAACACAACTATCCAACTCATGACTTAGAGTTGGCCGCTGTAGTGTTTGCTTTGAAGATCTAGCATTATCTATATAGAGAAAGAATTACCATCTACATAGATCACAAGAGCCTAAAGTACTTCTTCACTCAAAAGAAGTTAAATATGAGGCAATGTAGGTGGTTAGAATTGCTGAAGGACTATGATTGTGATATTCAATATCATCCTCGGAAACCCAATGTGGTTGTCGATGCACTAAGTAGAAAGAGCAACCGTGAAGAGATAGATATGGTGTCTTTTAGCAAGACACTTCTAAATGCAGTCATGAAGCTAGAACTCGAAATTGTGCCAAAAGAATATGATGTAATACTTGCAATTATATTAGCATGTTTGACTTTGAGGGATAGAATCACTGCTCTGCAATCCTTTGATCCATAATTGAATTAGAAGATTGAGAAGATCTCTTCAAATCCACAGGAAAAATTAGATTTCTTGATGTCTAGCGATGGTGCCTTGAAATATAGGGGAAGACTATGTGTGCCTGTTGTTGAAGAACTCATAAAGGAAATTTTTGGAGAAGTACATCAATCAATGTTCACAATACATCCTTGTAGCACCAAGGATGTACAAAGATGATTTTGTGGCCAAATGCAACACATGTTAGCAAGTTAAAACTATTAGACAGCCATCATCAAGTCTTCTTCAACCGCTTCCTATTCCTAGTTGGAAGTGGGAAGACATAACCATGGATTTTGTTGCTGGCTTCCCTCGTACTAGCAAGGGAAATGACACGGTGCAGGTGATTGTAGATAAATTAACCAAGTTTCCTATGAAAATTACTTATACCATGGATAAGTTGGGTAGACTATACGTGGATAATCTGGCATGCCATGCAATCGTATGACGAATATGAAACCCCAATGCATACTATTGTGCCAGTGAGTATTGTGTCGGATAGAGATCCAAGGTTGACGTTTTGATTTGGAGTAGTTTGAAAAAAGCATTGGGACCCCAATTGAACTTATGTACAACTCATCATCCACAAATTGATGGATAGTCTAAGCTGACCATTCAAATCTTAAAAGATATACTCAGAGCTTGTGTGGTGGATATGTGTGGAAACTTGGATGAGCATTTAGCCTTAGAGGAATTTGCCTACAACAATAGTTACCAATCAACTATTGGCATGGCTCCGTTCAAGGCATTGTATGGACAAACTTGTAGAATTCTTCTATACTAGAATAAAACTAGTGAACGATGGATTTTGGGTCCATAAATGGTTAAAGCCACAAGTGCAATGATCGAATGATCACAGAAAGGATCAAGATAGCACAGTCCAGGTAGAAGTCTTATGCAAATAGAAGGAGTGATCTTGACTTCCAAGTGGGAGAAAAAGCTCTTCTGAAGGTACCACCTATGAAAGGGGTGATGAGATTCAATATCAAGGGAACAGAAGTATATGAGATCATTGAAAGGTTGAACAAGTTGCATACCGACTAGCTTTGCCATCATCATTGGCAAGTGTGCATGATGTATTCCATGTCCCCATTCTACTTTTTCTTGGGTTTGGGGGCTTTAATCCTTAGTTTATATGGATTTTAATGAAGTTGGGTGGTATCCCTAGTATTAGAATTATTGGTTTGATGTGTCATTTTGATATTCTTACAAAAGTTGCTATTATAATTGTGATACTTAGTCCATTCTCTTGCCTTTTTTACTCTTTTGAAAATACAACTAACACATATTGAAGTCCTTTAAGAATGACCATAAAGAAGCTTGTCTATCAACTTTTCCACTCCAGTAAACCAAACAAGTCACACTTTGAGATTTCATGAAAATTTTACTTTTTCAAACTTTTTCCCAATCCACTTCAGATTCAATAAACAAATGGTGTCTACTAGAGATTTGAATTCATGAACCTAAGTACTGGTTTTTTATGTCTGAGCCAACAAGTTGAAAGAGTTGAATGAGGGATGTGAATTGTTAACTTAATCCATTTTAAGCCCTCTTTCAAAATTAAAATCTACCAACCACCGTATCCGGTCAACTCTTCAGTTAATTGATTCTTCATTGTGATGAAAGATCCCAAGCCCATTAGAAAAAAGATCAAATCTTTGAGATGGACAAACTAGCAATGTGTGAACCTAGTTCTTTCTCCTAGATGTATGAATGGTATAGAATCTACAAATATAAAGAGATATAATTAAAAGACATTTTTTTACCCAAAAAGAAAAACACACAAAGAGCAACGTGCCCGCTCTCTAACTAGTATATATATAACATTTGAATTTGAATTACAGCTTGTTTACAATCAGAACTCTACAACTTGTTCACACTTTAACCATTATTCAAACTTTTATTGATCGGTTGGAGATAAGATCAATTGCGGATAGAGTTGATTATGGTGAATTTAAATTTGAATTCGAATTCAGAGGCTTATCCTTTGAGTTGAGTTTAATTGATATTATTTTTATTTTTTTGTTGATGGAAAAAGAAAAATGTAGGGTAATTTTCATATGGACCCCCTGAAGTTTGATCTATGTCATTTTTAGTCCAAAGAAATAGATACTTTGCATCTAACTCCCCTGAGGTATCCAATAAGGTTAATTAAGGACAAATTGTACTTTTTATGACCAAAATACCCTACTATCTATTATTCCGTAAGATTTGCATCATATCATCACAATTAAATCCAACGGTGAGAATAAAAAAAGGTATTTATATCTTATAAATTTATGAATTATTAATCTTTGAATGTAAAAAAATTATTAAATCTTTAAACCCTAAATGTTTCAGCTTCTTTAACTCCCATCCCCACCACTACCGCCACCGTCACCGCCACCTCCAAAGCCCAGGAAGCAGATTATAACAGGGGCCGTGGGGTACTACCAACCTGTCCAAACTTCAACAATGAAATCCAACTTCCCTTCTTTCTGTTCTTCTTCTTCTCTCCTCTTTGATTAGTTCTCTTCTAACTTCTTAATTTTCTTTCACAAACTCAAAATCTTAAAGAAGCAGCCATGGGGGAAGAAAGCGAGGAAGAACATCAAATTCAGTCTCCATTGCTCGCAAACCTTCCATTACAACTCCCATCATCACCTTCTTCAAATGGGCAGTTCTACAAGAGAACTGGTTCGTCTTCTTCCCCTTCTTCGTTACCCAATTGTTATTCTACTTTGTCTTGTTAATTGGTTATCTGGGTTTGAGAACTTATGAATTTGTTTGTCAACTGTGAAACTGAATTGTGTTCAACATTGTTCGTCTGTGCTGGAAAAAATAATTAAAAAAAGGTAACAGATGGACTACAACAGCACACATAATAACAGTGGTGATAGGTTCAGGAGTTCTCTCACTTGCATGGAGCACTGCACAGCTTGGTTGGATTGCAGGTCCCCTGTCGATGATCCTCTTTGCAGGGGTCACCATCGTCTCAGCTTTCCTTCTCTGTGATTGCTATAGATCTCCTCAACCTAAAACTGGGCTCATCAGACATCGGTCTTTGGAGGTGTATAATCTGCTTCCCGGGCTTTGGAGGTGGCGGTGACGGTGGCAAGTGGTGGGGATGGGAGTTAAGGAAGCTGAAACATTTAGGATTTAATAATTTAATAATTTTTTTACATTCAAAGATTAATAATCCATAAATTTATAAGATATAAATATCTTTTTTTATTCTCACCGTTGGATTTAATTGTAATGATATGATGCAAATCTTACGGAATAATAGATATAAGGGTATTTTGGTCATAAAAAGTACAATTTGTCCTTAATTAACTTTATTGGATACGTCAGGGGAGGCAGATGCAAAGTATCCATTTCTTTGGACTAAAAATGACATAGATCAAACCTCAGGGGGTCCAGATGAAAATTACTCAAAAATATATTACTTCAACATCATAATATATACAAAGGTCCTGAGGCATTACATATCGTCATTCCAATTGTGACTATCTAAAGCCCTCATAGGCAGAGGTATAAACCAGTTTCTTACAACCATCATACAAAAAAGGTTAAAGATCATCAATTTTCAAAATATCAGTACAGGTAGGAATAATATTAAGAGACCAAGGGGTTTTTTTAGTCAAGATAAGGAAAAATCAATTACAATTTGCCTAGTGTACCATATTTTGTCAACATGGCACGAAAGTTGTTGTGAGTGATCTAATCCCATTAGAATGCTGTAAACATCAACCTCTACTTTCCCGTCTCCGTTTCCCTGTTTCCCATCGTCGCTTCTCTCTCCTCCATCTCCGCTTCAATAACCAGATCTAGGGTTTCTTTCTCTTTTTCTTTTTTTCTTTTTTTTTCCACATAACAACTCTTTTGGTTACAACGGTTCTTTGGTGCACATCACAGAACAACTCCAACTCTGGATACAAGTTCTTCTGCGTCGAGCTTGACAGGTACGCCTATACGGCAAAGCCGGATGGCAGGTCCAAACCTGCTCCGCACTTTCGCTGCTACCATTGCTACAACTGTAGGAGTTTTGTGTCTGCCCTTGAGGCGTGCTGTCTGTGTCCCCCTTTGTGGGTGTTGTCTGTTTGTCCCCCTATGTGGGTGTTATATGTATGTCCCCCCTTTGTGGGTGTGGTGTTTTTGTTCTAAGGGTTTTGTGGACATGATCCATTTTGGGCTTGACCCAACCCTTACCCTGGTTGACCCTGTCTATAGCATGTACAACAGTTTGGTCTTTTGCCGCTCCTTGGTTTGTTTCAAACCTTGTGTACTCATGCAGGTGTGTTTGTACATTTTTTAGTTCTCTGAATCAGGTGCTATTTACCAAAAAAAAAAAAAAAGAAAGAGAAGTTGGTTTTACATTTGAACGCGATTTTAAGGTGAATACTGCCTTCATGGTGATGGTGAAATTCCGATATAACTAGTGACATTTAGAATGAACTTCTAATTGGTAACAGGCGATATAGATAGTAAATAGGTTAATCCTAGTGATATAGTATTAAACAATATCCATCTCACTTAATTAATTTCACTCCAAAATAAGTGTTAGAAATGACTAAAAAGATGTCAAAATTTAATATAAGCATGCTTTAATCTTGGACTCATGAGAGCTTGCGTTCGTTCCAAATGCATTATGGGTGATTTAGATTTTAGAGTAATCGACTAGAATCAAGTCAATTTTCTTGTTTCCAAATTAAATAAATGGATAATTATTTCTCCCCTTACTATTGTCCCCCTTACTTTTTTTTTTTTCTTTTTTTTTGGTAAAGTCCCCCTTACTTTTAATGGTGTTAGTGGCTGTTAACATTGAATATGTAATGTCTATTTTGTCTTTCATTAAAATTAAAAAGTCAAAAAGATAACATTACCCTTATTTATAGAAACTACATTGAATGCCAATTATATCTTTAAAAGTGTATAATTTAGAATCAATTTTGGATTTGAAAGAGTAACGTCTCCATTTAAAATGTGATGAAGACCAATATCAAGAAAGTTTATGAATAAATTACCTCTTGATATCTTGTTTTTTCATCCTTAATTCTATCAAAATGTTCATCATGGTAAAGACAAACTATTTTACACTATAAATTTAAGTTTTAACAACAGGAGCAGTGATTTGAGAGAAAAGAAATGAATTTCTGTGTATGTGTCGTAATTCTTGAAATTTACACAGAAGAACTAAACAATAATTATCTCTGCTGCAGTGTGATACTTGTTAATTAGGGTCTTACTATTGTACTAAAAATATAAATTATAAGATTTTCAAGTAAGGTTCATCTTCAATGGAAGTGTTGTCCAGAAATTATTTTTGTTTTTGTTTTCTTATGAGAATTTAATTCGATGATTAGTGGGATCATACACTTATGGTTGTTCAAACTCTCATGCTCCACTTAATTTTTTAAAATCACAATGATAAAAGTTTTATAAATAAATTAGCATATAAGATGCTTATTAATAGGAAATTTGGTAACATGCACAATGGTTGTATTAAAGTTAAGGGTAGTATTATAACTTGATAAAACAGTAAATAAAGGTAGTATTATAATTTGACAAAATGGTAAATAAGTAAAGAGATAGTTCTAGGGTTATTTTGGAATTTTAAAAAAATATATAGATACCACATCATCAATAAACTAAAGGAGCTTAACGGTAGGGGCCATTAGTAATTGTAGATAAAATTAAAGGTTGAATTAATAATTTTAAAAACTACAAATGATAAAGTAATAATAAAATTAAAATACAAATACACAACAATAATTATCCCTTAAATAAATCTTTTGGCTCAATAAAATCATAAAATTTCTTTAGGGGGATGGTATTGAAGAGTGCATCACCAATTCTCAAATAGATAGAGAAATCCAGATGTAAAATGCATGGTCATTTCATATGTGATGTCAACCTATATCATGGTTTTAAGGGTGCAAGTTTAGTCTAGTAGACCAAACTTATAACCCTTATAAGCCCTTATCAGGTAGGATTTTGATTGTTGAAGACTGTTCTTACCTAAGGTCGAGTCAGAATGAGCGTTTGACTAGGGTTAACTCAGTTTGACTATATCATCTTTCGAGTTACTCAGAGAGAGAAAAAAAAAAAACAAAAAGGATAACAATAACGAATTATTCATTCTTCTATTCTTTTATATTAGGCTCAAACTTAGTCGAATCTTATCCGATCCTATTGCAGCTCTATAAATGTATTCTAATGGAGTTTTCTGATCCCCACAGAACCTTTAAGGCTGAAAATAATAATACCCATAATTTGGAACGATTTCTACGTATGCCAGGTGTGCTAGCTGTTAAGTTTGCAGTCAAGCTTCTACATGTATATGTATGGTTGACTTCACGGTTGTAGATGACGACTTATATGATCAGTAATTGTGTAATTGGTGAGAATTGCTTTAATAAGAAACATTGAAAGTTCAAAGTCAAAGAGACAACATCAGTATTCATCATATCATGGCTTTTGAATTCCACATTCACTGTATTTGTCTCCACGTTAGGTGTTTTAATTGCTTCATCCATAGTACTCTTGGTATACCCTTTTTTTGTTTGTTTTTACAAATATCAAATACTCGAATTCATTTGATATTTAAATTTTTTATTTGCATGACAAATTTTTTTCTTCAGTTTGATTAGATTTTTGATACATGTTCAATTTAAAATAATTTTTTTTATTTTTAATTTACATGTGGTTGTCAGAATCTTGAGATGAATTTATAAAAAAAATTATATTTACAGATGATATTTCAATTTCTCACGAACAGATCAGAAATTCTATTTCTTTAAGTTGAACTCTACATTATTATAATGATTCCACCTAATTAAAAGTGGAATCAAATCATGATGTATACTTTAGTTAATGATGATGGATCTCTAATGTGAAACTGATGAAGCGACCTTTCACGTAAAAAACACAGGTGAAGAGGCCAAGAAATTAAAGTACTATGAAACAGATTAATGTTCCACGTTTGGTAGTACATATATATATATATATATATATATATATATATATATATATATATATATATATATATATATATATATATATATATATATATATATATATATATATATATATATATATATATATATATATATATACTCTTGACTACTCTACCTCACTTCATATAAGAAGTTATTACATTAAGATTTTCGGGGAAAGATAGCTTATGTTTTCCTTGAGAAGCAATTGAATAAATTAATATATTAGGTATTAAAGGTTCAAGGATCCCCAGTAGACATGCATGGAGGTAGGGATGTCAATCTTGAGACTGATATGACACAATCGATCTGGCCTGGCCCATAAAGCCTAGAGTGCACTGGACCGATAATTAAATGGGCCAATTTAGGAACTGGAATACGAATTACACCAGATATAGCAATTCCAAATTCAAAAAACCATGTTCAACATGTCAGACACAATATGGGTAAAGATTTTGTTAATGAAGATTGAATCACATTGTTGCTACGCAATCTTGTTCGTCCACTCAAGCGGATGAACCTGCAAGAATGAGCTCGACCGTGGAGGTCAAGTTTTCACCTCCGACGATCTAGTTAGTAATCCGACTAAGGAAGACAAGAAAACAATGAACAATAAGAACTTGAATAGTGATGTTCTATTCAGCGTACCTTTCTCTCGTGCCCTCATACCTTTTTTTGCTTTTTTATGTATGAGTTTGTATGGGACTCGAACATTGTTCGGTCTGCAATACGAATCTTAATGATGAGTCTTACCCAAATATGAGTAGTTGAATTCCAATTGAATTCATTTTCTTGTGGCTACAAGTCTTATTGGATTTATCTTGATGTTTCACCTTTATGTTTGTTTGACCGACCTTGATCTGGTCGTCCTTGAACTCTATAATTGTTGCTAACTTCCTGGAGATTGGAATCTTATCTACCAATAGAGTATTACTTGGATTGTAGTTGTGGAGTCTGATCTGGACTCTAAGAACAATTCAAAATACCTGACTTGATCGGAATTCTTATCCCTATCTTTAAGGAGGTTGGATATGATTCAAATTGTACACCTTGCTTTCCTTTGTTTTATTCGTGGTCCAACCAAGGTTTGATCAGTCCAGTTCTTCTTTGGTCAATCTAGGTAGGTCTATTATAAAATATCCATAACACACATCATTGTATTATTCCTTCTACAAACATGGGATATAAATACATGAAAAGAAAATTACTTCCTAATTTTAGATATTGTCTTCCTACTACTCCTATCAATTTGTGATTACAACAAAGACGGCAAATAGAATATACAACAAATGAGGAAGAAAGGTTATACAAAATACATATGTAGAAAGATATGGAGAAGATATGATAAGACTCCCCCTCAAGATGGAATATGGAGATTACGAACGCCCATCTTGGATAGTAAGAACTTGAAGGGTTTATGGTCAAGTGATTTAGTGATGATGTCAGCAAGCTAAAGGTGTGAGGAATCTTAGTTGGAATGATGAGGCCTTAATGTAATAGATCATTAATGAGATGCCAATCTATTTTAATGTGCTTGGCTTGTTCATGGAAAATAGGATTGGTAGCGATATGAAGGGCTGCCTAATTATCACAAAGGAATGGGAGTGCAACATGAGAGACCAAAATCATGCAATAAATAAATTTTCCATGAGATGAGACTGGAATCAAGCATGCACAATAACCTGTTGTAAAATGGTGGGTCATAGGATAGCTGGCCCAATTTGGTTCACACTAGACTTTTAAATCAAGATTGGGACAGATGAAAAATGAAGGCCTTGCCCTGAAGTGGAATTAGAATACTGTAATAATCGATGAGCGGCATCAAGATGGGGCTATCATGGCTGGTGTATGAATTGATTCAAGATGTTGACAGTATAACTATATCAGGTCTAGTGACTGTGAGATAAATCAAGTGCCCAACTAACCATTGATAAGCAAAAGCATTATCTAAAGGATCATCAATATCAACAGAAAGCTTCAAGTTTAGCTCCATTGGTGTGTCAGTAGGGCGTGCATTGATGTAACCAGAATCAACTAAAATATCAATGATATATTTGTGTTGGTAGAGAAACAATCCCTGTCCGAACAAGCAACTTCAATTCCCAAAAATATTTAAGTTGATAAAGATCTTTAGTATGAAATTGATGGTGAAACATCTCTTGGACATTATGTATCAAGGTTTCATCAGACCCAATGATGACTATATTATCAACATATAATAGGATGAATATTGTTGTAATCCCTTTATGGAGAATGAAAAAAAAATTATTTGCATTAGAATGATGAAAGCCAAAAGCACATAAGGCTGTAAAGAACTTGGAGTACCATGACGAGATGCTTGTTTAAGGCAATATAAAGATTCGTGGAGGCGGCAAACCAGTGACTCTCCTTTGCAACGATGTGTAGGGGGTAGGGTCATGTAGACTTCCTCATTAATGTCACCATGCAAAAAGGCATTATTGACATCCATTTTTTGAAGGGGCCATCCACAAGCAGTGGCCAAAGTCAAAAGGATCCTAGCAGTGCCAAGTTTAGCCACAAGAGCATAGGTATCATGGTAATCCACCCCTTCACTTTGGGTAATACCCTTTTGCAACAAGGCAAGCTTTGTAATGCTCGACACTGCCATCAAAGCTACGCTTGATTTTATAGACCCATTTGGAGCCAATGGGCTTTTTTCCAAGTAGGAGAGGCACAATATACCACATATTATTTTCTGTCAAATCCTGAATCTCAATCTGCATGGCATCTTTCCATTCCTTGTGTCTCGTGGCCTCAGTGAAAGTGGCAGGTTCAGCTTTAAGTGTAAGAGATATAAGGGATGCTTTATGTTAGGGATGAAAATGATCATAAGTAAAAAACTTTTGTAGTGGATGGGAAAGGGATAAACCTGAATCTGAAGAATACGACTGCACTAGCCTACACAAGCAAAAGTAATCTTCAAGGTAGCGAGCTGGTCAACGTTGTTGTTGAGGTTACGATGATGCAACCAGTAGTGGGAAGGGCTAGCAGCAGTATGTGATGGAGTTGGGGTTAGGGTGGGAATGGGTGATGGTTAAGGGTTCATCAGCAATGGGAACTTCAAGAGGAGACAGTGGCAATTGAAGGATAGGGGAGCCTAGGGGTGGGGTTGTAGGTAAGATGGCATAAGGAAATATACGCTTGTGAAAAATAATGTCCCTTGTTACATAGATATTTTTGGATTGGAGATCGAGCACACGGTATCCTTTTTGGCCATGGGGATATCCAATAAATACACCTGAGGGGGGGGGGAAGCCCGTTTATCAAATTTGTGTTGAACACTATGATTGCGACCAAAACAAAGGCATCCAAAAACCAGCAAATTGGATGGAGGACTTCATAAGGAGAACACCCTTTTAAAACAAGAGATGGGAGGCGATCAATTAAATGAGCAGTTATTAAAAAACATTCCCCCCAAAACTAAATAGGAAGACCAAATTGAAAAGAAAGTGCAAGTGCAACATTAAGAAGGTGACGATGTTTACATCTTACAACACCATTTTATTAGGGGGTGTCAACACAACTGGATTGTTGAAGAACCCCCAAAGACAATAGATATGAAGCAGTAGGGTGGTTAAAAAATTCAGTTGCATTATCAGATCAAATGCATTTTATGGTGACGTTTTATTGATTATAAACCATGACAAAAAATTGAGGAATTAAGTGATTAACCTCAGTTTTAGATATCATGAGAAATAATTAAGTACTACAGGAATAATCATCCACAATGGTTAAAAATAACGGGCACCAAATAAATAACTAGTTCGATAAGTTTCCCAAACATCAGAATGGACTAATTCAAAACAAGACTTAGAAGTAATCATACTATTAGAAAATGGAAGACGCGATTGTTAAGCTAACAGACAAGCAGTGAACGTGCACTTATTGGAAAAATAAACTATAGGACTAATATGGTGCAAATGAGGACATAGAAGTGGGAACCAGGTGGCCCAACTGCCAATACCAATGATCAAAATGATTTCCAAGTGACAACAGTGACAAGGGTAGTGTTTAAGGTAGAGTCCACCATGTGTGCTACCTATCGCAATAGTCTTCATCAAAGGCAGGTCCTAAAAGAAACAAGAATTATCAGTGAAGGTGACAAGAAAATTGGAAGAAGAAGTGAGCTTAAATGATGTGACAAGAAAAACAAGATCAAGGGTAAGGCCTGATAACAAAGTGATGGATCTAAAATGTGTAATAGTATTTGTAACCATTAGGTAAAACAATGGGCAAGGAAGAAGGGCATGGGGTAAGGCTTGTAAATAAATATGTGTCAAAAGCAGTATGTGTTGTTGCACTTGAATCAAGGATCCAAGGAGAAACAAAAGAAGATGGTGGAATATTACATGCCATGTTAACCATAGGGTGATTACCGTTGGCAATGGTCGAGGCTACAGGTGCCATGAATGTAGAAGAGGTAGCAATGGTTGAAGAAGAAAAAGCATCCATGATTGCTGAAAAGAGAATTGTTTAGAATGATACCATGTTAATGAAGATTAATCACATTATTGTATTATTCCTTCCACAAACATGGGGTATAAATACATGAAAAGAAAAAAAATTCCTAACTCTAGATATTGTCTTTCTTACTACTCACTACAAGAAAACGGACTTACAGCGGCACTTCGAGCAACACTATAGCGGCGTTTTTCAAAAACGCCGTTGTATGTTAAATTATAGCGGCGTTTACCAAAAAACGCCGTTGTATATATATTTTTAACGGCGTTTATCACAAACGCCGTCGAATGTCTCTTTATAACGGCGTTTTTTAGAAACGCCGTCGTAAGTCCACTCACTTCGTATGACCACTTCAGTACTTGAAGCCTCTAACTTGTATGTGTCTTTAACGGCGTTTGTTATAAACGCCGTCGTATGCCCAGTGCACTTCGTATGACCATCCCACTCCAACTCTAATCTTTTTAACGGCGTTTGTAAAAAACGCCGTTGTATAGCCACTGCACTTCGTATGGCCATCGCACTCCAATCCTCTAAATTTTTTAACGGCGTTTTTAAAAAACGCCGTTGTATGGCCATCTCACTCGACTTCTCACTCCGTTTATTACGGCGTTTTACGAAAACGCCGTGGTTGCCCTAATTCAGTCCCCGCCTATTTTTCACTCACCCGTCTGTTTTTCACTTTTAGAAGACGGGGAGTATAGGGTAAACCCATTCATTCTCTCTCGATCGCTCTCTATCTCTGCCTCACTCACGCTCTCTCACTCTGTTCCTCTGGTTCACTGCCTCCAGCTCTCTCTCTCGCTCTCGCTTTTTGCCTCAGCTCTCTAGCTCTCTCCCGTTCACTATCTCTCGCTCACGATTTCTCTTGCTGCCTCTGGTTGCTCACGCTCGCAGGTCGCTCTCGGTCGCGCTATCTCTCCAGCCCTGCAGTCGGACTTCAAGCACTGCAGTTGCCGTTGCCGTTGCCGTTGCCGTTGCCGTTGCCGTATCTGCAGTAGATAATCTACTTTGCAGCACTGCAGTCGGACTTCAAGCACTGCTCTCATTTGCCGGTAAATTTCTCCTTTCTAAGCTTTGGGTTTTTTGGTTGGTCTGTGCTCTACCTTCTAATCATTGGGATTTTGGGTTTTTCTTGTGGGGTTATAGATCAAAAATGGCGATGAATTTCTTTTATGCTTCAATTAGTTTTCTTGTGGGGCTCTCGCTCACGCTCGCAGGTTTTTTTTGTTTTTGGTTTTGTTTGATGAATGCTGTAAGCCTGCTTGTTATATCACCTCTAACTCGGCCAGAGTGACCAGCCGAAACTTGGTGATCAAGACCAGAATGTCGAAACCAGACTTTACCCACGGTGTCTTGGTGACTCTGTCAATTTCCAACTCTCAAACTATAGACCAATTCCATCCCTTCAAAGGTGACTGAATCAATTGCTGATTCTGTTAATGTTGCTCTGCACTTTTAAATATTCAATTAGGGATTCATAATTGCTGATTCTGTTAATGTTGCTCTGCACTTTTAAATATTCAATTAGGGATTCATAATTGCTGATTCTGTTAATGTTGCTCTGCACTTTTAAATATTCAATTAGGGATTCATCCGGTTGCACTTTTAAATCATTGGAACAGCAGTTGCTCTTATTTCAATTTTTGTCTATTTCTGATTCATCCGGTTGCAGTTTTTACCACTAATTGTGAACCTAACAATTGTCTGGGGATATATTTTTAAATTATATCAAAGAGAGCCTCTAAGTGACTCTACCTCCTCCTCGACCTCTCTGCGTTGATTAGGACCGTCACTTTCGAGGAACATTGAACACCATTTCCTAAATCAAATTGAGATAAGACTTCATCAAAATACCAATGCCTTGAAAAATCTTCTTTTTAAGGTGAGAAAATTCAGGATTTACAGTATAATGAAGTATGAACTAGAATCTTATCTTGCCTTATTGAGCAATTGTAACCCAAACTTGTTCTTGGGTTTTTCATCTAACACTCAAGAACCCTCTTCTGGCATTCCCCAAGGGAAAGAAAAATAACAACTAATGCAAACGATTCCTCAGCTGCTACTACATGGAAGAGATATCTAAATCAACCAAGTTTACCCAATTGCAGGATGCTTTCTGTTCAAGTCTCTATTCCTGTCTCCAGGTGAGAATTTAGTTCGATTGTTTCTGTCTTTGCCTTCCTCCTCCGTAAGAATTGAATCTGAAGCAACCCAAAAGGTTGCCATCAATTAGCATTGCGACACGAGGCGCGCTTCCAGGCCCCAACCAGGTGAAAGTTGGGAGAGGGGGGGGGGCGGTGGTGGCCCTTCCATTTATAGTTTACCTTGTGTTTGATATTATTTCTGACTCAACTTTCCTGCCTTCTTAAGCAAGTTACTCTCTTTCTCTCTCCATTTCTCTCTCATTCTTCCATCAATATTGTTAGACTAAGGGTAGAAGACCCCGACCAGCAAGGACAAGCTTCTTGCACACAACAGGAACAAATCAACAACAGCCACATCTTTCACTCCTGTACTTTGTATCTTCTGCTAGATTGTACTGTATATCTGAGTCTAGTTTTTCATCTCTCATCAGCTTTATCATCTGCTGAACCAAAAATGAAGTATTTAGGGCCACTCATTTCAGGTCACAAAGAGCTTTTGCCATTTTTTGGCAGTTTTGTAACAGTCAGCTGTTGACTCTGGATGTGCTTTCTAGATTGATATTGGGGGAAGATTCTTGGCGAATCCTAAATTCTACACCATAGGATTCCTTAACATTATTAGAATAATTTGCGGGAAGATTCTTGGCGAATCCTAAATTCTATGGAGTCCTTCCAAGAAACCCTAATCCTAGAATTAGATTTACATCAAGTACCTTCTTGATTTAGGGAATATTTAAGTTGTCTTTATTTTTTTCTACTTCTTTTTCTTGAGTTGTTTAAATTCCTTATCTATCTAATTCAGCCAGCCTTTTTTTCTTGTTAACTCCAGACTCTGGTACTCTTAGGTAATTTGTTGGAGAACTAGTTCATTCTAATTCCATCTTATAATTTAATTTCTTCAATCTGGTCTTTGGCCTAACTTGTATTATAGTTATGGTGTATTAGAACAAAGTTTAATTGATCTTTTGATAGGTTATTCAGCTGAGTTGATCTACCACTTAATGGATAGAAGTTGGATTCGAAAATCACGGGATCGTGGATTCCGTGCGAGCGATACATATGAAGATGGTGTAAATGGATTCCTTGATTTTGCATTTTCTAAAGTAACCTTAGGAGAGAAGATTCCATGCCCATGTGTAAACTGCACCAACCACCGACTAGGAACACGAGATGAAGTGTTTGAGCACTTGATTGTTGATGGAATTATGGCTGGTTACATGTTTTGGAGTTCCCATGGGGAAGTTAGATCTTCATTTACCACAACAACAGAGAATAATGTGATTCGTGAAGAAGACCAAGGCATTGTTAACATGAATGACATTCTTCATGATGCATTTCCTAGTCAGACTTTTATAGAACATGATGTTTATACCACAAACGAACACATGGATGGAGTAAGACATGAATCAGAAAAATGGGAGAGATTGATAGAAGCAGTAGAGATGGCATTGTATCCAGACTGCAAGGAGTTCACAAGATTGTCATTCACTATTGCACTATACCACATAAAGTGCTTATGCGGTTGGAGTGACAAGTCTTTCTCTATGTTGTTGGATTTATTGAAAAAAGCATTACCACAACACAATACTTTGCCAAAATCTTTATATGAAGCAAAGAAGATGGTTAAGGACTTGGGACTCAGTTACAATAAGATTGATGCATGTCCGAATGATTGCATGTTATATTGGAAAAATGCATCTACTGAACAATCCTGTCTTAAGTGTGGTACATCTAGGTATGAAGGTAAGAAGAATGTTCCGGCAAAAGTATTACGTCACTTTCCTTTGATACCAAGACTTCAAAGGTTGTATAGATCATCTATAACTTCATCTGAAATGAGATGGCATAAGGATGGACGCATAGATGATGGGAAACTACGTCATCCTGCAGATGGGGAAGCATGGAAGAATTTTGATGGATTACATCGATCTTTCAGTGTTGATCCGCGAAATATAAGGTTAGGGCTTGAAAGTGATGGATTTAATCCAAATGGCATGAATCGTTCACATAGCACTTGGCCGGTTGTTGTGGTGCCTTATAATCTACCACCATGGAAGTGTATGAAACAAACTTCATTCATATTGACATTATTGATTCCGGGGCCAAATCAACCTGGAAACAATATAGATGTTTATTTACAGCCTTTGATAGATGAATTGAAGTTATTGTGGGATGGTGTTGACACATATGATTCGTTGAAGAAAGAATCATTTAACTTGCGTGCATGCCTCTTATGGACAATCAATGACTTTCCAGCGTATGCTAATCTTTCAGGTTGGAGCACAAAAGGAGCATTGGCATGCCCTTGTTGCAACAAGGACACTAGTTCAACATGGCTGAAACATAGTCGCAAGCATTGTTACTTGGGACATCGTCGATTCCTTAAGGAAAATCATAAACTTCGATGGGATAAGAGAGGTTTTAATGGTCATGTTGAGTTTGGGCAAGCACCACAGCTCCTTTCAGGCACTGCTTTACTAGCTCAAATGGAAGGTGTGGAATTCCCGCCATTTGGGAAAGAACTTGATAAGAATAGTGGTAGTAAACGGAAGAAAGTTGCTACAAAAGAACTACCATTTAATTGGAAAAAGAAAAGTATATTCTTTGAGTTACCCTATTGGAAGGATATTCTACTACGCCATAATCTAGATGTTATGCATGTAGAAAAAAATGTGTGTGACAACATCATTGGTACGTTGTTGGAATTGAAAGATAAATCGAAGGACAAGTTGGAGGCTCGATTTGGATTTGCAAGAGATGAACATTAGGCCATCCTTGCATCCACAAAAATTAGAGGGAAGCACCAAGTTGAAAATCCCTCCAAGCAAGCCATACAATGTCTAAGGCTGAAAAAGAACAATTTTGTAGAGCTTTGGATGGTTTAAAGGTCCCTGATGGTTATTCTGGAAATATATCACGTTGTGTGCAAGTAAATGAAAGGAATATTTCTGGATTAAAGAGCCATGATTGTCATGTTTTAATGCAGCAACTCCTTCCTGTGGCAATACGTGTACATCCAATAAAGAATGTGAAGTTGGTGTTATTATCACTTGTTTGGGTTCTTTCGATGTCTACGTGCTAAGGTTGGTACAAAAGAAAATCTGAACCATCTTGAAGCAAGTATTGCTGAAATTTTATGCAATCTTGAAAGAATCTTTCCTCCTACATTCTTTGACGTTATGATTCATCTGTTGGTTCATTTACCACGAGAGGTATTACTTGGTGGACCAGTCCATTACAGGTGGATGTATCCATTTGAAAGGTTAGTAATTGATGCTTTTGTAACTTTCAGGATACTTCAAGGATCTTTTGGGTATTCGTTTTCTTAAAGTTATTTTGTATGTTATTAGATTCAACAAGACCCTGAAGGACTACAAGCGTAATAATAGATACCCAGAAGGATCCATTGCAGAAGGGTACATTGCAAATGAATGCCTAACATTTTGTTCTCAACATATTGATGGACTTGAGACTCGTTATTCCCGTCCAAAAAGGAATCTTGATAACGGAAATCTACAGTCAGAGCAGCAACACTGGATTTTTTCAACTAATGGGAGACCTTTAGGGAGTCTTTGTGATGATACTGATTAGATTGGAAAGAGATGCAACAGAGCTCATCGATATGTTCTATTGCATTATGATCCCATCGATAAATATCGGAAGTAAGTATCAACACTAATGTTACTTTAGCTCTAATATTTGTCTTACCTAATGTGACTTCTTTAAATATAGACTCCATTTGGAAGAGCTTAAAGCGAGAATTGAGCTATAAAGTACGGCAACAACAAAGAGAAAAACTGCATGCGAGCAATTCATCGAATGGTTCGGAATTCATGTAAGCAACATTAAGTATTTAGATATCAAAGCATCTATCTTTGGTTTCCTTTTTCTAAAATAATGTTGAATTGATTAGGTGGACAAGCAAAGGGAATCAGGGGAAGAGGTACCTCATATTATCCAAAGGCTAGCTAAAGGTCCCAATCGGGAAGTAAAAAAGTATAAGGGGTACATTTTGAATGGTGCACGTTTTCACACCAAAGATCGTGAAGCCAATCGTCAAACTCAAAATAGTGGAATAGTTGTAACAGCAGTAACATCAAGCTATGCTAGTCGTAGAGATACTCAACCCCGTGATGGAAATGTTCATTACTATGGCATGTTACGAGGAAGTGGTTGAGTTGGAATATTCAGCAGAATTGAAGACAATATTATTCCGTTGTGATTGGGCTGACACAAGTAACAGAGCATTGATTAAAGAATCTACGGACTTAACACGTGTAAACTTTAGTCATTTAATGCATACTTGGGAAAAAATTATCTCGATGATCCATTTGTCTTCCCTAGCCAAGCAGAACAGGTGTTTTATGTGACAGACCCAATAAACCAAGGTTGGGTTATTGCTCTAAAGACAACAATACGTGATGTGTTTGATATGGATGGTGCCGTGGAAAATGACTCTGCTGAAGAATTCCGACATATGACCACACAAACTATGGAATTAAGGCAATTGAACATTGGTGATGTTGATGTTAGTTTGTCAAGGGCAGATTTAATAGGAGAAACTGTTGATTTAGAGGAGTTATCTTAGTTTGTATATTAAATTTAGTTGGGGATATGTTAATGCTTAGAGTGTCTTTTATTTTCTTTTCTTGGACCCTTTTCCTATCTTTTTTGATATATGCATTTTCTTTTTTTTCCAACAATATAAAAGCATATCAGATTTGTGTTTGTCATTGTGGATTGGAATTCAACATCTTATCACCTTTTGTTCTAACTAGTTTCATTCTTAGTGTGAGGATCTATAATTCTTAACATGTATTATTTTTGTGTTAGATATTGATGATTTTTTAACTGATCATTGTTTGGATACATAGATTCTTGTTAAATGATGGATGAGAATTATGAAGATTGTGATTATGATAATGCTTTGGACCACGAGGACCAAAGTGACGCTGACCATGGTACGACTGCGTCCTCTTCGTGTACAATATTTGATTTCTACTTTTCAATTTCAAGCATATTTAAAATGATTGTTGTAACTTATCTTTGGGATAGACACTAATGTTGTCACATTTTTCAAATGTAGGGCATAAAAGAGGGCGAGGGCGTACCATAGGAAAAAAAATTAACGACAGAGTTGGGAAGAAAGATGTGGATCTCAATAAAGACAACGCTATGGTTGGAAAATGTAGTACTGAGGCATCCACGTACATAGGGATACTTGCTAGGGATCCAGTCAGGTTACCATTGAACTATCCAGATTGGAGAAAGGTTCCATTACATCACAAATTAGATGCATGGGCCAGACTTAAGGTATAATGACATCCTTTATTATCTTAATTATGTTATTAATTCATGGGATTTCACATCTACTAATGTATCTTCTTTATTAGGATAAATTTAATGTGTCAGATGAAGGTCGACGCATTTTTTTAATTAAGTTAGGTCATGCATGGAAGGATTTTAAGGTTAAATTATTGAAAGAGACAAAAGAAAAATACGCGAACATATATGATGCTCCTCGTCCTACTAGTCCCATAGAGGTTCCATCAAATCAATGGGAGTACCTCAAAGTCAAGTGGACATCTGAAGAGTGGAAGGTATACAATTTTTTAAGCAGTTCTGTGATTTTAATATTTTTTTATCATAATAGAATTCTATTTTTACTTTACCCATTTACTTATAAAATATATGACAAACATGTGTTTGATATATGGTAGGAAATGTCTGCAAAGAATAAAAGGGCCAGAGAAAAACAAAATATATCTCATACAACTGGTCGGATGAGTTTTGCACAACTTGAACATGAGATGGTAAGTTTGTTATTCACATCTTGTGAAAATGGAGAAATTATGAAGTCGATGAGATTTTAGTGACATTAAGGATCAGAAATTAATTTACTTGATAACCAGCCATAATTACCATGTGGGTTGTTCATTGAAGAATCAAATTTAGTTGATATGTCTACATCATCTCATATGCTGGGTTAATTTTTAGGAACACTTTTTGTCCCACCCCTTGTCCTTTAATATCAATGTCTACTTTTCTTGAACAAATCTACAAGAAAAGTAAGCTAAAGTAAGATATGTCAAAAAAGAAAGCATTAGCTATATTTCCCAAGAAGTCAAGAGAGCAGACTAAACCATGGCTTAATTTGTTACTGTTTTGTTTGTGATTTTACTTGGTTTCATTTCTGTGTCCTTGTTTAGTTAATTTGATAAAGTCAAGTAGTTGTGCTCGGGTTCACTCTACTTAATACGCATGTGACGTAGCTATGTCTTCTAAGTTGAGTCAGCCACTTGTTGTCCTAGTCCAATTATCTGATTTTGGTTTTGTAACTGATTTAATTCACAAACCAGTACACAACTTGCACATGAGATGGTGAGTTTCTTATTCACATGATTTTAATCTTTTGTCATGGTTGGTTGTTTAGGAGGCTGAAGGTGAGGATGTTACCAGAGTTAAATTTTATAAGAGAACTCACCAAAGAAAAGATGGTAGCTTCATAAATCCGGCTGCCAGAGAGATTGCAGTATGATCTTTTGTTTCAATTAAATTTAGCTTATAGAGAATACTAATATTTTCTATCATGGTATAAACTAACTTATTTTACATTTTTTTATAGGAAAAACTTGATAACGAATTAGAGAAACAACTTCCAGAGGTAAGAGACACTTCTGCTGCCCAAGACAATGCTTTTGAGGTAGTCATTGGGAAGGAACGTCCCGGGCGGGTTCGTGGTGCAGGTGTAGGAGTTACACTTGCTAGTCGTCGCCTCACTAAGAAAGACAATGAGATACGATTGGAAAGAGAAACAAATTAGCAAAAAATGGAAAAGATGGAGAATGAGCTCAAAGACGTGAGACATGACGTCACCCGATTAACTCAACTTTTTATGGATAGGTTTGGTTCACAAGGTTCAACTGACTTATGTAAGTGTGAAATGTCTTTATGAATTTTATTGGTTTCTTTATGTTATAAATTATTGACATTTTATTTGTACAGCTGATAATGGAAGCCGTTGAGGTCCTTGCTAGAGTTGGATTGCAGAATCTCCAAAAATTTGAAGGTTATTTTCATCTTCCTAAACTTCTTCCTCTTGTCTCTTCTGTGTACCTTAGTTTTTCAACTTCTTCCTCTTGTTTAAGATTAAAGACACTTCAGCAGGTGAAATATATGATTCAATTTGGCATGGGTTGCTTTATTAGAACTGGGTCAACACTAACCAAGTCTTGTGTTGTAGCAATAACAAACAGGTTTAACATTTTGAAATCATAATTTCCCTGTGATATCCTCCCATTATCCTAATGCAACAGCTCTTAGCATTCCCTGGTTGTCAAAAATTTCCTCCTCTTACCAAACCCCCAGAAGGTATTTTATCAGTTCAACATCATGTTCTAGTTCCTGCCCATTAAGCAAAGCCCATTGACAGTTCTTTCTTCCTTTTCTTGTGTGTGTACAGGGCAAGGCCTTAACTTAGTTTCGTGTTCAAGTCTTGCTAGAACACTTTCTCCCAGGGAGATGTGGCGCGTCAAATGAATTTTTCAGATTCTGAATGTTGCAAATGTTGAACTGCAAGTGTGAAAATAAGAAGCCTTGGCGAGATTTAAAGGAGAAAGTGAAAAGAAAAAGGCCTGGTGTAGTAACTCCATTGCAAATGATAAAAAAGGGAAAGCACTCGCCGACAAATCGACAGCAACTATTCCTCCCAGTTACATTTTGGTAAGCATCTAGAACTCTTTCTCCTTTACTCACTTTATATTTCTAGGAAGCCTACTATCACTGCACCTGTCAAAGGTTGACTTAAATCCAGACTTTTTTTTTTGGTAATCGGTAATCAAGACTTGAGAGAATAAAAAACATGTAATTAAACTTTAAAATGGATAAATTTGGATAAAAAATGTCACCATTCTGATGTAGACTATAAAGATGAAAGTCTCCTAGAACCCCTAGTACATAATATGGATCAGTGTGTAAAAGGCACTGGAACATATGAATCCATGTGCAAGAGAGTCCATGGAACACTATTATGGTTCATTGAAAAAGAAGGAAATGGTGCCGTGTCAAGATTTGAAACCAATACAAGGTGAGAAGTTGATGGAAAAATAAAAAGGAAGTTTTGAAATAGAATATGGCAAGAGGCAGGCCAGAGGGCAGAGGGGGTGGTGGTGGTGGTGTTCATTTCAAGATCCAATCATGGATGGATGGGAATGGCAAGTGGGGCTGTGGCCTGTGAGTCACGCGTTCGACTAGAAAGTTGGGTGCCGAAAGAAGCCATGAAACGTGTTGTGTTGGTCCAACTCCAGCATGGGTAAAGTTGCAGACAAAAAGAGCTCACCAAGATCCCATGATACACACTACTAGTTTGCAATTTGCATCATGCTTAGGGTAGAAAGAATATTCATTTTCCTTGTTTACTTACTGTTGTCGATTTTGGTTCTGCTTTCACTGTCTCTAACCTAAATGTTAATGTTAGGGGATCTATCTATCTATCTATCTGAAAAGCAAGAGAGTCACCAATTTTAAAAACCTTAAGATTCTCAAATTTTAGTTGTTCTATTCTTTCTAAGGTAAGTCATCTTATCCATAGTTTTATCTTCCTTTAGAACGAAGCAGGGCTTGCTAGATGCGATCCATTCTATTTATTTTTTCTTGTTTGCAGATCATGACCTGATATTTTAATATTTCAATATTTTAAGTTTGTGTACAAACTAAAGGCAAGGTAGAAGCTTCCAATCCTTCACAATAGGAAACACTAACTTGGACCTAACAACGAATCACGATGTAACCAAGGACAATTAAACTAACCATGCATCTAACTAGGAGACATTCCACAAGCACAGCCTACAGCTTATGCATGTGTACATGACATATATGTGCCCAAAGGATTGGGGGCCTGGGGCTGTAGAGTATTAGAAGAAGAAGATGAGGGGTTGGAGATGATTCAACTTACTGTTGATTAAAGAGCAGAAAATTAAAGTCAAAGATGTCTTTGAACTTGCAGAAATTCTAGCAACTTGGAGTCTTCAATGAAGATTGAAATTGGTCACTTGGGGAAGGATGAGCAGACTTTCTATTTCAGTTGGTCTCTAAATTCAGTTTAATACTTTCAAAGCATGTCTCAGACAAATAAGAGACTGCTATTGTGTTTCCTTTTTTGTTTTTATTCATCCCCTGCTGTCTTTTTCTGTGCAACAGCCTGTAGAGGCTCCCAAATGATTTGTTGAATGATCAAGTTTTGCTTTGAGCAAGTTCTTTATCCCCTTTTGTTGAACTATTTGACCAAATCTTTAGCTATTAGGTAGAGAAGTGCAATCATTGGATGAAGTTATATATCCAATGTATCATAGTCAATGTTAATTATCCCAAACTACATTCTGAGAATGCTTCATTCTTTTCCTGGATATTTTAAATATTGAACTGCCTACAAATGGACCATGCAATATATTATGAGGTTTTGCTGTCAGATGATGAAACAAGAAAACTAACCATAGAAAATCTAGACCAAGGATATGATAAAACAAAAAAGGGAAATGTTTATCTTCATGAAAGTGGAATATTTTTGGAATCTAGTTGACTTGTGAGAATCTTTAGGCATGTCTGAAGTACTTAGTCTTGAATTCCATGCATTTAGTACAGAGAGACACCAGGTATAATTCTGCTAGATACTTGGTGGTTATTCTGGCATTCTCATGATAGTGGATTTCATGTGTGTGAGAGAGGTAGCTTATCATGGTATCTTTTTGTTTAATTAGAAGCATGAGATACTAAGTGAGGATCTTCAATTTCAGAAGTGAAAAATAGGTTAGTTAACTGTGAAGCAAGATGGCTAAAGTACCATAAGATATATGACCCCTTGGTGAGAATAAATAAAGTTGAGAAAAAAAAAATCTCAAAATTTAATCTCTTGAAAGGTGCTTCAGGGAATTCTGGAGAAGGATTTTTCTGATAAGGGTTTGATTTTCACAAGAGCTTCATTTTTGGAATGCTGCTGTTTTTTTATTTCTCTTAATTAACATCTTAGTGTGCCTGATAAGTTATACTCTTATTCCTAGCTATTACATTACATGTAATGGATTTTGTTCTGCTGTAAATTCTAGCCATATATCTTGTTATAATTTGCTTCCTTAATCGTGTGATCCTCTTTATTACTCTTAATTTAAGGAGCTGAGTCATTTTTAGCTCATGTCTTCTCTTTTTGACAGATTAATTGGATTGTATCGCACGTAGTGAAAAAGTAATTCCACAAAGTGTGTTGGTGCAAGTGCTGTGAGGACTCTTGAAAGCTTGATTCATTAATTGAAACAAAGAGTTTTTGCTGCTGTTCCTACATCAGTGATGTTACAAGCACCCTCCAGCTTGGTTTTTGCTTTGGGATTCGCTGCAGATGCAAATGACAGATCAGAATATCTCCTCCAGTACTCCATTAGTATAAAAATGAAGATTGTAAAGTAGAGCATTCCTGTTAAATATTGGGACTTCATTTGTAAACTTGAATTTGGATTGATGGAATTGGATATTCATTTGTAAATTGAATTTAGATTTTGATGGAATTGAATTTGGCTTTTTGGATTTTTTTTTAAATTAAAAAAACCTATCCCGGCGTTTTCTAAACGCCGGCATAAGTATTATATATGCCGGCGTTTTTTAAAAACGCCGGCATAATTTATTATATGCCGGCGTTTCTCAAAACCGCCGCCATTAAAATAACTTTTCACGGCGTTTCTACACATATTTAACGGCGTTTTAGTAAACGCCGCAAAAAGTACTTTTGACGGCGTTTTTATAAAACGCCGTTAAAAGTGCCGTCGTAAGTACCCATCACCGGCGCTTCAATTTAACGCCGCTGTAGCTTTACGGCGGTGCTTTTGCCTGCGTTTGTTGCGGCGTTTTCGAACCGCCGGGAAAGGTTTATGGCGACGTTTTTTGTCTTATGGCGGCGTTTTCAAAACGCCGCCGTAAGTGCTTTTTCTTGTAGTGACTCCTATCAATTTGTGATTACAGCAATATGTTTTCTCTTAAAACTATACTTATCAATCTGTTATTACAACAAAGAAGGAAAATAGAATATACAACAAATGAGGAAGAAATGTTATAAAATACATATGTGAAAAGATATGGAAAAGATATGATAAGATATTTATTAACAATAACAATCAATAATTCGAACTTGTAAGTGCATCAAACCATGATACAACATCTCTTTCTTTTTTTTTCTGTCCAAACCATGATACAACATCTATGTTAACAAGAAAATGCAAAGTAGTTAACGGAACAAGAACGATTAACATAAATAAACAAAATCAAGCAATACTATCACAAATCACAACAATATGCCCTAACTCACAATTGCAGAGGCCAAGAACACAAAAGCCGGCCCCTAATCAATCTCGCATGGAAAAACCTAACCATGGCTTTGATAACACTGTTGTGACCAAGCAAGTAACACCAGTGATGGATCGATGTTAATACAAGCAAAATGGACAAGAAACACTAAGAAATTTGATAACATAATTCAATTCCATGAACCTACACCTCCAAATCTCAAATGAAGGTCAATCCACTATGAATAGAAGAATAAACATTACAAAATAATCAAGAACATAGATCCCTTACTACAAATCTTGTAACCATGCAAATCAATCAAGAACATCCACTGATAACATCCAACATTGCACAACTGAGAGAAGAAAACCAAAGAAAAGAGAGAAACCCTAGCTCGTGAATTGTGAGCCTAAACCCCCCAAAATTACAACATGAAATTATGAAATGAACCATGGGCCAAACAATGTATACTTTGGTCCGACCTAGGAAATGGTGCCGGTTCAATGTAGGAAAGACCAAAGAATAAACTAAGTGCATTGTGGGTTTCGAAACAGCAAGTAAACCAAGGGCAAAATGACAGATTGGCCTTGTCATTGACATTTGAAAATTAAAGCTTGCAAGGTGTAAAGTAGAGGTGTGAATAAGTTTGTTTTTGGCTACTAGTGCTCTCATTGAAGATGGAGAGTTGAGACTCAAAAGTCAAGAATGCATTGGTTTTTAATTTACTTGTATTTTTATAAGTAAATTAAAATTACATTTTCATTTGAAATATGGAAGTTACCCTACATGGGAAAATAACATCACACATGTACGTGACACAAATAGGTGCAAAATGACTTACATGCTCTCATTAAAGGAAAAAAGAATAATCCCACCTCCGTTGATATTTCTATGAACATTCACATTGGCATTTCTCAGTTCAAAGCCTTGTTACGTAATTGAGTAAGTAATAGAGTTGTCCTCTAATGCAGGAGTGTGTTATGTGTCTAATGGGACATATTCAAGTATATGGGCACTAAATTGGACTAGTCTAGTACGGATTAGATTAAAGTCTCAGCTCAACTCGTTCCATTAATTAGAACTTTTAACACACTGGTCTAGCATCTAACATTATTTGATAGGACCTCCTATCTAAGCTAACCAAGTATGAAAGAAGATACTGACAATATGAAAGATACACTGATTCTAGAGACAATGTGGGAACAAAATAATTGACCCCATTCCTATGAAAGATAGAAATCTTGTCTTTGTGGATGCTTTTGGTCTCTTTTTCTCATTAACCCAAATTGTAAGACCACACTCCCACACACAAACAGAATTTAATCTTGGCCTCATGCTAGCTTGGCTTCCTCTCAATGCAGTGATGCACTGGTGTTTTGGGTCATTTGGTCAATGGAGTTAAGTCAACATTGCTGCTTCCAAGTCAAGTAGTACATTTTGAGTCAAAAGAATTTCTAAAAAATTTGGGTCATTTGGTCAATGGAGTTAAGTCAACATTGCTGCTTCCAAGTCAAGTAGTACATTTTGAGTCAAAAGAATTTCTAAAAAAGAACACATATGTTCATGTTGGGGACCGGATTGACCATCTTAATAATTTGAATAAACCGTTGGTCGATTTTATCAGTTTTTGATTTGGGTTGAGTTGAACCAAATATTCAGTTAATTATACTGAGATAATTTGAACTAAAAATAAAGAAATAAAAGTTTGAGGGTTTGACGAAAAAATACGGATACTCCAAAATGATAGCAAATTGGGAATGACCCTTAAAATACCTCTTAAATTTACACAATAGTACACTCTTGTAGTGAATTCTATTAAATCCTAGTTAAATAATTTCATAATTCTTATATTCTCATTGAGCTTTCGCTGTTCGCTTGCTACTCTTTCCCAGCAAATATGAAAAGAGAATTCTTTTACCTTAAAACGAAGTAATTTATAAGTTTCACTTATTACCCCAAAAAAATAAAGAATTTATAAGTTTCGCTAATGCATGTAATGGTCACGTGTTTCGTATCTCCAATTTGTATAGTACGTTATACGTAAGAGTAAATTACATACATATATTCCTTGAGTTTGTAAAAGATCCTATATGCTTAGACACCGTTAGTTCTAAAATAGAAAAGACATGTTTATCCATTCTGAATCTTCTTATTGGGAAAAAAATCAGAAAAAATACTAAAAATTCTCATGGTTGTGAATTAAAATATAATGGACAAAAAAGATATTAAGAATTTTTAGTTATTTATTTGGACAAACTCCTTCACTATCTCTACTGAAGAAATAAAAGTAATGAATAAAACTCCAAAGAATCTTTGAAAATTATCAAACTTACAATAATTTTGGGAAGAATTGTTGGCTAGAGTCTACAATAAACTCAAGATATTAAAAGACAATTTGAGAATTATAAGATTATCTAACGATGGCCAAAAGTATGAAAGTTCAGAAAATTTCGCTGTTATTTCGCCAATTGAAAGCCAATATTAATAGAGAAGGATAAGACGAAGAGGGATCACCTTTTGCAAGGACGGCGGCTACAAGCGTTTTTTCAGACAGAAAAAATTTGAATTTGATCTTTTTTCTGTTGTGGTTTTTAAATCTTTTCCAGTTTCACAGAAATGTGTTAAAGGCAGCTTACCACTTGAAAACTGAAAACTCACAGCTTTCTCTTTGTGAATCAAAAAATGTTTGGAAGGAAGAAGTGGAAGCCACAACCTAGCCATAGCCATGGCTTCTCGCAAGGTGTTATCGTCTCTTTTCCGATTGTTGGTTCAACGATTTGTTCAACAATCTGCGTTGAAGCCATCTTCATTGATTATCCACCCTAGAACCATCGGCTATCGCTACTTCTTTACCTCTGGCACAAAGTCGCTGCTGCCTTTTATGACTGTCGATCGCCATCTCCAGCAACAATGTACGAACAGATTTGTCGTCTACATGTCTAGGATTTCGGATTCATCTGCCAATGTCTGTTAGAGTTGCAAAACTTGCAAAACCTGCTACATTTTTGCAATTCAAAAATTTTAGAAACCAGACCCACTTGTGAGTTGCCACTGCGATTTTTTTCTCCTCTCCCACTCTTCCTTTCATACTCCACATCCTCCTATTGGTGTTCCATGTTATGTGGTTTCAAGTTTCAACCATTGATTTGAGGATTCGAACAAAAACGAGAGATACCGACGAGGTTCTGTGGCGATTTTCACCTGGATTTTGCTAGTTTGCCGGAATATCACTAGAAATTTTTGGAAAGTATCATTTTTGTCAGCCCTTTCGTTTTGCCACCCACCGAAACCAATGAATTTCGACGAAATATTTTACCATGACCATGACAAAGAATTTGTGCAAATTTAAGAGACTTTTTGAGGTGTCTTTGCCAATTTGATATTTTCTTGCAATGTCTATACTTTTCACTATTTATTTTGAGATGTCTCTTGAAATCCCCCCCAGTATATATATTTAACAATACTGATTGTTTTTAAAACTCTTTAATTATTGAAAACGCTCTCATGACTTATACATCATTTACTTAATCATCTTGAAAGAATTCGTAACTTTTTGAATTCATATATGAAATTAGGTTAAAAATAATCCAAAGAGTGCAATGTGTAACCAATCATAAAATAATGAGCAAATTGCACTGGCATCCCAAAATGGAGGCCTTAAAACACTAACACCCCACTTTATGTTTAAAAATCATAGAGACCCCAAAATTGGATTATCATTGGATATATTTGTCCAAATTTTTACTGAAACCCTTTCAAACACTTTTTATCATAGGAACATTTTTTTAAATAAACAATGATTTAACTATTTTCAGTGAAAAATTGGACAAATATATCCAATGATAATCCAATTTTGGGGTCTCTGTGATTTTTAAACATAAAGTGGGGTGTCAATGCTTTAAGGCCTCTATTTTAAGGTGCCGGTGCAATTTGCTCTAAATGATATATATTTGATGACATTTACCTACTTCTTAATTATCTAATCTATACGATTATATTATCAAAATTTGTCAAATGATTTATAGCCAAAAGGAAGAGGAGTATTCGTTTAGTGATTTGAACTGGTAAAAGTTTCTCTCAATCTTCTTACTCTTAAGATCATATCTGTCACCAACCCTTTACAATGAAATAATGCTTTTTTATCTATCATCCTCATCCAAAAAAGTATGGTATTTGATATACGTTATGCAGAATAAAACTCTACAGCATTCACTTACATATTAATTAATTAAAGGATAGTTACTATCGGCCCCCTATTGCTTAATTATAACATTATCTCTCGAAAATAAGACATAGACAGCAAGTATAAGACAATAAAATTAATAAAATAACTTATTTGAATTGTGTGACATGTATAATCTTGTAGAAGTTGAAGAAGAGATCTACGACATCGTTATGAATCTTTGAGTATAAACATGTATACATGAGTTGAGTAGTACGAAAACATATTCTCCTTAAGGTATTGAAGCCCCCTTAATGTGCAGATCGGATTGACCATGTCGTCCTTACCTCCAAGATAAAACAACTCTCTAGTCCCAATAGCATGCACTCCAAAGGAAACTAGATACAAAGAATGTCCAAAAATAGTACTCCCAAACTCATGACAAAATATACACACTTCAATAAGAAAATCAAGGGACTAAGATCGGTTTACAATTGTTGTTAGAGCAAAATTAGGGATCAACTCCTCTCTTTATAAGAAGAGGAATAGATTGTTACGTATAAAAGATTGTCTCCAAAAGATATGTCTCTAAAACATGTCTTTTCCCTTAGGGCTTGTTTGTTAGCTATTCAAAAAGTCTTTCTATAGATTACCCATTGACTATTTTGGTATATACTAAGGAATAACATCACCTCTAACCCCTCATTATAAAACAAATAATATATTTTAAGTTTCACATTTTTACAAATCATTTTAAAATTCCAACATTATCTTCTACATATTTATCAAACCTTATACTTTGTCAGTCTTTGGCATTGTCTCCTCATCATTGAGAATCATTTGCTACCTAATGGCATGGCATCTTTTCATTTTCAATCTGCACAAAATAACCCTTAGTTGTGTTTAAAATTGACTTAAGATTTAGTTAAATTACCTTTTTAACCTTGGTGAATAATAAGTAAAAGCTTATCTCTTGCAATCCAAATTGAAGTCAGCATCAGAGCTGATAGTTTGTCCATGACTCAACAATAAGAGAAAAGTGATGGTTTTACATACATCTTAACTTTAATGAAAGATAAAAATAGACTTTTTACATTAACACTTGATTGATGTCAAAGACACTACTGTAGTTAATCATCTTTGATGTTCTATCTGATCTTCCTCTAAAGTTATATGAGATCTTACACTGGATTTAGCTGATTGTTCTATTGATGTAATGTAGTTTTCTTTTTGGGTCTTTGACCATGTACTAGTACTGAAAGAAGAAAAAAAAATATTACTAGATAAGGACCTATCTATGACTGTGTGTCTTATAGAAGGAAATCAATTTTCTTTTGGTAACCGAAGGAAATCATTGCCAATAATTTATTATATTTCAAATATAATAACATCCCTCAAGTCATCTTGAGAAAGTTATTGAAAAAATCAAACCCCATCCTTTCTTTATAGTATGTGAAAAGATTGTTTTGAAGATATTTTAGACAACCACTTATAGGAATCAAAGACAAAATCTTGCTGGATTTAGACGCAAAGTGTAATGTAAAATTGTTGTTGAGCCTATTTTATATTCAAGAAAAACGTGTCGTGACAAAATTTCTATTTCAACCACAATGTGAATTTAAAATGGTACTATTTGATAAATTGGAGGACAATTTTTTAAATATTGCATTCACAAATGGGTGTAGAAAATAAGGGTATGCATTATTATAGGAATCTGGAGAAAAATAAATTCTATTTATATTTATTGAGTCAAAATTCCTAGACAAAAAGCACATGTTTGATATTCAAAGTAAACTCAATTAGGAGGTCAATAGAAGCATGATTATAAATTGTTTTTCCTGATAAAAAATTATGAATTTTTTTTTCCACTAAAAGTGTCATTTGTATTAAAAGCGAAAGAAAAAGAAGAAACAAACCTACTTATACAATCAAGGAACCAATCAACAATCTCGCACATCAGTTGCCCAGCGTAAACCCAACCTTACTGGTTCCAAACACATAAAGAAGAAAGTAAGTCAAAATCTAAAGAAAGAGCGACCAGATGCCTCTAGATTGAATTCACTCCTTATCGCTATTGTCTAGGGTGAACTTACGTTGCATTACACAGTCTTGCAGCCCACTTAGCCAAGAAGTCAGCGGCCATATTATTTTCCTTGTAGTAGTGGGAAATCTTCCAAGCTCTACTAGAAATGAAGGATTCAACACCTCTCCAACGTTGCAAAAAAAAAAAAAGAAGGCAATCTTCCTTTGCTAAATCAACACCACTACGGCGACCGAATCGCACTCAATTCACAGCTGTGGCAAGTCTAACTTTTTTGCCCACTCTAGGGCTTCCATTTTAGCCTCAAAATTTGTTTTAATACCCCTAAAAGATCTAAAGTTAAGAAGAACAGTTGTTGACTCATCTCTAACAAACCTCCTGCACTAGCTTTGCTAGGATTGCCCAAGGAGCAGCCATCCACATTTAGTTTAACCTACCTTGCAAGAGGCGATACTTAGAAAATTTCTTGAGGTGGACTAGAGCTCTTAATAGAGAGTTTCAGTCCCATCACCCTCGATTGGGCAAAAACCACAGGAGAGACCTTCCTACTATCAATCACATAATCATGATGAGCGAGGTCAAAGGAGATCTGATGGAACACCCATTCCTTAGAGAGAAGCACTTCCTCATATCTACTTTTATTGCAAAAAAACCACAAATAATACAGAACCAAGAAACATCCATGCAACCACACAACCCCTAAAGGAGAAATAGTAAAATGTTGCCTCCACCACCTGTAACTATCTAGAAGAGAAGTGCATGCTATCCAAATCTTACCAAACCTTGTTGTTAAGGACTCTAGCAATTGTGAGAAAAAGAGCAATGAAGAAAAATATGATTGATCTCTTCTGAAGCCCCTAAACACATACTACAAGCAGAAACCAAGGGTATCCCTTTGGTCATAACAATAGCATCAACCAGGATCTTCCCCTAAAAAATACGCCAACATAATATCTGTTGCCTAGGGAGTAACATCAAACCAAATTAGGTTTGCCCAATTTACAATCTCACCCTTTTTCCTGTACAAATCCTAGACAAATTTGATGGAAGAATCTCCTCGGACTTTGCCTGTCCAATGGCAAACATCATCTTGAACACCACTAGGAAGAGGAATGAAACGTACTAACTCCAACACCTGTCTAAACCGAGGCAATTGCACCTCCGAAAAACACCACTGCCAATCAACAATGCAGTCCACCACTTTAATAGATAACCTATCCACCAAAATGTGAGGAATCTCCATCTGAGCAGTGATAGAAAATTCCCTAACCAACGATCCTTCCAAAAATTTATGTTTGTCCCATCACCTAATGTCCATTTCTCATAAGAAGCAACAAAGTGCCAAACCTTTTTTAGTCCAAAAATGATGGAGGAGTGCTGCCCCAAAGTCTGCAAATTACCCTTAACGTCCATCAACTTTCCTTTCAGAAATCTTGAGAAAAAAGAGTCAATATGCTGGACTTGCCATACCAACCTATAGAGGCATGCAAAGTTGACCTCTCGTAGATGACAAAGTCCCAATCCGCCTTCCCACTTCAGAGCACAAACTAACTCCCATTTGATAGTGATTTTCTTTATTGGCTCGATCCTTTCAATCCATATAAAATTGCACATCTATGCTTTAGCTTACTTTATAATAGTTCCTGACCACCAGTACATTGAAAAATTGTGAATGTGCATACTAGAAATGACAGAGTGAACGAGTTCCACTCTTCCTGCCATAGAAAGAAGCTTCCCTTTCCAACCAAGAAGGCGATTTTTAATTTGTCAAGAACAAAAAGCAACCTAGAACGAGTCACTTTCCCTTTAAAAATGTCAACGCCAAGATACCTTGTAGGAAAATGAGTTGATGGGACCCGGAGTGGCTTAGAAATTTTGTGCCTCCTATGAAGGTCAACTCGGCCAAGGAAGAGTTTACTTTTGTCAAGGCTAATGTGTTGTTCAGAGAAATCTTGATATTTTTACTTAATGAAGCATTAGCAAAGATGAAAATATCATCATCATATAATAAAAAGAAGGCACTTCCAAACTTCTAGGGCCAGGCAAAGCCTTTAGTCTCCCTGACAACATCATAGAGTGAAGTTCTCCACAAAACACTTTTTTAGCTAAAAGAAAAAGAAGAGGGGAGATGGGATCACCTTGACACAGCCCCCTCTTAACAAAAAAAAATAACCGACTGGTCCCCCATTCAATAGAATATAAATTATAGAAGAAAGCAACATCTCATGAACCCATCCTACCCATTTATGAGAGAAACCAAATCACCGCAAAATAGCAAAGAGAATATCCCAGAACAGGGTATCATAAGCTTTCTTAATATCAAGTTTAAGATCCAAACCACCTCCTCTAACTGAAGAATAAAACATATTGGTAAATTCGGAAGCAACATAAATATTTTCAGAAATAAACTTACCCTTCAAAGCTCATTGCTCATCTTAGATCAATTTGGGAAGAAAAAGACTGAGATGAGATGCCATACACTTGGACACCACTTTGCAGAAAAAGTTGCTCATGCAACTCGGCATGAATTTATCTAAAGACACTGCATTCACCCTTCGGAATCAAAATAATGAAACTATTATTAACCCCTTTAGGAAGCTTTCTAAGCCTAAAAAAATGTGTTAACAGTAGCCCTAAAGTCACCATAAATAATGTCCCAACATTTTCTAGAAAAGAAAAAAAAAATTTGTCAAGAAAGCCATTTGGGCCAAAACCGCTATCTAGATCAAGATCCCACACCACCCTTTTGATTTCATCCTCAAAAGGCAGCTCTTCCAGGGACCTACAATCATCTTCAAATAACAGCTTAGGTACCGCCGCCAATAAATCTGCATGAGTATAGTAAGTACCTTGTTTATGGAAAATAATAATAATAATAAAAAGGCAACATAATCATGCAACTCCTCTTTCGGTGATGTTCAGAAGCCGTCCTCCTTTAGGGACATGATAGAATTTTTAGCTCTACGAAATTTAACACACAAGTGAAAAAAAATTGAATTCCTATCACCGTCTTTTAACCAACGTACCTTGGCCTTTTGGCGGAGCAGAAAATCTTGCCAATTGACTGTCTACAACAACCTATCTTTCTTTACCGACTCTTGGTCAAAAAGATCATCACTTATCCCATGTTCATCTATTTGTTTCTACATAGTTTTCAGATCCACCTCAGCCTGTTTAACCTCCAAAAAATTATTCGGGAATGTCCTGTCGCCCAAGGTTTGATTACTTTTTTCAGCATTTTTAATTTCTGAGCTAGCACAAAGATGGGATCATCTACAATAGGCTTCCACCAAGTCTCCCTGACCACTTCAAGAAAAAAATTATCAGTGATCCAAAAGTTGTTAAATCTAAATGGAGCATTGGAAGGCAGACCCCATGCTCTACCGATACCAAGAGGGGCGAGTGATCAGAGGCCTATGTAGGGAGAGTCGCCTACCTAGTATTTCCAAAGATCTCCAATCAATCTGCAGTACATAAGCTTCTATCTAACACAAATAGGACTTTTCCTCTTCACCAATGGTTCAACCAAGTAAATTTTCTACCCAACAATGGCAGCTCCAACAAATTGCAACCATCAACCATTTCCTGGAAATCAACTGATTTACCCAAACTAAATCTACCTGATCCCTTTCTTTCGAAGGACTGTAAGATGGCATTAAAGTCTCCCAAAACCACCCACGGCATACTGGATAGCGGCTGGCTGATCAAATCCAACCACAACCTTCTATAGTCAGCTCTTAGATAGCAACTGTGCACCACTGAGAAACCGAATTGCATGCCTACCCAAATAAATTACAAAGAAATTTGTTGATTAGAGGAGCCCAAAACCACAGGATGTTGCAAGTCCCTCTTCTTGAACACCCATAAGTTTGGTTCTAAAAAATTATGAACGAAACTTGAAGAATACCCCAACCAATTAAGAAAAAGAATTGGGCACTTAGTAGCCTCCACCTATGGTTCAACAATACAGAAAATATCTGGTTGATAAGTCGACAACAAAAGTCTTAGAGCTCTCCTACCAGCCAATTTACCAATGCCATGAACATTTCAAAAGAAGAGATTCTCTATAAAAATTTAGAGGCCTAAATGAGCCTCCCTATCAGAGAGGCCAACCTGTTGAGTCGTCTCTGTCAACAAAACTGAATCAACCTGCTAAAATTCATCAGATATAGCTATCGAGTTCACCAGAATTATTGCTTTAACCTTCTAATTCTTTTTTGGGTGGCCAGGCTTTCGACGGAGAGAATCAACATCTACTTGATCTGGGAGAGAGCTAAGAGGAAGAACAATTTCCAAACATTGTTGGTCGTCTATAGAGGTGTCCTCCACCTTGGTTGAAATTTGTTGGGCCCCACCCAATCCCACCTAGAAATCATTTGGCCAAACATCAAGACCCTCCTTCCTAATGGCCGAACCTTGATTAATCAGCTTATCTGTAGGCCTAGTTGAGGTAACCACGTAGTTGCCATGATTTACAACCTTCCTAGAATTCTTTGCCTCATCTAACACCTTTTGAATTTGAAACAGATCACTATCCATAGAGAGAGAATGAGCAGGTTGAACTGGAGAAGAGATATCACCTGAATCAACACCACATTAGAAGGAACTGACAAAGTCAAATTTAAATTTGAATTTGAATTTGAATTAGCTAAAACCTCATTGGCTGAAATAGATTCTTCCAAACCTGCCTCCTCAAGGGCCATACGAATCTGGTGTTGGAGCAAGGTAGGAGTCTGCAACCTCATGACCTCAGTTCGATTCCCATCCACAGTAGGATTAGTTGTTGGAACATTTGGAAATTGAACCTGCGTGGCATCCACATCCACCTTTGAAGCTACCTTACAATCAAGCCCCAAGTGGCCTTCCAGATTGCACATAGAGTAGCTCTGGATTCCATCATCGTAAACTACCTTCTAAATAAAACTGAAAACTCGTTTAGAACTTGGTTCAAGGCTTTCGATTTGAACCTCGTCTTCTTGAGCAACATCAAACTCCAATTTTTAACCAAAACTCGGGCATAATGGCCAACAGAACCTTGGTGAGTTCTTCTATCAAGAGAGATAGGTCTCCCTACTAACTTTGTTGTAGAAAGTAGAACTTTCTCATGCCAATATTCGATAGTTAAATAAGGAAAGCGAGATCAGACAGGTTTACTGGCCGGTTGAGGAGAGTGAATATTAAAGTTCGGGCTCCATCTCTGAAAGTGAATGTATTGCTTGCCTATGTTTCATAAATGTCTTTGCCACACCTCCGTCATATTTGCTTCGCTACAGAACTGAAAGATGATAAACCCTTTCCCCATTGAGTGTAAAATCACCCCTTGATTTAACTTCCAAGAGCTCCTTGCTAGCTCTCATAACTCATCCATGGTTGTTAAGCGAAAATAAACTCGCTCAATCAAAGATAAATGGAACTGATTTCGTTGCAACTCTTACTCCTGTTGTGGAATTACAATCCTGCGATACATACTAGCATGTATCAAAGAAGGGAGGGAGTCAATCTCAGACATTTGCGAACTCCCCACCACACCTGCATAAGATTGTCTCAACCCATTGTGGTATGATCACCAGTGGCAGCCTTTTCAGGGGGCTTCAAATGCTGGAAGAAGACTCCCTAGGCACCTTCAAATTACCCAAAGCTTCTCTCTCATCCATCGATAAATATTGTCTTCATTAAATATAGATTTTATGCTGACAATGGGATTTGAACCCACTATCAACTTAACTTTGAATTTTTAAAAATGTTTGAAAATTTCTATTTATGAATTTACTAAAAAAAAAGCCTGAAGAGATACATTTCTTCACAGTCAATAATAGGAGAGTTTACAAGAAAGTAAGATGGGTTAATCCACCAAGTTCTACCCATTTTCAGTTTCAAACAAACCTTTTGCTAGAAAGTTTGCATCAATGATGATAAAAGTCACACAGTCCACTGCAGGTGGACCGTAGTTTGTGCGACAATAGTCTGAGAACAACTGAGAAGATCATATGATCTTAGATACCAAGACTCATAGTCAACCGAAGGCCATCTCTAATAGCTTCGGCCTCCACCATTTGAGTAGAAAAACTAGGTGGATAAGAACATTTCGAAGCAACAAATTGGGATCCACTTTAACCAGAATCTTCACTCCAAGCACTATAGTATCTGTAGATGCTAAGAAAAGAATGACTGGGTAATGCTGAATCGATTGAAGATGGATAGAATCTTGTATTTCAACAGTAGGGAAGTGCTTGAATGCCTCGGTCACTTTGGCCAAGGAGTTCCATACATAATTAAAACACTAGATTAGATTTTAAGATGTCAATATCTATAAAAACCATTATCCGTTGAGAAAACCCAATCCACCCAATCACAAGCCTATCAATCAACATCTTGCACTATTTTATAACCTAACCACTACAATGAATCAAGAAAACAAATACAATGAATCAAGAACCTCACATCTGCCAATTTGGCAATTTTATTTTTCTATGATAACTGAATTGAAAGGGATCCATTTCAAAACCCCACCACTGCTCAAGTTGAGATACCCAATAATTAGATTTTCTTGGCAGACAGTGAACAGCCCAGCCTCCACCTTCAATTGCCCAAGTTGGTTATGTAGGTAACCATGCAGTGTCATGCACACGCACATAATGGCAATCCATCATTAAGGATGATAGAGATGGAGTACTACTCATCAAAGACAAGAGAAGACAGCTATGGACCTTGTCCTTCCATTAAAACCAATTGCCGAAGAAGTTAGATGTTAGAGCCTTCCATTAAAACTACCTTTATAATATTGGCTTTTCTATGTTTTGTTTTCAGTAGAAGAACAGATTTCTTTCTTGATGATTACTTATACGTTCTGCTTAACCAGCTCTTCTTTGGTTAATCTTAATGATGTCATTTCGTAAGAAGGAAGCGAAAGATATATGGGCGTTACGGTACCAGCTTTTTAACGTAAAAAATAAAAAATAAAAATTGTATGGAGTGTAAGCCTGCAATTATTGTATAGAACATATACTTTAAGGAGTAACTACGGTTGCCTCTCTATATTAGAGCTAAATTACAATCTTGTTCCTTGTAACATTTTTTAAAATTATTAATTGAACCCTGAATTTTACCTGCTTTTTAAAATTTTAACTAGTTCTATGTCCAAGCACAGAAAGGAAGCAAAAAAATGTTAAGGCATACTAATAGCACAGAAAAATATGCTATCATCTATGGTTCCTTCATCATCATTAAGTTAAAAATCTTTATTCTATTATACCCAAAAAAATTATTTTATGAATTTTTGTATTTATTTTAACTTTACTTTATACAATTATAGAATTATTTTATAAATAAAAGTACTTTGTGGTTGTCCTTGTTAATCGGGAGACTCTCTCCCCTATGATATTTGTAGAATCCTTGGAGAGGTTTTTAGATTAGTTGAGTTTCAGTGTGAGTTTGTGTGTACTCCAAGGGTGTGTAATACTTTTTATGCCCATTTTGCTGATTCTTAATTGGGCATTTTGCCCAACGGGTGTTATGCACTATAGTGTTGTCTTTGTTTCTTCTTCTTCTTCTTTCTTCTTCTTTTTTTTTTTTTTTTTTTTTTTTTTAATATATACTTATTACCAAAAAATTGAAACAATTTTGGAAAATTTTACTTCCACATTTCTTTTTTCTTTCTTTCTTTCTTTCTTTCTTTCTTTCTTTCTTTCTTTCTTTCTTTCTTTCTTTTTTTTTTTAATATATACCTATTACCAAAAAATTGAAACAATTTTGGAAAATTTTACTTCCACATTTCTTTTTTTACAGACAACTAACAAGAACTTAATGGGTTGGTTCTCCAATTTACCCCATGCGTAGGTTATCGGGAAAAAAATTTGACCCCATGCGTTAGAAGCATGCTCTCAGTTAAAGTGAGCAGACTTGAATGGCTCGCATTAAATGCATAACACCTGCTTCCAATGGTCAAGATCGAAATCTCGATCGTTGGTAGCATGGTGATGTGCATTTAAAGTTGAACCCCAGTTAAAGGGGACGTTTTCCTCACTAGAGTAGTTAAAGATGCAAAAAATTTTGACAAAAAAGAAGAAGTTAAAGATGCATGAAATTAGTGGAGATTGGACCAGAGGCCTCAAGCCCATCAACTTACTCCAAGCTTAAGGCCCAAAGAATCCTGGTTTGCGTTTTCTGAAATAGATCCCACATACAAAGAGAAACTCTTGGTAGAACTAGGGGTGTCAATTTGTAAAGTAGACCATTAGGATCTGAATTGGTCCAAAAATGAAACTTAATAGTTGGCTTATGGGCTGAGGGGTCAAAAATCAAATGGTTTTCGGCTGATTTGGGTCAACCCATTTGAGGCCCCATTACCCATAACCAAATGGACCTGGACCCAACTGTGCGAAATTCTTAACCCATATAATCCATTATAAGCTTATGGGCTGAGAGACAAAAGCTTTTATTCGTATGTATGCCATAGGGTTTATCTACTCAAGCTTGTTATCCATTATCATTAATTAGTTTAGTTAGTAAATTTTATTTTAATTTTTTTGTCAAAAAAATTATTTGCTAACTAAACTAACAAAACCAGGAGTTTCTTTTACAGATTGCATGCTTTAGTGGGACTTAAACTCTAGGTTGCAATCTTTAGTGCCCTATATTACAGATTACATATTCTAAAAATTACAAGTTGCACACTCTTTAACTTTTCATCTGAGATTCTGCCAGTTCTGCACAAAATATCCATATTGCTCCTCATTAAAGCCAAATGACATAACTACCCCCATTTAATTCCATGTTCTCCCTTCACCCCTCTTCTACCATTTTAAATCCCCTCTTCTCCATTTGATGCCTCTTTCATCGTCACTATGACCATTAAACACTCTATCGTGCTCTTTCTTCGCCGTTCGTCATCGCTTCTTTTGAAGTGAGGAAATAGAACTCAGAAGAATTGACAATCCTCTCTTCGCTTTTTTCTTTTTTACCTGTTTTTTAAGAATCAAAGAGATGTCAAGGGTCAAGATAGGCATAGAAGGGCATGGAAGTACAACAGAGGGCGTCCAAGAGTAGGATGAGTCTGAAAGAAGAGCCTTCGATCCCAACTTCAGGCTGTGAGGAACGGTATATATTCATGGTGTGAACGTACAACTCTATTTGGAGAAAATGGAAAACCTTTCAATGATTGTTTTAGATTTTATTGTAGATTAAGATGCCTCAACGTTTCAAGATTACGAGACGCCAAGAACCGATGCGTATGATGTACCAGAGTGACAACAAGCACGGTGATACGTGTGCATGTCTTGACTGTGCATACAGAGATTAGTTCTACGCTTAGGAAAATGGAGCCTATCCGAAAAACTGTGACTTTTGAGTTTCGTATATACAATTTAATTAAAGACACATACTTGATATAGACCTTAGGAGTTTTGACTTCTTTATCTTTTTAGTTTCACTTTCCATTTTTGGATAGATGTTGTACCAACTTTTACTTAATTTCCGCATTATTTTGAGATACATCTGAGATCCTTGATCATTATTCATTTTTAATATAGTTTAAACACTTGATTCTTTTATTGATTCTTACTCATGTTTATGTTATCATGTGTAGTGTGTGATAACATGAAACTTGATCTTGTGACTGTGAATCACTCCCTCGGGTATTGAAGTACGTTGAATACCAGTTGGGTAGATGTGACATGTTATACAGGCAGCGAAAAATGAGCCTCCAGGATCCCAAATGATGCTACTTCGGTCCCCTTCTTTTGATGTCGAGTCCTATGCGGCATCAAAGAAGATGTGATAACAGTTATTAAAGATAATAGGATTCGAGTTAAGGCATGTCCTTTGATAGAGCCTTGTGGTATTTCTTGTGCATTACATGAAGAAAAAAATATCTTTAGGAATTTAATCAAGAGGGCTGTAGAGTTGGGAAGAGAGGGCTGCACACCATTAAAGAGAAAAGAATTTCTTGCAAGCTATACAACCCAACATAATGTGCTCCATATTGAATGAATTAAGTCTAATTGGCCTGATACGGAAATCAGCAAAATCCATCAACTCTTTACTTGCTTCGCCATTGAATTCTGAAGTGTCCAACCTCAAGAATGAGCTTCACCAACATTCTTTTGCAAGTGCAATAAAATATGAACAATACTTTCTCTATGTCACATGATATGGGACATATGATTAATTGATAGGCATTTCTGTCAAAAGTACTTTGTGAGTTGATGTTGCATTTATGGGCTGCTTTCCAATAATGGTTCTTATCTTTGGGAATGTGTGGATTTTTCAAATGCTTTTCCGATGTGATTAATTTGAAGTGGATGCCTGGAAATAATCCTAAGGGACAACAAACACAAATAGGTATAGTACGCAGATCTCACACTAAAATTTCTAGATTTTGTTTTTGTCCAGTCCCACTCATTGGGGTGTCTAAAGTTAAGATTGGGAGAGTTTGAATTGCTAGTCTCTCAGAAGTGTGAAAGAGGGATCTCATTGTACTATGCTAGTCAATAAGGTCAAGCACTATTGTTGGACCTGCAAGATTGGGAGGGATGGTAAAGGATGATGGGGATGAACTAGGTATCCATGGATCCCAGTCAATGTGAGTGTTCAAGACATTTCTTATTCTCCTCATGAGTCCAGATTGAAGAGGCTCTCTCTTCCATCTAGAACACTTATCCACCTTAAAAGGCCTCTTTTGGAGTTGGGCACTAAGGAAAGAGTAGTGCGTTAGATACTTCTCTTTTATGATGCTAGCCCAAAGGGAGTTTGGTTGCGTTAAAAGTCTCTAACTTTGTTTAGCAAGTAACACTTTATTGAAATTATATAAGTCTTCAAACCCTAGTCCACCCTGATTCTTGGGCAAGCACATCTTTTCCCATCTTCACCAGTTAATGCCTGAGCTGGACTCATTTTTCCACCAAAAGTTCTTAATAAGGGAAGTATGTGTGTTCAGTGCCTTGGGGAGAAGAAAGTTTAACAGGGAATAGGTGAGAAGGATTAATGTAGTTAGAGTCTTGATCAAGACTTCTTTTCCAGCATAAGAGAGAAGTTTTTTCTTTTCACATGGTGATATGGGTCTTAATACAATTTTTAGATCAAGCAACAAAGGTATAAGATTGAGAGGCCAATTAAAGTTCTTCATTCCAGGGTATAGGCTGACTAAGTTCTCTTCATTGCACCTGTCACATCTCGCCAGCCAGTACCCTATCTGGAATACCCGGCGCTGTGATCCACAGCCCCGAAGATCAAGTTTACGAACTATCATATCCATTTAGCACAATAACATAATCAAAAACAAGAACAAACCATTGTATTCAAGTAATCTATTAATAAAAGTCAAGAAAGGATCTCAGAAAGATCATTAAAGAATATCAGAGTGCGAAATAACATGATACCAAATCAAAAGACAACTGTAGAGTATAATAGAAATATACTCCACAACATATGCGGAAGGTAGATCGAAACTAAGACAAGCTCTAAGCTAATACAAATAAAATAAAAGTCTAGAAGAAATAAGAGAATCTAATCTACATCTTCAGTAGGCTCTTCTTCTTCTTCAGTCTTCATCTTCTTCACTTTTGGGTCATGCTCTTGAAACTTTAGATCAGCATCTAACGCACGATCCCATCGGCAAATAAGACGATGCCGACTGCCGTCAATAGGAGCCATCAACGCAGTCCAAATCCGAGTGTTGGCTGCCTCACTGTTCATTACCTTGTCTAAGGACATCCGGAGCTGTACCATATACGGAAAGGTCCTCCCTGCTGGTTCACGAGTTCTCTTTCGGTCCTGCAATTTCATCTAAAAACAAGTCCCCCGAAGGGTAAGCTCAAAAGAACTTAGCAAGTAATCCAAACACAATAGGCATCTTCACATGCATTCACAGGCAAACATATGTGCAATGATATGAAACAACATATGCAAATATGCTTTTAACTCTATATATGTATGCTGGTCTCTATTGGCAAACATGCTTTAAGTCATAACATCATACTTTTTTGGGAAGGTCATTCACTCTCCCTCAGCCATCTAGGCATCTTGGGCTCTGCCGGTGGTAGTTGGGTAAGGCATCCCTCAGGACATTCCATGACTGGGGTTTAGGTCACCGCTCTCTCACATAACCGTTTGGTCTAAGTATTGACGCATGTCAGGGTAAAGCCTAGCCAAATGCAAGTCATCTACTTAGTCATATCAACTCAGATCCAAATAAGTCCATTTCTTGCCCTTGGCCATCCTTTCCGGTATCCTTCACACTAAAGTTAGCATAGTCCCGGACTACGGACTCATCAACTCTACTGGTCATCCACAAATAATAGACGGGATGCTTTCATGTCCTCTCACGGATTGGTTACCGGTCTTGAACGCCCATGAGCCCACGTCTACTATTTGCAACCCTACCAATAAATGGCCCCCACAATGTGATTCATGTCCCCTCATGGGTTGGTTACCTGTCTTGAGCGCCCATGAATCCCCATTGCTGCCACGGGTCATTCGGTCTCAATACTCTTCCAAATCAAGTTTGATATAATAGGGGTATTCCTAGCCAAACACTGCTAGACCAATCCTAGGTATGTCAACCAGTAGTTAGGGAAAGAGTCAAGGGGCATCATAGGAAAGCGTCCCATACCACTTCCACTGATGTCCAAAGACAGAAACTCCAATAGGGCATTCCCCATTCCACAACTACGACCTAAGCATCCACATCACATCATGATTCCATACAAATCATTTTCACATCCATATCCACTTCATAGTCCATAACACATTCTCATAATCAATAATCAATTCTAATATGAAATTAACAATGTGGACAAGCTACTATAGTTGCAGAAGTATCATGATGCAAAAGAACTAAACAACGGTAGTTAAATCACGCATTCATGTCATAATACATAAAGACATGTAAATAGACATATTGTGAGTTGGAATACTCACCTCGTAATCCAAACTTATAGTCTTCAAATAAGATATCAGAGAACAGATCCAAAATCACCTAAACAAGTTTGATAAAACATGTATAGGTCATAAGAAGCAATTCCAAAAGATTGGAGTCGAAACAGATCAAAAACGGAGTTGCTGTTACTGCGGGTAGATTGGCTGGGTGGATTGGTCCAATCATGGTAAAAAATTCGAGGGAAACTCCAGTTTCGACCGGGTGAAAATGGGAAACTTAGGTGGAAATTTGGGAAATTTCGAGGAAACCGAGGACTTTTCCGTACAAGTTTCGACAGGTTTTAGATAGGCCTGTAAACGGACCGGATTCGGCTCGGATACACCAGTATCTGAATCCGAATCCGATTAGCAAATCCGCTATCCGAATCCGAATCCGGCAAAAATTTAGAGAAGGCATCCGAATCCGAATCCAAAACTTTATCGGATATCCGATAATAATCCGATTCGATAAAATATCCGATTATTGATTGATAATTGTCCATTTTTTACATTTTTTATTATAAATTTCTAATTTCCGATTACCGAATACTGCTATCCGAATCCGATTACCGGTATCCAAATCCGATTATCATCTATTTTTAAAGAAAAAATGTTAAATACTTTACTCTATCCAGATAAAAATTTATCCGGATATTATCCGATTCGATAAGCAAATATCCGAATCCAAATCCGGTTGCTTAGCGGACGGATACGGATATTTTCCGGTAATAAAATTTTCGGATACGGATACCCTTAAACGAATACGAATGCGAATTCGGAGGCGGATTTCAGTTATCCATTTACAGGTCTAGTTTTAGAGAGTATTTTGGGGTGGGATCCTGTATTTAAGCTAAGAGTATAAATAATACATTTGTATATTTTGCTAAAAAAATCAATGTAGATATGTCATTCAATGTATATAACATCAATGTAGAGTTGTCCAAAAAGTACATTATAAACTTAACTACTTAAGCACATAACATTCAATATATAATTTCTAACTTCAAAATAGTTAACAATAAAAGGAAATACAACTTAGTGTTAAGAGAAGTGTCAAGAGTGGATTCATCCTGTGAGCTGAGTAGTACTATGCCTGTAACATCCTCTCCTCCAACCAACGAACATAGACATCCTATGACATTTTATGCCTATGGTTGTCAAGTTAATCGACAACTGTAACTTTATGAGTCTGGTCATCAATATGCTTAAGATAACTAACCTGAGGGAATACGCACTTTGGATAGGGAAGTTTTGATGGAGGGGGTATTTGTCGTGGGTATTTGGGAAAACATGAAATAAACAAAAAAATTGAAAATTGGGGAAAGCTACAAAATTTACAGGAAAAAGTCCCAAGTTTTCACAAAATTTCCTAGGTTTCTACGAAATTTTCTAGGTTTCCACGAAATTTCCCAAGTTTCCACGAAATTTTCCAAGTTTCCACGAAATTTCTCAAGTTTCCCATGAAATTTCCCAAGTTTCCACGAAATTTCCGAAGTTTCCCACGAAATTTCCCAAGTTCCCCGCGAAATTTGGGAATTTTTTTTTCCTCATGAACCAGCTGGTCCAACTGGGTTGAACCAAGTTTCGAGGTTTCGACAAGTTTCGATGAAATTTCGACAGTTTCGATCGAAACTGAGGACTTTTTTTTGGTCTTCATGAGTTTCGTTTCGCATTTTCCAAAATGGGAAATTTCGGTGGAAATTTCGCAAGTTTCGATGGAATTTTGTTCTATGGGTCCAATCGACCCAGGCAGTCGGCCCAGTGAACAATACGAATCCAAAATCAGACTTTTTGTCCAAAACCTATTCTACATGATCCGGAATGCTATGAAACTTGGAGGAAATCTCCAAAACAGTAATCTAAGACTATCTAGCGTAGTTTAGACATCAAACACTAATCAAAACCAATACTTACTAATTTGGAATCATACTTTCTAATTTGGTAGAAAACATAGTTTTCAAAGAAAACATGCTATGAATGAAAAAGATGGCCTAGAGATGATAAGATCTCATTATAGTATATGAATACAGTAAATCAAGTATATGAATAATCATGGAAATGCTTCTATAATGCTAGAAGAAATCAAAATAAGAATATGATCATAGTTTTAAGAAGAAATCATAAGAATCATGGTTAAGAATGAATATGAAGATCATAGCATAAGAGAATAAAAGAGATTGTAGAAAATATGATTGCAAAGATGCAGCAATGCAGCATCTCCTTCATAATCTCAGTTCAGAAAAGAGAATGATCATAGTAAGAATGAATCATAACTTAAAAGTGATTACTAACCTTTGATTGAAGAAAAAGAGAGAGAAAGCTTGAGAGTTGAGTGCAGATCTTTTTCCACACTAATGGAGGCTTGGAGAGGAGTTTCCTTCATTCTCTAGGTGTTTTGGAGGCTAGGGATACTAAAAAAACGAAGTCCTATGGTATATATAGCAATATAACCCTATTTAGAAGATTCTGCCCGAATTCAGTATCCTTGGGTTGATTGGCTGGGTAGACTGACCCAGTCGACCCAGGCAATCGACTCAAGCAGTCAGCAAAGCCTAAGTCAGGGAATTGAGGGCCTTTCACTTATTGGAATCAAACGAAACTTTAAACACATAAACTATAATTTACCTAACATGGATAAATGCCTGCAAACCATGTCTAACCATGCTCTAAAGTCATCAACCAATCTTCTATTCATCTAGGTGCATTTCATCTCCAACTCAGACAAGGTTTTCAAATAGGGAATTCCATCATTAATTTTCTATAGGTTTGGATTCAAACACCATGTCTTCAACTAAGATGGCCCACAAGCCTTCTTCCTTCACTTTGGGTCTTCGGATCTACACTAAGGAAGAGGTCCGACTTGACTTTCTAGGATCTTCTAAACATATCAACACTATATTCAAGGTCCCACTTATAGATCTAATATCCACAAGTCACTTCTTTATCCTAAAATAGATAGAGTGTCTAGGCTAGGTTTAGGGCTGGATTTCATAGCACCAAATTTCCTGCATTACAACTTTCTGTTGATCTGCGAACTTGAGTCCTTCCTAAATTCCATGAATTATAGCATGTGGTTTTGTCCCTTTGTTAATGATACCTTTATTCAGGTATTGTATTTTCCCATTCCATATGACCCCAACGCTCCAGGCTACTCTGTCTAGCCCTGGAATGTAAACGCCTGGAATGGTAGTGGGTTTTTTACTTACCAAAGGTAGAAGGTAATCTAAGGTACACCTCATGTGATTAGATTTCATTTATAGCTAAGGTTGTGGAAATTTACCTCCTGCTATGTAGGGGTGTAAATGGATAGCCGAAATCCGCTTCCGAATGCACATCCACCTCTGTTTAGGGGTATCCGAATCCATTCGATTATTAATAGGATGTGGATATGGTATATCCCCTTCTTACCAGTTATTATCCGTCCGATAAATTTATCTGATTAAGTTACTTATTTAGATTTATTTTCATATTGTTATAAAAATTTTACCGGTGATATATATGTGACTATTTTTCTAGATTTTCTATTGAAGTAGCTACCACAGTTGCTAAATTCTTAAATTTCAAACCTAACCCTCACAAATAAATGGTAAGCATATATACAGGTAATCATAAACTTGTATTCAATTTGTATTTATACCCATTTAGAAGAATATACTTAAGAAATAATTATCAGATTATCATCCGAATCCGACTGAATCCATCCAAAAACCGATAGGATATTATCCGAATCTGATCCGTTTACACCCCACTGCTATGAAGGGGAACTCTCCTGATGAAGAGGCTTGTAGATTTTGAATTGTTTATGCGGTGACCTGAAACTTGCATGTTATAGGAGTTTGTCAATCAAGGATGTATTCAATGGATGAGCTGATTTCAACATGCAATCATCTGCAAAAAATAAAAAACTAACTAAAATTAATGGTGATAGTAATGAAGAGTCTAACTGATAAACTAGGTACCTTAGGAAATGCCATTAATATATGAGGTAGCTCAAGGGTAGGACTGAAAATTCCCAAAATAAATCATCATCCATCTGAAATTAGTATTATAAAGGGATAATTACTGTTGCCCCCTGTAGTTTGATTTTATTACTAATAGAACCCTGTTCTTTACGAAATTACTGTTGCCCACTTATAACGGTGTTAAGTAACCGTTAAATTTGAATATATAATGTCTAATTTGCTCTTCATTAAAATTAAGAAATCAAAAGACGATGCTACCTATCTATAAAAACAAGATTATATGTCAATTTTACCCTAAACTTCATTTATTTTGAATTAATAAAATGGGCAAAATCCAAATCCGATTTGGTTTCCCACCTTCATTAAACTTCATTTATTTTAAATTCATTTATTTTGAATTAAAGAAATGGGCAAAATCCGAATCTGATTTGGTTTTCCGACTTCAATAAGCTTCAGTTATTTTGAATTAAAGAAATGGGCAAAATCCAAATCTGATTTGGTTTCCCACCTTCACTAAATTCCATTTATTTTGAATTAAAGAAATGAGCAAAATCCAAATCGAATTTGGTTTCCCACCTTCACTAAACTTCATTTATTTTGAAAATATTTTAGATGATATTCAGTTTCCAATTTGAGTTAAATTTGATTTTCCTTCCTCTTCGGTTTCTATTTGAGTTTTATTCAATCATTCTTTCTTTATTTGGTGATTTTTTTTTATAGAATAAGATGGATTATAGTTATTTTTTTCTCCATAGTTAATTAAGAGTACTATTGTAACTTGACAAGAGGGTAAATAAGTAAAGAGATAAGTATAAGGGTATTTTTGGGGATTTTTGAGAAAATATAAAGGTGACACATCATCCGTAAACTAACGGAACTTAACAGTAGGGAGCCAATAATAATTGTAGACAAAGTTAAAGGTTAGATTAATAATTTTGAAAAGTACAGAGGATACAATAGTAATAAAATCAAAGTACAGGGGGCCAATAGTAATTATCCCTATTATAAATAATCAACTTTGTTTGTTTGTTTTTCTTTTCTTTTCTTTTCTTTTTTTTTTTTTTTTTAATTTTTAATGACTGCAATTGACCAAAAAAATTTATAATAAAAGGATAAATATGTCTTTTTCTTTTCTGGTAGCATATGACTTTTTTTTTTTTAATTAAAAACAAGAGGAAATATTCGATCATCAGCTTGTTTGGAGCAAAAAACTACCTCTCCCGTTGGTAGAAGTGTAGTACCACTAGTCTTACTTGCTAAGTAGGTGAAAAGAATCCAAAAGTGTTGGGAACTTATAATTACAGATGGAACATTAAACAGTTTACTTTTAGAGGTTTTATTTATTGTTTTTTTAAATCAAAAAATAACTTATATTAAACTCTCTAGACTAATGCACTAGTGTTTACAAAATAAAGCGAAGACTGTCACCAAACACGATTAAACTAAAATTTCTTTGAGCCACAGGCTAAGAAATCAGCAAGAGAGTTACAAGATCTATAGACAAAGCGAAAAGTTACATAATCTAAGCTAGCAGAGAGCCTCAAAATTTTCTGGACTAAGCCATGACTTGGCCAGTTTAGAGGTTGGACTTGAACATTTAAGGCCTTTATGGCTATGAGGCAATCTGAGAAGATTACAATCTATTTAATACGCAAATTACTAATAACTAATATAGCTTCTCTAATTGATTCTAATTCTGCTGCAAGCGCTGAAAAACCAAACCCAAAAGTAGCCTTTGCAAGAACAAAATATCCTATAGGACTCCAAACAATGTTGCTCTTCCGAGAATTCCTTGAAGATTTGTCCCACGAAGCATTTGAGAAAATCTTGAAATATGTCTGAGGTGGTGAAAGATTTGCATCTAAAGCACTAAAGTTGTATGCTGAGACGTCCACGCTATCAATTAGACCCTGGAGAGAAGTATGCTCTTACACCCACTGAACTTCACTGAGTAACCCATTTATCCAAGTCATTGTATTAGAAAGTGGAGCACTCTTACCACTAAATAGAAATTCATTTCTTGCATACCAAATAACCGAACAAAATATACTATTAATCGTATGCACATGTTCATAATAACTAGAATCTCCAAATTTTGCATCAAAAAAATTCAACCAATCATGAATAGAACTACTTACAAATTTATCAGTATCAATTCTAAGAGAGAAATTTACCAAAAAAAAAAAAAAAGAAAATTCTAAAAGAGAAGTTGTCCAACAAAGTTTTGCAAACTCATGCATGAATAGTAATTTTCATGTGTGACTTAAAATGAATAGTACTACTTTTAGCGGGTTAAAAAAATGAGGAAGTGTCTCCATTTACTTTACCGGGTTTTCGTCTACTGCCAGCGACATCTGATGCAATTGGTAAATTAGGGTAGGAAATTAAGAGAGACAGCAATTGTGGGACCCACAGCCTTGTCGTCTGCGATCGTTATCCAAATGAAACTTTGAAGTTCTTATCCGAACCATCTTAGATATTCATTTCTTTTTTGGGAACAACCATATGAATTTTAAAATGTTCTTTTTTTGTGGCGGGGGAGCACGGCCTACCTGTACACTGCCGTGTTTGGAAATATCTTTCCCTAGCTTTCTTCTCTGTCGGACTGTCGCTTCTACATCCCAACACCAAACCAAACCACTTGCATTCTATGTGGACCATCATCGTGACATGTACTCCACCTAATCGTTCCCCCTTAACACAAAAAAAGGAAAAAAAAAGAATCGAATCTGGGATCAGAAAATTGAATCTTCGGCAAATTTGATGGGTCACCTGAAACCGAAGCGGTATCCATCCCTCTCATGATCAGCACGTTGGTTATGCTCACAGAAACCAAGTCGTGAGTGGTTTCCAAAATATATAAAAAAAACAACGACGAAACCAAGTAGGCAACACAGCTTGGAATCTCATCCACTGCCATGCATGTTAAATCCCCAACTCTTCCACTTGGAGTTGACAGCAAATCCCAAAGTAGTAAAGAAAGGCACAGATGCATCATGCATGCACTGTTCTGCCCTATATAAAGCCAGCCAACTTGTATTGTTTAGTAAAGTAATTCTAGTTTGCTCTAATTGAATCGTTCAGACAGAGATGTTGGGGCTTACATACCCAGGTTCTGATTTTGCTTTTCTTGAATCTATTCGAAGGCGTTTACTTGATGAACCGGTACCATTGGAGACTCGTTCAAATAGCAACTCTTGTGATGCTCCTGTGTATTGCAGGTGTTCAAGTTTCAGCAATCTTCTCCCTTGCGTGACGACAGATGACTGGGGAGATCTGCCGTTAAATGTCCATGATTCCGAGGATATGGTCGTCTACGGTGTTCTACACGATGCCGTTAGTGTTGGATGGAATCCGTCACTCTCTCAAGAGTCGTCATCAAAGGATGCCAACAGCATCAGTAGTAGTTCAGTTAGTGATTTGACGGCGGTTCAAGTCAAACCAGAGCTCCAGGAAACGACGATGGCAACAGCTTCACCAGCATCGCCGGAGGATTTAAGAACGTCGATGGCTCCTGCGAAGCATTACAGAGGTGTAAGACGACGTCCGTGGGGTAAATTTGCTGCGGAGATCAGAGATCCGGCGAAGAAGGGCGCAAGAGTCTGGCTTGGGACATTTGAGACGGGTGAAGATGCTGCAAGAGCTTACGATCGAGCTGCTTATAGGATTCGTGGGTCACGAGCTCTGCTAAATTTTCCGCTTCGTCTAGTTACCTCACCTGATTCCTCTCAGTCTTATATAACCTTGAAGGATGTTTCTTTGGAACTTTCTTCGTTTTCATCCCCTTCGTCTTTGATAACTGATCACAGACCTGCTTCCAAGAGGAGAAGAAAGAAGTCTCATTGATGCTTCTCGGCTAGCAGCTCAAGCTAGCATAGAGCAGACCTAAGCGGTGGTGTTTAAGGTTGGGAATCAGATGCGGCCACTTTTGATTGATGTGGAGACCAGCTTCTGATTAGTTTGGTAGCGAGAGAAAGAGAAAGCTGGGGCTGGGATTTCGGAAGGAGAATCAGAAAAATCGTTCTTCCACTACTTTGGGAGCAAAGTAGACAAAAAGATTGACTGGGGGAGGAGGACCCGGTTTGGGGCGTGTGCGAGAGAGAGAGGGAGAGGGAGAGAGAATGAATGGATGTGAAAGTGTACATTTTTGTTAATAGCACAAAAGGACCACTTTCCGATCTCTGGTTTTTGGCTGACGGCCCAAAATGACTCATTAAATCAGTTATATTATATTTGAAGGTACCAGCTACTTGGGGAATGGTAGTTGGGGAATGGTAGTAATTTTAGAATTAATATGTACGGTAATCGTCTGCGGCCAACATCTTAGCGGCCATCCAGAGCCTGGATGACCGCCACGTGTCAACGGCTGAAATCTCAGCCGCTGGCACTTTATTTGTGAATTTTCAAACAATGAGTAAGATATCACGGGCTGAATGTGGTTCATTATTTCTTTAATTTTTCAAAATAAAATAAAATAAAAAATTTAATAATATGTTATAATCAATAAGCATCTTCTCCGGTCGATAGTAACTGGAATTCCTGCTTCATGAACTCAAATGTCAAGGCCCTACCCCTTCTGAAATACATGGCTCAAGATGGGGATGTATCTATATTGAGTATCAATGCAGTGACACAGGGAATAAATGGACGTAGAGTATGCCTATCAGAAGATGCTAATCAATTGGAATCAAGAATTCAGATGTCCAGGAAATCAGCATAAAGTTGGACTGGCTAGTCCGATGTGGATACTGAAGCCAAGAACTCCTCATCCTCAATTAGAAGTTGCAGATTTTTTGTATTCATCGAGAACTTGATAGCTTCTTTTTTGGACAGTCTTCCGAACCCATTTCAAGTAGAAAAATTCAGGGGTATTGTCATCCCTCAGTCAATGTAGAGGAACAACACAATCTTTACAAATTTTCGTTAACTGTCAAATTTGATTATCATCATACATCAATTGATGTGGTGCAGAAGTAAGTTCCTCATATGTGGAAGCTTACAGTCACTGTTTTTATGCATTCTTTGAGAAAGTGTTATGTCATTTTTCATTTCAGGAATGAGAATGACATGACAACAGTGTGGTGTCAGAAACCTCTTTAAGGTGGACTCATAATTGTAATGGCTTTAGCGTTAGAAGTTGAACTTTAATGTCCATACGTCATAACCTTCAATGAAGTTAGTTTGGCTTCGTTTATCAAATCTTCACATGGAGTATTGGCATGAAAAATTCTATTATCAATTGGGAAGACGGTGGATTATCCAATTACTCTAGATAGGGGAACTTGAGTGGGTGCATTGTGCAAATTTGCTTGTGTCTTGGTTGAAGTGGGATGCAAAGAGAGTAGAAGAGGTGTAGGTAGAAAATTTAGAGTTGGGATCCTCCACAGTGTTCAACTTTCTATAGAAGGTGGTGTATGAGGATGGTTTGTTGAAACGCTTCTACTGTAAGCGATTTGGACACCATGGCAATCAATGCAAGTCAAGGGAAATTTTAGTTCCAACGGAAGCATAGTCAATAAGGTTGTTGAACCAAGAGAAGAGGGTGGTAGACAGTGGAAATCTAGAGAAGAGAGAGAGGATTCAGTTGAGGAAGATTTTAGTCCAGGAATGACTCTAGGACAATGAACTTTGGCAATCTGGAGGAGAGAGAGGATTCGGTTGGTGAAAACTTTAGTCCGATGGGGCTAGAGGTGTCAAAGGTGGTTGAGACTTCTTTGATCTCTTAGTCTTTTGATGCTCAAGTATCGTCGGATGACATTGGGTCCCACACGTAGTGCAGATCAAGAATATCTTCAATATCATATTCAAACCTTTAAGTAGGTAATTTAGACATGGATGTAGACTCTTACTCCTCTATGTACTTTGAACATTTAGACGGAGTCCCAACTCATCTAAATCTCACCACTCTGATGAGGGTAGACTCAAGGATGGGTCCCACTTGAGGCCTACTTTGGATAAAGGGGTGAAGTGCCTATTCTACATCCAAGGGAGGAAAATGTGGGATCAAATCAATTAAGGGAGGTTATTAGGAGTGTCAAAACTTAACCCGAACCAGTCCGTTATTGCCCGAACCGGCCAGAACCGAAGCTTAAGGGGTTGTGTTTGGACTGAACAACCTCAGCCCGCAATGGTTCAAGCTGGGCTAGGGTAGCCTGTGTGTGGCCCGCTAGCCCGAACCGTTTGGCCCGAAACCAGCCCGTTAAACTCGTTATAAATAAATAAAATAAAATAATTTTAAATGTAAAAGACAGAAAAACCCTCAAGTTTCTATTTGTTTTCTTAATTGTTTTACTTGGGAATATGCAAACAACAAGCCTGTCAAAGCCTTTGCCTTTTGGAAGATGGGCTTAACAAATATTTAGCAAGTGTATTATCATTTAAAAATCTTTTAATGCTTTATTTTGATCCATTTTTACGAGTGTCAAGAAGGGGGAGGAGAATAAGCAAAGACAACCCACTAAAATTCATCTAGATGCCAGCTTTATTTTGTATATTAGTTCTATAATTTTTCTTTCTTTGTAGAAAAAGAGTTTTTGGTTTTGAACACTCAACACAAAAGATTTGAAGAGAACTTAATGCTTATATGTGATTATATGCTCTTGATAAATTCCACACATCAACAAGGTACTCAAAACATACAACTAGTAAACCCAAACCGTTAGTAAACCTAATTCTAAACCGTTAGCCCAAATCGTTAGTCAGCCTGAACCCAAACCGCACCAACCCGAAATCGGCCCGAAACCGTTATTTTCTTAATGGACCAAGTGTTTTTCAGCCGAAACTGACCCAACCCGAATCGTTGACACCCCTAGAGGTTATTGAATAATCTCTAAGGCAAATTCAAATTTTGAATGTGATCCAAATAGATAAGGATAAGGATGTAGACTCTCACCCTTATAACTTTCAATCTCAATCGGATGAGATGTCACTCTAATATAAATCTCATCCTCTGGATGAGGATTGACTTGGGGTGGGTCCCACTTTGGGCTTACTGATAAGTTGATTTCATGCATATTATTTTAGACGATTAATTTACTATATTTCCATGTTTTTATAATTATTTTATATCAATTTACCTTAATATGATATAAAAATGAATATATTGCTCATTTCCTTTAATTTCTATAATTTTGGTGATTTTATATATTTTCTAACAAATTCTAATTAAGATTTATTACTTTTACATTTAGGAAATTATCAACCAAATCTGCAAGGGTATTATTGAAAAATTCTGTAAAGAGAGTCCTAATAGAACCAAACTAGATTTTATTCCACTCCAAAAAGGAAAGTCTTGTTCACCAAGTAACAGTGCACTCTAGAAGCTTCCTCAAGTCAAAAACATGGAGAGAATGAGTCCTTGCATGCTTCTATGTTTTATTTCCTATTTAGGATTTGATCAAAGAAAGGAAAACAGAAAAAAGAATCTAATTCAAATAAGGAAGACAGAAAAATCCCGTTTTTTAGTGTCTCTGTTCAGTTTCGATCAAGTCCTTCATCGGATGGTCATCTGGTGTCCGATCGAGTCTAGTTTTGAAGGAGAGCTTCACGACTTCTTGGTCTTCAAATCCAACGGTGGGATTATGCATTGAAGATCTCTAAGTTAGTCCGATTTATACGTCAAAACACTCCTTGGTTAAGTCAGATAGGAACTCTGAGTTTGATTCAAACTCTGAGTTTAATTAATCTATAAAAGGAGAGCAAACTCCAGGAAGAAAAGAAAGAATGCTTTTAGGAGCTTTGGAAGAGCATAGAGAAACTTCTTAGAGCTTTGGAAGAGCGTAGAGGATGAATTTTGGATACATTGGTTGCCTTTGGAGATCTGAAGATTGGGAATAAGTTTTTCTTCATCTTTTTTCGATGTTCTCAAACTCTTCTGTAATGTTTTTAATTTCTAGTATGAACTAATTTAATTTTTCTAGGGATCAGATGTAACCTATCTTTGTAATTCTGAACATTATTTTCTTTGATTGAGTTTTTACTTCTATTCTTCATGCTTTTGATTAATTGGCCACTAATCAACTGATTTGTTAATCATAATGAACTGAGAGGGGATTTATGTGTTTAATTCATTGGAGTAAAAGCAATGAATTACATGTAAGATAGAGATACACTTACATGGTTTGTGTAGTTGTTACATGAGAATCCATAGAATTTAATGATTTCTTAGTTGTTGTAACCCACATAGAAATATAGTGGGTTAGCAATTGAAAGAATTTTTATTAGTAATCGAGAGAGACTAGTAGATAGGGAAGGGAATCTCGACTATCAATCAGAAAAATATTTCTCAGATTATAAAGATGGATCAAAGGGTGGGAGTGCTTAGTTAATTATGGTGAAAGGTTTTTAGTTATTAATAAATCTCAATTTATATTTCAATTTGCATTATAGTCTAGAATAATTCTTTTTCTTAACATTTGTTTGAATAAAATTGGTATAATTAATTCGGTACTTAATCTATAGTCCTTGAGGGAACAATTTTTTATCATTATATTACTTGTTACGACAGTATACACTTGCGTTGTTATTTTTTCACAACACCCACCGAAGGTAAAATGGGTGGATTGTCTCTTTTGCATCCGTTAGAAGAAAATGTGGAAATTAACTCCTTGAGGTACAAATGCAAATTCCCAAGAATTAGGAGTGGATCACCTTTCTCAAATTGGCCATGTAGCCAGACCCAAAAGGACAGGAATTCACTATGCACGCAAGTCAAAAGAGGGGTTTCTATTCGTGGACATGGATGTTGTCAGTTTTCTGAGCCCATTTGGATGGATGGTTCTTCTTTTCGCAACGTCTTTGGCACTCGGTGGATCAAACACTAGTGGAGAAGGCTTTAAGGCAAGCTACCAAGTCTTCTAAGGCTGGCGTGGATTGTACCAATTTACATTAGTTTTCTATGAGGATTCTCTTTCGGAATGTAAGGGGTATGAAGAAGAAGGTTGTAGGCAGTGCTCCCAGTGATCTTTTTGTTAGATAATATAGGACCTTATTTGTATTCCATATCCAATAATTTTACCCTAATGAACTGGTGAGCTTTTGGACATATTGGGGTAACTAATATTGCAGGATTGAGTGTTTTTAGTAAGGGTGTCGATTCGGTACGGTAACGGTAATTCGGTACGGTATGGTACATATTGAATTTGAAAATCTCAAACCATAACCGTACCGTACCATATTTATACGGTACAGTATGAAAACAGTATTTTAAAAAACGGAACGGTATGAAAATGGTATAAAAACAGTATAGAAAAATGGCACGGTTCAGTATACGGTGTGGTTTTGTTACCGTATTGTATGTGAACAATATTTCTTTTTATGGTTGTTCAAGTATGGAACACGCAAAAAAACACGATGTGAATTATAATAAGCATACATCAACAGTGACTTATACAACCACAGCCCGGTGGCCAGTGCAGCAATTCATAACATCCTTCCCCACTCTCCCTTCTGAGTACTCTCTGTACTCTGACCCATTGTTCTTCTTCTAATCCAAATAAAATTACCTACTGGAAATACAATTTCATCAACTGGAAACAGATAAAGAAGAGAAAGACCTATATATAAGTGCTTAAGCTCTCACTTATTAACAAGAAGTGGATCAAGAATAGTGTGGATATATTGAAGAAGCAGCAACAAGTAAAAGACTGTTGCAATGAAGCCGGCGATAAGAGCTCCGGTTACTCTGTCACAGTACTTGGGAACTTGATCACGGATAGGCAACCAACCAACATGGCTATTCCCTTTCTTACCCACATATGCAATTGCTAAAGCTGCTGAAATGCTTGAGCTTTGCAACATTGCCATGATCTATAAAAACCCATAAAAGAGCAATCATTAAATCTATCCATTTTTTATATTCGCAAACTCAAACCAAGAACAGATGAGTTTGTTATTCCCAGATTGACACTGAGAGGGGGGGGGGTGAATCAGTGTCTTCAAAAATTCACTTCAATGTGAAGCTTCTTTAATCTCGAAACAAGATTAATTAGAACATTCTCGTAGCTATCAACTGTACAAGGACACGTCCACCACACACCACAATGTGGTTGGGTTTACCAGACAGTGTACCACTCGAAGCTATCAACTGCACAAGGACACGTCCACCACACACCACAATGTGGTTGGGTCTACCAGACAGTGTACCACCACTCTGCAATCAAGGCACTCCAATATGTGCAACAAAGAAAAATAAACAAAAAACGCAATGCACCAGAGTTTACGTGGTTCGGCCAAATTGCCTACATCCACGGAGTAATACCCTACCTAGGGTTTCGTATATTACTCAATACACTCCTAGATATTTTGACTGCTACAACAGTCCAGGAACACCAATCCCTGCTATAATCTAAAATGCAATTCAGACAAGGGCACCAACCCCAACCCCCTAGACAAGCTCCAACTTGCTAGGTCACAATGTAAACCAATAATTCAAGTTCCCTAAATTACATTCATGATCTAGGTTCTTCATCATTAAACATAACCTAGAAAATAATAGACAATAACTTGTGAATACGGATTACCTCAACTTGTGTAAGATGCATGGTAACAATACTTGTTTCTCTTTTTCTCCAACTCTTTTTTTCTCTTTTCTATCTTTTTTAGTTTTCTCTCTTTAAAAAAACCATACAACCATGTTCCCTTCTTTTCTTCTACTGATTCTTCTTCCTTCTCTTTCACTTTCTTTCTTGTTCAGCAAAACAAAAGACTTCCTTCAACAGCAATTATTCCCAAGCTTCAGATCTCCAAAGCCAACCAACGTCTTCTGGTTAGACCTCCACGCTCTTCCCAAGCTCCTCAAAACGTCCTTATCTTCTGCTGGAGTTTGCTCTCCTTTTATAGATTAATTAAACTCAGAGTTTGAATCAAACTCAGAGTTCCTATCTGACTTAAACAAGGAGTGTTTTGACGTACAAATTGGACTAACTTAGAGATCTCCAATGAACAATCCCACCGTTGGATTTGAAGATCAAGAAGTCGTGAAGCTCTCCTCCAAAAATCGGCTCAATCGGACACTAGATGACCATCCGATGAAGAGGTTGATCAAAACTGGAGAGAAACCCTCAAAAACGGGATTCTTGAGTTTTCTTTATTTGAATTGGATTCTTTCTCTCGGAACCTTTTTGTGTGTTGCTGTACCATATCAAAGCCCACTTAAGTTGCCAACAATGACAACACCTTCATTTTAGGCCAATGGAACAACAGAGTTGAATTACCACATCAAGTGCCACAACCAAGCACCAAAGGAGACTCTCTTTGGGAAGGAAAATAACCAGCAACCCATAAACACTAACCATCAGTGACTCTTGTCCTCTGATTCTTCGAAGTGAAGCGTGAGTCTTTGAGATAAGTTTAGGGTTTAAACTTTAAAGGGTTAATGACTTTACAGTATATGGTATAAAATACGGTACGGTAAATGGTAATCGGTAATCGGTTTAAAGGTACGGTAAACGGTATTTACCGACGGTATGACATTGTATACAGTAACCGTACAGTACCGAATTACTAAATTCCGTTACGGTAAAAACCATACCGAATTTGGAAACGGTACGGTATGGTACGGTACGGTTTAACAATTTTTTAACCAAATTGACACCCTTAGTTTTTAGTCTCTAGCATTCGTTATCCTTTTTATTATTTCTAAAATAAAGTTGACTTTTTATTAAAAACACTTGGTGAGTCTTATGTTGGTATGAAAGGTGAGATCTATAATTAGGTAATCTTTTTTTTTTTGGTAATCAAGCCTTCATTAAGAAACAGGGGCAGGATTGGAATCTGAACAAAGACTCAGAATCCAATCAGAGGAACATGACCAATAGCTTGGACCCTGAACCAAGTAGGCCTTCCTAGCTAGGTGATCCGCAACACAGTTGGATCTCCTAGAAACATAACTGGACCTAAAGCCCAAGAACTTACTTATGATGAATTTGATATCTTCTATCACAGGTAAAATAAATGTGGGGGGTAGGGCTGACTCGGATAAATAACTCACAAGTAGTTGGGAATCTGTTTCTACCTCCACGAACTCAAAGCCATTCGCAATAGCCTCTAACATCCCTACACGCATTGCCTCAGCTTCCCCTTCAATCACCGAGGAGAATGACTAGGGAATGGATGATGCCACAAGTGGTTTTCCTTCCCAATTTCTAATGATGATCCCGATACCACCTTTTCTTGTTTTCTGTTGCCATGATGCATCTGTATTCACTTTGATGAAAGGTTGATTTGGTGCCTTCCATTCCAACCTTTCCTCCATTTCGGTTCCAGTTACAGCCCTAGGATTGTGATTTTCCTTTTTGATTGCTAACCAAAAATCAGAATGAGCTTTTAATGCCATATGCATTACCTCAGTTGGTGTCATCAAATTTTCTCCAACTGCCCTTGAATTCCGAGCTTTCCACAAGGACCAAAGGATAAAGGATATCATACTTTTCACTTTTTCCCCATCCTTCTTCTCTCTGGTCTGTATATCTGCCCAAGTCTTCATCCAGTCGGCCATGGTATAAAATTCCTTATGCAAACTTCTCCAAGTTAATGGACTCCCAAACCACACTGCTTTAGCAAATTCACAATGGAAGAGAGCGTGCATGATAGTTTCCTCCTCCTTTCCACAAGCCTCACAAAGCTGATCTACTTTCATGCCTCTCTTATTTAGCTCCATTGAGGTGGCCAAACTATCATTACATGCTCTCCACAAAAAGTTTTTCACTTTGGGAAGTGTTTTACATTGCCATATATCCATCCAATTTGTTGAGTTCATGGCGTCCCAAGTATGCCCTTTAGATGTCGAAGGGTTGCTCTCTTCTTCTTTTTCTTGTCTTCTTTCAAGTAATCTGTAGGCCGATTTGACTGAGAACCTACCATCAATGCTTGCCCCCCAAACTTGAGAATATTGAGTAGGAAAGAGAGCAAGAGGTATTCTTAATATTGCTTCAGCCTCATGTGGTAAGAACAACCTCTTTATCTTCTCTACTAACCATGTTCGGCTTTGGGAGTTGATTATGTCTGCTACCACCTCAACGTCACAGTCCTCCGGTTTAGAAGAAGTAACTCTGAAATTTTCCAATCCCGGAACCCATTGTGCCTTCCATATGTTTATTTGTAATCCGGTGCCCACCTTCCAAAGTAGTCCTTGTTCTAAGACCTTCCTTCCTTCCAATATACTTCTCCATGCCCATGAGGGGTTGTTTCTTGAGTTTGCTTCAAGAAAGGAACAGTGGGGAAAGTAGATGTCCTTAAGAAACTTGGCCCATTCCGCTTCCGGTTGTGAGAATAACCTCCACGCGACTTTGCATAGTAAAGCCCGATTATGTAAAAGAGTATCTTTCAAACCAATACCTCCATTCTCTTTTCTCCTACTCAACCTTTTCCAAGACATCCAAGAAATGGGATTTTTATCTTCATTGCCTCCCCAAAAGAATCTTGATGCTTTTGCTTTCACTTTGTCATGGATGCTTTTTGGTATCTTGAAGTGAGAGGTGACATAGTTGATGGAGGGAAGTGCCACAGCTGTGAGTAGGACTTCCCTGCTAGCTTGATTCATCAATTTCTTAGCCCAACCATTAAATTTCCTTTCCATCTTGTCACTCAATGAATGAAATAACTCCACTTTTGAGACTCCAAAATCCGTAGGCAAACCAAGATATTTTTGCGGGCCATCACCATATTTGACTTTAAGGATTTTTGAAAACCATCTTTTTATCCTTGATGGAGTGTTGGGGCTGAAACAAAGAGAAGATTTTGTGGAATTGATGGCTTGTCCTGATGCTTTGCAAAACAGCTCCATACATTCCTTCAAGGAATGAATGCTTTCCAATTTCACTTCCGAGAACAGGATACAATCATCCGCAAACATTAGATTGGTAAGAGGTGATGTTCTTCCCCTGATTTTAATTCCTGTGACTTCTTTTGTAATCTCCTTCTGATTAATGAGGTTGATAAGACATTGGGAGCATATCACAAAAAGAGCTGGGGATAGTGGATCACCTTGTCTTAAGCCTCTTTCTGGAGTGATTTCAAATCTTTCCCCTCCATTCACCAAGAAAGAATACTTCACCGATGACAATGTATTCAACACCATGTCTCTGAACTTTACTCCAAAATTCAGTTTTGTTAGAATAGCATCCAGAAATTTCCATTCCACTCTGTCATATGCTCTTTTCATATCTAGCTTTAATGCCATCAAAGATTTCTTCCCTTTCTTTCGTCCTTTGATGTAATGGAAGGCCTCATGAGCTTTATAGATATTATCAGAAATCACTCTCCCTTGTACAAAGGTAGCCTGTGATGATGGAATGATTGCTGGAAGCACTTGATGCAGTCTTGTCGCTAACACTTTGGTTGCAACTTTAACTACTACTGAACAAAGATTGATTGGCCGGAAATCTTCCACCCCTTCTGGGATATCTTTCTTTGGAATCAGACACACAAGTGTATCATTGCTTCCTTGTGGAAGAAAACCTGTAGAAAAGAATTTGAATACAAAGTTGCACAATTCCTCATGTGTTAGCTCCCAAAATTTTTGAATAAATAAGGGGGGGAAACCATCCACACCTGGACTTTTAAGAGGTTCCATGCTAAAAAGTGCCTTCTGTATTTCCTCCTCCGATGGTGGTGAAATGAGATGTAGGTTTTGTTCCTCAGTGACTATTGTTGTAATGTCCTTAAGAGCCTCTTGAATGTGATGATCCTCCACCTCCACCGATGTAAAGAGCTCGGAGTAATAATCTTCAAACATTTCATAGACCTCTTCCTCTGTAGAACTCCACTTTCCACTTCCTTGCTTAAGTTTAAGAACTCGATTGAATCTTCTTCTTGTCACAGTCTTGGCATGAAAGAAAGATGTATTAGATTCCCCATCCTTGAGCCATTCTATTCTAGATTTTTGTTTCCAGAATACTTCTTCACACTTCAAGAGCTCTTCAAGTTCTTTTGTCAACCTATTCTCAATAACTTGTGTTTCATTTTCAGCCTTTTGATTTTGAAGTTGTGCCAATTGTTTCTCCAATTTTTTGATTTGAGTTTGTAAATGCCCGAAGCTCTCTTTGTTCCATTTTTGTAGGTCTTCTTGACACCAGCTTAGTTTTTTGAAAATAATTGATGGCTCATTCTCTTTCCCTTCTCTACTCCAAGCTTGTTGGATAACTGTTTCACATGATGGATTTCTAAGCCACATTGCTTCAAATCTGAAAGGTCTCTTACCTCTCGATACTCTTCCCTCTGTATCAATTGTAAGTGGAGCATGGTCAGATGCTATAGCCACTTCCACATACACAGCCGCTTCAGGGAATTTTAATAGCCACTTTGGATTAGCCATAGCTCTATCAAGCTTGATTCTTATATTCTCCTTGCCTAATCTCTTGTTACTCCATGTGAATTGTGCTCCATGAGACCCCAAATCAATCATGTTATAGCCATCTACCATGTCCCTAAATTGTTGGACATCTCTGAATCCTCTACACGTACCCCCACTCTTTTCATGCCAAGCTAGGAAAGAGTTAAAGTCACCTTGTCAGAGCCAACTTTCTGATATGTTTTTACTAAGATCAAGTAGAAGGTTCCATACCTCTTGTCTAAGCTTTTTAGAAGGATCTCCATAAACACAAGTGAGACAGAAGCTTTTACCTTTTGGTATTGATACCCAGCAATCGATCATCCTCATTGATGCTTCCTTAACAGTTAGAGAAATGCTTTTTTTTTCCAAAAAATGGCCAACCCTCCAGCTTTTCCTATTGCTTCTACTACAAAACAGAAGTCCATATCTGACTGTTGCCTTACTTTTTCAATTCTTTTGCTTCTGGCTTTTGTTTCCATCAGAAATAAGATATCTGGACTCCTTTGTTTGGTGAGTTTTAGGAGAACACGAACTGTCGAGGAACCCATCAGACCTCTGCAGTTCCAGCTCTGGATGATCATTGGGAACCGTGGTGATGGTCTCCACCATACACCACGGCTGTTTGAAGGTTCAATTGCTTCTCACCAAGTTCATCTGTATCTGCCTGTATCTCTTCTTCATCTTCTCTTGTTCGTTTCTTTTTTGAGCAGGTTGGGGAGAAGGTGGGTGAGTGGGAGGTAGAAGAATATGGTGAATTGTGTGGGCTAGGTATGTGGGGGTATGTAGAAATAACTAGATCCATATGTGATATGGGTAGTGGATCATTAGAGAATTGGGTGGGAGGTGGGTTAGGTAGTGTATTACATGATGCGGGTGGGCTAGAAATATTTGAAGTTGGGTGTTGGGCTGAAGGGATTTGAAGTTGAGTTATGGGCCTTTGATGTGGGCTGGAGTGAGGGATGTGGGTGGTGGGTTGGTCGGTGATTAGAGAGTGAGTGGTTAATGGGTTATTTGGGTTTATTTGGAAAGCTTCTAGATTACGGAGGAGAGAGAGTAAGAGTTGTTGTAATTCCATGGGATGTGGATTAGGGTTCGGGTGGTGGGAGAGAGAGGCGGTGGAGGGGATATTTTGAAGAAAAGCATAAAGATGTTGTTGCAGAGCTGCTGTGGGAGATTCGGCCAGATCGTGGCTCAGTTGGTGAGAAGGAAGGTTTTGAGGCGTGATCTGAAGCACCGGAGGTGTGTTCGTCCTCTGGCAGACTTTCGACATCTGATCGTGTGGTCCCGAACCGATCGCGTGTTGTAAATTTTCAAAAACCCTAACAGTTGGAACCGACAAGTTGTCGTTTCCTCTCTGCGTTGATTGGGTGTTCGGCGATGAATCCGCATGCTGCCGGTGTTCTTCTTGTACTCTGCGTCGGAAAACTTGCGATTCGCCGTAATGAATTTTCTCGGCGTTTTCAACCAATCGCCGATCCGGTGGAGAGCCTCTGAGGTTCGGTCCAAAGCTTGGTCTGCAACTGCTTCTTCCTCCTTCTCCAAATAACAAAGGGCAACGACGATCCTCATGACCAAGCACTCCGCACAAGTAGCAGAACAATGGGAGTTTTTCCCATTTTATATTCACTATATCCTGCTTTCCATTTCGCCTTCGAAGAGGGATTATTTTTTTCAACGGCTTCCTGCGGTCAACAGTGATTCGGCACCTGAAATAGTTTATCTTGGTCCCAAATTGAATGCCATCGATAAGCATCCCTTGTCCAGGTGAGCCTGCTTTTTCAGCGATTTGAAACCCCAATTCGGTATCGAGTATGTCCACCGGAATATTATGAAATTGACACCATAGGTCTATGTGGTTGAAAGTCCAGTTCTTCTCTTCTTTCCAAAGTTCGAGTATGAGTGGGTTACCTGCAACTGACCATGGCGATTCTTCGATGACATTCAGCATGTCCTGAGTATGTTCAAATTGGAAGGAATACAGGTCAGTATCTAGTTGAACAATATTAACTGGTTTCACTGTATTCCATGCCATAGGCAGTGCTTCATAGACGGCTTGCCTTCTATAATTTTTCCCTGCAATGATCAATCCCACCAGTGTATTTTCCTTCCTCACCCCTGCTCTTTGCTCTCTTACTTCATCTATTTCCAACTCCTCATCATCAGAGAGAATGAGATCAGTATAAGCAGCTTGTCTTTCTTCATGCTGTCTTGCCGTAGTATTTCGCCCTCTTCCTCTGCCTCTGGCAGTTCTTGGTATTTCCATGCTAATACTTCCTTGCTCAGATCTAGAGAATGTAGATAGATGCTTCTGATATTGAAAACTTCTTTGGACTCTGCTAATACAACACTTTTTTAGGAGGAAATCACTCAATATCGGAGGAAAGTATCACTCACTACCGGAGGAAAATATCACTCACTATCGGAGGAAAAGAAAAAAAAAACGGAGGAGGGATGGATTTAGATACCTTTGATACTATCTATAATTAGGTAATCATGACCCATAGATGCGTATTGCTCAGAGTTTATAATATGTTTTTGTTTGGGAATTCATAATAGTTGAATAGGAACAAAATTTTACTGCAACCATGGTTCTATGAGTCCCAATGATATTTTTTGACTTTACATTTAATAGATGTTTAACGTTATTATTGAATTTGACAATATAAGATTTTAATATATATCTTGAATGGTGACTATATTCTTTTTGCAAGTTTGTGTAATTTGTGTCAAAATATCTCACATTTGGCATCATAGATGATATCATGAATCTTTGTTTTTGTTTGCATTGGAGGAAAATAATCTGGTTAAGTCTCTCATTATCTCGGTCTACTTCTCATATTTAATATTTTTTTATAAAATCTTTTCATTTTTCTTTCTTTCTTTCTCTCCCAATCTATTGTGTATGGGAGTCGTATATTTATTTTTTAACCCTGAGGATGAGTCAAGGTAGATAAATGTAAACCCTGTGTTAGGGTTGGGTTAGGTTAGAGTTGAGGCCTTGGTTCAACCTAATTCTAATATAATTAATGGTTTATGGTGAATCTCCAACTTTAGTCCTTAGGACAACTTTAAAATTTATGATTTTTTTAATCTGTAAACATAAGTAGAGTAATTCTCATTGAAATAAATTTATTTTTGCACAATCATTAAAATAAATTGATTTAAATACAAACTCATAACTAGATCAATGGTGTTTATGATTTATGATTACAAATCATTATTTTTTGTTTATATAGGTATTATTAATGAACATGTATAGAATTACTTAGGAGAAAACTAGTAAAATTAATTACCAAAAATTAAAACACGACTTTCTCTTCTTTCTTTTTCTTTCTCTCCAGCCTCCACATTATTCTCATCTGCACTTTAACAATATTTAGAGATATCAGAACTAGCCTAAAACAATAAAAATGAGGCAGTACTAAAACTAAAACCAATATATATTTTACAAAAGAGATTTTTACATGTGAGTCTCTTTAGTGGACCATAAACTAATACTGGGTCCCCTTACTGTAATATATTACGAGTGGGTCCTAAACAGACTAACATCGTTAGTCGTTGTTAAGTATATTCAAATTTCAAACGTGGATCGAGGGACTAAAATGTCCCTCAAGTTATTTAATACATTGTGTTAATATATGGTTTTAAAAAGAGATAATTGGTTATTAAGTGTTAATTGTATGGTTAAAAAAAAAAAAAAAAAAAAAAAAAAAAAAAAAATATATATATATATATATATATATATATATATATATATATATATATATATATATATATATATATATATATATATATATATATATATATATATATATATATAATAACACAATGTATTAAATACTTGAGAGCCATTTTGGTCCCTCCACATTTGAATTTTGAATATACTTAATAGCGACTCTGGTTAGGACCTACACGTAATATATTGCACTAAAGGTACCCAACATTAGTTTGTGGTCCACTAAGGAGACCAACACGTAAAAAAATCTTTACAAAATAAATCAAAATCAACCCAAAATCAAATTAATGACACGTAATATATTATTCCCTCAATTGTACCAAACCTATTTCTTGTTATATAATATATCATGTCCAGTAGTAACCAAAAAAAGATTCATCATCACTCATAGCCTATTATCATAATTGATTCTTCATAAATTGATAGTAAGCATGATAGCAAATTACATATAGACCCCCTAAATTTGTAATCACTTACATCTACTAGCTATGTAGCTACCTGTAAAAAGAATCAATTACAAACACACTCCTACTCTTAGGATTAAAGTTAAATGGTAATGTCAACACTACTCATATATTCGAAATATCAATTTTACCCTTCCTTATATAAGTGTCTTTTATAGTACCAATTTTATTCTCATTCCTTCCAATTCAAGTGTCTTTTATTCTTGTTCTTTGGCCTTCTTCCTCGGCTTCGGTAACATCGATGCAAATTTAGCTGTATATTAGCATTAATGTTAGCAATCATGATAACAAGTTCCATAACCGAAAGTAAAATAAGAAGGTGATTGGGATGAAATGCCCACCAAGGTGACTTTTAGGTAACTAATAGCACCACCAATGACAGGAATATCGATGGAGAACTCGATGTAACAAAAATTAGAAAGGAGGGCATAGAGGCCAGCAATGGCATAGGATAAGATGACCATTGTAACCATAGGAATGATGGTAGTGACAAAGATGCCGGCACCAACCATACCACTGATGCCCATACCAATAAGGTCGAGCCATCTCTGGCTCTTCTACATGTTTGAACCAGACCAGTCCGAATCCAGCTCATCTCCTCAAAAGTTGTCAATGCATCGTGCTGGTGCAGAATTTGCCGGAGCTATGAACCATAAACCACACCAAACTAACCAAATCTAGCTCGATCTAGACTTGAATCCACTCTCACCTGCAAGGTTGACTAAGAACAATTAGAAACAGGGTCAATAAGCTAGATCGGGGCTCTGTTTCCGACGATTAAGTCAATGAATGTAGAAAGATTAGGGTTGCAGAGCTCTAGAGAGCTCAGGAATGTTTGAACGCTTAAAGGCTGGAAAATGCATGTAATTTTTGAGTGAATCAGAGTGTGTTACCTTCTGTTTAAGCTTTAGCCCTATTTATAAATTCCCTTTTTTGACTTAATCTTCTTTGAGTTGTTGATTGAGTGTCGTAGAATCGATGGTTAGGATTAGATCCTTGTGTGGCTTTTGGGTTGACCCCGTATTTGGTTCAAACCATTGGTTAAGAACGGTCGACTCAGCGCGAACCGGGTCTTGGGTAATTTATTCACAACACGAGCCCCCAAGCCTGTTGACTAGGTTGAAACTTTGGTCAAGAGGTTTAAGTCTTTTCTGTAGCCATTTTAGTTGCCTTTGTCTGATCATCTTTAATTTATTTCTTCACCTGATATGGGCTGTGAGAATTCTTCAGTATTTGAGCTCATCTCCAATCAAGAGAATTTATTCAAATGCTGAGTTCATCATTCAATTGGAAAAGTTCATCAGAAATTCCGAGCTCTTTTGTCAATCTATAGAGCTCACCAGAAAATCCGAGCTCATCCTTTGACCAGCTAAGTTCATTAAGAATCCTGAGTTCATCTATTGATTCATAGATCATCAGGAATCCTAAGCTCATCATTTGATCAATGGAGCTCATCGGGTATTGTCAAATCCTTCTCTAAGCTGGAGAGTTCATCAATGAATACTGGATTCATCAGAGCCATCTTCTGCTTTGGAGTTAATCATTCAATCTTGAATACTTATTTTAGAACTTGTTATCCACATGACGAGGTCTAGATTCATCAACTTTTGAGTTTTCGAAACCACCAGAATTAATTTTCAAAACCAGAATTTTGGCTTTTGGCTTATGGCTTGAACTCATCTGGAAATGGATTTCCTTGCCTTAGGAAAATGCTTATAATCATTTCAAAAATAAAGATCAGCCCCCAGAATCATCTTGAATATCTGACGAAGACTTCAGCTTGGCAGCCTTTTACCATCTCCTCATAAATACTAACCTTATTTTCAGCAAATATGGTTGATCTTCTAGCATATGGTTTCAATATCTTTTTCTTGACTTATCCATATTCTCCATGTGTTCAATTATGTTGTTCCAAAACTTAAGTGATTCGGCTCAAACGTCGATTCAGATCAGTTTCAACCATTGATTTGAATCATCATATATTTTCCCTCCAAATTTTAAGAGTTTCCAATCACGTCGTTCTACCTCCTATATTTACTCCTTTTTTGCCTCTTTTCTTCTTCATCTTCTTCTTAGCTTTGCCTTTACCTTTCCTTGTTTGCCTGCAACTTGCTTCATTATTTTGTCAAATACTTTTACGAACCTCCCTTTTCCATCTTCCTTCCTTCCATTCCCTCATGGATCATCTTGATAAACATACTGATTCCAGTCCTGTTCCTGAGGCTGAGACCCCTTCGAAATCTAGTCCAGAAGAAGACTCTATTGACCCTTCCCCTAGTAAAGTCCTCAACTCGAATTGGGACCCCATTCCATATGCTCATGATGAACTAATAGTTCCTTACAAAACTATTGATACTAAGAAAGAGAGAAAGAATCCAAAAACTGCTGGTCCTGAGCGGTACCCTGCCAGGATAGAAAAAAAAAAAAAGCCAAGCTATCCTCCTATTTGCGAGTGTTGGAATTTATTAATTTGATTAATAAATTAAATGCCCAATGGCAATATTGGAAACTCACTATTAGGGCGGTTACAAAATAGGGTTATATATTTTGGTAACCACCGCATTAGTGAGTAAGTAACTGAGTGATTCATTCGCACGAGCGAATCTCTGAGAAACGGCGGCTCCATCTCTCTCTCCCTCTCTCTTAGAATCGCAGGCTTGGAAATTTTTTCCTTTCCTCGTTTTTTATCTTCATTCCATTAATCCATGGCATTTGGGTTGTGGATATTATTCCCTTTCCCTGTAATTGTGGAATCCTGCCGGTAAATCTTTGGTGGTGGAACGAGAATGTGGATCTAGACTTCCGCTGCGAATACTTCAAGTAAGGGAAAGCGAATCCAGGTAAGGAATTTTTTCCCCATCAATTAATTGAATTGAATTACTTTTGATATATTACCAACATTGGCATCAGAGCCATTGGTTCCCACGTTTTTTTGTTCCTCCCCATTGTTTAATTTTATTGTATGGATCCAATGGGAGGATCAAGGGTTTAATACGAAACCCATGGGAGAATTGATAGGGTTTTTGGAAACCCTTATGTTTTGGGTTCGGATCCAAGTGGGAGGATCTTTGTGAATTTTCCTATTACAGATTTGCATGAATTGATAATCCATGATGATAATTATTTTTGTTTAATAATTAATGCTGGATTTTTTCATGTATTTTTTGGATGATTTTTTGGGTGAAAAAACGTGTTTTCCGTTTTTTTGAAAAAAATTTCGCTCAAAAAAAAAATTGAAAAATTGCCGTTTTTTGGTCACTGTGGACCAGACAGTCGTCCGTCTATTATCAGACTGGTCACAGTGACCAAGACGGAATTTCCGTCTGGGAGACGGTCATCCGTCTGGGCCAGACTGTCGTCCGTCTGGGCTAGACGGTCGTCCGTCCGTCCTGTCAAGAATGCAGACGGTCATCCGTGCTGGGCATAAAAAGGCGACGACGGAATTCCGTGCGGGCAGACGGCGATCCGTGCGGGAGATGGATTTTTTTTTGATATTGGTCTGTCCGATTCGAGAATGTGTTTCTAACTCCTTGGACACCAATGGCCTGACAATCTGTGTGGTGTTTGGGCATTGAGGGCCTAATGGGGCCTAGTGGGAGCTAATGAGGTAGAAGTGTTCTGTGTGAACCACCTCATAGCTTTAACATGATTGCATGTTTTTTAATAAAACTATTTTTTATATATGGGTCTATCAATCATGTTTCTTGCACAGAATGAAGCTAGTGTATAAGTCTATGTGGATTTGCATGAGAATTTGATTGAATGTTTTTTAAGCATCTCTTTTGGTTTAAATGCTTATCCCATAGGTTGACTATGCTAGTGCGACTTGCTGTTGCTTGAGTTGTGTTTTATGCTAGAATAGTTGAACTCATCCTAGTATGTAATGTCTCTAGAATAAATGGCTGCTACCAAGAGCATTGTTGCTAACTTCACGAAAGGAAATAAACTAAATGAGAGGTATTATGACCTTTGGCACCGAAAGGTGCAGTATCTCCTAGAAGAATAGAACATGCTGGAAACCGTAAACTAGACCATGTCCCCACCTGAGAAAGGTACCACTGCACAGTATAGCAGGAACCTTGAGCTTTACAATGCCTGGAAGAGGAAAGACCGGGTAGCCAGGATTACAATCCTGAGCTCCATGAGGGATGACCTGATGCTTCGTTATGAGAAGCATATGACTGCAAAGTCTTTGTGGGAGGCTGTGAAGTTCCAGTATGGAGGGACTTCCACCACAAGAGGCCGCCAACTCGGACTCACCTTTGACGGTTATAAGATGCGCCAGGGTCACACAATGAGGCAGCATATAACCATCATGTCTAACATGATTAGTGAGTTGAGCGCATGTGGGCGCCAGAAGACTGATGAGGAGCAAGTCTCGCAGTCATCAGGTCATTGCCAAAGACTTGGGAGCATATGAAGATCTTCTTGACTCATGTTGATGAGGTCAAGACATTTGATCAAGCTGCCAAGCACCTTAAGCTAGAGGAGGATCGGATGTTGGCCGATGTCCCTCACATTGAAGTAGTTCTTCTGTGAAGCAAGCACTAGTAAGGGTGCGGGCTTCAAGCGCAAGAAGGAGAGAGCTCAACCTCAGTGGTCTAGGCAAAGTAACAGAGGTGGGAACAGAAACAAGAGTAGTTTATGAGACATGGTTTTAGAGTTGTATTTGAAAACAATTCTTTGGTTTTGTATATGGGTGATACAGCTTATGGTTATGGTTTTCTTCTGAATGGTTTCATTGTATTGGATACAATTGATTATTCATTTAATTCTAGTAGTGCTTTTGTTTGCCAAGATACTGTGTGTATTGATTATAATTTGTGGCATGCTAGACTAAGACATATTGGCTTAGATAGGATGAACAGGTTGGCAAGAGAAGGTCTCTTAGGCCAAGGTTCACTATCTGATTTGCCAATCTGTGAGTCATGTCTAGCAGGAAAAGCAACTAGAAAACCATTTAAAAAGGCTTTGAGAGCCTCTCTTCCTTTAGAACTTATCCATTCAAATGTGTGTGGACCCATGAATGTGCATACTAGAAAAGGACAGTCATATTTCATCACATTCATAGATGACTATACAATGTATGGTCACATTTATCTAATTTCTCATAAGTCAGAAGCTCTGGAATGTTTTAAGAAATTCATGAGCTTGGTTGAGAATCGATTAGATAAAAGGATTAAAACTCTTAGAACGGATAGAGGTAGAGAGTATCTCTCCGATATGTTCAAAGGGTTATGTGATGAAAAGGGGATATCTAGACAACTTACTATTCCGGGGACTCCATGACAAAATGGGGTTCTTTGAGAGGAGGAATAGAACCTTGCTAGACATGGTGAGATCCATGATGGCGCAGGAAAATCTACCCATCTCTTATTGGGGAGATGCTTTCTTGACTGCGGCCTATATCCTCAACGAGTTCCAACCAAATCGGTTCCTTCCACACCATATGAGTTGTGGACCGGAAGGAAGCAGATTTGAGTTACTTGCGTGCATGGGGATGTGCAGCATATGTTCACTCTACTTCTCACCAATATGGAAAGCTTGGACCCGAGAGGAAGAAAGTGTATCTTTGTGAGATATTCCGAACCCTCAAAGGGCCATGTCTTCATTGGACTAGATGAGAGTGAGAGGAGAACGGAACTTGAGTCTAGGGATGCAACATTCTTGGAGAATGACTTTCCATCTCTTTCAGGAGTTAACAAAAAATCATCGGAATTCTTTGAGATACAAGATAGTGGTCTTGTCACTCCAGGGATTCAGATTCTGGATAATGAACCTAGGGTTCATCCAGAAGATCCTAGTGGGAGTGGGAGTGCAGATGTGATAGCTACCTTAGACGGTGAGCAATCTGACATGCACTTGCGCCGTAGTGGGCGCGGGCTAGTTCCTCGTCGACGTTTCGACATAGAGGATGAAGCCTACATGGTAACTCCTGAAGAGATCGACTGTGAGATGATTTCAGTCGATGAGCATGAACCAAAGAGCGTGCAGGAAGCTCTTGCGGGGTCAAGCTCAAAGGAATGGTTAAAAGCAATAAAGGAAGAGTTGGAGTCGATGAAAGTTAATCATGTGCTGGGACTTGGTTGACTTGCCGCCAGGCCGAAAGGCAATTGGGAACAAGTGGGTTCTCAAGATCAAAAGAAAGGCGGATGGATCTATTGAGAGATTCAAGGCTCGTTTAGTGGCTAAGGGCTACACCCAACGAGAGGGCGTTGATTATGAGGAAACTTTTTCCCCTGTGGTTAGGTTTGCCTCAATTCGCCTCATACTAGCCATTGTTGCTCAGTTGGACTTGGAGCTTTATCAGATGGATGTAAAAACTGCTTTTCTCAATGGAGAACTTGTGGAAGAGATCTATATGGATCAACCTCAAGGCTTTGAAGCACATGGACTTGAGCGCAAAGTGTGCAAGCTTAAGAAGTCCATATATGGCTTAAAGCAAGCATCTAGACAGTGGAATGTGCGCTTCCACCAAGCTATGATGGAAAATGGTTTTTCCATGCTTGAGGAAGACCATTGTGTTTACACCAAGAGATCGATAATAATTATGTCATTTCGACACCTTTGTACGTAGATGACATACTTATGGCTAGTAATAGCAAGGAGCTATTGGAAACCATTAAGAAATGGTTGTCCTCCGTATTTGATATGAAGGACATGGGTGAAGCAAGCTATGTGCTTGGTGTCAAGATTGTCGGAAATAGGCAAAAGAGATTACTTTGGGTTTATCTCAAGAGACCTATATTGACAATGTCTTGACGAGATACCACATGCACTGCTGCAAACCAATTGATACTCCGGTGGAGAAGGGTTTGCATTTGAGCCTTGATATGGGTCCTAAGACTCCAGAGGAGAAAACCAAGATGGAAAGAGTTCCATATTCCGGTGCGGTGGGTAGCCTTATGTATGCTATGATGTGTACTAGGCCGGATATTTGTTATGCGGTGGGTTTGGTTAGTCAATACCAATCAAACCCGGGCATAGAGCACTGGAAACGATCAAGAGGATATTGAGATATCTCGGAGGAACGAGTAACTACATGTTGTGTTACCAAGGATCGGATTTGCGGTTAGTTGGCTATAGTGATGCCGACTAGGCTGGAGACATCGATGAGCGCAAATCAACCTCTGGATATGCTTTCTTGCTGAATGGCGGGGGCCATTTCGTGGTGTAGCAAGAAGCAGGCTTGTATATCCCTCTCGACCATGGAAGCGAGTATGTGGCATGCTCGGCTGCGGTTCAAGAGGCTGTTTGGTTGAGGAGATTCCTTCGACATCTTTGGGATTGTGATGACATCCAAAGAGGCTGCCCTTGTCTCTCTTGTGATAGTACGGCAGCTCTTAGCTATGTCAAGGACCCCAAGTATCATGGGAAGACCAAAGATATACAGTTGAGATATCACTTTGTTAGAGACATTACATCAAGGAAGAAAGTTGTACTTAAGCACATATCTACTAGTCAGATGGTAGCTGACCCTCTTACCAAACCTATAGCCAAGGATGTTTTTATTTCTCATGTAAAATCCTTGGGCTTGCGTAGATTGTGACTTATTTTTGTCTTGAGACTTTCTTATTAATGAGTAATATGAGTTCATTCCAGCATTTATTCTTATTCACTTTTACGTGTGATTGTGTTTCTTCTAGCATAAAACAAGATATGTCAATAGGCAAGAGAATGGCTCACTCACACGAGCATTCGCCTCGGCGCCTTGGAGGCGAGCGAGAGATGAGACGGATTGTGAATGACTTTGTGTAGGTCAATTCATAATCATGATGTCGCCTTGATTTGGAATCAAGATGAGTTTCTCTATTGTGAAGAGAATCGACATGAATGTTCCCACTATTCATGTTGCCTATAGGAGCCAAGTGCGAGTACTTTATGTGGCGCTAGGGTGGCGACAATAAAGAAACTCGGGTTAGGCGCAAGGGGTTGCGACTGGACTAAGACCTGTATGGTGTTGAGATGGACATACGTTCTATTGTATATAGAATGCTCCACCATAGCACATATATCATACTATGTGTGCTTAGCGATCATTGGAAATGAGATGATGGATCCTTGCTCCTCTCATAGTGTGAGTCCTGGACCTTATGGTCCATTAGTGTTCTTAGTGACTTTCGACGACATCATGAAACGAAGGGTTGATGTGGCTACTTTGGGGTGTTACCTATGGTCATGATTGATTCGACCTAAAGGGGCACTACCGGGAAAGGAGTCAATCCTAAGTGTAGTGATGGTGCTGGGGCGAAAGGAAAGGTTTGATTCAACTGCACCCTAAAAAGTGTTCTTTGGCGCCAAGTCGTACGTGTTACAATAGTGAACATTTTAAGGACAAGAAGGTGATCTCTCAGAGGGATCGAGATACCTTTAGTCTGGTGAGTTTGAATAAACCTAGGACACTGTGTTATACTAATGCTTATTTGATTTGTTTCTATGAGTGATGTGTCATTTCTGGCCTTGCGGGAAGGTTTCTAGTTTGGGGCTCACGCGTGCGGGTATATCACCGGTCGCACAACCCATTTTGCCGAGTATGACTTGTGGATATTAGTGTCCGGGACACGGGTGGTCTATGTATCCTGGGATACATAGTGAAGAGATCAATATATATGTATATCGGGATATGCATGTGTGTCCGGGACACAAGAGGTCTATGTATCTGGGATACATAGCAGAGAGATTGAATGTGTATATCTGGGATATACAAGTGTGTCTGGGACACATTGAAAGATTAACACTTGCCCTTGTGCAAGTGGGAGCTGTTGGAATTTATTAATTTGATTAATAAATTAAATGCCCAATGGCAATATTGGAAACTCACTATTAGGGCGGTTACAAAATAGGGTTATATATTTTGGTAACCACCGCATTAGTGAGTAAGTAACTGAGTGATTCATTCGCACGAGCGAATCTCTGAGAAACGGCGGCTCCATCTCTCTCTCCCTCTCTCTTAGAATCGCAGGCTTGGAAATTTTTTCCTTTCCTCGTTTTTGATCTTCATTCCATTAATCCATGGCATTTGGGTTGTGGATATTATTCCCTTTCCCTGTGATTGAGGAATCTCGCCGGTAAATCTTTGGTGGTGGAACGAGAACGTGGATCTAGACTTCCGCTGCGAATACTTCAAGTAAGGGAAAGCGAATCCAGGTAAGGAATTTTTTCCCCATCAATTAATTGAATTGAATTACTTTTAATGTATTACCAACAGCGAGATTATCGTTTTCCTTAAGAAGTCAAGGCTTGGGCTCCTAAACCCTCTGACTGTGAGTGCTCTTAGTGTCATCGCCATTTATATCAAGTGTTTAAAGGCTGGGTTTAGGATTCCTTGGGTTAAATCTCTTCTCGACTACTATCTACCAACTGACCCCAAACAGTTGGAGACTTGTCAACTATCTATAGGCATTTGTTTAGAAAATGGGACGGAGTCTCTCTATCATTCTTTTTAGGAATTATTATACTCTGAAAGTTGGAAGCGAGCGTGGTTTCTACATTTTTCAACGATAACCAACATGAGTGCCGAATTGGGCAATCGTTCTATCTTTGTTGAATCGTCCATTCTGCATGAAAACAAAGGCTGGAGAGAAAAATATTTCTTTTGTGCTATCCCCTTCCCAAATTACCGTTCCCGATGGGGTTTCCATTCCATCAAAACCTTGGTTCCCTTTAACCAGAGGCCTCCTCTTGATGAATACAATCATCAAACATGGGATTTGTTTCCTTCTGGCATTCAAATTGATGTAAATGAATTTATGATTGATGATGGGTTTGCCCGTTATGGTCTCATGCTAGGTACATCTTCTTTCTTTATCTCTCTTTTTATATATCTTTTTGAGTGTTTCATATTAACTCTCACACCTTATCCAGGAGTTGGAACTTGGAAAGCCCCTAACATTGCTTACATTCAGCAGGAGGTACCTGCGGAGAGGGAAGCCAAACTTGCATTTGGGAAGAGAAAAGAAAAAAGAATGCAGGAGATAGAGAGTCCAATGAAGATAAAGATGACTCTGATGAAGAGCATGATCATGTCAAATTGAAGAAAAAGAGAACCAAGAGCAAGAGAAGAAAATTTGTTGGAAAAGAGAAAGAAGTTGAAGAAGAAATCAGTAGAAAGAGAATCTTGAAGTTGTCAAAAAAGCTAGTGATGATGTTGAGGTTGAAATTACAAGAGTAGAGGTTGATGAGAGCCTTGCTATAAGGTCAAAAAAGATGAGGACTTCAAAAAGAAAACTTCGATCCATGGGACCTTCCTCAGGTCAAGAATTAACTTCTTCGAAAAAGAGTATGAAAGTACGAACTTCATCTTCCCTCTTGAGGAAAATAAGAGGAATACATAGTGGGCAGCTGAATCAGTCCAGACCTCTGGACATGAAATCTCCACTCTTCCTTGCTAAATTCACCCTTCTACCAGCGAAACTGAAGTTCCAACCGTCCGTTCATTAGAATTTTTGTTTGAAGTAACACTACAAGAAAACGGACTTATGGCGGCGTTTTCAAAACGCCGCCAAAAGACAAAAAAACGCCGCTGTAAACCTTTCCCGGCGGTTCAAAAACGCCGCAACAAACGCCGGCAAAAGCACCGCCGTATTGTTATAGCGACGTTAAATTGAAGCGCCGGTGATGGGTACCTACGACGGCACTTTTATCGGCGTTTCTATAAAACGCCGTCAAAAGTACTTTTCACGGCGTTTCCATAAAACGCCGTTGAATATGTTTGTTGCGGCGTTTTTAAAAACGCCGTGAAAAGTGTTTTTTGCGGCGTACGCCGGTATATAATACTTATGCCGGTGTTTTACAAATGTCGGGATAGGCTTTTTTAATTAAAAAAAATGTTCCAAAAAGCCAAATTTAATTCCATCAATCTAAATTCAATTTACAAATGATTATCCAATTCCATCAATCCAAATTCAATTTTACAAATGACTTCATTTACAATCTATTTTACAATTTTCATTTTTATACTTGCCCTCCAGTGAGCTTCTTCACCATAGATAATATCAACTCCATATCATCACTTCTCCAACTTACTCCAAGTGAAGACTCTTTCTTTTCCCTTTCAACAAGACTCTGAGCACTCAAAACAAACTTGACACCTCTTCAGCTATGTTGATGATCTGACAAATTAACAAGAACACAAAACAATATTTCAGTGGTTATTCCCTTAAAACATTCCCTTCATTTATATGAACAAAATGACTACGGTACTGGCCATGTACATAAAATAATCAATCCAACAGGCAGTGAAAATATCCCTTCTAACCAATATAAAATTAACGTAAACAACAGAAGAGTGTAATACATCTTTTCCATGTGTGGATCCCTACATGGTAGACAAAAATAAAAGTTCCAGCTTGATAGGGGAAAAAAGAAATAGAAATGCATAGATAATCCTATAAGCAAGTAAAAATTATTTCACGATGGAGAAGTTTCAAGTACCTCAAGTTCAACTTTTTCACTGCAAAAGGCCATTTCAGACATCAGCTCATATACAACTGGATTTTGTTATATTCCTTCCATGCACATGCCAACCCCAACCTATTTGAAGAACATGGACAATAAGATTTCAAAGTAGTTGAAACTATTGGATGAAATTGGGGAAGAAATCAACAAGTATTAAGAAAAGGATACATGTTGTTTACATACTGAAAGAAAGAAGCTCTTCCAAACTTAATTAGATGCGACGCTTTGGTCATAGTTTACCCTATGCTATAGATGAATAATAAAGTAAAAAAGAATCAAAACCATAGGTATGAAAAACAGCACAAGGGAGAGTTCTTCCCAAATTGAGAAACTAGCTAGATCCATAGTGCAACAGTATACTCTGTATGGTTAGTACAACAGAAACTTATGTATGCTAATGGTGAAACATGAAGGAGAAATAAACAATTTCCAGACAAATCTAAATGATTGATGTTTTGAAGTCTGTTTGGGACTTTATGCAGCCGCACAAGAACACTTTCCTTTTATTTTTTGAGTCTCTAGAGGACTCCTATTGTTAGGTTGCCCTTCTATTTATTCCCCAAACATGGTGGAATAGAGTAGCCAACTTTATACTAATTCTGAATTCAGTTTTGACTGAGAGTAACTACCATCATGGAAAGTGTTGGTGTTAGAAATCCAAGACTGTTTGGGGTATTGGTGTTCAAAATCCAGCCAATGCAGCCGAGGTGTTTTAATTCGTAGGTGTAAAGAGAAACTTGGTGCTTAAAATCCATGCCTTCAAACAAAAGGAAGCTCCAAGCTATCCTCTTCAACAGTCCATCCTCCATTGAAGCAAAATTTGGACCTAATTCCCCTGCGCTCTTCCTGATTATGCTTTCTTATTTTGAAGAGACCCATTGACTTCTAGTTGCGCTCCATTGAACCTGCAAGTATTTCTTTCAGATAGCCCTTAACCATCTCCTCTGAATTCTCACCTTTTTATTAGGTTAAAGGGTATGAATATATATAAAAAGTGAAAACGGTGTACTAGCATAGTTTTTCCCTTTCAACATATGAGGAATGGTTTCTTGGATGACCCCACATTGGAATGCCTTCAACATTGCATATTAGATGAGCACATTTAGTAGGCAACTGTCCTGAAGGCCTCGTCTCAGTTTTTCACCTTGAATGCCTTCTAATACCAATTGGACCTCTCCACTTGGCTGAAGCTTTTGGTTTGGAAAGCTTACCATGGTATCACAACCATCTTCAATACCTTGATAATATGTTAGTGTACAGCCAATTATGAGAAGCCGCTAGTGCTCTATGTGTAGCACCAAAGAGGACCAACAAGTGAGGGGGGGTGTCTATGATTGATCTGACATCAACCAAGTTGGGAGTTTGGATGACCTTGTATGCCAGTTGGGCCTTTCCACCTAATAGCTTAAGCTTTTGGTTGGATGACTCAATATTCAAGGTGGAAAAGGCTGATATATTATTGTTTTTTTTTTCTTTCTTTCTCCCCCTTCTTCTTCTAACAGAAAAATAACCATCACTGTAGTTGATAGCTTAAAAAATCTCAAGATGAATCAGATGTCAGAAAACAAATGCAGGTAGTTGATAGCTTAAAAAATGAAAAAGAAATGCTTGAAAATCAGGTTTCAGAAATGGAGGAAGTGATAGAAGCATTACAAACAAAAGATCTCAGCAGAAATCAGATGTCAGGAAAGCAAATTTCGGATATGGAAGGGGTGATAAAAGAATTAAGAAGGGAAAATGAGTTCCTAAGAAATCATCCTTTATCTTCCAATAACTTTATTGATCAACTGGAAAGAATTGTGCTGAGTGAGGACTTAAATGATCAGTAGGACCTGCTCAGAGATGCTAGATAATTTTCATAATGCTATTATTCAAGTACACAGTATCATTCTGTAATGTATGAGTGAATCCCAACCCCAAAATAACCATCACTGTTTAGGTATTTAGCATAAATGGCTATCATTATCAAGTCTTGTTCTGTTTTAGTAATCCTAATGCAACCTTGTCTTTTATGTGAATATATTCTTTCTTTTTCACAGCAAAAGGTTCTTTTCCCAGAAGGTGAAAATTGATGTTTCTAGCATCAATCCAATGAACTCCTATTTTCCCGACAGGTTTCCAGCCTGTTGGGTTCAGGTTGAGCTTACCCCGCTTGATGAGCATTTTGTCTTAGTGAGACCTTCCTCATTTCTTCTATTTTATTTTTCACTATGTGAGACCCCGTATATTTTGGGGGGGGGGGGGGGGGGGTGTTAGGGCTTGAATAGAAGTTCAAACTCAATGACTGGCTGTAGATTTAGCTTACCTTAGGTGAATCATGTAAATCTGTGTTTTGAACACATGCATTTGATCAATCGTAGACTCCAATACTTCCTTCATTGTCAATTACGGATGCATGCTGCATCTCTTTGCTTAATTTTTTTGTTGGAGCCTTGCGTTACTCTGTCAGGTTGCTTCAGCAATTGCTTTACTAGTTAAGGGTGGTTGCATTCACCTACTTATGGTTGTGTTGACAATTAGGTCTCAATAGCTTAGTTCTGTGACATTAAGCCAGTTCATACTGTATTTTTCTCTCTCTGATAAAATGAAGTAATTGTGTAGGAGAGCAACTATATGAGTCATTGCTTGACTAAACCTAAACACTTAATCTAAGCCATACCCTGAAAGCATGCAAGGCATTCAATTAGTCCTGTCAAAGTCCAACTGATATGAGCACCAAAATAATTTTGCTTCAAGGCCCTATACAGTTCCATCTCTGGTATCAATCTTAATTACGCTTCTAAACTCCCTAGCGCTTGTGGTAACAACAACTTCCATTACAAGATCAGCACCTCCACTGACTACTCCAAGTCTTTTCATGGTAAAACTGATTGAATTTAAACCCAAAAAGATTAAGATTAACCCTTAAACAAATATAACCATGGCATTCTTTCACTGCATTTATATCTTAACAGCTATTTAAGATCCTGTTTTATTACAAAACACCATTTACTAGGCCCGTATGTAAGTTGTAAGCTTTGGTATTTCTACAGAATTGCCATTACTTCTCATATTTGGGATGTTTAGTTTTTGGGTGAGCCTATGACCAATCCCAAGGCAGGTTTTCAAACCCAAGATTGCGTTGCGGTGTGATAGGACCCTGGAATTAGGCCGTGTGAGGCCATGTGCTCCTTAGGGGGGGGGGGGAGGCGAGGGCTCAGGGGTTGTAAACAGGGAGAAATCGAGAGTAGAGGAATCGAGCATTTTTTGTAGTATGAGTCAGGGCAGCCTCTGGCTGAGGACGCTGTGAGGTGTAGGGGGTGACTAGTGCCATTAAAGCCAGAATTTCTTGTGTAATTCCTCTGTTTTGTGTTGAATTCCATTGGTGAATTGAAGGTTCTTATCACAGTGCCTAGGGAAGATATACAATGGCATTATATCAATATGCAGAATTTTTCTTTGAGCTGCTGAAGCTAAAGGGTAGTCATAAGGGTAGTCATCAGGTATCTTATGACAGTACCTGGAGATTAAGAAACATACAATTTATTGCTGGAGATTAAGATTAAATGATGTGTTCTCAAATAGATTAGGTTTTAAAAAAACCAGACTTGAGAGATTAGAACTAATTTCAAGAGTCAACTAAAGTGATACACTTCCACTTTTATCTTTTAAGGATTCCTGTTGGTCTTATACAGAACTGGTGAACCCTTACTAAAATGAAGCCCTCTTTTTGTTCTTCCTGGTTGGTTAGCAGAGTGGACTTGTCTCTCTCTCTTTCTGCCTTTTCTAGGTTATGGAATGGGAAAGACAGGATTTATAGCTCTAATGAAAGCACCCATATAAAGATGAAACGGATTCAGGCAAGGAAATCCAGTTGATATGATTCAAAACTAATAGAAAGAGCTAAACAACATTGAGATTGGATCCATGTATGATAAACAAAACACATAGAAAGAAAAATAAAAGTGTCCTCTTAGATTGACAAAAACAAAGTGAATCATATATTTCACATGCTGAAGTGTCTTTAATCTTAAACAAGAGGAAAAAGTTGAAAAACTAAGGTACAGAGAAGAGACAAGAGGAAGAAGTTTAGGAAGATGAAAATAACCTTCAAATTTTTGTGGATTTTGCAGTCCAACTCTAGCAAAGACCTCAACGGCTTCAATTATCAGCTGTACAAATAAAATGTCAATAATTTATAACATAAAGAAACCAATAAAATTCATAAAGACATTTCACACTTACATAAGTGAGTTGAACCTTGTGAACCAAACCTATCCATTACAAGTTGAGTTAATCGGGTGATGTCATGTCTCATGTCTTTGATCTCATTCTCCAACTTTTCAATTTTTTGCTGACTTTTTTCTCTTTCCAATCGTATCTCATTGTCTTTCTGAGTGAGGCGACGACTAGCAAGTGTAACTCCTACACCTGCACCACGAACCCGCCCCGGACATTTCTTCCCAATGACTACCTCAAAAGCATTGTCTTGGGCAGCAGAAGTGTCTCTTACCTCTGCAAGTTGTTTCTCTAATTCGTTATCAAGTTTTTCCTATAAACAAATATAAAATAAGTTAGTTTATACCATGATAGAAAATATTAGTATTCTCTATAAGCTAAATTTAATTGAAACAAAAGATCATACCGCAATCTCTCTGGCAGTCGGATTTATGAAGCTACCATCTTTTCTTTGGCGAGTTCTCTTATAAAATTTAACTCTGGTAACATCCTCGCCTTTAGCCTTCTAAACAACCAAACATGACAAAAGATTAAAATCATGTGAATAAGAAACTCACCATCTCATGTGCAAGTTGTGTACTGGTTTGTGAATTAAATCAGTTACAAAACCAAAATCAGATAATTGGACTAGGACAACAGGTGGCTGACTCAACTTAGAAGACACAGCTACGTCACATGCGTATTAAGTAGAGTGAACCCGAGCACAACTACTTGACTTTATCAAATTAACAAAACAAGGACACAGATATGAAACCAAGTAAAATCACAAACAAAACAGTAGCAAATTAAGCCATGGTTTGGTTTGCTCTCTTGACTTCTTGGGAAATGTAGCTAATGCTTTCTTTTTTTGACATATCTTACTTTAGCTTACTTTTCTTGTAGATTTGTTCAAGAAAAGTAGACATTGATATTAAAGGACAAGGGGTGGGACTGAAAGTGTTCCTAAAAATTAACCCAGCATATGAGACGATGACATATCAACTAAATTTGATTCTTCAATGAACAACCCACATGGTAATTATGGCTGGTTATCAAGTAGATTAATTTCTGATCCTTAATGTCACTAAAATCTCATCGACTTCATAATTTCTCCATTTTCACAAGATGTGAATAACAAACTTACCATCTCATGTTCAAGTTGTGCAAAACTCATCCGACCAGTTGTATGAGATATATTTTGTTTTTCTCTGGTCCTTTTATTCTTTGCAGACATTTCCTACCATATATCAAACACATGTTTGTCATATATTTTATAAGTAAATGGGTAAAGTAAAAATAGAATTATATTATGATAAAAAAAATATTAAAATCACAGGACTGCTTACAAAATTGTATACCTTCCACTCTTCAGATGTCCACTTGACTTTGAGGTTAACAATGCCTTGATCTTCTTCACGAATCACATTATTCTCTGTTGTTGTGGTAAATGAAGATCTAACTTCCCCATGGTAACTCCAAAACATGTAACCAGCCATAATTCCATCAACAATCAAGTGCTCAAACACTTCATCTCGTGTTCCTAGTCGGTGGTTGGTGCAGTTTACACATGGGCATGGAATCTTCTCTCCTAAGGTTACTTTAGAAAATGCAAAATCAAGGAATCCATTTACACCACCTTCATATGTATCGCCTGCACGGAATCCACGATCCCTTGATTTTTGAATCCAACTTCTATCCATTAAATGGTAGATCAACTCAGCTGAATAACCTATCAAAAGATCAATTAAACTTTGTTCTAATTCACCATAACTATAATACAAGTTAGGCCAAAGACCAGATTGAAGAAATTAAATTGTAAGATGGGATTATATTGAACCAGTTCTCCCAACAAATTACCTAAGAGTACCAGAGTCTGGAGTTAAAGAAAAAAAAGGTTGGCTGAATTAGATAGATAAGGAATTTAAACAACTCAAGAAAAAGAAAAAAAATAATAAAGACAACTTAAATATTCCCTAAACCAATAAGGTACTTGATGTAAATCTAATTCTAGGATTAAGGTTTCTTGGAAGGACTCCCTAGAATTTAGGATTCGCCAAGAATCTTCCCGCAAATTATTCTAATAATGTTAAGGAATCCTATGGTGTAGATGGGAACTGGAGAGAAAGATAAGAAAACAAATTTGGGATCCTAAGGGTTGTTAGGGTTTTAACAAAAATCTATATGAATAGGGTAGTAGGGAGGAAAAGGCAAAATTCGAATATTTTCAATCTTCATGGGATGTAACAAAAATAATGGGGAAAGGATAACCAAGATGAAAATCAAAATATGGATTGGATCCTAAAAGAATCTTTTCTATCTCCTTGTTCTTTCCTCTTATTTCTTTCTTTTTATTCTCATTTTTTTCTGTCTTTTCATTTTTAAACATAACATACTATTATTACATTCAACTTTAGGAGATCCAATCAGATAAGGATTCTAATCATTCTATTACATTCAAAGTGGACTCTTAATAAAGAAACAATTCCTGACTAAAAAAGATAGGGAATCCTATCCTACGTCAACTATGACTCTTGACTCTTTCAAACATAGCTTCAACTCACAATAAAAGACTCCAAACAACTTCAAATTGCATTCAGACTGACTTGAATAATTTTTTAAATAAATCCTAATTTAATTTCAGGAGCAAATTGAGGGCTAAAATGCCCAAAATGCCCCTCCTGTTGAGTTTGGCCAGCTTAGGGTTTCGGTCAGGGGATCTTTGTGTTCACATCAAAAGCTTAGTTTGAGAGTTTAATTTCTAAGTCCAAATTCTGTTTTAGCCATAAACAGTAGCTTGATTCAGTCAACTCAAGTTTATTCACTGCTAATCATCTGAAGATCTTGGAAGAACTTGTTCTCATTCACACGAGGCTACATCACTAAGCTTCATCAATTCTGACTGTAGCATCTGGAGATTCTCATGAGCAGCAGTAGCATGATCATAAGAATGTCCTAGTTTATATCCATATTTTGAACAATGCAAGTAGATAGGCTGCATAAGGATTGCTGCAGGGGTATCAACTCTTCGCTCTGAAAATCTTTTAAACCAGCATTGGAACTGTTGGGTTTGTCAATGGCTTCACTGCAGAGGTATAATTTAAAAACTCGAGAAACCCTAGATCTCTTTCAAAGTAATTTTGTAATCTAATTTGTTACTGCATTGGATCAAGATACAAGTGAACCTATGAATTTGTTTCCCAGCAAACCTTGTACTACGAAGATGTGGAAGAGAGGGAAGATGCAGGAACACCACCAATCATCCAGAAGTTAAGAGCAGCAATTGCTTTCTGGGTGAAGGACTTCATTGGCTACAATGTGATAAAAACCAAGAATCATTTCCATATAAGTGCAGCACTTGAAAGACTCCTTCCAAACCCTAACATATCAGTGTTAGGGAACACAAGTGTGCCAAGACAAGCAATCATGTCCTTTGTGATCTTCCCTAGGACTAATTCTTCCTCTATGAATATGATATATGAAAATGGAACTCATGGTAGAGATGGAAGAGGTAAGCCTCTCCATGGGACTTTCATCACAAAGCTCCTCAGTGACCTCTTTGGCATCCAAGCTAGTCCTGCACCTTATGGCCGCCATTTGCTTGGCTTTGATGAGACACAATCACTAGCTCTTCTCTCTGCTATTCAAAAGGTTCTCATTGCTCCATTGCCGTGTTCTTTCTATGTTGCTTGCTCAGTGATATTGTAACTAGTTTGTCTTGGTTACTCTTGCAGGGCTACAATGATGTAAAACCAGGATTAACCAGTTTAAGCTTCCCTTACTACATGTCAAAAGAGGAGCTTGAATTCATTCTAGCTGCAGTGGAGTTCATTGTGACATATGGTCAGAGGTTCCTTCCACTTTACAGCTTTGATTGGAAAATTGGAAATTGGACCTTCAAATCCAGGGCTTTCATTGAGAACATACTAGGAGAGAATTACCCAGTTGATGATTCAAGAAATTTTTCATTCAGGGAAGCTATTCCTGGCTTACGTATCATTAGCAGTGGCTCATCAAGGGATGGTAGAACTGATAATGTTGATGAGGAAGCCCTTGGAAATATGGGTAAATATGCCCAATACTTAGAGACTGCTAAATATGTGGCAAGCTTCCTCCCCAGTTTCCCTCCCCAGAGGAGGCTTCCAAAAGATTTAGATCCCAATCTAGTGCACTTTAATTAGAGTATAAAGAAGATCTCATTTTTTTTTCATCCATCACATTGAAAGGAAAATGTTCATATTAATGGAGGATTGGTAACCAGTTTATTGAATCTCTTGTATCATGTAACAGTAATCGAATAAATAAATTAGCAACATGAGAAGAGAAGAAGAGCATGATGGTAAAAAGAACAATTCTGTAGTTTTGCAAAAAGCAGAGTGACGTCACCTTTAAGGCTTTAACCATACATGTACACCAATGTTACAACTTCGGGGAGTCTAAATCAGACTCAAAATAAGGAAAAACTTTTCTATGAATATGGAAACATGAAACACCTACCAAATAATGCCACAGACCACTAAAAGAAAGTGTTTTGAAAACAACGATGACTGATTCTTAAAACTTCACATACCTGCAGGGTGCAAACAGAATCGGTTGCAGAAAATATTGCTCCAGTTGCTAGAGACAATGAAAAGAATTAGAGTTGATATAACAAGCAGGTTTACAGCATTCATCAAACAAAACCAAAACCAAAAACAAAAAAAAAACCTGCGAGCGTGAGCGAGAGCCCGACAAGAAAACTAATTGAAGCATAAAAGAAATTCATCACCATTGTTGATCTATACCCCCACAAGAAAAACCCAAAATCCCAATGATTAGAAGGTAGAGCACAGATCTACCAAAAAACCCAAAGCTTAGAAAGGAGAAATTTACCAGCAAATGAGAGCAGTGCTTGAAGTCCGACTGCAGTGCTGCAAAGTAGATTATCTACTGATGAGGTCCGAGAGCAAAGCTGCAAATCAGATACTCTTTTCTGATGTCCGACTCTGAAGTCTCATCTTCTAATCGGTTGGTCCAACCTTTGAGCTAAGAGGGCTGGAGAGATAGCGCGACCGAGAGAGACCTGCGAGCGTGAGCAACCAGAGGCAGCAAGAGAAAAGGTGAGCGAGAGAAAGAGCTGGGGATAGTGCGAACCAAAGGTAGAGAACGATAGAGCTGGAGGCAGTGAACCAGAGGGAGAGAACGAGAGAGCTGGAGGCAGTGAACCAGAGGGAGAGAGCTAGAGAGCTGAGGCAAAAAGCGAGAGCGAGAGAGCTGGAGGCAGAGAGAGATGGAGGCAGCGAACCAGAGAAACAGAGTAAGAGAGCGTGAGTGAGGCAGAGATAGAGAGCGATCGGGAAATTAAAAGCGGGAGAATGAGTGGGTTTACTCGACTCCCCATCTTCCAAAAGTGAAAAACAGGCGGGAGTGAATTAGGGCAACACGGCGTTTTCGTCGTGATAAACGGACAAAAACGCCGTTAAAAAGACACATACAACGCACGCCGCTATAAGTTAACATACAACGGCGTTTTTTAAAAACGCCTCTATAGTCTTACCCGAAGTGCCGCCGTAAGTCTGTTTTCTTGTAGTATAAATGTGTCTAGCTTTCCCCTTTTTGATGAGGTTATTGGAGAATATCATACTTCTCCCAAAAGAAATCCTGAGCAGGAAATGAGGGAGCATGAGATAAGAGGTGAGAACCCTTCAGTTAGTCTGATTGATCAAATCAAGAAAATGACTGAAGAAATTGCTGCTTATGTTGCAGGTGAAGTTGTTGAGCAAACAGCTAATCAGCTATTTGATGAGGAAAACCTTGAAGGATCACCTCTTGTTCTTGACAACATTCCAGAAGATGCTCCTACCGATGTTCCAGACATTCCTGTTGACATCCCAGACATTCTTGCTAACGTCCCCGACATTCTTGCTCATGTTCTAGATATCCATGTTAATGTTCTAGATATGCCTAACATTGTTCCCCTTATTCTAGATATGCAAATCCAACCTCAAGTTCAACCCTCCACTGAAGTTGGTAGTCAAGAAGACCTCGCAGCTGAAGTTGTAGACTTTTAGGTCACTTCTAATGATGTTGTCTTAACACCTGATCATCAAGAAGTTGCTGATGTTGCACCTGATCATCAAATTGATCATGCTCTTCCTAAGGATACCCAGAGTGTTGTTGATTCCAGAGATCCTTTCAAGCTTGTATGGGATTTGAAAGAAAATCATAAGGCCAAATGGAATTGGGAAGTTGCCCGTGAGTGGGGATACTAAAGGCAGAATTCTTTGTGAAAAAAGGGAAACGGCCACCGGGGGAAAGAATTTCATGCACTTTTCCTTTCTTTCTGTTGACTTATGATCCATCTTCTATTATGACTCCTCTTGTTAACATTCCCAGCTGATCTTCTTGATCTATTTTCTTTTTCCCTTTTGCAGATGTTTTGGTGCCACTTTCAATGCTTTTTTTGAAGTTTTGGAAAGAGAAAAAGGTTTCTTGCTCCATTGAAAACCAGGAATTGGTCAAGAGGAGCTTTGAACTAATTGATGAGGTGCAAGATCTCAAAAATAGTCTAAGTATCTCCGAGAGAAGTCTGGAAGCCGCCAAAATGAAGGAAAAAGAACTATATTCTGAAATTGATGGTTTGCAAGATGATTTTATGTTGTGTTTTGACCACTGTGATGAATTGCAGGAGGAAAATTCTAGTTTGAAATCTTCTATTTTGAAGCAAAAAGAAAAATTGATCAATTAGAGGCCTTGAAAAATGATGCTATGGAGAGGGTCAAGCTTGCCACTCATGAGAGAGAAGAGAATCGTCAGAGACTAAACAAAGCTATAGCATGGTCAAGAAGTTTTGAAACATAAAAAGATGAGTTGTTAATCAAATTCCACAAGATTGAGAAAGAGAATTCCAACTTGGAGAAAGGAAATAGGCAATTGCAAGAGATCATCGATTCTCTTTCTTAAAGGAAAACTAATCTGGAGATTGAAAGGGATAACCTATATGTTAGTTTGAACAACATAGGTTATCCCTTTGGACGAAGAAAAAAGCAAGTTTGAAGAAGAAAGGGAAAAACTACGTAATGATTACGAAGATTCTCTCAAGGCCATTGCTGATGCTATTCGTCAGGCAAAAGATAACCATGCCTTCATGGGATTCTCCAGAAACATGCTAAAAACTTGTTGGGATGAAGTTTGGGGTGAAGTACTTAAAATTCACCCTGAGTTGGACTTCAAAAAAGTTCCCCCTCGCTTTCTTCCAACCAAGACTTTCTTTTCTTTCTGAAAAATTCATCATCCTGAAGATGATAGCTCTTCAAGAGAATTGAAAGTGAATATACCTGTGAAATCCCTCATAACCCTAAACCAGAAAGTTATGTTGTAGGTCTGAAAACCCGAAGTGAAGGTAGAAGAAAGATGTGGACCTTATATCGGAGTTTGCATGATGGAAGGCAAGAAAAATCATTTGCCTGATGCCACCTTATATTAGAGTTTGGCCGGTGCCCTACAATATGTCACTTTAACACACCCTGAGATATCATTTTCTATGAACAAACTTTGTCAGTTTATGAGTTGTCCTACTGATACTCACTGGATTGCTCTCAGCACCTTCTTCGATATCTAAAGGGAACTATCTTAAATGGTCTTCATCTCACTCCCTTGCCCTCTCATACTATTGAGGCCTTCACTGATGCTGACTGGGCTGGATGCCCTGATGATATAAAGTCTCATGGTGGCTATCTTGTCTTCTTTGGTGGGAATCTTATCTCTTGGCAATCTTGTAAGCAAACTACCGTTGCTCACTCTAGCATTGAGAGTGAATATCGTGCTCTTGCCACGGCCGCTACTGAGATTTCATGGGTTCATTCTCTTCTTTGTAAATTGGATATTCCACGTTCGGTTCCTCCTATCTTATGGTGTGACAATCTTTGTGCTACTTATCTTTCTGCCAAGCCTGTCTTTCATGCTCGAACAAAGCATATCGAAATTGATTTTCATTTTGTTCATGACAAAGTAGCTGAGAAGGAACTTTCTATTTGGTTTATCTCAACCATCAATCAACCGACAGATATATTGACCAAGGGACTCTCCTACTCTCGTTTTTGTTTTCTTCATTCTAAACTCAAGCTCCTTGAAAGACCGTTGACTGTGGGGGGGGGGGGTTTAGAGAATAGTTCTTATAGCATGTAATTTTCTCTTTTGTCTTTTGTATATAAATACACCATGATCTCAATTGAATAGATATGTTTTGATTTGTCAAAATCACACTCTCTTACAAGCCATAATCCTATCTCTGCATTATTAAACACCTCCCCCCCCCCCCCCCAAAAAAAAAAAAACCCCATTTATGCATTTGGAATTTGCACAATGAATTGAGTGATATGGTTACACTAATACATCTGAGCTTCTGGTAGTAGTTTGAACATCGAATGACATCAATTCATGCAGGTGAACCTGCCCACTTTGGATAGGGTGTGATGTTCGCACTTTGCTAGGTCCTTTCTAAGTATAGGGTCAAGGTGATGCACATCCATCTTTTGCACACAACTAGTAATAACACTTGTTGCTATTAATGCAAATAGATTTTTACCTGAATACAAATAAATATGTGTAGTCGTATTCATACCTAGAGTAGTCAATGGGTTGGTTTTGGTCGCGCTACCCAAACCTTAACCTACCATTGGGACCCAAATATAAACACCTGACCCTAGCCCTGCTGCAGCCTAAGAACACTTGAATCTACCTGGTCAAAGTTTTTCCCAGCTTGCCTGTCTTTGATTGACCTTGATTGGGATGGTTGGGTAAGGTCAAATTGGCCCTGATTGACAGTGAAGGTTTTAGTAGTGTGAATTCAATTGTAGATTGTAGATTTCAAAAAGGTGGATGCACAGCAAGCAATTCTAGCAACCACCTAACATGATTTAAAAAATTCATCATATTACATGAACCTATCATTTTTTTTTTTTTTTTTTTTTTTTGGTAATCCTATCATGGTTTACCTTCATATGACAAGAATCTATCATGATATATCTCCTCTTTTATAAGACAAGACTCATGATATATCCTTATTCCTCATGTCACATGAATCTAACACTTATAAGAAAATTTTTTATATTATTATTATTATTATTTTTTAATATTTTTTGGGATGTAAGATCTTAAAATCTTGTACTTGGATGTCATATAATTTAAAATAACATAAGAAAATTTACAAATTTATATTATTTACATCATGTCAGAGAACCACAATCACTTATCTGGCAACGGTAGTTACATCCAACATACCCAAACTTACCGTACCCTTGTAAAGAGCATGCGCGACATTCACAAACGATCAAGCTAACTTTCATCAAAATTATATATATAAAAAAAGGTTCTAACATTAGGCTTTCAAGGTTTATATAACTAGACCAAATTTATATAAAAGTTTGATTTTACTTAATTTACTTAAAATAGCGACGGCAGGGCTGGCTGGACTGGCCCATGGCCTAAATGCAAGCTCAGCCCGTTTTGATCCTTAAGCTAACCTTTATATATAGTTTTTATTTTTTTGGTAATACCTTTATATATAGTTTAAACATACCTTTTTAAGTACAGGAAGAACACATTACCCTTTAAGGTAGCCATGATTCTGTGGGTGTTATTAACTTTCCCCATATATTTGCTGAGATTTTTATACTGAAATTATCTTTCGCTATAAACCTGTTGAAGAACTAATAATGTCGGACACAACAGTGTTGGTTCATGTGGATCGGAAGCCAAACATGGAGTCTTTCTGTGTTTCACCTCTGAGGACATTATGCATCCCTTGTGAGAAGGTGATATAAGGGACCTATGGATGTGTTGGATCTCTGTTCCTAAAAGAACTTGGATGATGTCGATATTCATTGTCATAGGACTTAGAAAAAGATTAGTTCTTGCCTTCAGGACTCATCATCTGATGTTTATTGATAAAGGTGGTCTGTATTTAGTTATCTGTAAAGTGTAAACTCATAATTCTGATCCAAGATGAACAATCTACAACTGTGAATTGTTATACAGCACAGCTACTTCTCCTGAATGGGACCTCCCCACTTCATTTCATCAGGTTAAATACATTATTATGCTTCTGACCAGAAAAAAGGAAAGGGAAGTGGTGTGTCTTAGTATTTGAGTGTGTGTGTCTCTGAGAAAGTGTGAGAGAAGAGAGAGAAACCTGTAACCAGATTGCCATTCCACTTCTGAAAAACATTGATTACACAATCTGCACATAAATCATCTTGACGTAGGTATCGGATCGGTTTGCTGCAGCGGCTGTGACAAAAAACCTAACACATTTAACTCCTCTACAGCAGTCTTCTACTTCACACAATTCAAATGTATGGTTCATGAAATCTCAAATATTATATTCAAGAGATGTGTTTCAAATAGGTTCATGCAGTAGAAAAGGTTCATCTAAGAACCACTCTACAGGAAAGAAACTATTCCACCAAGTCCATTGATGGGAATGGGAGTACATTTTCAGTTAGGTCTCCCAGGTGAGTTTTCTTCAAAACTACTGCTACCTGGTATCTTTTTGGAAACTTGAGCTCGTACCACTAGAAGCAGCGTTTATACTCTATTTTGGCAGATGCAAACCATCCAATTTCTTGTTCCAAGGTTGTTAAGACGAAGTAAATTTTTTTTTCCTTCAAATTTCAGCATTGCTAGTTAATGAAACGGTCTTGCAGCTGGAACACTGTGAACTCAAAAAATAATTGAAGTTCAGCAGCACTTCCATACTTGAATTTTGGGTTCCTATTATTATGCTAGTCCAAATTCAAACTAATTAATTTATTTAATAACTAAAATTTCATTTAAAGAAGAAGAAGTTATTGAATGAAAGCTAATTAACCTAATCTGATGCCATAAATCAACCGTTCACTGCATGAAATAATGAATTATTGGTGACTAGCAAGTATATTGGAGGTTCGCAGATGTTCGTTTATTTTGGTTTGCTTCTGCATACATTCTCCAAAGCTACGTTAGGTTTGGTTAAACTTAAATATCAAACTTCAGTTAGACTCATAATTCTTATTGTATGGTTTGGTGAAACTCGTCTTCTTGAACTGAAACTATAACTTGCTATGTTACTTTGACAAGAGAATTCGGGTCAAATTAACAGAATCAACGGACTCCACAACCAGTAAAGAATAGCCATCGTTATCAGAAACTGGAATAAAGTCTTGTTAAGGGCTAAATGCTGACTTAAGACATTGGAATATATTTCATAGCTAACATTGTGAGTTTGTTTTCTCTCTGAATTACCTGATTCTGGTTCCCAAAGTTGAAAGGTTACTAGAATAAGAAAATTGAAGTGTCTGGTCATATTATGGTTCTTGGTTATAGTGAAACCAAGGAATCTAAAATTCAAAGTGTAGCCGACAATAACAAGGATTTCCTTTGATTTGTTCTTCCTACGATGCGGCTTTTATAAGGCTAAACAGACTACAATTGAAGTTTTAATTGAACAAAATAAAAAAGAAAAAGTAAAACTTAATATAGAGGAGGAAAACTGTGAATAAAGAGAAGTCCTAGTGCATTTTTACCAAAACTTGCAATGAAACCAATTGCAATTGACAGCTGCTTTTCCATTTTTATTCACCTATAAGGCTTCAAAATACAGCGACACACCAAAAGAGAAAACCTCCCATTAAAACGTTGTAAAAATTTAAGGCCAATCCACAATATTTGCATTAATATATTCTATAAGATAAAAGGGAACCATTCCACAATACATAAGCATAAAAATACTAAGAATTTAAGTAGGATTAAAAAACAGATAAGCCTCTACAACAACTGTCCACAAATCCGCTTCCTCCCAACGAAGCAATGGGTGCAAACCAAATGGTTGGTGTTAATGACTAAAATGGTCATTCTATATCTTCTGGTCTGAACCAGCGGTTGCACGATCAGACCAGGTTCGCTATCTAACAAGGTTCGACTAGGCGGTTCATGGTAGGACCGACTGTGAAATCCCCCAGATTTCTACCCCTTTAACCCGTGGTTTTAAGACCGAGAACCTGAGCCTTGATTCGGCGACAATTGTGGACCATTCAATTCGAGCCCGAAGGATTGGAAATTAAACAAATGTTGGTAGATGACCCTTATAATGACTCAAAAACTCTCCTAGAGTTTAAGTGAAGAGAGAAGATTAGTTTCGATAGTGTAAAAAGGGTAATTTTGGAATATCTGTAGATCAGTGATGGAGAATCCGATTGACGTAAATAAGATATCAAATCGAAGATCGTCGAAAGACCTTTCCAACGAGCCAAAGATCATCAAAATCGGAGTTTGTTTGGGGGTCCAACCATGAGCCAGAAGTTTGAGCCGTTTAGGTGAACCAACCCCCACCCTATTTTCTATTTAGGGGCAAAATTGGAAATTCGGATTTTTAAACCCTATTTATGTTTTATCTCATCCGTAAACGCATTTTTGGAGGCCAGAAAGAGGCGGAGGCTTTGGAGAAAAGGAGAAACGAAAGAGAGGAGCGACTTCCATCCTTCCGAAAGTTTTAAGATCCGAATCTTCGCAAAATCATTACGAAATGTTAGTTTTCTTTAATGCTTCTCTTACTCACAATTTTGTGAGTATTTTCTCTCCTTTCTTTTTGAGGAATCTTGAAAGGGAAGGTCGTTAGGTATCTTGGTTGCTTTCCTTTATTGTATTAATGTCCCTTCCTAGTTTGTGGGAGTGATATCTTTTCTCTTCTATTGAGGGATCTGTGAAAGGGAATAATGATAGGTGCCCTAGATGCTTATATTTTCTTATATTAATGTTTCCCTTGAGTTTGGGAGTATTGGTTTATCTCCTTGCAAAAGATTTTAGAATTTTGATTCTCTAGGTCACCCACGGGTGATTTATGAGAGCCAAATTTGGGGCATTTTGATTTTGGTCAAATTTAATAAAATTGAAGGTACCCGTAGGATCCTTTTGTTTCCAATTAGATTTTCCCAAAGTTTTGTTTCATTATAAACTTCGAGTTGGTGGCAAATTAGTGACCATTCACTAGTGAGGTTGAGAACTATCCTTTTTTAACCTAGTTTTCAGATTTGGGTTTTTGTGGGAAGATTTTAAGATATCATTTGAAACCCAAATTGGCTCTAATTTGTGATAATTATTTCTTTTGCATAAATAGGTTAATATATCTTTAATCACTAATTTGTGGGAGTGGATTCTTGGATTTGGAGGAAGAACAAAGTAAAAGGTGAGGAATATACTTAACTTTATATTACATGTGTAATGATGTCGAGTTACTTTTCATTATTGATATCTTGTATTGCTTTAGTATTATCTTGTGGTTATTTTATGTCTTTTGTTAAATATGAATTGCTATGATTTATGTTTATTATTACTTCGATGTTGCTCCTTGCTTTGAAATCAATTATTGTTGTTATGAAATGGAATGTGATTGTATGAGAGGAGAAATATTATTATTTCTTCTACCTTGTATTTTCTACTAGGGTTGTGGGTTCACCCATTGCCCTAGTGATATTATATGATTGCTTACATTGTAGTTGGGAATGGGGAATGCCCTTTGGGCATTTCTGCCATAGGATACCAAAGGAGGCGGTATGGGACGCATTCCTATGGTGCCCTTGGCTCTTTCCCGATTACTAATTTACATATTTAGGGCATGTCTAGAAGTGTTTGGTTAGGTGACCTCATGAGTACTACTACCCTTTCGGCAGGGGTATTGAAGCCGGTTAACCCGTGATGTTAGTGGCTGGGTCCTGTATGTCAAGCAGGCCCACTATCATCATAGAGAGGTAGGGTTGCATATAATAGATAAGGGTTCATGGACGCTCAAGACCGGTGAAATGACCCGTGAGAGGACATGGAGATCATCCTGTCCATTATATGTGGATGACCATTGGGTTAATGAATGGGGTCGAACAGATGCCTCCATTGAGGATTCCATTCATAGGTGGGAAGGTATTGAACCAACAGAGCACTAGGCGTGAGGGGAAATATCCGGACCATATGTAGTACGAGACCATATGACTTTGCATTGGGCTTAAGATTATCCTTGACACGCGCCAGATCTTATACCAATGGTGATGTGAGAGAGTGGTGACCTAATCCCCAACCATGGCTTGACAAGACTTTACACAACAACCGCGGAGAACCCAACAGACGTGCTTGAGTGCCGTGAGGGAAGAGTGATGAGACCGCCCAAAGAAGACTGGTGTATGACTTAATGCGTGTCTACCATAGAGACTTCATGATAGAGTTAGGAGCATAATCATTCACATATCATATCATTGTCATTAATTACATTATTGATATTCATGTTATATGTGTGGTGTGAAATCTTGAGAATGAATGTGTGATATGATGTTGAGTTGACCTCACTGAGTTCTGTTGAACTCATTCCTTTTATATGTCTTTTTCTATTAGATTATGCTGCAGGTTATGAGGACTTCTTCCAAATGGATGATGCGTTACCAATATGTCTTCTTGAAGGAGTGATCGAAGAAGAAGTGGACGCACATGGAGCTTCATGCCAGTATCAAGACTGTTCTTTTGGATTGGATTCCATTAGAGAACAAGTTTAGTTTATTTTTCCGCTGCGAATAAAACTACTCTCTTTTCTTTTCAAAACTCTGATGTTATACCTTTTATTTTGAAGTAATGGATGACTGTAACCATTATTTCGGTTTTGATAACTTAGTATGATAAACTTGATTTATTCTTGTCCATTTAATTATGCTATATCATGTTTTGTATGGATTTGTCACTGAACCTAGATCTTGCGGTGTATCACCCCCACGGGTATTCGGGGGGGGGGGGGGGGGGGGGGGGGGGGGGGGCCCCGAGCAGGGGGGGGGGACGCCCGCGGGGGGGGGGGGGGGAGGAACCCGGAGGGGGGGGGGGGGGGGGGGGGGGGGGAGCACACGGGGAGCGGCCCCCCCCCAACAAAAGAGAAAAAAAAGAAAAAAAAAAAAAAAAAATTTTGGGGGGGGGGGCAACTCATATTAGATTCACATTCCGAATATAACTCTATTATCATACACTATATAAACACCTCAGGTAAACACTATGGGGTAAGTATTCATATTTTGGGTGATCAATTACTTGAATTGACTATTGAGTAGTTGAGATCATATCATTGGTACTGACTTGCTCGTCGGAGACGTACCTCGACCACACAAGGTCGAGCACGTATTTTGTAGATTCGTGACAAGGAAGGGCGAGCGAGATTCCGTATCAACAATTGGCGCCGTCTGTGGGAATTGCATCAAAAAGTCATGGGAAGACCAAGATCAAAGATTGTGAGCGAGAAGGAGGTTGGTGATGATGTTTCTAAGGGAGATTCTCCACCTGAAATTCCGGAAAATCCCGAATAGGTGGAGAAAAATCCCGTACACTCGGAGCAAGGCGCATTAGCAAATCAAGTTGGTGTATTCTAGAAGGAACAAATAGAGCCTCAAAAGGAGATATCATTCTTGAATGAACTAATTAGGATGGCCATGCGTCATGTAATTGCCCCAACTGTAGATTCAAAAGAAACTCAGAAAGTATTTGAGGGAAGCAAGAGTAACCTCCTAGTCATTCCCGACCAAATGCCTCGACCATCTCAAGAAAACGGACAAAGGTTAAAAGAGAAGGTAGGCGAGGAGTCCTGAGCATCTGAGAAAGAAATTCCAAGTAAGGATCCTCTGATCAACGAAGACAACGATCGAGGTAGCAGCAACAATCCGACCAAAGAACCAAAAGACAAAAGAAGCGAGCTCGGACTGAGCAAGCTTGAGGAGCGCATAAGCAAACAAATCGGAGAATTAGACGAGAAGCTAAAAAAGTTGAAGGATCCAAACAAAGACAAGCTATATGCTTTTCTAAAAGAGGATCCTTTCATCCAAGCTATCTCTGAGGCAGAAATGCCAAAAAGCTTCAAATGACCTACTTTTACTTTGTTCGATAGATCGCGATATCCAAAACATCACATCACTCACTACAAGTCGACCACATCAACCTATAAGCATAGCGAGGCTGCCATGTGTCAGAGTTTCCCTGCCTTTCTGATCGGTTCTGCGTTGGATTGGTTCTTGGCACTACCAAGCAGCTCGATTAAGAGTTTCGATCATTTAGGTCGAGTGTTCGTATTACGCTTCCAGAGCGGAGTCGGAATGAAGAAAAAAGAGGATACTTTGTTTGCTATAAAGCAAGGTCGAACGGAGTCCATATGGAATTTCCTCCAAAGATCAACAACCTTACCATGCAAATTGAAAGCCTGGACAAAAAAATTGCTTTCCATGCGTTGTACCAGGATTTACCCATGAAGGATTGCTAGAGCGACTACTTCTGGATATGCCGAAAACATATGCAGAACTGAATGAAAGATGCCATACACAAGCGGAAATTTTGGAAATCCTAGAGTCTCGAAAGAGAGAGCCTAGGGCCGAAAGAAGGAGCAGTTGCAAACGAGCACCTCCGTCTAGGATGCTAGGGATAAGCTCGACCAAGAATGGTCAAGCAGAACCCCCAAAAAATCAAGAGATCGGTAACCTCCCACTAAATGCAAGAATATCAAAAATCTTGATGCAAATCAAAGATCAAGGGCTTCTGAAGTGGCCGGGTGAAATCCGGGCACCACCGGGAAAACGTGATAAGCAAAAATATTGTGAATATCATAAGGATCACGGTCATTGGACGGACGATTGCAAAAATCTAAAGATGGAGATAGAAAATCTAATTTTCCGAGGACACTTGAAGAGGTACATCCAACCTAAGCAAGAAGGCCGACCACAAGACAAGTCTGCCCTGAAGAGAGAAAGGTCGGACTACAGGGAAGAAAGAAGAAGTCCGGCCAAACGCCGACCTGAGGTGGATGAAAGTCAAAGAAAAAGAAGTCCAGTATATATTGTATTTGGTGGCCCGGCGGAAGAATCAAGTCGACAAACAAAGAGAAAAGTACGATATATTGGGAATACTGAAACCAATAAAAATATATCTACTGAGGCATTACTTTTTCTTCCAAGGATCTACGGGACATCACAATCCCTCATGATGATGCCCTAGTAGTCAAAGTTCTCCTAGAAGGAACTAAGGTCCATAGAGTTCTAGTGCATACTAGATCCTCAGCAGACATATTATCATTGGAGGCATTCAAAAAGATGAAGTTGAAGGAGAATATGCTCGTTCCATGTGAAACCCAGCTTTATGGTTCCACAGGATCATCCACTCGAGCAGAAGGTACGATTCGATTAGAGCTATGGATCGGAGAGCACCCAAGAGATAGGATCGTACAAACCAATTTTATGGTTGTAGGAGACTTATCGGCATATAATGCTATTATAGGATGACCAACCCTCTGCGCACTCAAAGCAGTGGTCTCCTCGCTACACATGAAGATGAAATTCCCGACCACAAAGGGAATTGGAGAATGTGTGGCCGACCAAAAAAGTAGCCGGCAAAGCTACAACAACTACATGCGAAAGAAGAGAAGGACAAACTTGACCATGGCTATCGAAGTCAGGGACGATTGCGATGAAGAAACTTTGCAAAGAGCCGAACCAATGGAAAAGCTAGAAAGAATCCACCTCAATCCCGACCAGGAGGAACAAGGCACTATGATCGATTCCGAACAAGAAGCAAATTTCAAATCAGAGCTCACCGAGTTTCTAAAGAAAAATTCTGATGTATTCGCTTGGTCGGCTGAAGACATGCTAGGGATTGACAGGGAGGTTGCTGAGCATAAACTCTGTATCGATCCACAGGCAATTCCGGTGGTTCAAAAAAGAAGAAATTTCGCCATTGAGAAGCATGAAGCCATTCGAACTGAAGTACAAAAGCTAAGACAATCTGGCTTTATAAAGCGCACAGACCACCCGAAATGGCTGGCTAATGTGGTGATGGTCAAAAAAGTGAACGGGAAGTGGCGGATGTGTACTGATTACACAGACCTCAACAAAGCTTGCCCGAAGGATCACTATCTACTTCCAAGGATCAATGCAACAGCTGGGCATGAAATGCTCAGTTTTATGGATGCATATTCAGAATACAATCAGATCCTTATGCACCCTGAAGATGAAAAACATACAACATTCATGACTGACAGGGACAACTATTACTATAAAGTAATGTCTTTCGGTCTAAAAAATGTGAGAGCAACATACCAAAGGGCGGTAAATAAAATCTTCACACATCAAAATTGGCCAAAACATGGAGGTATATGTGGATGACATGCTGGTAAAAAGCATCTCAAAGAAAGATCATTTGACTGACCTGGCGGAAGTATTCAAAGTACTTCGAAAATACAAGATGAAGCTTAATCCTGAAAAGTGTGCTTTCGGGGATGTCTTTTGGAAAATTCCTCGGATTCATGGTGTCTTAAAGAGGAATTGAAGCCAATCCTGAGAAAATCAAAGCAATCTTGGACATGAAAGCACCCAGAACCATCAGAGAAGTCCAATGCCTAACTGGTCGGGTGGCAGCGCTGAATAGATTTATTTCTAGATCAGGGGAAAAATGCCTGCCATTCTTCAAAGTTTTAAAGCAGGTAACAAATCAAAAAGGCAACATCTGGAATGATGAGTGCAGGGAGCATTTGAAGAACTAAATGAGAAACTATCTCGACCACCTTTGCTCGTGATGTCGACCAACAAGGAGCTACAACTATATTTAGCCGCTTCATCGGTGGTGGTTAGTGCGGTTCTCGTACAAGAAGAAGGTAATATACAACAACCTATCTATTATGTCAGTCATGTTCTAAATGATGCAGAGACTCGCTACCCAGAAGTAGACAAACAAGCTCTGTCACTAGTTGTAGCAGCTAGGAATCTCCGTCCATATTTCCAATCTCATCCCATTACAGTGATGACGAATTTACCACTCAAAAAGATCCTTCACTGACCAGACCTGGCCAGAAGAATGGTTACATGGGCGGTGGAATTGAGCGAGCATCAAATAGAATTCAAGCCCCGACCAAATATCAAAGCTCAATCCCTAGCAGACTTCATTGTTGAAATACAAAAAACAGGCCAAGATGAGGACGAGCAAGTGGTAGAATCAATCAAAAGATGGACTTTGTTCGTGGATGGATCGAGCAATTCGCAAGGAAGTGGAGCAGGCCTATTGATGAAGAGTCCAGGGGGATTTGAAATAAAATATGCCCTTCGTTTCAAGTTTAAAGCATCCAACAATGAGGCTGAATATAAAGCCATGTTAGCAGGACTCAGAATGGCCAAAGCTCTAAGCATTCAACATCTAGAAATCAAAAGTGACTCACAGCTGATTGTAAATCAGGTCAAGGGAGTCTATGGAGCCAAAGAAAGAAGAATGGAGAAATACCTAAATCTGGTCAACAATTACAAACAGTACTTTAAAGAGTTGGAGATAACTCAAGTACCAAGGGTTGAAAACGACCAGGCTGATTCATTATCTCGCTTGGCCACGGAAGGAATGGATGTCCAAGCACCAATGATCTACCTTGAAGAGCTTGATAGCCCCAGCATAAATAAGGTCAACCACATGCAAATTTCAACTGAGCATGGTTGGATGGAGCCGATCATACATTATCTTAAGAACGACCAGCTCCCGAAAGACCAAAAAATTGCTCGAGCAATAAGACAAAGAGTAGCCCGGTTCACGATCAGAGACGGATTATTATACAAAAGATCCTTCACCCGACCACTGCTAAGATGCCTGGGACCACTAGAAGCTACAAATGTTTTAAGAGAAGTGCTCGTAGGGATCTGCGGATCTCACGTAGGATCCCGAACACTCTCTAATACGATTTTACGCCAAGGATTCTATTGGCCGACCTTAGAAGAAGATGCCAAAGACTTCGTTAAGAAATGCGACAAGTGCCAGGCACACGCAAAGGTCTCCCACACCCCCGCAGTTCCTTTGACATCAATTCTATCCCCGATAGCTTTTGCAAGATGGGGAATAGACTTGGTAGGGAAGTTACCTAAAACGTCGGGAGGTAGAGAATACTTGGTAGTGGCAGTAAAATATTTTACAAAGTGGGTAGAAGCTGAACCCCTTGCAATTCAACACCGAGCAAATGAAACGCTTTGTCAGGCATAACATATCATACAGATATGGAGTTCCAAAAATATTAGTAGCCGACCATGGAAAACAATTTGAGAATGCAGCATTCTCAACATTCTGCAAAGAACAAGGGATCGAGCATAGATTTTCCTCAGTAGCATATCCCCAAAGTAACGACCAGGTTTAGGTTACTAATAGGACCATGCTCGACAGGCTCAAGAAGAGGCTCGACCAGCTCAAAGGGAGATAGGTAGACGAATTACCTAGTGTACTGTGGTCGTACTGAACAACTCCCAGGACGACCACTGGAGAATCACCATTCGGACTAGCCTATGGAGTAGAGGCTAGAGTCCCAGTAGAAATCCAAATTGGATCACTTTGAGAAATAGAATTCGAAGAAGAGGCAAACATCGAAGGAATGCGAACCAATCTGGATCTGATTGACGAGGTAAGAGACAAAGCCCAATTCTGACTTGAAGAATATCAGCGAAGGAAGCGACATATTATAATGCCAAGGTTAGGAATGAACAGTACTTGCTCGGTGAACGGTGCTTCGGCCGAACGGCTGCTTCAGATCCAACCAATCAAGGGAAATTATCCCCAAATTGGGAGGGACCATACATAGTCATTCGACAAGTCGCCCTTGGAGCATATCATTTACAAGATCCGGAAACAAGCGGCAAGATCCCTCGATCATGGAATCCAAACAATCTCTGGAAATACTATCAATAAGCATAGTCTCCGAGAATGTCGCAAACATGACAAATTTTGTTATTTACTTCAGTCTTGTTATTTATTTCAGTGTGTAGGCAACATGGGAGATTCAAAATCCCAAGGCTTTGGATTTTTTTATATATATAAATAAAGACCTTCATACAAGTTACTACTTGACTTCAACAAGACGTACAGAAAGACCTAAGTCTCTCAAGTAGATAAGACCTAAAACTCTTAGGCAGATAAGACCTGAAACTCTTAGGAAGATAAGACCTGAAACTCTCAGGCAGAAAGACCTAAGTCTCTTAGGCAGATAAGACCTGAAACTCTCAGGCAGAAAGACTTGAGACTCTCAGGCAGAAAAGATTTAATGTAATTAGGTGAAAAAGACCTAGGCAGAAAAGACCTGAGATTCTTAGGAAGCTACGAATCTTAAGGCATAAAAGATCTAAGATACTACTTAGGCAGAAAAGACCTAAAATCAATAGGCAATAAAGACCTAACATTCCTTAGGCACTAAAACTTCATACCAAGTTATCATGCCCGGGAGGTAGGGGTTATGAACGAGCAGTCGTTGATGAACAGCTACTTAGTCCATGACCGAGCAAACCTTACTATACTGAACAACATGGTTTGGAATGAATGCATGCCACGAATGAGCAGACCTTCCCATACCGAACAAGGATACATCACCGAACAAGTATACTTGGTGTAGAACAAGGGAAAATACCAATGACTACACCGAACAAGTATACTTGGTGTAAAAGAGGAAAGAATACCATTGATCACAAAAAATCAAGCAAAGGTAACAAAAAAATAATTTAGTACTAAATATACAAAATATTCAAGTACTAAATATTCAAAGAATTCATGGTTCAAAGACTGCCACAGGCAGTAAAAAGTTAAGAGTACTAAAGGTCGGAAACAGACAACTACTCGGCAAAAACATCATCTGGAGATCCCTGGTCGGTGGCTTCAGTAATCATCGACGGGTCGGCTTGATCTTCCTCCTCAGGGGCTGGCTCCTAGTCGGAGTCAAGAAAATCCTGGACGTCCACTTCTTTGGGCAATCCAAAAGCTTCCTTGCCTACCACCCACAAAGGCTGGGGAATTTTAAGATCGTCATAGATGCTCGGATCAATGTATTTCTCTAATTTCTGAAGATCAAGTCCCCTAAACTCCCCGATGATACTGGAAAAAGCTGCACGCCTGCCATATCTGAAACCAGGAGCAGCAACCTTTGCCACGAATTGTTGACACCCCTTAGTTCCAACCCATGGACCGAATTACTTCATGGCGCAACTCATTGGAAAGATCATCAAATGTGGCCGGCGAAGCTCGAGCAAGTTGATCGGTCAGATCCTTAATGAACTGATCCTTCTCAAACTTCTCTTGTCCGGCGGAGGCAAGACTGGTATCTTTACTTTCTAAGGATTCCTTGAGACTGTCAATATCTTACTTGTAGGCAGACACCTGATGTTTGGCAGACTCAGCCCGAGCATCTGATTTAACCTTCTCACTGGTCAACTTTTCCACCTGAAGGCTCAGTCTTTAACCTTATCCTCCAGCATATGAATGACGGATACATCTCGCCGTGCAACCTCCAAATTTCCAGCCCAGGTTTGTGTCAGAGCACACTCCAACCTAAAGGATAAAGAGTTAATCCAAAAGTCAATAACTAAGGGAAAATGATAAAGTTGTTCGGGAAGCAGCTTACCTCATCATCATGTCTTGCGTATGAGAAGAGCCGACACCCAGCAAAAACTTCTGATCGACAGGAAGGGTCACTCCCGACAACCACTCCTTGGCCACTTCAGTCCCATCTTTTTGATTGCTTAGAACATGCGAAGAAGAATTGAGCGACCACGACGGCATGAGCCCCGAGGAAGGGGTTGTTGCAAATCGGAATTGGGAGTAGAGGGTAACACACTCTCCTCGGAAGAGCCAGCCATGAAGGACATGGGAGCTTTCTTCTTGCTCGCTTGAGGAGGAAGCTCGGGATCACTGTGAGGTCTCTTTTGAGCCGTAGAAACAAAACTCTGCTTACCTTTAGTTCGACTCCGATCAAGTTTAGTCGGTACTCTCCCCTCGGCCTCTGCAACATCTGCCTCGATAGCCTTAACAACATTACGATTGAGCCTCACTGCATAAAAAGTGTATCCACACTGTTAATCCTGGACAAGGTCACATAATCTATAAACCAAGGAATAGAAGTGCCACTCACCGGGAGGGAATCCCCAATGACGCAGAATATTGGGGTATTTTGGACAGTACCCTTGAACGGCAAACATGTTTCTATCCTCGGAAGGAAGATGACAAATCTTCTCCCTAACACGCTCCTCGGTCCCAGTTAGCAAAGGAAAATCATTTGACCCCTGAAGCGGTCCTCGGACCCAATATATAGGAAAGGAAGGTTTGAAAGGAGATCGGACAAAGAAATATTTGGGACACCACCCCCCTGGTATTGGACAGGAGGGTACCAGTCCCGACGAAATTACCTTCCCAACCACATTGGGAAGCTATCCGTTTCGATAAATAAAACCACCCATCTTGTTCTTGCTTTTTTGTCATTAAAAAATGAAGGAAAAGAGCAAGAGATGGTCGGACATTAACCTTTTTTCCTTGGCATAAGCCCCAAAAGCAAATGACATTCCTCCAACTGTTCGGTACAAACATCCCAGGACACATACCAAAATGGATACAAATTTCTCTAAAGAGAGGATGGATGTGAAGGTGAAAGCCACTCCTCAACGCGTCTTCGTAAAGTGCAAACTCCCCGGGTCGAGGAGAGTTTGCCCGTTCATCAGGGCTCGGGACATGGATAGTATGATCAGAAGGTATTTCATATTTCTAACGAAGATACTCTAATCTCTCTTCGGTCATCGACGAAGGAAGGAAATCGGGACCTGAAGAGTAAGGATCATAGTCAATATGGTCGGGAGTGAGATCTTTGTTCTTCTCAATGGTATACTCTTCTAAGGACAGACTATCTTTCCAACATTGTCTATCAGCCTTAAAACGAGCCCGAGCACTTTTGCCAATTACTTGTGGTCGGGATTCTACATCCCCTTCAGCATCGTTACTGGGGGGCTCTCGACCAGATAAAGTCTCATGGGTTTCTTCGGTCCTATCATCATTACTCTGATCGGGACCTGCCGAGAACTCGGGTTCATCAGAAGGTTCCTCTACTAAATCTCTCCTACGTCTCAGGGCCATAGGACCTTTCTTTACTATTACCATGAGTCTCTATTGAACTAAAAAGAAGACTTTAAGCAGAAGTGGGTAGGAAAGCACACAAGACAGAACAAAAAGGAGAGCATACACAGAAGCATAAATAGAACAAAAAAGAAAAAGAAAAAGAAAAATGTATAAGGTTTTTCTAAGATAAACAAAACATCAAAAGGAATTATAAAGGAGATAGCAAAGAAGACTTACTTCTTCAAGAAGATAGTTGGAGGAGACGAAGTGAAAGTCCGGTTTGCAGGGAGGCGAGCTTGACAAAGAGGAACGAAACAACAATGCTTAAAATCACTCACGCACGAAGTTGCAGAAAACAGAGGAAGAATTAAGGAAGGAAACAACAATCATCCTTATATATTGGAAAAGATTCCAATCCAATGGCCTTACAAATCCCGTAAATGAACAGTGGAGATTAAACCATCCAAAAATCGTCATCTAACGAACGACAAGAGTAGAACGTGGACGGTGGGAGATCAATAGTCTCTTCATCATGATGGCAAACATTTAATATGAAGTGACAGCAATGACACGTGTCAATCACACACAAATCTCGAAGAATGTGCTTCGGCATCCACGCAAAAAATGACGGCTACTCATGAATGGGACGTTACAGATTTCGATGAAGAATGTGTTGATCGGTTTGACCATGCACCCCATATATGGGAAATGTATACTCCCTTGAGCCGAGCACGCAGTTCTCGACCACAATGGACTAGGGGGGGCTTATGTTAATGACTAAAATGGTCATTCTATATCTTCCGGTCTGAACCAGCGGTTGCACGATCCAACCAGGTTCGCTATCTAACAAGGTTCGATCAGGCGGTTCATGGTAGGACCGACCATAGTGACAAGCACATCCTCCTAGCAGGATGAAGAAACCTCATAAAGGTAGACTCCTAGCACATCTGCCTAGTAGGATGAGGAAACCTCACAAAGGTAGACTCCTAGCACATCCGCCTAGTAGGATGAGGAAACCTCACAAAGGTAGACTCCAACCATCCAACAACTGGAGAAGAGAGTCAGCTAGGTAAAAGAACTCTTTATTGAGAACAACTCATATTAGATTCACATTCTGAATATAACTCTATTATCATACACTATATAAACACCTCAAGTAAACACTATGGGATAAGTATTCATATTTTGGGTGATCAATTACTTGAATTGGCAATTGAGTAGTTGAGATCATATCATTGGTACTTACTTGCTCGTCGAAGACGTACCTCGACCACACAAGGTCAAGCATGTATTTTTGCAGATTCGTGACAGGGAAGGGCGAGTATGGTGGGAATCGACCACCGATGAATGCGAATGCTAGACTGATGAATGCAAATGCTAGGCCCGTGAATTCTATTCCTAGGCCTTTGGATCAGAAGCCTCCAGTTGCACCTATTCCTGTTGGATTTAATAACCCTGTTTGCTTTTTACGGTAAGCAACTGGTCACTTTGCTTGTGCCTGTCCTAAGAGGCCAGTTCAATAGTCGGCTCCTACAGTAAAGAGTACTCCTGTCCCTCCTTCTGGAAGAGTATTCAATATTTTCGGTACTGAAAAGGATGCGAATCATGAAGTGGTTATAGGTACTTTAGTTGTTGCTTCTATTCTTGCATTTATCTTATTTGATACGGGTGCTTCTCATTCATTCATATCATCTGCATTTATCAAGAAGACTGACTTAGCACCTGAGAGTTTATCTAGTTGTTTATTGATTTGTACCCCTACTGGACTTGTTGTGAAACTAGATAAAGGATTAGTTAAGTGTCCTGTCTTGGTTGGTGGAAAGAATTTGGAAGCCAATTTGGTACTTTTGGATATGAAGGATTTTGATATCATTTTTGGGTATCGATTGGTTGTCTACCCATAATGCTGTAATTCTTTGTTCTTCAAAGAGAATTCAATTTCGGATTGGTGGAAGTTCAATTTTTGAATTCCAAGGCGAGAAAGGAAGAATTGGTAAGAAGACATCGTCTGCACTGATGCAAGTCTGTGCATTAGTTGAAGGGATGCCATCTGAAGGAAAGGTTAAGGAAGGAAAGAAAGTAGCGGAAGTTAGCATTGTATGTGACTTCGTTGATGTCTTTCTGGAGGATCTGTTAGGTGTGCCACCTGATAGAGAAGTGGAATTTTCAATTGATCTAATCCCTGGTGCTGCCCCAGTATCTAAGGCTTCATATAGAATGGCTCCTATTGAGTTGGTAGAGTTGCAAAAGTAGTTGAAAGAACTCTTAGATAGAAGTTTCATTCAACCTAGTGTATCACCTTGGGGAGCCCCAGTCTTGTTTGTCAAGAAGAAAGATGGTAGTATGCGTCTGTGCATTGATTACCGTGAGTTGAACAAGCTGACCATTAAGAATAGATACCCGCTGCCCCGAATTGATGATCTTTTTGATCAGTTGAAGGGTGCAGCAGTGTTCTCAAAGATTGATTTAAGGTCTGGATATCACCAATTGAAAGTGAAGTCAAGTGATATTCTCAAGATGGCTTTTAGAACAAGGTATGGTCATTATGAGTTTCGAGTTATGACTTTTGGTTTATCTAATGCTCCGGCTATGTTCATGGACCTCATGAACCGAGTACTTCATGATGTACTTGATAAATTTGTGATAGTTTTCATCAATGACATTTTGATTTACTCAAATGAAGAAGAGCATGCAAGGCATCTAGAGTTCACTTTGCAAAGACTGCGAGAAAAGAAGCTTTACGCTAAGTTTAGCAAGTGTGATTTCTGGCTCAAGAGAGTAGTATTCCTCGGCCATGTGGTTTCTGCTGAAGGTATTCGTGTTGATCCCAAAAAAGGTACAAGTAGTTGCTGATTGGGAAAGACCGAAGACTGTAACGGAAATAAGAAGTTTCCTTGGTTTGGTAGGCTACTATAGAAGGTTTATCGAGAATTTTTCTAGGTTGGCTGCTCCTATGGCTAAGCTGACTAGAAAGGAAGAGAAGTTTGTTTGGTTTGACGCATGTGAGAAGAATTTCCAAGAATTGAAGGATAGATTGACAATTGCCCCGGTTTTAACTATACCTGATAGTTCTGGCGGTTTGGCAGTCTACACCGATGCGTCAAAGATTGGTTTGGGTTGCGTGTTGATGCAACATGGTAAGGTCGTAGCCTATGCCTCTCGGCAATTAAAAGATTATGAGCGGAATTACCCCACTCATGATCTAGAGCTTGCCGTTGTTGTCTTTGCTTTGAAGATTTGGAGACATTACCTCTATGGTGAGAAAATTGCTATTTTCACGGATCATAAAAGTTTGAAATACTTCTTTACCCAAAAGGAGTTAAATATGAGACAAAGAAGATGGTTGGAATTAGTCTCTGATTATGACTGTGACATTCAATATCACCTTGGTAAGGCGAATGTGGTTGTTGATGCTCTTAGCAGGAAAAGGCAGAAGAAAGTACTGGACTTGAATGCTCTGAGTCAACCTCTGTTGTCTTCGATTTCATATTTTGGTTTGGAAGTTGTCCCTGAAGGTGCGGAAGTTGTTTTGTCTGCTATGACAGCAAGATCCATCTTTAGAGACAGAATTGTTGCTCTGCAAGGTTCTGATCAAGAATTTAAGGAAGAGATTGAGAAGATTTCTTCGAATCCTGATTTAGACCCTGACTTTGGTATATCTATGGATGGTGCCCTATTGTTTAGAGGTAGACTTTGTGTGCCAGCTGATGAAGGAATCAAGAAAGAGATATTGAAGGAAGCACACCAGTCAATCTTTACAATACACCCTGGAAGCACCGAGATGTATAAAGATTTAAGAGAACATTTTTGGTGGATTGGTTTGAAGGCCGATGTTGATGATTTTGTTGCCAAGTGTGAGACTTGCCAGCGTGTGAAAGCCATTCATCAACCCCCATCTGGATTACTTCAGCCTCTTCCTATTCCTAGCTGGAAATGGGAAGATATCTCTATGGACTTCGTGACTAGCTTGCCTCGAACAAGTAAAGGTAATGACACTGTATGGGTAATTGTCGATAGGTTGACCAAATCAGCCCATTTCATTCCTATGAAGATCACTCATACTTTGGATAAGCTAGCTTGGCTATATGTAAATAATGTAGTTCGTCTGCATGGAATGCCAGTGAGTATTGTTTCTAATCGTGATCTTAGGTTCACCTCAAGGTTTTGGAACATTTTGCAAAAAGCCTTAGGAACCCAATTAAACTTGAGTACAGTTCATCATCCACAGTCTGATGGACAATTTGAGTGGACAATTCAAACTTTGGAAGATATGCTTAGATCTTGTGTAGTGGATATGGGTGGAAATTGGGATGAACAGTTAGCTTTGGTTGAGTTTGCCTATAACAACAGTTATCAAGCAACAATAGGCATGGCTCCATCCAAGGCTTTGTATGGTAACACTTGTAGGACACCCTTGTATTGGACTGAGACTAGTGAAAGAAAAGTCTTAGGCCCGGAGATGATTGAAGCTACAAGCGCAATGGTCGACATGATTAGAAAAAGGATTAAGTCTGCTCAGTCAAGACAGAAATCCTATGCTGATAAGAGAAGGACCGATTTGGAATTCCAAATTAGGGAGAAAGTTTTCTTGAAGGTTTCACCTATGAAGGGTGTGATGAGATTCAATGTCAAAGGAAAGCTTAGCCCTCGTTACATTGGACCCTTTGAGATTCTGGAAAAAGTTGGACCGATTGCGTATCGTTTGGCTTTGCCTCCATCTCTTGCTGCAATGCATAATGTGTTTCATGTTTCGATGCTTCGAAAATACATAGAGAATTCGGAACACATACTACAGCAAGTGCCTGAAGGACTTAATGCTGATCTTACCTATGATGAAGAACCAGCTGAAGCTTTGGAAAGGAAGGACAAGCAACTATGGAATCACACCATCCCTTTGGTGAAGATTCGGTGGAAGAACCATACCCCCGAAGAAGCTTCTTGGGAGAAGGAAGAAGATTTGAAGGAGGAGTTTCCTCGCCTTTTTGGAAGTTCAGGTATGCTTTCAATTTCGAGGACGAAATTTCTTGTAAGGGGGGGGGGGAGAATGTGAAACCCAGCCCTAACCTAACCCTAACTCTGACCCGGAAACCCGGTTGTTTTTAGGTCCGAAGACCTGGAGTAAAAGAAGAAGCCAACTATGGGCCATCTCAGTAGAAGACATGGTGTTTGACTCTGAACCCATGGATGTTGATGTTGGTGTTCCATACTTGGAAGTCTGTGCAGATCTAGAAAGAAAGCTGCACCTGTCTAAAGATGAGTTTAGTTGAAGGACTTGGAGTGTTATCTGACTTGGTTCGAAGGCATTTCTACACACTAGGTATGTCACTTGATGTGTGTGCAAAAGCCCTTGAGGTTTAGTGCCCATTTGATCCTTCAATTCCCTGTTTGAACTTTGTTGACCTGATTGGTCGACTGGGCCAGTAGACCAATCAATCGACCAATGGTGTGTTAAATTCGAGAAACTCCAATTTTAGGGATTTTCACTCTCTATTTAAAAACACTTCGTGTTTCTTAGTATCCTCTACCTCCAGAACACTTTGAGAACGTGGGAAGACTCATTTGAAACTCTCTTCGGTGATTTCGAAGATTCCTCTGCCAGATCTGAAGTCTCTCATCTCCAATCTGCCAGTCTAAGGTTAGTATCTCTTCTATAATGAAATTTATTCTTTCTTCGATCTTGTTCTTGATTAAGATTGGGAAGAAGATGCTGCATTCTTGCAACCATCTCTTTCGTAATCTGATTCTTTTCTTTAGGGTTTATGATCAGCATAGAGATCTCAACCCTAATTCTTGTTAGATCCGTTTGAAACCCTAGTTCTTCTCATGGATCTAATTTCGTACCATTTAAATCTAATTTTCATTACGTACTTGAATCAAATTCCGATTACCTTTTTCTTGGATGAGATCTAAATCATCCCTTGCCTTTTTGTGAGTTCCATAGTGTATTTTTCATCGAATTCTAGGGTTTTTCTCCCAATTGGGGAAAACCATGATTTTAATTGAGGGTAATGTTTTGATCATTATTAGTGCCCGATCTTTACTCCCTTAGTGTTAGAATGCTATCATATAGTTTTCCTCCAAGTTTCGTTAAGTTCTGAACCCTGTAGATTGAGTTTTGGATCAGAATTCCTGTACTTGCTTCGTACTGACTCTGTTGGTCGACTGATTGGTCAACTGGGTCAGTAGACCAATCAATTGACCAATGAAGGCAGTAGCTTTATTTTTCGCTTAGTTTGATTCGTTTGCTCTCTAATCTTTTAGGCATCTTTCCTAATGTTGTATCTATGATTGTTAGGGGTTTATTTGCTAAGTTTGGAGTCTCTCTCTTTGATCTTTGGATTATCTTCGACGATAATCAAGGTAAGGACAGTTATTTCATAATAGCATAGATCGCGTTCTCTTAGGTTTCTAATTTAAGAAACTCTGAGTTTAACTACTGTTCTTTTATTTTATATTTCTGATGTACTACTGTAAGTACAGTAGCACTTCACTTGTTTATTCTTTTTCATTATTCAAATTTATATGAATTGCTTATTACTAAATATTGATTAATGATTTGATTATTCTTTTGTATGATGAGTTGTTGATTATGTATGTCATGACTGATCTGAGAATGTGTTTGATTAAGTATGGTTTGGGATTGAGAGGTGTCCTTTTAACACTTTTGTCCTTGGACGTTATTGGAAATAGTATGGAATGTTTCCGGATTTGCCCATTGACGTTTTCCCGAATCATTGGTTGTCATACCTAGGACTGTCTAGCAGTGTTTGGCTAGGATGTCCCCATTATATCAGACCCTAGTCGGAGGGGAATTGAGACTGAACGACCCGTGGCAGCAATGGGGATTCACGGGCGCTCAAGACCGGTAACCAACCCGTGAGAGGACTGGAATCACATTGTGGGGGCCATTTATTGGAGGGTTGCATATGGATAGACTTGGGCTCATGGGCACTTAAGACCGGTAACCAACCCGTGAAGGGACATGAGAGCTTCCCGTTTACCATATGTGGATAACCAATAGGGTTGATGAGTCCGTAGTCCGAGTTGGTTGTAGCCATAGGATACGCTGACTCTAGTGGAAAGGATACCAGAAAGGATCGCCAGGGGCAAGGAATGGACGTATCTGGACCTGAGTTGATATAACTGAGTAGATGACTTGCATTGGGCTAGGCTTAACCCTGACATGCGCTAGTACTTAGACCAATGGTGATTTGAGAGAGCGGTGACTTAACCCCCAGCCATGGAATGTCCCGAGGGATGCCGGACCCATTACCAACCGATGATGAGTGATTTGAGACATTCCCAAAGAAGTATGGTGCTATGACTTAAAGCATGTCTGCCAATAGAGACCAACATACATAGAGTTTAGATGCATACATACATTATTTGTTTCATATTGCATTGCATCTTGTTATGATCTGCTGTATGTTATTTATGTTGTTATGAGTTAACTTGCCTTGCTAAGTTCATTCGAACTCACTCATTTTTGTACAATCTTTTTGTTAGATTATTCTACAGGTACTGGCTACTATGAAGGACAATACGATGAAGCGCAAACCGATGAAGTGTACTACATGCAAAGTACTGGCAACTATGAAGATCACACTGATGATCCCTCGAGCGATCAAGTTGCGTACTACGATTAGACGTAACATAGAGTTGGAACATCTATGTTGGATTGATGAAGTCCACTATTTTGAAGATGTTATCTATAGGATAGAAAACTCGTAGTTCAGTTGACTTTCTTTCTTTGTTTTCCTTTAAAACTCAGTTGTAATTCTTTTTAGACTTACGTGCTACATTTCCGCTGTAATTGTGGAGTGAGTTTCCACCTCACTATACTTCTTTTTGATGTGCTTACATTTGGTATCATTTCCGCACCCTGATTATACTGATATTCATTTCCTGATTTGATCTTTTGTTTATAATATTATACTTGATTTTATCTGTTCATAATTATGTTATTGCATATGTGGGAGGATGATTTCCTCGATACTTGATCTTTGGGGCTGTGGATTACACACCCGGGTATATCAGTTTGGGTACCGACTGGGGGGATGTGATCAGAGTGGTATCAGAGCCCAAAGTTCAAGGAAATCCTAACCACAAAAAACAATAATGGAACATTCCTGATTCATAGATCCAGAAGTGACTCATCTACTCTTAGAAGTGAATAATAGAACACTTGGATTAGAAACTTGATTAATGAAGCATAATTGATTATCTGAATAATGCACAATAAGTATGATTGAACAAATGTCATATAATGCAATAAAAGAAAAGTGCATAATACACAATAATAAAGAGAAACAAAATGAACTTCATTAACTTTAAGAAAAGTTTACATTTGAAGAAGCATAAATGAAAATCCTAAGTACAATCTATCTAGGTGATCTCCTCTGATCTCTAAATGCTCTGTAGTCCTCGGCCATCTATGCAATCTGTGACTCTATCCGATCCTGCCGTGACTCCATGGCACTATACATCTGTTCCTGTCTGACCTCCATCCTCTCTGGCATGGAAGTCATCAATCTCATCTGAGCACCTAAATTAGAAGTCTCTGGGACTGAATGTGAAGGTCCTCCAGTCTCGAAGTGTGGTGATCTGGGAATCTCAGGATACTCAAGATTAGCCTCATGCATCTCTATGTCCTCCGCCGCCTGATCATCAGAATCTGGACCAGCGTCACCCTCATCTGTTGGAACTTGAGCCTCATCCTCATCCTCATCTGTCTCCTCCTCACCCTCTGGACCTGGAGATCTCACAGTTTGTGTAAGCCTCATCTGCTTGATAGTCCTCGTCCCAATAGTGTACCCCAATGCTCCAGTGACTACATCTGCTCCTACTAGATCCACTCCGAAGTGCTGGAAGACTAATGTCACTAATCTCCCGAAGCAAAGGTTCCTCATACTCGGACATGCCACCAGGTCTATCATGACGTTCTGGATGATGTAGGACAAGTCGATCTGGAATCCCATGTAGATCTGGTAGATGACTACGACCTCCATCACTGTAACTCTGTGGTGATGTCCGGCCTTTGGCATGATGTTTCGGCCCACAATGCGATCAATGATCTAAGTCGAGTCTGTTATCTGTCCACTGTTCTGCGGAAGGTAGCACTCTGAGTTGTCCCAAAGCATAGCACAGATCTCATGAAGCTCGTAGGGTAGTAAGTATCGGTCTACCTCTGCCCCTGATGGTATCCATAGGCATTGATGTGAGTAGTATGGCACCTGGAGAATCTGTGCCAGTGTCCTAGTAGAGAAGCGGATCTGTGTGTCCATGACCCTGCTCTCGAGAATGAGTCTGAAAGGGCGACCATGTCCTCTGGCCTCCTCGACAGATGTGAGGTTACTGAAGAACAACCTCACTAGATCCGGGTAGACGGGCAAGTCCGCCGTAAAGAGATGAGTCCACCCTAGGGTATCGAACCTCTGTCGAATCCTGAATACCCTCAGCTCCTGTAAGTGAAGAAGCCGCATGTACTCTATGTGGCAGTACTCGAAGTATGCCTCGTACAGGAACTCTGCCTGCGGCATATCAAATCTGTCAAGTCGTAGTACCTCTAGTCTAAGCTGAGCTGGAACTCGACCTCTACCTCGCTTAGCACCCACTATCCTGCCTCGACCTCGTCCACCTCTCTGCATGGTGTGATGTCTGTGGAAAAGACAAAAAAACATTGCTTGTTAGTGTTGTTTCGAAAATTCAGCCAAAAGGGCATTCTCGTAATTTTCATCAAAATTGAAAATTTGGGGAAAATGCGAATTGAACATACTAGCAATACTTGAAATTTCATGTCTATGAAGTTTATTTGAAGAAAATCGATCGAAATCTCAGTCTAAAGTTGAAAATTCAGCAAGAAGGAATTTGGGGATTTTGAATCCTAGGTCAAAATTGGATTTTTGAAAATTTTGAAACTGGTAAAATCAAATTACATGAACACATTCACAATATCATTTTGAGCATGTAGCACTTGATTTCATGCGAAAACTCCAAGCAGTTTGTGAGAAATTGAAATTTTTCTAAAGTTAACGATTTCGGTTACGAAAGCGATGTGAAAGTGCAAGATTGTGTTAGAACTTGTTGTTTAAGCATGGCATTGTGCTAAAAACCTAGGGAACATGTTTCTAAGTGTTCCTAAGTATGATTTCTAGCAATAGACACAAGTAAAACATGGATTTTGTTGAAATGCAAGCATGAGAAGATGAAAATGAGAATGAGAATGAAGATTTACTTGTGTGAAGATGAATGAGTGTTGTAGTGTTTTTGTTGAAGCACCAAACTACTTGGAAATCACTTAGAAGGACCTTAGCAATTCTTCCCCAGAGCTCCCTCTCAAGTTGGCAAAGTTTGGGATGAGTTTGAATGGGATTTAGGCACTTAAAACCCTGAAATTCGCGTGCTGTAAGCATTGGTTGACTGATTTGTCGACTCGACCAATGGACCCATAGCTCCATTTGCTGTTGAATTTTGGAAAAATGTGATTTTTGTCCCATGATTGGTTGTTTGATGACTAAATGGATGTATTTAAGCATGATTTAAGATTCATTTTTACAATCCAGCCTATTCTTCCTTCTGGTTCTCCTGCAGAAATGACAGGATGAAAATTGAATACCAGTAGTCACATAAAGGTAGTACGAAAAAGAAAAAGCCCTAACTCAAACGAATTTAGAATGAGAAACTGATACACAAGAATTAACCAAAAAAATAAAATAAAAGGGAAAGAGAAACGGGGTTATAGAGAAACTTATATTGGAAGCAATTGTGTAGAACATGGTATAAAGAACAAAGAGACAAAGAACAGAACAAGACTAAAATGAAGATCTTACGTGAAATAATTCTCCATTGAACCTAATGAAATTTGATCTCGAATCTAGAAAGGGTAAATATATAGTGGAATTCGTTGATATTTCCTATGTAACGGTCGTAACGCATTATGCATTTAATAATTTTTATGTGATGAGTTGTATCCTGTTAAGGATGCCATAAATGTTTCTTCTAGATTTTCCCTATTAAGTGGTGCAAGTTAGCAAAATACATATAGGTAGGATGCAAGTGTGGCACTGGTGGTCTTGACATGTTTGGGATTGGGATCAAGATCTTCGCCTCAGGTTTGGGATTTCCATTTATCCCATATTACTCTTCTTAACAAATCCCTGATTTATAATTGTGCATTTACTTGAGATATTATAGTAATAATTTAATATATGGACAATAATAATAGATTTTAAGTTTTCATTTTTTTAATAATTACTCTTCTTCAGAGTGAGTAACACAAGAGGCCTTGGGGAGGGCTCTTGCACGAGGGCTCTTGCATGTGCTGACAGGGTTGTTCCAGGAGAGATCAATGAAGCTTTGGAGGCCATCCCAATCAAGGAAGAGGTGGCTGCAGCACTTAAAGAGATGGGCCCACTTAAGGCACCAGGTCCAGATGGCTTCATGCCAACATTTTTTTCAGAATTTTTGGCAAATAACTAAACATGAAATTATGGAAGTATTGGTTGGTCCAGAGCTTAACCGTACTTTCATTTTCTTAATCCCAAAGAAACCAAATCCGGAGCAAGTTGAGCATTTCAAGCCTATTAGTTTGTATGGTGTTGTCATTAAATTGATTTCTAAGGTCATGGCCAATAGACTAAAGGACACGCTAAAAGGTATTATTTCTCCCTCTTAGTCTGCTTTTGTACATGATAGATTAATCTCTGATAATATAATTGCGGCACATGAGCTTTTTCATTACATTAAGTGTTGTAAGAAAGGGGAAAAAAATCCAAGCACTTAAGATTGATATGAAAAAAACATATGATCAATTAGAATGGCCTTTCATTAATGCTACACTGCTTAAATTGGGGTTCTCTCATTAGTGGACTAGTTTGGTTATGGGGTGCATAACTTCAGTATCGTACTCCATGTTGGTGAATGGATTTGATTGAGGATTATTTATGCCCACCAAGGGCATCAGACAAGGGGACCCCCTCTCTCCATATTAATTTATCCTTTGTTGCCAGGTTTTTTCAGTCATCATCTAGAAAGCTGAAGCGGAACATTTAACAAGAGGAATCAGCATCAATAATCAGACCCAAGCAATCTCACATCTTATTTTTTCCGATGATTGCATCCTATTTTTAGAGGCTAATTTGAACAAAATTTTCATGCTCAACCAGTGCTTAGAGTACTACTATCAAGCTAGTGGTCAAGCTTTAAATCTCAAAAAGTCTAACTTGACTTTCGTCCTTAATACTCCAAGGAAATTCAAAGCTTGGTTCTCCAGAGTGTTGAAGGTGAAGTATGGTGAGGGACTGGGAAAATACTTGGGTCTTCCCACAGAATTCGGAATGTAAAAAGAGGTCTTCAAAGAGGTAACTTAGAAAACCTATAATAGAAATAAAGGGAGGAAAAACACTCTTATTTCTACAAAAGTTAGGTCACTTTGGTCAAATCTGTAGCAAGTGCTTTGTCTACATATAGCGCTTCACACTTTTTTCTCCTTGCTTCTCATCATGATGAAGTGCGGAAAGCTATGACAAATTGTATTTGGGGGCAAAAGGATGAAGAACATAGAATTCATTGGGTGTCGTGGACTAGACTGTGTAGATCCAAAGAGGATGGTGGCCTAGGTCTACGTGGCCCTCAACTACACAATAGAACTCTTCTATGTAAGATGGCATGGGAGTTGTGGGCCAATCCATAATCATTGTGGGCACAATTTATGAAAGCTATATACTTTCCTAAATGTTCATTCATGGAAGGTAAACCAAGGAATTGTCCATCATGAGCTTGGAGGAGTATCCTTATTGATCTAGTGACTAAAACCTGGAGAATACCACTACTGCAAGAGCTATTCAGTTCAAATGAAGTAGCAGCCATCAAGAAGATTATCCTGCCCTTGAATGCTTCTGAGGACAAGATGGTTGGGGTGTAGCTAAGAATGGAGTTTTCTCCACTCGATCAGCGTATCATCCCGTCCAGAATTGTAGAGATGCTAAAAGGGAAAATAGACCTTCATCTTCAGGGCAACACAGGTGGGAGGGTATCAAGAAGGGGGAATGGAAGAGGCTTTGGAAATGAAACACGTTGCCTAAAATTCACAATTTTATGTGGAGAGTCTGTGTAGAGGATATAACTTCAGCAGAAAACCTTTTGAGAAGGTAGATCAAGGTGGAGCCATTATGCAAATGGTGCGGACAAAAAGATGAAACAAGTAGCCATGTACTTTTTCAATGTCATTTCTCTAGAGCAGTCTAGGTGGGTAGTGGTCTGGAGTTTCTGCTACAAACAACTAAACCATCATTACCAGGAATTTTGGAGGCATGTAACACTCTCCACTTCACGTCTAACCAGCGCAATAAAGAAATGCTCTGCCAATTCTCTTATGCTGGCACCTTTGATTACATAGAAATGAAGTACAGATCAATGGAGAAAGAAGACACCGTTGGAGATTGTAGTAAAATCGGAGAAGGCATTTCGTGAATTCTAGGCTTGTAATGGAGGAGCTGAAAAGGGCAGCTCTAATGCTAACCAGGAAGCTGTAGCACCGACACAAGATATGGAGATGTGTTCTATTTATTGTGATGCTGCAAGATATTTAGAATCGGGGGAAGGAGGAGCTGGATTTACAGCATGGAATGTGGGTGAACTAAAGGCAGAGTGTTCGATACCCATTTCACTGGCATTGATCTGTATTTGCTGGTGAAGCATTAGCGATCAGGGAGGCTCTATGCTAGGCCAAGGAAAACCATAGGACTAAGGTTAACATCTTTACAGACTATTTAGGCCTTCAGAAATACCTGGTGGGCATTAGCTATGACCCACCCCCTTTGACTGCTGCTGCAATCCTTGAAGATGTAATGTCTTTGAAAGACAGCTTTACCTCTTTTGAGTTTTATTTTACTTCTAGAGATGGGAATGAATGTGCCCATTCTCTAGCTCGGAGGTCCTTGGCCGGTTCAAGACAGACCTATTGGCCTATTTCCTCTCCAGAAGCTGGGGTCGTTCGTGCCCAGCCTTCTGAGTCTTTTTCTAGTTTGTTTGAATGAAATGATTTTCTCCCAAAAAAATTAAAAAAGTCACAATTGGTGAATGCAATATAATATGTTTGAAGCATTTTCATTTAAATAATATTTGCACTTACTATCAAATAAAGATAAAAATTAAATACACAATCAAAGTAATATATTACCAACAAGGGTTGAATTGGTTGAGACATTCAACATTATGGATCTGGCTGAGGCACCTGTCTCCACAACCTGATCAGCTGCAATCTGGAGGAGGTGTACAATGGCATCTCTCGCAGTTGCTGCAATTTGGAACAATAGGAAACAGTGAGGAAGAAGATGAAGAGAATGAAGAAGACAGGAGAGAGGTTGAATATATTAAAACCTCCCCCACACCTAGCACCGTATTAATAGCAATGTAACTAATCCTAGTCTAGGCTTTATTTTCTAGACCAAGTTACGTAGAAAATAGACTAGATATTTCTTGACAAAAAATGAAACCTAAGGGTAAGATAGAAAATGAGACTAGACTAGATTTGTTTGTCAACCATACCACAAAAAATATAGATTTATAAGGCCAAATAGAAAATATCTCCCAACCTGATAAGTAGAAGCTAATGAAATAAAATTAAGTTTTGACAGAATAAAATCAGATCTTATCCAATCTAGGGTAGACCTCACATAGTGTAGTTACCACTGAAGGATTAAAGCACACGTATCTTAACAGTATCACTACCTAAAACTGAAGAATACTTCTGAATCAGTAAAGTAGATATGATTGATAATTTACCTCCAAAGCTGTTCAGGTTCTTTTGTTGTATGTCATCTTCCATGTCTTCAACAACACTAACAAAAGAGTTAAATAACTAAATCAAAATGGGGAAACAATCTAGACAATATGATTGTCGATACAAAACGTGGTCAAGCAATTATATGTTCATGTTCAAACCAGTAGACTCCAAATCTTGATTGCTATAAAGAAAGAATTTCGTAATCCGGACTCACATCAATATGCACTTTGAAGACACTTATATTGAGGCAGGGGCAATGGCTGTGGATACTGTAATCCTCACATTGGAAGAGCTTCAGATGTGGATTATTCTTGTGTGAAAAGATTCAGATAATTATTGTAAAAATTTTCAAAGAAATAATGAAAGAAGAAAAATGGAAGTGATGGATAGCTGAATTGTGGAGCATGAGAACTTTCTTAATTCCCCCCCCCCACCCCCCACCCTAAAAACAAATATTGGAAAATACAAAATTTTCGTCTTATATTTAAACTAATCCTAGATCAAATCAATATTGTATTGACATCGGATAAAACGGGTCGTATTTTAGACTCTTTATTGCTACTTGAAGTTTCCAGTAGTGGAAAGAAAGAAATATGACTGAGAATAATATTACCACTGGTAAATCATTGATCCGATTGGAAGGTTTTTTTCATTTTTACAATCCAGCCTATTCTTCCTTCTGGTTCTCCTGCAGAAATGACAGGATGCAAATTGAATACCAGTAGTCACATAAAGGTTGTACGAAAAAGAAAAGGCCCTAACTCAAATGAATTTAGAATGAGAAACTGATACACAGCAATTAACCAAAAAAATTAAATAAAAGGGGAAGAGAAACTGGGTTATAGAGAAACTTGTATTGGAAGCAGATCTGTAGAACATGGTGTAAAGAACAAAGAGAAGAAGAACAGAACAAGACTAAAACGAAGATCTTACCTGAAAGAATTCTCCATTGAACCTCATGAAATTTGATCTCGAATCTGGAGAGGGTAAATATATAGTGGAATTCGTTGATATTTCCTATGTAACGGTCGTAACGCATTATGCATTTAATTATTTTTATGTGATGAGTTGTATCCTGTTAAGGATGCCATAAATGTTTCTTCTTGGATGCATCTTAGATTTTCCCTATTAAGTGGTGCAAGTTAGCAAAATACATATAGGTAGGATGCAAGTGTGGCACTGGTGGTCTTGACGTGTTTGGGACTGGGATCAAGATCTTTGCCTCGAGGGCAAGATTTTTTCCCACATTACTCTTCTTGATCAAGATCTTTGCCTCGGGTTTGGGATTTCCATTTATCCCACATTACGGTTCTTAACTTATCCCTGATTTATAATTGTGCATTTACTCGAGATATTATAATAATAAATTTAATATATGGACAATAATAATGGTATCTTTAAAGATTATTTGACCAGTTTTTAGCTTTGAGGAGAGAGAGGCTCTGGCGATTTAGGGTTTTTGATGTTCTTCCCGTTCATGATGCCTGTGGATCTCCTGATTCCATGCATCTGTTCTGTGGACTGATAAACCCTTCTTCCCTTCTCTGTTTTTAGTGATCTATTTGCCTAATCTCACTATTTCGAGCTCGAATTCATCACGTTTCGATGCCCGATTGATACGTTTGAGGTCGCTGATACTTTTCTGGGCTATCTTGTACTCTGCTCACTTTGCGGGGATCCTTCACCTTCGATCTTACTTCGGGGTATGTACTGAGACCCTTCGGCTCCTCCTTTCACCTTTCGCGACGTGGATCTGTCACATTTGGTTCGATCCTGCTCCTAGGTTCTCACCTGACAACATCGGGCTCGAGAGATCTGGTTTGCCCTACCATTTTATTTCCCTTCGGTCTCATCTTTGTTCTCCCACTACCACTGTTTCCCAGATCAAGGTATGTCCTGAGACCTTCCGACTTCCCGGTTGCGACATTTATTACATTTATGCTGTATTTCATGCTGATAACTTATGAGGTGAGTTTCACTCTTTTTACTTTTTCTTGCCTTTGCTTTTATATGCCTTTGTGTTTGCATGCATGTTCTGGAAATATGTTCCTTTACACCTGCAACTCTGCATCTCCTTTTCTCGGAGCTCGATACGATCTTTGGCGTATGAATCTCTAATTTCCTGCCCTATCTTCTCACCATGAGACCGCCTCCCTCTCCTACCCCCTACAACCTTCTTAATCATGACAGCGATAAGCTTTTCTTCACCTTCTCCGGCAGCAATCATCAACTTATCTCCCCTGGCCTTACTCCCTGTCCACATTCGGATATCTTTACCACATACTTCAGTTTATTTATCGATGGAGATGGATCTGCTATTCTTACCCCTCTGTTTACCTACACCCAGCTCCCTACACTATTTGTGTACTTAAAGCCGTGATCAGGTCCTCTGTGGATAAGTACCTCATGGCAAACCCATCCTCATCGTCCTCTATCTCTAACCTTCACTTTGATTTCCTTCACTTCTTGCCACATGACCCATCGGCCGAGAGACTTGCTGCTGATTTCGCTGCAAAAATTGAGCTTTCTGTTCGTCCTATTAGCAAGGTCACTCTTTCTTCCCAGAAACTTGAAGAAGTCACCCAAGATCTTAAGTACACCATCATTGGCTGGGTCCCTGATGGTATTCACATCACTTACTCTGAGCTTCAGAAGATGGTTAGTGGAGGCTTGAAAGCTAAGTCTGTTAAGGTTGAGGGTTTCCATCTTATTGAAGGTGCTCAGGATAGATTCATTATCAAATTCGGTAGAGCCAGAGATATGAATGTTGTCCTCTTCTCTCAACCCTGGTACTACAGAAATCATGTTGTCTTTATGCAACCTTGGAACCAATCAGTTCAGGCAAATCTCTCCCCCTTCAACTTTGGTATTCTGTGGGTTCAGATCACAAACCTTCATTGGAGTTTGCATAAATCTGATATTCTATTAGATCTCTTCTCCACTGTTGGCCATGTGCTCGATTTAGAGAATCCTGAAGGCCCAGTTGCCTCAAATAACCTCCCAGCAGCTCGCATTGCCATCCCCCTCAACCTAGACCTCGTCACATCTGTCATCTTTGAGATCACCCCCAAAAAACACCAAGTCATTTATTTCAGCTTTGAGTACCTTCCCACAAATGTCTGCCCAAATTGTATCAGAATTGGCCACAAGAGCTTAGACTGTCCTTTTAAAACCACAAAGCATCTCACACAATCCATATCCTCATCTAAGGCTGCTGAAAACCTCAAGTTGCTCCTTCCTAAACCTGCCATTCCAGCTAGAAGAGCTAGCCCTATAACTGAAATCTGCAAAATATATGATGATCTCTTTCTTGGCACCACCCCTTTCAACCCCACTGATCTGAATGACATCCCAAACCCACCCATTGAGGCTAACTACACTAAAGAAAGACAGATTTGCACTTTGAAAGCGTTCCTTTGGATGTCTCACACTTTCAACCTTGAAATCCCTAGGTACCATGCCATGAATGACCCAATTCCTGTCAACATCATCAGACCTTTGAAAGATAATGATCAATCCAAAGATACTTACCCTATTGATTTCGATTCCATGGAATTTTCCATCACTCAACCCCCCAACTACAGCCCTCAACCAGCCACACACCTTACTCTTGCAACACAACCCATGCCTCATTCTATCTTCACACCCAGCCCCCCCCCCCCCATCCTCCATATCCCCACTCTTTCAACATTTCAATCGATTGGTTCAACAGGCCCAAAATGTTGGATCCACCCCTGTCCCTAAAAGTGAGCATAACACATTGTCAGTCAGCAACACCTGTAACATGCTCAACCGAAAGGATACTCTCACTCAAGCACACTCCCACTCTGATATCCTACAAAAGAAAATGCACCATCCATGAAGTAGGGGAATCATCTGATAATCCTGAAGCTGACTTGAAGAAGCAGAAACTCCTTCAACTTGATTCTGAGGTCTTGATGGCAAACCTGAAATTGCCATCCATGGAGCCATGATTGCCTATTGCTTGAACTGTCGAGGTCTTGGCCAAACCTCGATTCAAAGGGAGATCACTAGAAACATCAAGAAATTCAGGCCATCTTTTGTTTTCTTATCTGAAATTAAGAGTAGTTCTATATGTCTTGAATCTTTCTCTAGGAAATTAGGTTTTGATTCCTTTGTCTCCTCTCCCCCTCTCCACAATAGTGGAGGCCTTTTATTATGTTGGTCATCTTCGGTCAGTATTACTATTTTGTGGTCATCTGATTGGTGCATTCATGCTATTGTATTTTATAACTCTAATCAATGTACTATGACCATTTTTTATTTGAGTTCCTACTACAGCACTAGGAAATACCAATGGCACACATTACATAATCTTTCTCAATTTGTTGAAGGTGCTTGGATTTTAGGAGGGGACTGGAACTCCTATTTATCCTTCAATGATAAACTTGGGGGTCTCCCACTTCGGCAGCATAGAACTTCTAATTTCCAAGACTTCACCTATGCTACCAATCTTTGCCCCATACAAGCTCATGGCATGAAATACACTTGGTGTAATAAACAAAGGGGTAAAAGAAGGGTTGAAGGAATACTTGACAGATTCATGGCTAATCCCACTTGGCTTAACACTTTCCCTGAAGCCTATGTTCAACATTTTACAGTCACTAAATCTGACCACTGTGCACTTATCCTTCATATAGACCCCCCAACCATCAAATTCAAAAAACCATTTAGATTCGAAAAATTCTGGATTCTTGAACCATCTTATCTTGACATCACATCTGCTGGTTGGAAAATTGGTACTAAAGGATCCCCCTCGCACATCCTCTCTACCAAACTTAAACACCTCCAACAACACCTCAAACATTGGAATTGGTCTCATATTGGTGACCTACATAAAAAAGAATCTCAGATTCGTTTGGACATTGACAATCTCATGAAATGTCAAACAAATCATCGAGATTTAAATTGGGAGATTACAGAAAATAAACTTCTTGCTACTCTCCGATTGACCCTCAATCAGATTGATCAAAAATGGCACCAGAAATCCAGAATGCAATGGTACCTTCATGGTGATAGAAACACAAAATTCTTTCACTTGACCACTATGAAAAGGAGAGCTCGAAATAGGATCAGATTGATCAACTACAATGGTACTACATGTGATGATCCCTTACTCATTTAATCAGCTTTTCTTTCACACTTTAAAGCTGTTTTCTCATCTACAAACCCCTATTTTGATGAAACATTTCTTGATTCCATTAGAAACAGAATATCAGCTGATCATCTCAACACTCTCAACTCCCCTGTATCTGATGAAGAAATACACTCCACCATTCTCAGCATTCCTAGTCATAAAGCTCCTGGACCTGATGGCTTTTCAAGTGGATTCTACCACTCCTCTTGGGATATCTGCAAAAAAGAAGTCATCGATCATGTCAAATGTTTCTTCAAAACTTCTACTTTCACTCAAGCCATCAACCATACATTCATTTCACTCATTCCCAAAGTCGACATCCCTTCTTTTGTGAATGATTTTAGACCCATAAGCTTATGTAATGTTACATATAAAATCATTACTAAGATTATGGTCAATAGAATCAAACAAATTCTGCCTAGCATTATATCTTTCAACTAGAATGGATTCATCAAAGGAAGGCATATTCAAGACAACATCCTCATTGGACATGAGGTTATGCACAAGATCAATCAAAGGAAAAAGGGTAAGAGAGGTATCATGGCAATTAAACTTGATATGAGTAAAGCCTATGACCGACTTGAATGGTCTTTTGTTAAGAGAGTGCTTCTTGCTTATAGCTTTCCATCATCTTGGATTGATTGGATCATGTTTTGCATTACTACTCCACAACTATCCATCCTCATCAATGGTAAACCCTCCAATTATTTCAAACCTGAAAGCAGTCTTAGGCAAGGAGACCCCCTCTCCTCCTACATCTTCATTCTTTGTGCTGAAGTCCTCTCCAGCCACATCGAACTTGCCAGATCAAAGAAAAAAATCAAGGGCATAAAGCTGTCCAAGGGTGGTGAGAGTCTATCACATCTTGCATTTGCGGATGACCTCATTCTTTTTGGTCAAGCAAATCACAAAGAGGCATCCAGGTTTCATAAGATCATTGATCTTTACTGTCTGGCATCTGGCCAAGCCCTCAACACTCAAAAAACCAGAGTTCATTACAACAAAAGCACCCCGAACCGAATCAAAAAGCAACTCTCTGAACTATATAATATGATTCCCACATCTGATCTGGACATTTACCTGGGAATACCTCTCTTCAGTGGCAAAATCAAACATAAACATTGTGAGGGTCTTATAGATAGAGTAAACAACAGGCTTCAAGGCTGAAAAGCTAAATTACTTAGCTATGCAGGTAAATCAGTACTCATCCAAGCTGTCTCTCAAGCAATGCCGAGCCATTATATGTCATGTTTCTTGATGCCAAAAAAAACCATCCTTTCTTTGGAGCAATCTAACAGGAAATTTTTCTGGTCAAATGGAGAAAAGGATCACATTCACACTATCAGATGGAGTACTATTTGCCAACCTAAGAGAGTTGGTGGTTTGAATATTAAGAACCTTGAGGCTTTCAACTTTGCACTTGTTGCAAAAAAAGTTTGGGAGCTTATAACCGAGAAGGACTCCATGTGGTTTCGGGTTCTCAAAAATAAATACTTCAAGAACTGCTCCTTTCTTCAAGCAACCATCCCCCACAATGCATCTTGGGGGTGGAAATCACTCATCAAAGTTCGTGAGATGTTGCTCAATAACATCTTCTATCAAGTTGGAAATGGTGACAGCATTAATCCATGGTATTCTAGATGGATCAACCCTCAGATGAATCAGCCATACATGAATCCCCTCCCACATGATGCACCGACCTGAGTCTCTTATTTTATTGATCATACTACTTCTACTTGGCGTAGTGACCTTATCTTCAAATGGTGGGATACTGATATTGCAAATGCCATTTTATCCATACCTTTGACACAAACATGTATGCAGAACAGGATCATATGGGACCAAACTAATAATGGTCAGTTCACAGTTGCCTCAGCCTACAGATTACTCTGCACTAGAGACCACAAGCCAGATCCAACCCCATGGTTAAAGCTATGGCACCTCCCACTGACTCCTAGAGTTACTCATTTCACCTGGAAGCTGCTTCATCAGAGCCTCCCCACCCCAAATCTTTTATCCAACAGAGGATGTAAAATTCTGGATAAATGCTGTTTATGTTCATCTGATACTGCAGATCTTAATCACATCTTCCTTAATTGTGACTTTGCCAAACAGGTTTGGGGTTGTTTCAGAATCTGCTGGTGGAAACACAATGTCAATATTGATAAGCAGGTCTCATATTGGATCAGTTCTGCTTCCAAGCTACCTCAAGAAGAAACTGCTTTAACTCTTCACCTCACTACCTTATGGATCATCTGGTCAAATTTCAACAAGGCAGCTCATCAGAATCCACATAAATCACCACGACAGATATGGAGGCTTGCTCATCACCTGAATGCAGAGTCTCATAAGATGCTCAACCATAGAAGGAGGAAAGTGAAGTTGATACCAAACATTTGCTGGTCCCCTCCTCCGCATGACTATATTAAGTTCAATATTGATGGATCCTCTAGACTGGATCCAAATGGTTTGTTATCAGCTGGCGTTGGAGGTATTGCCCGAGATTACCTCGGCCACACTTTGTTATGCTTTGCAATATCTAAACACAACTTATCAGCTCTCCAAGCAGAAGCCGAAGCTCTCAGATTCGCACTTCATCTTGCTATCAAGAACAAATATAGAAGGGTTATTTTTGAAGGTGACAATGAAGCTATCATCAAGCTCATAAATCACAAACATGACGATGATCCCTGGAAGATCAAGCCCTTGCTGGAGGAGATCAGATTTCTTAAACTCAAATTTGATGCCATCATCTTCATCCATACATTAAGAGAAGGAAACCATGCAACTGACAGGCTAGCCTCCCTAGTTGCCTCTCAATCTTCTTTATATTTTATTTCTGTCAATCCCCCTCCCCATCTGAACTGGAACCTGTATTTTGATGCTTGTGGCTGCCCCTTCCCTAGGGGTTTTCATTTTAAATAAATTCCCAGGTTCACCAAAAAAAAAAAAAAAAAAAAAAAAAAAAAAGACAATAATAACAGGTTTTAAGTTTTATTTTTTTATTAAATTAAATAATATTTTGGAAGGCCCTATATCTAGCATGGCCTTAAACAAAGCTGATTGGAAGACAAGAATCTATGTAGCCAACCCTATTTAGTTGGGAAAGGTTTGTTGTTGTAAATAATAGTTTGGATTTTGTAAGTTTCATTTTCCAAATGTGTATCTCATTTTCAATTTCTGATATATATAATTTGTTTTTTTTAATCAAAATATTGCTAAAGTTGATGCTAGTTCAAGGAATGGAATGGCACAATCAAAGACAGGGATAGGCTTGGCTAGCTACAATTTGGGACAATTAAGGTGGAATATAGGTTGCTTGGCATATCAAGGTTCAAGGTCAGAGACAAAAGTTTAGGTTCTGATGTCAAGGCCTAAGAGGAAATGAACTCGGCAACGAGCATTCAGGGTTGGGATTGGGGACATGGTACTAGAATGGTTATCACAAATCGATGTGGAACTTCAATACAATGTTAGATTGCTATTGGTTGAGAGTAGTTGTATGGGATGGCGATTGAGTTGTGAAGCGTCACAGTTATGTTTCTGATTCCGACTAAGCCTCCTCTCAATCTCGGGACGATGAGTCTTGCAAGAAAAGTTAGACGCGAGCCGGCTCGTATGCCGGGCAGCCGCCTTCGATTGCTAAGTCAAACAGTGAACAATTTAAGATCTCGTGCAAGAGCTACACAAGACTATGTTCAGAATGTATTAAATGCTTACCGGAGGGGTGAGTCCTTGCTTTTATACTGTGTGTATTAAAGGACATGGAAGACAAAGGATTGCCTCAAACATGTTTGCTTTTAGCTCAATTTTTGGAGTCTCCCGAAATATTAAAGTCTTCTTCTCGAAGCTATCTCCAGTTTCTTCTTCTTCAAGAGGCTTGGTACAGTTAAGGGTCAAGTGGGTGGAACGGCTTAAAGTGCATGACACCCTTAACAGAGGTAATAGCATGTCACGACCCCAGTTTTCACATGTTTGGTGGGGCCCACATTATGGACATTTAACTAGGGCACGTGACAGTTCCTTTCCTTATCAATCTGTTTATAACTACTAAAACAAAATGCTAAACTAAACATTCTCAAGAACAAACAAACAACTTGTTTGACAGTTTGACTCATAAACATATGTACACAGTCTAAAGTCCTGTCATGTTTACATTTGTCTTTTCAACAGTGTCTAGTAAAGTACGTACAGTCTCAAAGAAATATATACATTCACAGTTCAGTCAAACCAACATCAGTTGCAACAAAAAGAAAAGAAAAGTTTTCCATCTTCTACTTTAAAATGCACTATCAAGTGGCAGCACCCTTGCCCTTGTCATATATCTGTGGACCTGTCAACAGTTACAATAGTGAACTTTACGGCCCAATAAGCAATATAGACAACCATGTAAGTAAGTCAAGCAATTCATCATATATCAATCATCACATCACTGTCATATAACATCATGTAGTCCAATTTCCTTTTCATTTTCCTTTTTCTTTTCATTATTAAACCAGACCTAAGCGCTAACTGTAGAGAGAGCACCATCAGTCTAAACCACACAAGTGGCATCAGTCTCAGTCTCAGTCTCAGAGGTTCTCATGAAGAGATTCTCTTTCAGTCTTTAGGCACAAGGCCAGCTGTTCTCTAGAGAAGGCCATCATCAGTCTAGTATATCTTTTCACTTTTCAGTCTCGCTTCATGCCCTCCCATTTGGGTACATAAGTACCAGGACTTCAGGAAGCTGCTTCATGCCCTCCCATTTGGGTACATTAAGTACCAGGACTTACAGAAGCCATTACATTTTCTTTCTTTCTTTATTCTTATTATTTCATTTCTTTTCTTTCACTTTACAGTCTTGCTTCATGCCCTCCCATTTGGGTACATAAGTACCAGGACTTACAGAAGCCGCTTCATGCCCTCCCATTTGGATACATTAAGTACCAGGACTTACAGAAGCCTTTAACATTTTATTCTTTTCAGTCTTTTTATATTCAATTTCAGTATTACATTACCATGCTCTGTCCATTTCAACGTACATTTTTCATTTCAATCATCATTCAGTCTCATTTGAACACAATTCATGTAATTCAATCATTTAAATATGAAAGCATGATAATTCCACATTTGATAAACATGAGCATCATTTTCAATTCATAATTAACAGTTCGAGAATACTATCAGCATTCCAATTCAAGCAATTTAATCAAGTCATTAAACTGTCATCCAATCCCATGCATTTTGTTCAATACACAAAGACATATATCATGCATTTTCCATAATTATCATCAACAAATAAATAAAATAGTTTTCATGTCATCATGTGAATGTTACATGTCTACTGAATGGAATCACCTACTTAACATACATAGGTTGGTCAATATCACTTACCTGTCCCTGTTCCATGTGTGTGTGTTTTGACCCTGGTTCCGTTAAAATCCGTTCTCGCTCTTGTACTTCAAGTAACTACTGTCTATTTTGAATATGCGGAAACCACCGGGAGTTTTCTTTTTTTCTTCCTTTTTAGTATTTTCTCTCTCCTACTTTCTCTCTCCTCTTTCTCTCTCCTCCCCACGGTCTTCCTCTTCTCTCTCCTCTTCCTTTAATGGCTGCCCTCTTCTCTTTGATTTTTCACTTTTCTCTTTCCACTTCTCCCCTCCACTCGTTCTCTCTCTTACCTTAATTCCTCTTCTACACGGAAATCTGAAATCTAAAATCTCCTCTGTTCCTCAACTCACCTCACGCACAACTCACCTCTTCCAACTCTACTCTCTCTCTCCTTTACTGACCTCCACCCACTTTCTCTTTCTCTCTGATTTCTCTCCTCCGCATTAATTATTCACTTCCACTCCTTCTCTCTCCTCTTGCTCACTTCTTCACTTCTCCACTTCTCCACTCCTCTACGTTTATAATTCTCTCTTCTCTAGCTTTAATGGTTTCTTCTCTCTCTTAATCTTTCCTCTTCTTCTATTTGTCTTCTCTCCCCACGTTCCACTTCTTCTCTCACCTGCTACACTCTTTAATGCCCTCTGTACTTGTCTTTCTCTTTTCTTCCATTTCTCTCACTCTCACTGTTGTTATGTCTCACGCACAAAGGTAATCAGATAATATGTTTTTCATCTTAATCTCCCTTTTAACACCTCCTCCTTCTCATTTCTTTAAATTCTACCACGTAACTAGGAGGTGGGGTAAAGATATCACCTCCTCCCTCTCTCTCTCCTTAATCGGTTAAGGATTAAATATATTTTTTATAAATATAGATATAACGTACATATAACATATGTTTAATTAAATAATCAATGGGCTTCGGTATGGGCTTGTGGGCCCGCTGTAATACCTTACGCAAGACCCACTCTGAGGTGCTAATATTAGTACCTCAGGGTTCAGAAAATCATGCTGATCATTACCTCATTTTTAGTTCAGTCTAATTCTACTGTTGTGGGACCCACAAGCGATCGATGTCTGACCTCGACCAAATATCAATTGGAATCTAGCCTCAATTAAACTATCCTTTAACTACACTCAGATCATTTGATTAAACCAATCATTGGATCCTTTAATAATCTTAAAGACTAACACATCCACACATCATAATAAAATAATAATATAAAAATGTGGGGCATCACATAGCATCTCTCGAAGAACTCGGCTGGGGGCTTCTTGACTCAACAAGACAGTCTAAAGACAATTGGAATTCAAACAAGTCTAAGCAAAAGGAAATAAAAGGAGGAAGGAAAGAAGATTTACTGATTGGTGAGCTAGTTGAAGAGAATGAAGTCAATCGGGCAATTGAAGAGACTCGAAGCAACAAATGTTTCAAATGAAAATGACAAACGCTAACACCTCTATTCATAGTGAGAGGAGAGGTCATGATCCAACAGCTAAGGATCATGGGATGCGATGGTTGAGATCGAGAAGAGGAAAGGTCGTGATTTAACGGCTAAGGATCTAGGGATGCAACTGTTGAGACCAAGCAACCTTTGGGCTACCGCAAGTTGTAACGTAGAAACATCACAACAAATCAATGTAACGGTTACAAATTAAGAATCGTAATGTTTGAAGATGGCTTTTGGAGAAAGGACTTTTGGGTCTCTTGGGTAACATTTACCTGAGGGTCTCTGGATAAAAGCTTGAATCAAAAGTGATGTAAGAAAAGCATTCCACATGTTCAAGAAGTCGATTGCATGGAATGGGGGGCTCTGTTGTGGAGGGTATGCAACCTGAGAACCCCTCATGGAAAATCACATACACCTCCTCGGGGAGTTGAAGAACCCCTCGTGAAGAATCACATACACCCCCTTAGGCAGTTGAAGAACCCCTTGTGGAAAACCACATACACTCCCTCGGGGAGTTGAAGAACCCCTCATGGAGAATCAAATACACCCCCTCGGGGAGTTGAAGAACCCTCATGGAGAATCACACACACCCCCTCGGGAAGATGAAGAACTCCTTCCCTAAGGGATCCCTCGAGGTTCACTCAAGAGAGGCTCGAGCCATGAGCAAACGCCCAGTGCTAAGTCCAAGAGGAACGTTGAAGACGACCAAGTCAAAAGGGTCAATTGGAGATAACTACCCATCATACCCACTCCGAAACGTGGGGAAGTGGATGATGGAGTTATGGCTCCATTAATCCCACTAAGAAAGGAACGTGCTTCCTAAGGCAACTCACCCACTCTTCAACTAAATAGGCGAGATCGACGAAGGGGCCGCCTCCAGATAACCACTATATAACCTCCACCCTAAGATGGGCAAGGTACAAGATTCAACTTACTATCAATCTCTACGCTTTGAGAACCCTCTCAAGGTCTTCTATTGTTGCCTAGACTAACTTGGGCGTCAAAGGCGGTCCCCCGACCAACACAAGGTCAGGCCACTCTAATTTCTTTTGTGAGTGCAAGCATCACACCTATTCGTATTCAGTTGGAGAAGCCTTCAAGAGGTCGTCCAACTACCCGGCTGACTCGAAGAAGGTCTAGACGCAACATGTATGATGATGGTATCGTACGATGTGCTCTCTGTCATCTTGAAGGTCTTTATGAGAAGAAGACTGTCAATTCAAATTCGCAGGATGTGGCTGCCAAGGATGGTCAGGAGTTTGCTCCATCATTTGAGATTCCGGCGACAGTAGTCATGGAGTCCAACATGCAAGGCTTATTCATGAGGTAGTTGAGATTCAGTCAAACTCTAATCTTAGTTTTCAAAATCTGGCTCAATTCATGATTCGGTGGAGGAGGTAGACCCATTTCAGATCCAAGAGCTGTGGAAGTTACAGGTTGTGTGAGTAACCAACTCCAATCTCATTGGTTGGTCGGACCCAGTGTCAATTGTGTTGATAAAGAAACGCCTCTTTAAGAGAGGTCTCTTGCAGTTGCTAGAGTTGTTAACCATGTGGATTTAAATTTTGTGGAAGTTACAGGTGGTGTGGGTAACTAACTCCACTCTTATTCGTTGGTGGGACCCAGTATCAATTTAATCGATAAAGAAACGCCTCTTTTAGAGTGGTCTTCTGCTGTTGATGGGGTTGTAAACAATCTAGACTTAAATTCAAATTTGAATTTATCTATTTCTCTCTCTCCTCTCTTTCTCTAGTTCGCCAATTCTAGAGGAAGTGCATACTAGGGAGGGACCAGTAGTTTGAGAGGATTTGCCCTTGACTCAAACTTTTCACAGTGATGAGGTGGCATGTTTAGATGGGGAAATTTATCCAGTCCATTTCTGACAAGGAAATGGACCATTATTCCCTCGTAGATGTATGATATGTGTCCCAACATCACATCAAATGGTTGAAATCCATTTATAAGTCACATCAAAGACTTGTGATTAAGTTTTAAAAAATAAAAAGCAAATTGCACTAGCACCCCAAAATGGAGGCCTTAAAGCATTGACACCCACTTTATGTTTAAAAAGCACAGAGACCCCAAATTTGGATTTTCATTGGATATATCTATCCAATTTGTCACTGAAAACCTTTCAGACACTATTTATTATAGAAATATTTTTTAAAATAAACAGTGATTTATTATAGGAATAGTTTTCAGTGAAAAATTTGACAAATATATCTAATGAAAATTCAATTTTGGGGTCATTGTGCTTTTTAAACATAAAGTGGGTATTAGTGCTTTAAGGGCTCCATTTTGGGGTGCCAGTGCAATTTGCTCAAAAAAATGATGTGACTTGTAAATGGACCTGAACCTTTTGATGTGATGCTAGGACACATGTCCCACATCAACAAGGAAATGGATGGTCCATTTCCTAGGAAATGGATGGTCCATTTCCTTGTCATAAATGGACTGGATATTGGTCCATTAATTTTTATGGGTGGGTTGGTGAGCAAGAGGAGCTGCATGCTAGGCATGAGAAGTCTTCATCAATGTGGGCCCACTAGCAAGTTTGATGCAATTTGTGGATGGGAATTTGGAGAATTTGATGGGTGTGTAGTACCACTCGCAGGTTGCTCTTTCTCTTCCATGTTCAACATCTCAAACAAATCCTGTCTCTATCAAACATGAATCAGGTAGACCAAAAAAATAAATGGTGGCGCCCTATTTGTGGTACTAGAAGAGGTTAGTCGTGTTGATTCTTTTCTGCTCTCAAAGGAGTCAAACACTTCAGTTGGTCAATCCAAGAGGGGTGACAATCATAATCTCTAATTTGCTTCCTTATGAAGATTCTATTTTGGAATATCAAAGGGATGTGTAAGGCAGTTGGTCATAGGGCATTAAAACTTTTGTTAGTGTCTCATCAACCATATTTTTTGTGTATTGCAAACCTAAAGTGGAGGAGTCGAGGTGCCAAGTTCTGATGCTTAATTGTCTGGGGTTTTGTAGTGATTTTCTTTACAATGATAGAGAGAATAAAGAACCTAATCTCTGGTTATTCTGGAAATATGATGTGCCTAGGACAGTGGTCCTCTCCTCTTCAGATCAGCACATTTCAGTTCAAGTTGTCTGGAAGAGTGAGGTGCATGGCATCTCAGTGACTCATGGTAGTTGTTTCAAATCTGAGTAGCATCAATTGATGTTGGATTTGGTTGCTCTCCTAATGGCGTCACCATAGGTGCTTGTAGGGAACTTTAATGCTACCCTACGCTACTCAGAAAAGATGGGTCCTGGCCGTTACAATCTTGGTCTACAGCTGATTTCCAAGCCATGGTAGATGCATGTGAGCTGCTAGAAGTGGCATCGATTGGTAGGAAGTTTACTTGGTCGAATCATCGCCGTCACAGTAATGTATAAGTTGTCTTGGATAGGAGCTTCTGTAATTAGGGTTGGCTAGCACAGTTGGAGATTATTCAACAAAAGGTACTTCCTGTAGAAGCCTTAACCATGGCCCTTTATTGTGGGCTTCTGAACCTGGTGAGAAACCTCATAACATCCCTTTTTGTTTTAAATACTTTTGGACAGACAGCCCCAACTTCAAGGGGGTTGTCGCAACTAAATGGAAATCTCCCCTGGTGGATGATGGTTTGTATGCTTGTACGCAAATATTAAAGAGGGTGAAAGAGTCTTTAAAATATTGGGCAAATCAGAATTTCCTTACATCTTTGCAGCAGTTAAAGAGGCTGAAATTGAACTCCAACAGGTTCAATGCTTTAATAGATCAACAAGGAATGTCAGATGATTTGTTTGATCAAGAGGGTTAAGACCAAGGTCCTTCAAGTAACAAAAATGCAAGATTCTTTATTGAAGCAGAAAGCAAGCTGAAATGGTTGAAGGAAGGAGATAGAAACACTAAACTCTTTCACCTATTAACCAAGATTAGAAGGACAAAAAATTACATTCGAACCTAGAGAAAAATGTTGGAGAGAGTACCCAAGGATCACATGAGCTAAAACAATATATTGTTGAATTTTTTTGAAGATTTTCATAAGTCTAATTTAAATCACTCACACACTGAAACTCTAACCTATATTCCCAAAATTCTTGATGAGGCTAATTGTGTGTCTTTGGAAGCCATTCCTTGAAAGGAAGAAACCAAAAAGGCTGTACAACATTTAGATCCAAAAAGCGCCCCTGGTTCTAATAGATTTCCAGGCACTGTTGGGACATTGTTGGCAACGATTTTTGGGCAGCAGTGAAGGTGTTTTTTCGCAAACAAAAGCTTCCTAAAGGTGTGAACAATAGCTTCATCACTCTCATCTCAAAAGTTGAAAATCCGGCATCTTTGGAGAAATTTTGCCCTATCTGTATGGGGAATTACTTCTACCAGGTTCTAAGGTGCTGGCCTCTCGTTTGTCCATATTCCTACAAAGGCTAATCTCAAAGGAATAAGGTGCTTTTCAAAAAAGTCAAATAATATCTCAAAATATTTATGTTGCTTTTGAGTTAGCTAATTTACCATATGCCAATGCTAGGGGAGAAGGGCTGGGGTTGAAGTTGGATATCAAAAAAACTTATGACTCTCATTCTTGGGACTTTCTTTTTGTTGTGTTGAGATGCTTTGGGTTTTATAGCCAATGGGTTGGTTGGATCCATGAGGTGTTGGTCTCAACTAGGATTCTATTTTACTGAATGGTGGACCTATTGGTTTCTTTGGGCGTAAGAAGAGGTCTTAGACAGGGGGATCCTATCTCTCCCTTTCTTTTTATGGCTGTAGAAGAGGTGATGTGTAGAGGGCTGAATGCACTTGTTTTAGGAGGCAAACTTAAAACATTAACTGGGCCTCAAGGGGTGGATGTTCCTTCTCATATGTTATGTGTGGTGATGTCTTTAATTTTTTATAATGCTTCATTGAAATATGTCAATATCCTTATTGGCTTCTTGACTAGGTATTAAGCATTCTCGCGGCAGCTCATTAGCTTAGAAAAAAGTAAGTTATTCCTTGGCCAATATGGCTTTTCAAAGAAAGCAATGAATTGTTGATTTGTTGCTTATGTTGGTCACCCCTTTCCCAACAAAATACTTGGGTGTGGATGTGCTTAAAGGAAGGGCCACTCGCTCAAGGTTGCTGCCCATATTGGATAAGATTAAGAACCAACTGCAGGGGTGCAAAGGTAAACTGCTCTCCCAAGCAAAAAGAGTGGAGTTGGTTAGGTCAGTCATTTCTAGCATCTCAATTCATATTTTTGCAATTTATTGGTGGCCAACTTATGTGATTAAATAAGTTGAACTGTGGATGAAGAATTTCATATGGACTAGTAACATAGAATCAGTTAGGGAAATTACAGTTAAATGGGAGATGGTGTGCAGACCTAAAAAGGAAGATGAACTTGGGATTAGAAGACTTCATGGTGTTTATTTTGCTTGGCAATATCAGCTAGCATGGAAGACAAAACACAAGGATTCCAAGCTTGCTTGATTCTTGAAAGGAAGATTGGTGGATTCAATGGGGTTGCTAAAGAACTCTTACAAAGCTCTTCTATTTTGTTGGGGCTGAAGAAGGTGTGACAATTTGTTAGGGAGAATGAACATTGTACAATTGGCAATGTGCGTAAGTAAACTTCTGGACTGGTCAGTGGCTTGGTAGGTTTTCTATTGCTAACTTTGTTGGGCTTGATAAAACCTTCAACCATACCTTGAAATTGAAGGCGACTGATTGTTTGGTAGGGGAAAATGGATGCTGGCACAGGGTGTTTCCAAAGGTCTTAAAAATGTTTGCAACTTGGTTTAACTAATTTCTGTTTCATATTTAGAACAAGTTGGTGTTTGCAGCTGGACAGGTAATGCTATGGGGGAGTTTTCGGTGAGATCAGTGTGGGAGCTTCTTAGGCAGCCACTCCCTACTCTAGGGTGGGCTTCGTTTACATGGAAAGCACCTCTTCTCCCTCACCAACACCTCTTTTGTTGGCATGCCATGCATGGAAAGTTCCTGTTTATGAGCTTGTTCAAAGAAGGGGGGGTTTCTTTGGCCTGTAGCTGTGATCTATGTCTAAAAGCATCAGAGAGTGTGTCTCATTGTCTATTGCAGTGCCCTTTTTCACATCATTGTGGAGAGATGCGGGGCCTGAAGGAGGTATGATGGTGTGCAGTGGTCTGTTGAATGGGTTCTTTGCCAAGTGAAGTATGATCTTACCACTCACATTTACAAAATTAGGGAAGGCAATTGTCTACTTCTTCTACTTTGGTTCTAGCTAAATCTTTAGGTCTATACCTGAAAATTTTGCGTCTCCTCCTCCTACAGAGCTCCTTTGGCTTTAGCCTAGCCCTGGATGGGTTAAATTAAATATAGATATAAGTGCCCTAGGAAAGGGAATTTTTAGAGATTACAATGCCAAGGAGATTAAGTCATACCGCTTGTTCTTGGGTGTGAGATCCAATTTTGAGGCGGAGTTAGAAACTATAATGCTTGGGTTAGAATGAGTGAAACGCATGAGGTTATAAAGGTTATGGATTGAGACTGACTCAGTAGCAGTTGTTGTCTTCCTTCAAGGTGAGAAGATCCCATGGAGGATGTTGCAAAGATAGAGAGAGTTGAGTGCATATCTACTAGCTATCCGATGGTAGATTTTGCACTGTTATAGGGAAACCAACTTGCTCGAAGACTACCTAGCAAGGTTTGCAGAAAAAACAGAAAACTTTAGAAGTGAATCATCATTGGCCTCAATCGATGGCTGGAGAGCTAGATTGGGATGCTCCAGAAAGACCTAGATTTCAGCTTTAAGTAGGCATCTGTTGGTTGCTGAATGATTTGTTGGTGGTGCTTTGTTACACCCCAGAAATTAGTTTTACAAAATATTAAGAGTGGAACCAGTGCGGTTGGGTATACAGGGTGCAAGTGTTGTTGCAGGTTGAGATTTTTGGTTCCCTATTTCGACATGGTCTTGTAATTGTTGTTCTTTTTTTTCTTTTTTTTTTCTCTTTTAATTTAAATGACCCTTTAGCGGGAAAAAAAAGTATATGAAACTGTGGAACATGTTTGCATCTATAAGTAGGTCCCACTTGAAGTTATGGATGACATATGCCATTGTGGGAGATAAGGGCAAGATTATGAAAAAAAATTGATGAAATAAATAGGTCAATGCAGGGTTTGGACTATAAATTCGATTAGGGGAGGGTTGACTTTGTCCATTTGATTGCATGAGAGGGGATTGGCTGAGAAGGAATGTGTCAAGGGGCATACTGGGGATTCAATTAAGCTAAATAGAGTTAAAACATCTCCTAAGTGAAACTACTTTTTTTCTCACTTGAGAAATTTAAAGTTGAGAAATTTGGTGGATGTTTTGGAAGAAAAGTTTTAAAGGAGATTTCATTCAAGTGGTAGGTAGTTCTTTCCTGATTAAATTTTTTTTGTCTTTAGTGTTCGTAAAACATCAAATTTGGAAAATCTAAGAAATGAGATAATAGAGTAGGAATAGGATGGTTTGGTAAAATGTTTGATTATTTGTGATATTGTGCGTTGGAATTTCTCTAAATATTTTATCTTCACTGAGGTATGCCCTGGATGTATAACTATGCAAGTATGTCATAGAGTTATGGAAAATGAGATTTATGCATGCAAAGTTTGGATTGTGATATGAACTATACTACATCTTTAGAGGTTTGAGGATGGATATGAGTCATGCATGTTAAGTATAGTAAAATGCATGAAACGTATAATATCATAATAATAATATTCCCAGATTAGCTTTGCTAGCTATCAATAACTTGTGGTAACAAAGATTTCCCCACTTAGCAGTATGGATGTAACTTCAACAATCTCTATTAGCCACTAGAATTCTCCTAGAGGTTATACTTTACAATCATATTTGTTGGAAATATGTATTGAAACAACATAGAAGAGACTGATGTTGGCACTCTCAGGTGCATTACAACGTTGCTTTCCTTAAGACTTAATTTTCCCCCGCCATTGTGTGCAAGAAAGTTGCACTGCAAATTGTCTCGCTTCAAAGATATAAGAAAGTCCAACACTTGGGCAGCGTTTGTTTGCTGGAATAAAGGTGGAGTGGAAAAATTCTTGAAAAAAGTGTAGATTTCTTACTTTTCCCTTGAATCCCAAAATGATAGATTGTTTGGTTATTTGGGGTGGGATAGTGAGAGACAAGTTTCCTTGAATCAAGGAAACTTGTCTGGTGATGTGGCAACCCAACTTTCCCACCCCATGCCATTATAAAACCCCACATATTTGGTGGGACTTTGTGGTAACGTTTGGAAAAGTAAAAAGTGGGACCCACTACTATCATTTTTCCACAAAACCCTTTCATTTCCTTTCCTTCTCCCTCACCCCACTACACATGGGACCCACATGTTTTTTTCCCCACCCCACCTTTGCAAACAAACATAGCCTTGGTGTGTTCAGTAGACTTGTAAATCGATAGACAAAATCCGTCTCTGAATTCGCATGCATATTTGTTTAAGGGTCTCCGAATGCTAAGTTTTCCTTTTCGGAAAATATCTGTATCTATTTGATAAGTATTCAGATTTAGATTCAAATAATTTCTTATCGGATTGGATAATATCCTGTTAAAATTTTATTCGGTTAAAATAAATTTATATATATATATATATATATATATATATATATATATATATATATATATATATATATATATATATATATATATATATATATCATACTACTATAATAAAAGCATGTACTCTATCTTTTTCGCAAATCTTTTTCTGTTCTTTTCTATCCCTATCATTGTTCTAAATACCAATAATGTTGTACTATTTGCTATTTCTTTACTTATTTTTACAAGGATAATTTAGACACTTTAGTCATTAATTATTATTAATTTATCATTAATTTTAATCCCTTTCTTAATTTCTCTCTCGATTTATCTCTCGACCTCTTTCAATCTCGCTCAAAGTTTGTCACTCTCTATATCCCTCTCCCTCTCAAACTCTCTCTGAATCTCTCTCTAAATCACCACTCTCTCTAAATCTCTCTACAACCTTTCTCAATCTCTCTCAAAGTCTGTTGCTTTCTATATCCCTCTCCTTCTCGAACTCTCTCTCTTTGAATCTCTCTCTAAATCCCTCTCGATCTCTCTGAATCTCTCTAAAAATTCTTTTCCCGTTCGTCTGATTTTTCTCTTTCATCTAATTTTTCCAAATTCCCTTATTGCAGAATTTACCTCTGCAGAAGTTCAGTTAAAGTAATAACTGAAGAGATATTCTACACCTTCCGCTAAATCGAAGATAAGAGCTTCCTGAAGTAAACCCTTGCACAGTTCAAGTTCTTCTTTTGGTATATTATTGTTAACACATGTTCACAGAAAAGCAAGCTATAATGGGTGAGGTGGGTTGCCTTCTACTTCTCTCTTCCTCTCAATTTTGAAATTTGAATTTGATGTTCAGTTATATTCGAGGAATTTATTGGGTTTCTATGTATTTGTTCTCTCATTGCAGAAAGATAATCAGAAATCGAAAGATGGTGAGAAGCCTAACAATGGTGAGAAGAAGGAGATGGGGGAAGAAAGAAGATGGATCGATAATGGCGGTTTTGAAGGTCGACATGCATATTGCAAAGGATGTGCCAAGAAAATAAAGCGGGCTGTCAAGGGTTTTCAAGGTATTAATCCACTACCATTTGCAGTGTTCGTCTTCTACATTTTTTCAACAATTTGCTGAAGAGTTTCTTATTAGCTCTTCGAATTTGTTACAGAACTCGAAATTTGGATTCTTTTGAATGTTTTCACTGATTTATTGACTTCTGGATTCGTAAAACCGAGAATTAACATTATCTTATCTTCTGATACGGCATTAACATTATTTACTAACATTATCACTGATACTGTTAACATTATTTACTAACATTGTTACGTTAATATTATTTGCTAAATTCTCCCATATATTCCTCTCTCCTCTCTCTTCCCCAAAGAGGAAAAACCCTGAATCCTCTGCGATTATTTCGACTCTCAGTGTCTCCTCCGTGCGAAATTCTGTAAAAGCCCTCTTCACCGTCTCTCTCACTATCCGCTGTCGATTTTTTCTTCTTCAGGAAATTCTGTGTAAAAACCCCTTAACCTTCAAGGGAGAATGAAGTCCTATTGATCGAACAAGGATCACCGATGTGTGAGAACTAAACTGAAAGAGATGATGAACGGTTTCAGTGCTTGAAAGAATTGATCACTTCAGATTGCAGGGAAGGAAAGAGAGGTAGGAGGCCTTGAAGCAGCTCTAGAAAAGCTTGACAGAGCTTCATCAGATCTTTCTTGATATGGTTGTTATGGTTGAGAAACAAGGCAAACAGATAAACGACATAGAACAGAATGTAGCCCGTGCAGGTGACTTAGTTAATAGCCGAATGAAGAAACTCATTGACACTTACAAGCTGAAGAGAAAGAGAAGATGGGTACACTTGGTCTGGGTTTTTCTGTTGATTATTGTTTTGGTGTGCTTCATTTATATCTCTCTGTTCTTAAGGAAACAACGTTTTTACCTATTTGCCGGTCTTTCATTTTAAGGCCTTTGTTTTTTTCTTTTTCTTTCCCCATTGCAGTGAGGGATTTCTTCCGTAGATACATCCAATAGATTGTCTCTCCTGGGTGATTTTTTTTTTTTTGGCTTTAAATGCTCACTGTGTTTCTATAGTTCCTTCCATCAACTGATCCAAATTTGTTTCATCATCAACTTTTCCTCTCTTCGAATTTCAACCGAACTGGCCTTTGCTTTAAGTGCCTTCAACTTAAACCAAGCTTTCCTTCGCTAAGAGGAGACATCAAGAAACAGAAAAATCGCAGAAGATACAGGGTTCTTTTGAGGAGAGTGGAATTTATGGGTGGGTTTAGAATTGGGTGACCGTTGGATTATCTAATGCCACGTGGCACAATCTTAAGAGGGAATTACAGGGAATTGCAGGGAAAGGAATTACAGACGATGTGAATTGGACCCCCAATATTGAGAACAATTTTTAAAGATAAAATAATAGGCATAAATGTCATTTTAAATTATCTTCTATTTCTATAAACGTGGGTTAAGAAAATTTTTGAAAAAAAAATCTTATTTGGTTTTCAAAATTTTATTCCTAATTAAAAACTAACTTCTCAATCCTTATTTATTCTCTCCTCTCTTCTCTCTCATCTTTTCTTCTTAATTATTCTTTTCTCTTTCTATAAAAGTGGGTTAAGGAAATTTTAAAAAAAAAGAATCTTATTATGTATTCAAAATTTTATTCCTAATTAAAAACTAACTCCTCAATCCTTATTTTTTCTCTCTTATCTCCTTTCTCCTTCTTTTCTTCCTATTTATTCTCTTCCCTTTCTATATGCGTGGGTTAAGAAAATTTGGAAAACAATATACTCTACAATTGTGTACTCTTTCTCAATTTATTTATCTTTTTCTTTTTCTCCTTTTTTTATTTTTTATTATTCTTTGTATATGATTTTATATTCTATGTTTCTTTATTTCTTCACTGCCCGTAGTTGGGATTGAGGATATACTCTATGATTTTATATTCAAGATTTATTGACGATGAGATTGGGATTGAGGATATAATCTTGAGATTCTAGCTCAGATTAAAACCATGGCTTTCGATAAGACTGGAACGATTACAAGAGGAGAATTTGTAGTTACAGATTTCAGAACTCTCTCATGATGTTGGCCTCAACACATTGATTTACTGGTACAGTCCAATCTCCTTCATTGCGACCAAAATAAGTTTCTTCTTTTTTCCACTCTTTATATAAAGCTATTGGATGTTTTGAACTTTGAAGGATTTCAAGCGTTGAGAGTAAATAAAGTCACCCAATGGCAGCTGCTCTTGTTGACTATGCAAGGTCTAATTCCATTCAACCAAAACCAAAAAATGTCACAGAATTTGAAAATTTTCCAAGAGAAGGGATGTTTGGAGAAATTGATGGGAAAATCATTCCCCCTGTGAACCAAAAAATTGCAAGGAGAGCTGGTAGTGAGATAGTTAAGAACATCGATCCACTATTGTTTTTAATTTTTAAAATTTCAAGCAAATCATATATGCACTCTTTAAGTTTACAAACTATAACATTTGTAACATTCAAATTTGCAAACTATTATGTTTGTAACATTCAAGTTGATTATAATATGGCCAGCTACGGAAATTTTCAGTTCCAGTTCCAGTAAGAGAATGTGATACCATTAATGGAGGGGCAACACAGTTGGATATATTTACTTACATTGATGAGAGCTATTGATGTTAGGATTGCTGGAAAGATCACAGTTGTGGCAGGGTATGGAGATGTCGGCAAGGGATATGCTTCCGCTCTCAAGCAGGCTGGTGCACATGTCACTGTGACTGAGATTGACACCATCCGTTCCCTTCAAGCTTTGATGGAAGGCTTCAATGTCCTGACCCTTGAAGATGTGCTTTCAGAAGGTGACATCTTCGTTACCACTATACTGGGCACGGGGATATACTCTATGATTTTATATCAAGCTCTAGATATTTTATAAATCACGTGCCCAGTATTTGGGATTAGCCTTATGTATAACCGCATAACTACTTGCCCAAATGCAGCTGAAAGTTATGATTACCTTGTTTCGTGGAATGCGTTTTATACTACTATTATAAAAGCATGTACTTTACCTTTTTTGCAAATCTTTTTTTTTTTTTTTTTTTTCTTTTCAAATTTATAGTTGCTTCAATTTTTTTCTTTCAATTTTTTCCCCATATATCACTACGTGCAATTGCACGTATGTTTTTTTACTAGTATATATATATATATATAATATAATATGGCTCACCTAAACCCGTTAACCCTAATGTTGAATTCACCCAAAAGGGCTAAATCAGTAAATCCCTAATATTTTAACCAATTAACTCACTCTAACTATAAATCCCCAAATTTAATTATGAAAACACTCGTCCAGTGTTCTTCAAGCTTGAAAATTCCTAGCTACTCTCTGTTGGGTTTAGTGATAAAAATCACTTTATCTTTTGTTTGAATTCAAATTTGAAAGTGGTGGGTCCCACTTAGTGTTAAACATGGGTAGGTGTTTGGTATCATTAAGAGGGCCTTAGGAGAGGTAAATTGAGTGAGAAAAAGTGAGTTTCTAGTAACTTCTAAAGTGGGTTTTGTCCAAAAACGGGATTGAGTCTTTGGAATCTTCTTCTTCTTGTGGTTTTGCAAGAAAAGGGTTCTCTTCTCTCTTGTATTCTCTCCATTGCAACTCCATTGAAGCTTGAGCTTGGATTGAAGGGTTTTCTTCAAGAGCTTAAGGTAGAAGGGTATTCTAAGGAGGTTTGAGAGATTATGTAACCGGTTGAGGTAACATTATATCACACTCAAATCTTGTACTATTTTGAAGATTAAAATAGTAAAATCTCTCCCCGTGGATGTAGCTAATCTCGAATATTTCGGGTTTGTGAACCACGTAATTCTTGTGTGTTGTTTGCATTTCCCTTTTCATTCTTGGGGTGGATTGTTGTTTATTTGCTTTGTGATTGTCTTTCAACTTATTTGCACAAGATCCTTGGTTTATTTGTTCGTTTGGGTGATTTGTTTAATCATCCAGTTCCGTTGATTGTGTCTTGTCTTCTACAATTGGTATCAGAGCATATGTTTTGTGCATTTATTTTGAAGACAGTGAGTGCTCATACATTTAGGGTGGAGCCATTTGATGGAAAGCCAAATTTTGAATTATGGAAAATAAAGATGAAAGATTTGTTAATTCAAAATGGTTGTCACAAAGCATTGTTGGGAAAGGATAAGAAACCAGAGGGAATGAAAGATGATGATTGGGAAGAGATGGATCTTAAGGCCATGTCCACTATTCGGTTGAGCTTGTCCAATGAAGTTTTATTTAATATTGCACATGAAGAATCGGCGGCGGATTTGTGGTCAAAGTTGGAAAGCATCTACCAAACAAAGTCTCTCACAAATAGAATTTTCTTGAAGAGAAAATTATTTTCTTTAAGAATGAAAGATGGTTCAAATATTTCTAATCATTTGAATGAGTTCAACAATATACTTTGTCAATTGGAAAGTGTTGAAGAAAAGATGAAGGATGAAGACAAGGCGGTGATTTTACTTTGTACTCTACCGGAATCTTATGATCATTTAGTAACAACCCTAAGTTGTACTAAGCGGGATTCTCTTGACTTTGATTCGGTTTGTAGTACATTACTTGCCGATGAACTCCGGAAAAAGGCTTCGTTGGGAAGTTCTATGGAGATGGGTTCGGAAGCTAATATAACAAGGGGTAGAAGCAAAGAATATCATGATTCTTCAAAGGGTTCTTCAAGAAGCAAGTCAAGACATCGTTCTAAATCCAAGGGGCATGATGGCAAGTATAATTGTTGGTTTTGTGGAGATAGTGGACATCTTAAAAAGAATTGTTTCAAAAGAAAGAAAAATGGTTTTAATTTGGGAAATGAAAAAGGTAAAAAGATTGTTGGTGAACATTCTAAGGAGGCAAATCAAGTTGTAGCTACCACATCTAGTGTTATCAAAGATGAAGTGTTGATAGCGGGTTGCAATTCGGAATTTCACCAAAATTGGGTTCTTGACACCGGTGCTACACATCATATGTGCCCACACAAATCTTGGTTTAGCACATATGAGCCACGTGAAGGAGGATTGGTGAAGATGGGGAATAACTCATCTAGTAGAACACTTGGCATAGGATCGGTACACTTAAAGATGTTTGATGGTATTGTTCACACACTTGAAAATGTTAGACATATTCCAGATATGACAAAATGTTTGATTTCTTTATCTACTTTGGAGAATGAAAGTTGTAAATTTTTCGGAGGAGATGGAGTACTCAAAGTTTCAAAAAGTGCTCTTGTTATCATGAAGGGAATCCGGGTTGGTCTCTTATACAAGTTATTGGGTGGTTTCATTGTTGGTGATGTTGCAAATGTGGCGGTTGACAAAGGAGATGCTCCTCTTAGGTTGTGGCATCGAAGACTTGGGCACATGAGTGAAAAATGTATGAAAATTTTGATGGAAAAGAAACTTATCCCAAATCTGAATTTTTTAGAGAATGAATTTTGTGAGCATTGTGTCTATGGGAAGCATCATAGAAAGGCTTTTAGCAGGTATGCACACAAGTAAAGGGATTGTTGATTATATTCACTCAGATGTTTGGGGTCCATCACCGGATGTGTCTTATGATGATGTTCAATATTTTGTTACTTTCATTGATGATTTTTCAAGGAAAATATGGGTGACAATTCTCAAGTCAAAAAGTGATGTGTTAATGGCATTCAAGAACTTCAAGGTTGAGGTGGAGAAAACAACCGGTAGGAGCATCAAAGTTTTGAGGACGGATAATGGAATGAAATATGCAAAGAATGACTTGGTAATTTTTGCAAGGAAGTAGGAATTGTATGGCATCATACGGTTGTGCATACTCCACAACAAAATGGAGTGGCGGAACGCATGAATAGAACATTGATGGAGAGGGTTCGGGCTATGCTTAGCAATGCAAACTTGGAGAAAGAATTGTGGGCCGAAACGGTGTTGACGGCATGCTATCTTGTGAATAGGTCTCCTTCAATGACTTTGGGTGGAAAGACTCCAAAATGAGGTATGGCATGGAACTCCTTGTGATTATTCGGATTTGAAATTTTTTTGGATGTGATGCATATGCTTTGATTCCAAGTTGTCAAAGGAGCAAACTTGATCCAAAATCCAAGAAGTGCATTTTTGTAGGATATGCTAAAAATGTGAAGGGGTATCGGTTATGGGATCCAAGTACCCATAAGATCATCATAGGTCGTGATGTACATTTTGATGAATCTTCTATGTTGATCAAGGGGGTGGAAAAGAATGTGATGAAGAAAAATCAATTGTTGAGGATACCCATGAATTTCACATGCAACCTACAAGTTCTTCAAATGAGGATGCTCATGATGACGTTGTTATAGATCTTGAGGATCAAGATGTACAAGGAGAAATTTAAGAAGAAACAGCGGTTGGTGTTGAAGAAGAAATTGTGGTACCTTTGGGAGGAAGGCCAACAAGACAAACTCGTTTGCCGGAAAGGTACAAGGATTGTGTTGATCCAAATACTCTTAGAGCTTTGGTGGCTTTAAATGAAAAACCAAGTACATTTCTTGACGCCATCAATGCGGATGATGCAAAGCATTGGAAGGATACAATGAATGAAGAGTTTCAAGCACTTCAAAAGAACAAGACATGGGATTTGGTGGAATTGCCAAAGGGAAGAAAAGACATTGGTTGTAAATGGATGTACAAACTCAAGAGAGGGGTGGATGGCAATGTGGAAAGGTATAGGGCAAGGCTTGTTGCCCAAGGCTTTGCACAAAAAGAAGGTATAGATTTCTTTGAAGTCTTTTCCCCGGTTGTGAAGTTGATGACTATTAGATTGGTGCTTGGACTTGTTACTATACATGACTTGGAGCTTGAACAAATGGATGTAAAAACAACGTTTTTACATGGTGATCTTCTTGTAGAGGTGTACATGAGGCAACCGGAAGGATTTGTTGAGAAAGGCAAAGGGAAGCTCATGTGCAAGTTGAGGAAGTCCTTATATGGACTTAAACAAGCTTCAAGACAATGATACAAAACTTTTGACTCCTTCATTTTAAGTCTTGGTTACAAAAAAAGTGAATATGATCATTGTTTATACATTAAGTTCTTTGATGATGGTTCATATGTGATTTTAGTTTTATATGTGGATGACATGCTCTTGGTGTCCAAGAATAAAGCTAAAATTGAAGAGCTCAAAGGCTGTTTGAGCAAGAGGTTTGAAATGAAGGATCTTGGTCAAGTCAAAACAAATTCTTGGAGTTGAGATTCAAAGAGATAGAATGAATGGGACTTTATCACTTTCTCAAAAGTCCTTTGTGAAGAAAATTCTTGAAAAGTTTGGCAAGTGTAAAGAAAAGGCGGTTTCAACTCCATTGGGATCACATTTCAAATTATCTTCCAATGATAGCCCAAATACGGAAGATGAAAAGACTAAGATGTCAAGATACCCTTATGCAAGTTTAGTTGGGAGCTTGATGTTTCTAGTGGTGTGATCTAGGCCGGATATTGCTCATGCGGTTGGTGTGTTGAGTAGGTTTATGGAAAATCCCGGAAAGAAGCATTGGGAGGCGGCAAAATGGGTGCTTAGATATTTGAGAGGCACAAGTGACTATCACATTTAGCAAAGGTGGAGAGCAAATTCAAGGCCATGTGGATGCTAGTTATTGTGATGATCGTGATAAGGGGCGATCTACAATGGGGTATGTTTTCAAGTATGGAAATGGTCCAATAAGTTGGATGTCTAAGCTTCAAGCGACGGTGGCATTATCAACTACCGAAGCTTGTAAAGAAGCGGTGTGGCTTCAAGGTTTGATGGGTGAGATTGGCATTGAGTCAAAAGGTATGCATTTGTTTTGTGATAATATGAGTGCAATTTACTTGGCCAAGAACCCGGTACATCACAAGAGGACAAAACATATATTGGTACAATATCATTACATTCGAGAAGTCATTGAAGACAGAAGGATCCAATTGTTAAAAGTTGGAACAAATGAGAATGTGACAGATATGCTTACCAAGGTTGTCCAAGGAGAGAAGTTGAATTGGTGTTTATCTTCTCTTGGTTTCAAGAAACATGATTTGACAAGTAAGTGATTTCCATCAAGGTGGAGATTGTTGGGTTTAGTGATGAAAATCACTTTATCTTTTGTTTGAATTCAAATTTGAATTTGGTGGGTCCCACTTAGTGTTAAACATGGGTAGGTGTTTGGTATCATTAAGAGGGCCTTGGGAGAGGTAAATTTAGTGAGAAAAAAGTGAGTTTCTAGTGACTTCTAAAGTGGGTTTTGTCCAAAAACGGGATTGAGTCTTTAAAATCTTCTTCTTCTTGTGGTTTTGCAAGAAAAGGGTTCTCTTCTCTCTTGTATTCTCTCCATTGCAACTCCATTGAAGCTTGAGCTTGGATTGAAGGGTTTTCTTCAAGAGCTTAAGGTGGAAGGGTATTCTAAGGAAGTTTGAGAGGTTATGTGACCGGTTGAGGTAACATTGTATCACACTCAAATCTTGTACTATTTTGAAGATTAAAATAGTGAAATCCCTCCCCGTGGATGTAGCTAATCTCGAATATTTTGGGTTAGTGAACCACGTAATTCTTGTGTGTTGTTTGCATTTCCCTTTTTCATTCTTGTGGTGGATTGTTGTTTATTTGCTTTGTGATTGTCTTTCAACTTATTTGCACAAGATCCTTGGTTTATTTTGTTCGTTTGGGTGATTTGTTTAATCATCCGGTTCCGTGGATTGGGTCTTGTCTTCTACACTCTCTTTCAACTAGCAGCATTAGTCTTTGTCTTTGTACTTCTTCATCTTCTCCCCCTTTCTTCCTAGATTCAACCCGGCTAAAGATCTCTATAGATTTTTATAGGTTCTTGCGACAGTTCTGTGTACAACTCTTCTTCAAAGGCTATGTATTCGTTGTTAAACACACCTTCTTTGTGATTTTAATTATGAATCTTCAACTCTAGTGACATCCCTCTCTCTCCCTTGCTCACGACATCTCCTTACATGTGCCATAGAATACTTAAGGAAATACAGCAGCTTGTTTCTGAGTCAAGGGGGTACCCATTGGAAAAAAAGATACCTATTTATTAGTCATGACTATACATTTAGGTACCTATCTGTATAGAAACATCCATACAACCATCGGATCATTAGGCTGCATGATCTGATGGTCCAAATTAGTCGTATGTATAGATTAAGATATATCTTTATAATGGTTAGATTACTAATGAAAATGAATCTTCTTGTATTTTGATGGATGAACAACCATCACATTAGTCAACCGTTGATTAAAACAAACTATCCAGATCAAATCTTGCTCAAAGCGAAGTGATGCAAGCATGCTAAGTGCCAAGTGAGTGCACCAAAGGCAACTTAACATTCCACTATCTAAACTGGGTGTGTGCGTGCTTGAATTATAAACTGTCGTTGCTCATACACAGCATATATGCATTAGTGTGCCCTATATAAACTATCATAAATTGAGATTAATAGGAAGCACCTAGTAATTTATTCGGATTCCAACTCCTCATTTTCCAATGTAAGACTAAACAAAAACACTTCCCTAATATAGAAATGAAAAAGGCACTTTAATTAATTAATTCTAAAAACTCCAAGAAATATATATCCATTATTTTAAAATATTACAACAATTCCCCGACCATTGTGAATATAATGAATGGAGCTCTCACAAAACAGTCGTGGAAATCAGATGTAACCTCCACTTAGGGAAACTCCTTAAACTCAATCATACGTAATCCATTTATGATGAGTCAAACACACCTCACACACTTGACCTCATCTCAACAAGTATCCAATATTCCAACATGTATAAAGGGCATGTGTCTATATCCCAGTATCATTAGTCCTTAGAGCTGAAGCCCAAAACTTAATAGATGTGGCCTACTTCACACATTCACTTAGGTATAATCTCAAAGATTCTCTTTAACATGGCACCTCAGCAAAAGTTGTTATAAGTCAATTAAGAGTAACAACTTACCCTTGAGATGGTTACTCTATCTAGTGCTTACAGATCACTCTACATAAGGTACTTTACTTGTTGAACCCAATCTAGATATTTCAAATATTGAGATGAGTTTCCCCTCCTAGTGATCTTAGGGAATGGGTTTAAGACCCATCCCTCTTGAAATGTTGTTTACCAAATTCCTAGTAAGATATTTTGTCATGATCTGCCAAATTTTGGCTTGATCTTACAAAATAAATGAAAATCACTCCATCAGTAATCAACTGTCTCACATAGCTATGTCTCAGTCCAATATGTCGAAACTTTCCATTATAGATATGGCTATATATGCCCTAGCCATGGTTGCTTCACTATCACAATGTATTGATATTGGTGAAATAGGTTTTGGCTATTTTGGAATTTTCATTAACTAATTCCTAAGCCATTCAGCTTCTTTACCACCAGAGCCTTAAATACTAAACTTTTACCTTTTTCCTTGTCTGATGAGCCATCTATGAAGTTTCTTTGATTATTGTAGTTGCAGGCCATCGCACAACTAAAGCTAGAGTGCCACGCTTGTCTTGTCTAAAATCATAGAATGTGGTTAGGGTGTTCTTGATGTCAGCTGGCATCGATAAGGAATGCTACACTACTAATAGTCATATGCTTGTCTCAAAGATTAAGCCATGTGTAAGTATGAAAATTCATAAGTTAATCCATGTCATACGCCACCTAGCTAGTATCGGACTCACCCGAATACCTGTGGATGTGATCCACAATCATAAGATCATGTTTACATTCAATCCCATAGACAATCCAAGTAACAACTAATCAATGAGCAAGAGTAATTATCAAGTCAAAAAAGTGTATAAAGTCAGCGGAAGTCATCTATGTCAATGTTTCAAAAAGAAGGAAACAAATTGATATTTAATTACAATTGTTGACAAATCTAATCAAGTGACAAATATCCCAAATGAACATCTCTAAGTCTCTATAAATCACTAGCCTACTATCAAAAAGGTTGAGTGTCGTAGCAACGTTCTAGACAAGCACATGAGTCATTGTGAGCCACATAATCCTATTTAGCCAGTATCACATACGTCTCTATCAACGGCTAGTACTACTATATTGCCTAGTCATCGTACCCTATAACACAATCTAAAGAACTCCCCAAAGGGATAAATTCCAATTAACTCAGCGAGATCAACAACATCACATAGGCACATAAATAATTCATGTTTGGTGGATGCAATGTAATGTAATGTAATGCAATGCAAGGATGCTCTTAAATAACTAACCATGCTAGTCTCTAAGTAGATACATATTAAGATACACCACCAACCTCCTCTGGGAAGTCTCACATGGACCCTAACATCTCCGACCGAACTAGGCTTCACGATTGAGGTATGGGGATATTAGTCCAATCAACGACCATGGTTGGAGATTAGGGCCAATCTCTCACCGCGACTATTAGTATGAGAACCGGCATAAGTCAAGGAAATTCTTAGCCCTATGCTAGAACTCATCTACTCAACATGTCATTCTAGTTTTAGATACATCTCCTATGGCACCAACCAACTCAATCTAGTATCATCACATAAATTAGAGAATGTCATATCCTATGGCACCAACCAACTCAAACTATGCACCCAACCCTATGATCATCCACATATAATAGGGAAGATGCTCCCATGTCTCCTCACCAATAGACTATTGGGTGCCCACGAGCCCAACCTCTACCATATACAAGCCAACCATGAATGACATGTGGTCTGATTGTGTTTCCTCACCAACAGGCTATTGGATGACCACAACTCCAATACCACTATCACCAGTCACTTGCCTCAATGCTCATGCCGATAGGGTAACAACATGATAATTGGGAATTCTAGCAATGCATCTAAATACCTAAAATAGTGCATATAGAATCTATATGGTGTACAGATGTACTAAGGGCAACTGGCTAACCCACAACACCAAGTAGATATCATCTATGAATGCATCATCCAACATGTTTCCATCATAGCATAATCACATATTGATAAAAGAAAGAAATAACAAAAGGTAGCATGCATGCATTACAACAACAAAAATCACCACAACTTAAGCAAGACATGATAGCACATTATAGAGCATGAGTCACATACATATATACATAAGGTTGTATCTCTCACTTGATCAATACTTAGAGATCTCCAAAGAATCCAAATGTCATGGATTAGAATGCTAACAAGCTACCAAAATCCCTAAGAATACATGCATTTAGATTAGGTTAAAGTTAACAATCAAGGACAAGCATTGAGCAAGACCAACCACCACACAAGGGGGATGGAGGTCGATTGGCCTCACAGGGGCGGCCAAGCACACCAAGCGACCTCACCAGGTGCTCGAATAGAACTTACTTAGCCATCTTCTATCCTCCAATTCCGATGGGTTTCAAGTTGATTAGAGGTATTGAGTTCATTTGCAAAGCATGCTAAACCATCTCCAAACAACCACAATCCTGACCACAACCAATATTTAACATTCTCATAATCTTACATTTTCTCTAAGATGCACTCTGAGATAATTTCAGCAGTGGGAAGAGATGAGATTCACATTCCACATGCTAGATTCGATTGGGATTATTAGAAAACACGTCTCCCAATCAAATCAAAACTCCAGCAACAATCTCATATATCATCATCTATGAATCGAATAAATAATAAAAGAAGATGAAGAGAGTAGTTGGTTACCTTCAAATCACAAACCAATAATCGATTTGGCCTTCGAGTTGCAAAGTCTATCTTCTTCTCTATTGTCACATGAGGTCTCACTCCTACTAGGGTTTTAAGCCTCCTAGCAATATAATAAGCCCATCTGTGAAGTCTAGGGATCATTAAATACCGTTTCTAGGGGTCAAAACCCAATTTTAGCCTTGCTGACTTGGACCAACTGCCTAGGGTAGAGGTTAGTCATTAGACCAACCACCCCCTCTAATTTCGTATAGAAAATAGGTTTTTTGGCATGGTTCATCTAAGACACTTGTCTAACATAGTAGATGAAGATAAGGACTATTAAATGGACTTGTGGACCTTCCCACTTGTCTTCCGCGAGTGAGAAATCCATCTTCTAAGTCCATCCAGGTTCAAAGTAGATCTCCTTCCAAAATCCTTCAAAGTGACAAACTCACCATCATCACCATCCATGCTCATGGATTCCGACCCCAATCTGATGGTCTCAATCTAGATGGCCCACAGTTGTCTCCTACTAGAACTTCGGACTCTCGGACCTACAAGTTGGGTTTTAGGATCCTAGGGGATTTCACAATCCACGTTGGTCATCTGTGAGATTGAAGGAGTTGGAATGGGATGCTTCTGGCCATCCGAGGTAGTAACATAATTTTTTTTCCAGAATTTGCTCTATGTGCTTGCACTGTTCTACATCTAAGAAGAACCAGTGAGTTTGGGTGTATTAGGGGCAACTAACTCCACAATGATGAATGATTTGGTTCCCTTTAACCTAAGTAATTATATCTCTCTATTGTATCTCTTTTTCGCATTTAATACAAATGACATTTCAATGCAAAAACAAGTATAAACTAATTCAGATTATGAAACTGCAAATGGCTCATTAAATAAGCAATAGTTTCATTTGATTGTATCTGCTACTCAGATATCCATAGTAATTCTAGGGCAAATACATGTACCATACCCTGACTTTTAAAAGGAATGCATTTGTTAGATAGAAGGTCAATGCGAGCTCCACCCGTTTCTTCGATGATTCATGACAACTCGATAGGTTGCACAACACTGGCAACGCATCATTTGAATTCCTACCCAATCAACTATGGTGGAGATAGATGATGGATGTTCGATTTTGGAGAGAGCTTGAGAAACAACTATGGCATCCAAGGATGGCAACAAGCATACAAATTATCCAATTCTAACACGGGGAGGTAGTGAAATTAAATAATAATGCGAAGCTTTTTGAATTTGGTAATTGGAATGAGTACAATCTAAATCCCTTAACAAGGATTCATTGGAGGGCAAGTCTATGCAATCATGAGACATATGCATTTTGTCCATTAGGGCAAAAATATAGGCAACTACAAACCAATAAAAATGGCATGGAGTCAAAACGATTAAAAATATCAAAAGGGAATGAAAAATATAAATAGATGCAAAATGTAATGAACTTCATAAATAAGTCAAGCACCTTAGTGCAAGGATCCATTTTTTATCACACTAAAAGGTTCATTTGTATAAAAAGAGAAAAGAAAACCCACGCTCAATTGCCCCCAAATACACCCAACCTCACTGGTTCCAACTCACATACCATAGATAACAATCTAAAACAAGAACGACCAAAAGCCTTTAAATCAAGTTCAATCCTTATCAATGTTGTCCAAGGTATATTAACATCTGAAGAACCCCGTCTCATCGTCCAATTTGCCAAGAAATCAGCTGCCTAATTGTTTTTCCTATAACAATGTGAAATTTTCCAAGGACAACTGGCAAGAAAAAATCAACACCTCTCCAGTCTTGCAAAAAAACCCCTGAAATCTTCCTTTGCTGAATTAAAACCACACCTACCACTAAATCACATTCTTTCCATAAATAATGAATATCTAACTTTACTGCCCGCTCTATACCCAGCATCAGTGCCTCCATTTGAGCCTCAAAATTATTTTTATACCTAAATAAGTGCTTAAATTTAACCGAATAACTGATGACTCATCTCTAAACAAACCACCTGCCCCAGCCATACCAGGATTGTCCAACGAACAAGCATCGACAACTTAATCCACTCTACAGAAGGAAAAACCCAAAAAAAAATCTTGAGGAGGAGAAGTGCTTTTAATAGATACTTTAAGAGCCATCGCTCACGATTAGTGTGCAAGGATCCATTCAATTAATAGAAATAATAGTTATATATAATTATTCTCTCTTTGAATTAATTTATTTAATGGCACACAAGAACCCCAAGCATATTGGCTTCTTTGTCGTCTTTTCCATTCAGCTTCTAGTTTGAGTTTCTTTACTGGGACTCCATTCCCTGTTCTCAGAAAAGAAAAACAGATGGAATTCAGGATTAGGGTATTGGATATTGGATACTATGGTACTACAAGAAAAAGCTTGATTAATGGCGGTTTTTTCCGCCAACAAGTGCTACTAATTAGTCTTTATATAGATGCTAAATACGTATATTTTGGTGAATAAAAATTTGATAAATTTGAATTATTTATTGAACTAATTAATTTATTTACTTATTAAATTATTTATAATTTTGAAATTTCTTCTTTTCTTTTCTCAACTTACTTAATCGTTTCTTTTCAGATCATTGTCACCCCGATAATCAAACTAAAATAATCACTAGTTACAAACTAAAGTGTGCCCCTCTTGTCTAATGTAAAAAGCATTTTAAGAAATTACAAAGATCACTCGTATCCAACAAGAATTCCAACAATACATCTCTCCTTATCTCAATTTCAGCTTTTTCACTTGTTAAATATCAATTATTTCTTTATTTAATTTTTCATTTCTCTTATGCTTCTTTGGATTTATGACATTTTATATCTTATGCGGTTTTGAATTACTCAAATACCATTCCGTGCATTATAGAGTTCAAATAGCCACTAATGAGAACACTATAAGGCCACGAAAATTTATCAGGTTTATTTCCTTGTAGATGTGTGCCATGTGTCCCAACATCACATCATATGGTTGAAATCCATTTATAAATCCCATCAAAGAGTTAATTGATATGACCGATAATAGGATTTCAACCATTTGATGTGATATTGGGACATATGCCACACATCTATAGGAAAATGGATGATCCATTTCTGATTAGGAAATGGAACTAATATTGGTCTGTCACGAAAATTTAGGCACACATAATTGAGGCACATTTCTCTGGTACTTCCATAACTCCGTACATGTATTGATAATGGATCTAGTGATCTGAACCTCGAGAATAAATCCGCATAACAAATACATAAGCTACAACATATAACTATGAACCTAAAGATATTAAAAAATTGGGAAACAAATTTATCTATTTTCCCGTAACAGAAAAAAAAAAAAAAAAAAAAAAAAAAAAAAGAAAAATTATATGAGAGATAACCAAACAACGAACCTGAGATACCAGAGTGGTATAAAATAGCCACCAATATAACTTGAAAATAGTCAAATATCAAAAATGTTATCAAGGATGGATTGGAAATTTATTCAACTCACTATAATAAATATATAGTCTAAGGTGGTTCATATCATTATAAAATGAAGAAATTGTACCTAGAACTTTTCTTCTATGGGCCATTAGTAATTCAATTGCTTCCAATATCTCAAACTTAATCTCTAGAATGGATATACTAAAATCATAATGATGTTATATATATTCAAATACATTAAATAACTTATTTCAACTAGCTAGATATCAGTTAAAGCTAGACTTGAGGGGAGAAATGACAATACGAAAGGAAAAAATCATTTATTCAAAATGATTTTGTATGAAATATAGTTGTGATCTCTCATGTATAAGGTGTTAATAAAGAAGGCAACCTTGAAATGTCTCATGCAGTAAACATCTTTTTACATAGTGCACACATTAAACATTTCTTTATTTTCATTCACCTTCATTCTTCTATTTTTAGTACTTCATATTTTGACATATTATTTAATTTCATGGCTGTTCTTAAAACCACATCAGCACCATATTTGGAGGAAGAAAATTGCACCATAAAAGCTAATAGCAATGGAATTTTTATGTGCTGTTACGTAGCTTACAACAGTTACTGAGAGCCATGCATGCAAGTTAGGAAATGCCGAATTAAGCAAACAAGAATTCAAAGCAATCAAGATTCCTGTGTGCAAAGATTTTTACTGCTCTCCAATTACTCATGAGTCCCTAGATAAGTCCCAGTTTGGGTGGTGAAGTTGTGGATATTTTCATCCAAAGGGTAACATTGACAGTTCTTTAGGTACCGAAATTCCTTAAATCCAAATTGGGGAAACCCAAACCAGACTCTCACTTCACTTGATTCGATCGTCATCCTCACTTTTTTCTTCTCTTGTTTGGATTCCTAAACCATAATTAGGGGTGTCAATCTTGGACCCGGACCGATGAAAATGAACCGAATTGGTCCGTTAATTAAAGATTGACCCACACTGCATCGACTATAAACGGGTCAATCTTGGTTTCACAATTTGGCACATTGGTCGGTCCGACTAACTGGCCCAATTGAAAGGCGGCTGGTTGACCAAATATATGAAATTCCAAGGGGCTGTTTGATTACGTGAGTCTGGAGATTTCAAATATCTAGAGATTTCAAATCTATGGAGTCATAATTCATCAAATTAACTGTTTGGCTGTGGAATAAAATATGTGGATTCATCCTAAAAAATTATTTGATCGACATGATTTTTGTGAATACGCAAATATTTATCTTTTTTATAGTAGCCATGAAATCTCTAGATTTTATTTCATACCCATAAATCTACAGATTCACGTTTTTAGTGTAAAAAGATGAATCTCTAGATTTTATGAATCCAAAAATTTTCACAACCAAACGGGTATAAACCTTTGATTTATGAATCCAGAGATATCAAATCTTTGAATTCATGAATCTGAAATTTATATCCGTATGGTTGTGAAAATCTCTGGATTCATGAAATCTATAGATTCATTTTTTTACACTAAAATCGTGAATCTGTAGATTTATGGGTATAAGATGAAATCCAGAGATTTCATTGCTACTATAAAAGCACTAAACATTTGCCACAAAAATCACGTCCACCAAATAGTATTTTAGGATTAATGCACTGATTTCATTCCACAATCAAACAATTAATTTTATGAATTATGACTCCATAGATTTGAAATCTATAGATCTTTGAAATCTTCAAACTCATGTAATCAAACAAGCCCAAGCCCAAAATACCCCAAATATCTGAAACTCCCTTCCAGTACTGTACTTTAATCTAATTTTTAAGTTTTAAATCTCCATTCCCCAAAATCAAGAGAGAGAACCCCATGAGAAGTTTAGGGATCAGCAAATTTGGAGAACGCCAACAAAAGGTTAGGGATCAAAATCAGATTTTGCTTTGGTTCGTTCAGCCTGATTTTAGGCTGTTGGATTGTGGATTTCTTCGAGAATTCAATCTCAACTGTTTATTTTCTCAATACAGACCACGATGTCTTGCCGAATGATTTAACACATTTATTACGATAAACCCCAAAAAAATCAGGGATCAGCCTGATCAATGATTGCGTTTAGCTTTAAGAGCTATATCTATTGTTGCCACTGGAGGAGGAATAGGATGGTTAGGAACCAGACTTCTCAGTGAAGAGGTCACGGGTTCGACTCCTACCGGTGGCATATGTAATATCCCTATACCTATATATTAAAAGCGCCTTTGTACAAAAAAAAATACTAAATGAATACTATTATGATAAGTGCTATTTGTCCACCTAAGAGGGGAGGTAAGTGATATTTACCTTATTTATTATTAAAGTGGAATCCCTTGAACGCATTCAATACTAAATGAATGGTTTACCAAAAATAAATAAATAATAAATGGATGTTTGTTTACGGTATTTAATATACTTTTCTTTGTGTTATAATTTCTAAAATATTAGCGATCAAACCGATCTGTTGCAGGAATCTCAAAGGGGTTCTTCGCTTCTCACGCTAGAGGTTAGTTCCAAGTCAAGAATCAGGTTCGTTTCAATATGAAAAATTTATTAAGAGAGATGATATGAGAAATTCCTTCCTTGAATTCATCCAACAAGTGAACCCATTTTCCTCCCTTAAACAGCTTTCACTTTTATTTTTATATTTAAGGACATATCCCTTGTTCTATATTTATCTGCATTTCTTCATACCTGAACACAAATCTCTGCGTTCTGCTGCAATCAAAGTCTTTCTTCTTTCTTCCATTAAATGGGTTCAGCTATGAGCTTTTTTGGAAAAGGTCTGCAAGTTCCTTCTCCATCTTCTCTAACCTGTAGTTCTAAACTATTTAATTACTAATTACTATTTCACTAAATGTGTTCAGATTGGTTCTTTCCAATTAATTTGATTAGCATCACAAACACCCCTAAACGGGATTAAATTTTATTTTGTGAATCTCAGGGATGCCGTCAGCCCAGATGTTGGGATTTTTGACAGACACGCTTTACCAGCAGTACTTCAATGAAAAAAATATTGGAACTTTTGAGCAATTCCATATTGCCATTCTTGACATTTTCAAGTAAGAATTCAATCACTCCCTCTTTGTCTAGTAACTCAAATGCTAACTTTATCAAATAATTCTTCAGCTCTTTCAACGCATCTTTGCCCGGTAGGCACTATGATGTACCAACAAGAGAAGATGTGGAGGTCAGATTCAAAGTTCCCTTAAATACAAGTTGTTTTACCGTGGCTCTTTTAATTTTCTCTAACTTCACTTAGAAAATTCATGCAGAAATGTTTTGATAAATGGCAAAACGAGACCGATCCGGATAAAAAGAAGGAGGCGTTCATGGAATTGATGACAACGAAAGTGAACACCAGCAAGCTTGATGACACAACCATGGTCGTCGGATTAGTTACACCCCCAGCTGCCATGGCCGTGAAAAGGGTTGGTGAGAGTGTTCCACAAATTAAAATGATCAAAGCCATTCCTGATGTTATCTTTGTGCCATCGGCAACATTGTTAGCACTGATTTCAGTTAAGCTCACCAAGAGAATGTCTATAAAGAAACACTTAACCTGATCAATATTTGGTTCCTTATGAAAAAGAACAGAAAACAGTTGGTCTCTTTCTATATTTTGGGTGGGAGAGGTGGCCCCCTTGGGAGCTAGAAATATTATCACAATATGAAGCATATATATATTCTATGTAAAATGGACAAGACAATGCAAATTTTACATCATGACCTAAATATACATGGACTATCCTTTCTAGCCAAATGCTTGATCCTTAAGGTATCTTGTAGTATAAGCTTATTGGATAAAAATAGTCAGTTCTACAGCTACCTTGCGTTGCCTATTTCCTGCAAGTCATCTAGTCCTTGCTAGAGAAGAAAAGGAAGTTGAATTAAGATGTTTAGTCTACCTAGAATAGAGCTTCTCCTTCATATTTCTTGTCGTCTCTCTAAAGCTAACTTCATTGGTCGTCACTTTATCCATTTTAATTGTTGTTTCAAATGTTAATTCAACATTAAGATTTTATATAAATAATATCCACCATGCCTATGTAAGTGTCACATAAAATTTCTTTTCAAAAGAAAAGTTGTAACATAAATAAATCATAATTGTTATCATTAACAAAAATAATTGACTCATAACCTTCCACTCAATCATTTGCGGGTGTCGAAGTGCAAGATACAAAGGGAATTGCGCGATAAGGTAAGGAGACTCAAAAACCCTCTTTGCAACCTCTCTTTTGAAGTATTTATATTGAGATTTTTGCAATTTTGTGTGGCTGTTGATATTGGGTAGCATTGAATGCTTCTTCTTGCCTCCATTAATGTCTCCCAACCCCAGTGAGAGTTGGTTTGTGCAAACCTTTACTTTCGACACTGATTCGACTTCTCTGAGACACCCGTGATAGACACGAAGAGCCCAAATTGGGGCCTTTCATTTGGGAATCAATTGGGATGTTTAAAGGGTGTTTTGGGGACCTTACACCCCAAAGCCCCATTTCTAGTTGATTTTGAAATGGAGTCGAAATCGACCAACTTAGTTGCAGCCCGAAGGTGGGCGGTCAACCAAGGACGTTTGACATGCCCTGGGAGAATCAATCAACTGCCCCCTAGTCCGGGTGCATGTTTTACCTCATTTGATCCCTAGTCGATCCCTGATTGTTGCTCATTTGATTTCTCATGTTTCTAGGGTTATTTTGGGTCATTTGCACTCTCTCTTGTGAATCTCTTGGGACTTTTAAGAGTATTATTGACATTAATAGGTGAGGAATACATTGTCATTATCTTGTGCATTTGAATTCATTTAAATTGCTTAATTTCGTCGATGTTATATACTTGTTTGAAATGTGTGAGACTTTGCATGAGGGAAGGTAAAGTAACGTATTATTAGTTACTTTTCAATCTCATAAACGATGATGTGATTATGATATGCGTGTGGATATGATGGTGGAACAATGTCCTCTTGTATGTAAATACCAACTGAGGTTGTGGGTTCGCCCATTACCTTGGTGACTCTATATTCACTTAGACCTAGGTACACGGTCAATAGGTGTCTAGATGTTGTGACTAGCGAAACCTTGAGTGCTACTACCCTTTCGGAAGGGGTATTGAAGTTGAGTAACCTGTGATGTTAGTGGTTGGGTCCTATGACCATCAAGCAAGCCCACTACCAACATGACGTGGTAGGTTGCATATTTATAGTGTTAAGCTCATGTTACTCTCAGCACGATGTGTGATTTCCGTGGGGAAGCCACAAGAGCGTCTGCCTATGCATATGTGGACGACCACAGGGTTAAGAAATAGGATCCAAGAGATGCCTTCCGTTCAAGATATCATTCCTAAGTGGAGGAGGATATTGGACTAAGAGATGCCTCCCGTTGAGGAAAGATATACGGACCATATGTAGTACGAGACCATATGACTATGCATTGGGCCTAGAGTTGTCACATCCCCCCCCCCATCCGGTACCCATTTACCCAAATATCCAGAGGTGTAATCCATGGCCCCAAAAATCAAGTCTCAGACAATCATCCAACCATTCCCCACAATAGTCCAACCATAGTCAAAGTGCAAAAGTGATGTCAAATAATCAGACTATGGAAAAAATATCAAATCTAATGTATACAACTGAAAAGAATAAAGAAAGATCAAAACTAACCTAAGTGTTACATTAGGAATGTATCCTTAAGTAAAAAAATAGTTCTTAAATTCAAAAATCTCATTAACTCGAATGGTATAGATCAGCTCATGAGTCAAGCTAATTCTGGTATGCACAATCGAGACATAAACATTCTTCATCGTGAACTTCATAGTTGCCAAAACCTTGTACACCATACGGATCGATCGCTGGTGTCTCGTATTCCTGGATTTCAGTAACATCTATATTCGTAGCAAAGTCTAAACAAACATTTTCCCCGAAGGGTGAGCTCAAAAGAACTCAATGAGTAGTTCACAAACAAATAACCAATTTCAATCCAAATCAATACATTGCACTATGCAATATGGTATGAGACAAAATGCAAGAATATAATTATACTCTAACAGATCCTAGTCTGTAATGGCAGACACGCATTAAGATAGAACACCAACCTCCTCTGGGTAGTCTCATCACTTTGATCTCTTACGAGTTGGTTACCGGTCTTGAGGTCTTGGGTAAGGGGTCAAGGCATCTTTTTCGGACTATCACCATGGCTGGGGTTTAGATCACTGCTCTCTCACTACCATTGGTATGAGTACTGGTGCATGTCAGGGTTATACCTAGCCCAATACAAGTCAACTCCTCAGTCACATCAACCTAGGTTCAAATACTTCCCCTCATGCATCTCACAATCTTGGTTCTATATCCTTCCCTACTAGAGTCATCGTATCCTATGGCACCAACCAGCTCGGACTACGATGACTCTTAACCTTATTGGCCGTCCACATATAATGGACGGAAAGCTCTCATGTCCTCTCACGGGTTGGCTACCGGTCTTGAGAGCTCATGAGCCCATGTCTATTATATGCAACCCTACCAATGCATAGCCCCTCACAATGTGGTTGTGTCATTTCACGAGTTGGCTACTAGTCTTAGAGCGCCCACCACCCCACACTGCTGCGACATGTCACTCAACATCAATACCCACACCGATAGGGTGTGATATGACAGGGTGTCTAACCAAACACAACTAGACTTCCTAGTTATAACATCCAATGATCATGAAAAGTGCCAAGGGGGATCATAGGATTGTGTCCCATGCCACCTCCACTGATGTCTCAAGACATAACCACCCGAATGGTATTCCCCAATTCACAATCACAACCTACATTCGCATTACAAGATGGTTTCAATCAAATTCTCAAGTCACAATCATTCCAAGTCCAAATAGTTACATATTGATCGCATATGAATAGCATCATTTAATCATCTATATTCTGAAATTTTAGAGTCATAGTATTCATTTCTAAACCCTAAAATAGTATTATGTAATCATATGTTCAAGTTCCATGACAAACAAGAATGTAACTATGGTTATGTGCAAGTGAACGTCGTCACCTTGCTATCGATTTGCAACCTTGTAAATTAGGTCAAGACTGAGTTCACTCTTCCCAAAATTTCATATTAACATGTTGGTTCTGTCATACCCCACCCGCCGGTCTCGGTTACCCGCCCGACAACCCGTGGGAGTGATCCGTCACAGGATCCACGGTTTTAGTCTATCAACAATATTAAATACAAATAAAGATAATCAAGAGCAATAAATGTTCAATAAATGAATTAAAGGAATTACAGGAGTCCAAATACTCCAATAACAATAATAAAGGAAAGAATAATGAATAAAAATGAATATGAGTTCAGCAGAAGTAAACAAAAGAGTTATATCAATTTCTTTCCAGTTTTCTTTTCTAAGGTTAAATAGTGTTTTTCATGAATCTCAAGATAGGGTTCCTCCAGTTCTTCTCCATTCGCTGAGTGAACTGTCTAACCACTTTTCGTCTCCGACCATCAATAGGTGCGATAAGCGCACTCCATGCACCCGCAGGAGCTCCCGCAAAGGCTATCTCCATTTCCCACTGATAGTGCCACATCCTCTTCATACAGGATGGTTCCTTCATAGGAAACCAGTCCATCTTCCTATACAATTCCTTCTTCTATGCAGGCTAATAAACATATACAAAATAAAGGAGTGAGTTCTAGAGAACTCAGTAAGAAACAATCATAATTCCCATCAATTATCCAACAATGCCAAAATGCACAAATAATATGAATGAATGCAAAGTATGAATGATACTATGATTTCTAACTATGCAGGTCTCTAACAGTTGACATGCTTTAAGATATACACCAGCCCTCCTCTGGGTAGGTCTAGTCGCTATAATCCGGCAAGGACTGGTTACCTCTATAGAGATCCTGGGAAAAAGGGAAAGTCCACACCTGGCTCTCATTTCCATGGCTGGGGTTAAGTCAACACTCTCTTACCACGACCATTGGTAATGAGTACTGGCGCATGTTGGGGTTTCTAATCCAATGCAAGGTCATACTGGTTACATGTCTACATGAAGTCCAGATACATCCCCTATGGCACCAACCAACTCGGTTCAGTATCCTTCACAACCTAGGAGAGAGAATCCTCACGAACTGGCTACCACTGTTGGACTCCACTCCTTAACCCTATGGTCATCCACATATTATTGGGGCGGATGCTCTCATGACTCCTCATGAAACCCGGTCCGTTCCTTGGACGTCCATGAGCCCAACCCTAACATATGCAACCGTACCATTTACATGACTAACAGTGGACCAACGCCACATCACTGTCATCACGAGTCACTCGGTTTCAATCCCCCTACCGAAAGGGTAGTAGCATGTGGGGTACCTAGCCATGCACTTCTAGACTCTACCTAAGAATGTCATCAAATAGTCATGACAGTGCTGGAGACATTAGCAGGCATGTGTCCCATTCCACAGCCTTCTGATATCCTAAAGGAATACCTCATTCATCAGAACCATATACTAATCATTAACAATACATAACATTCATAATCACAAAGTATATATGTAATCAAGACAAACAACAGTAGTACAACAATATTAGTATATAAAATATGACTACAGCAATATACATAATGAAAGGCTATTGCTAACAGACACTGGACTAGCATGTTCAAGTCTATACATAAATATAGGAATGAAAGTCCTTACTTGCATATAAGTAAACTGTCCGCAAAAAGAGATCCGTTAACTATTACAAGACTTTCTTTTCAAACAGAGTATACCTAAACACATGGTTACAATATTATATAAGTTAATTGAATCAAAGTGAATCAGAACCAAAAGTCATTTGGTCACTGTTTACCAGCCGGTCGCTTGAGCCAGTCGCTTAGGTTGAGCGACCGCCACTAGTGACCGCCCCAAAAACAGAGAGTTTCAATCCGAAACTCAGGCTTCTGATCACCCGTTTTCAATCCGGATTTCGAGTGATCATGGCCTAAGTCTCAAATCTAATACTCCCAAAGCCAAAGGGTGAAGGAAATCCTAACAATTACCATCATTGGGTTATCCAGAACTCTCCCTTTGACTGGATTACCCTTTTCACGAAAGCAGGGTTTCGTTTTTGGATGAATCACCTCAAGTAGATTGGAAAGATAGTCACAATTGATCAAAAAGGGTAACCACCATGATGAGGGGATGGGTTAACACGAAAATAAAAGACAAAGGAGATAAAGGATGAAGGGTGAATCCATTACCTCACTTCAGAAAGCCAGAAAAAGGGAAGGACTGATCTCCAGATCACTGCCAGCACTTCAGATCCACTTTCGAAACTTCCCCGCAGCCGTCTAACCTCCAAAATTAGCAACCACGAATAAAATATTCATAACTTGGACGAGGGTTACCTTTTATAGAAGTCAGGGGGCAAAATAGGCAAAAACTTCGAAAACAGACCAGGCGGTCGCTCCAGGAGGTCGCTTGGTTTGACCGACCGCCACTAGCAACCGCCCCCATGTATTTTGCCATACAAGGGTGCTTTTGCTAGGGGGTTGATATCCAAGTACAACCTAGCCCTAAAGAAGAGATGGGGGAGATCTTACCTTCATTCTGGACATCTCCGAACAACACTTGTTTTCCAGAAGACCAACTACCAAGCAAGGCAAGCTCTTCAGACAAAGGATCCAGATCCATGGGTTCAGGGTATGGATCATGGACTTCTATCCGAACACTCCACAACTTTACCCGACTAGACCTTCGGGTTCTCGGACCTGAAATACGGATCTCGGGTTAGAATTACGGGGGTTGTTACAGGTTCAAAGTTAGAAACAACCCTAGAGGTATGCTGTTGAAAAGAGAACAAACAACCAACTTGGCAATGGGTGGGTTGCTTGGGTGGGTTGCCAGGGGCAACTAGAGCAATCAACCCTACCACAAATCTGCCAAAGCTTGGTTGGGTTGCCCAAGTGGGTCACCTGGGGGCAACCAAATCTCTATGTATGGACAAATTTGGCTCAAATCAACAGGAAACTTCTCATTTGGGTTCTAAACTACTCCAAAATTATTTAGAAAATTCTGAAATCATACTAGAACATGATCTATGACAGTTTAGAGATCAAAACAAAGCAACAGAAAAAAAAACCCTATCTTACTGCGAGATTCACGGATGAGCTAGAGAGCAAAGAGGATAGAAGAGTTAGGTCATTACAACAAGTAGAAACCTTGTTCTAGGTCTTGACAGCAGATAGAATAGATCAAAATAGAACAACTAGAACGAGGAAGACGAATACTAATCTTTTAGAAAGCGAAACAACCATTGAAAACCTTGACGGACACTTTCAACACTTTCCTTCACCTTAGAGAGGGTTCTCTTAAGGAGCTCTGACGTTCTCTAACGGCTTTAGAATATAATGACATGTTTTAGAACGAAAAATCATTAAATAGGGTTTCAAAAACATCAATTTCTCAAAATACCCTTTCCAAGAAGCTAGGTGGGTCACCTAGGGTGACCAAAAGGCAACTCACCCCTGGTACTTTTGCTTCAAGAGTGGAAGTAAGGCTCTGAATGCCCTAGCTCGGTCTTGGGTCCTTTTCTATGTTATAGAAGGGTCTTACCTGATTTTTTTGGGACCTTCTACACATGTCATCATTGTACTCTTGATCCATCTACTAGGTCCGTCAACTTCCGAGTTAGATCTTCTTCCATATTCTAATAGAACTCCAAACTTGGCATCATATCCATCTACTTCCATTGGCTCAAAGTCTAATCCGAAGGTCTCAACTTGGATGGCCCATATTTTCCTTCTACTTGCACTCTGGTTTTTGGACCTACAATATGGATCTTCGGATTAAGGTTTTGCAGGATTTCACAAGAGTTATCTAGGTTACGCACCAGTTCTTAAACCAATGGTGATGTGAGAGTGGTGACCTATTCCCAAACCACAGATTGATGTGACTTGACCCAACAACTGCAGAGAACCCAAGTGAAGCCTCTTGTTGAAGGAGAGTGACGAGACCTCCCAAAGGAGGATGGTGTATATCTTAATGCATGTCTACCATAGAGACCTCATGGTTAAAGTAAGGAACATACTTGCATGCTCATTCATTATTCATATTATTATCACATACATACATGGTTTGCTATAGAAAATCGTGATGGATGCATGATATGTGGCTATGTTGACCTCATTGAATTCACTCCTTTATATGTGTATGTGTGTGTGTGTGTGTGTGTGTGTGTGTATTTAAATCTTATCACAAGTTATGAGGACTCCATCCAAATGGAGGATCCACCACAAACAAAATGCTTTAAGGGATAGGCTAGCGAGGAGGTGGACTCACATGGAGCTTTGTGCCCATGCTCGGATTGCTCCTATGGAGCCGTGTACTATTGAAGGCCCGACAATGTCTTTGGAGATTATAGCTTCCCTTGTATCCCTTTGTTATGCTATTCTTATTGAGCCCATAGAGAGGATCAATACCATTTTTTGTCAAAGAACCTAGACTTCCGTTGTGAACATTTTATTTTCTTTAACTCTGATGACTAAACTCGATTAACTTTGGATAATAACTTGGCTTAATTAATGGATGATTGTAATGACTTGATTATTATAACTTTGATCTTTCTATCTTAATCTTTTCTTGCTCTTTGATTATGCTATATTTTATGGTGTTATGGGTTTGGCCGTGAAATCCTGTAGTGTATCACCCCCACGGGTATTCGAGTAATGACCGGATCCAGCTGGGTGGGGTGTGAAATTACCTATTCATAATCATGTATGGTCCTTACCATGAGGGATCCAATTTCTTTTGATGACAAGGGTCTGCGGCTGCAGTATTTCTTAGCACAAGATCCCCCAAACGATATTGTTGATGCTTTACTCGGGCATTGTAATATGATGATATACTCATGTGATACTATTGGATTTGGATTATTGCCTTCGCCCGAACTTCATCAAGAAATTCTAAATTGTCCAGCAAGCCTTCTTCATTCACTTTTTCCTCAAGTTCTCTTTCCCTAAGTGTCCCAGCCATTACTTATGAGCTAAGGCCTCTGATCCATAAGTCAATCTAATGGCGTCCCCCCAGTTGGGGTTCGAACCATTCTTTTGTAGGCCCATAACACATTTGGGAGTTCCTCCACCCATAGCACTTTAGTCTCTTCCAACCGCTTTTTGATTCCATCAAGCAAAGTTCGGCTAGTTACTTCAACTTGTCCATTGCTTTGGGGATAGGCTACTGAAGACATTATATGCTCGATCATATACCTTCCACAAAATCTGAGTGAACTGTGGGTTTATCAAATTGCATCCCATGGCCAGTGACGATGATCTTCGGGAGACCGAATTGATGTATTATTGACTCCAGAATGAACTTCTCGACCCTTTTTTTCCATAATTGTGGCGAGTGGGATTGCTTCGACCCATTTGTGAAATAATCAATAGCCACCACTAGAAATTCCCTTCCTCCTGAAGCCTTAGTAAATTTTCCCATTATGTCCATCCCCCACATGGAGAACAGGATTGGGTCCAAGGTGGACGTTAAGGGAACTGCTGGCCTTCTTGGTACAACCGAATGTATATGGCAATTCTTGCACTGTCAGACATATCCTAAAGCATCCTCTTGCATTTTTTGCCAATACAACCTAGGCCTGAGGATCTTGTGCCCTAATGCTCGACCTCCCATATGTGCTCCACAGATACCTTCATGCAATTCTGCGACGGAATTTTTCAATCCCTTAGGTCCCAACCACCCCAGCAACGGCCCTACATAGGATCTTCAATAAAGTCTTCCATTCAAAATGTTGAGTCTTGCAGCTCTTATTGTTACCGACTATGCCTCCTTTTGATCATCTGGTAATTGATCATCCCGAAGGTACTCTATGATCAGGTCCATCCAGCATCGTTCTTCCTCTAAGTACATCATTTCTTTTGCCTTTGTAATTGGGAATTCAACTCTTCAATATATACTATCTGTTCCAGGGTTTTTGGCTTAGTGTTTGCTAGCCTTGATAATTCATCAACAATTTCATTTTCCTTCCTTGGGATCTGGGAGATCTAAACCTCCTTGAATTCTTTCATCAAGACTCGTATCATCTCCTGATATGAAGCTAGTCGAGGCTCTTTTATCTTAAACTCTCCTTGAATTTGATTTACCACCAGTTAAGAATCGTTGTAAATCATAATTTCTAGGATGGCAAGTGCTTTTGCCAACCAAAGGCCTACAAGAAAGGCTTCGTACTCAGCTTTGTTATTACTCGCATCAAATCCAAACTTCAAGGCATATCAGATGAGGAAACCTCCCGGACTCTTTAATAGAATTCCAGCCCCTCCTACTTGTTTGTTACTCGATCCATCCACATAGATGTCCCACTTCATCGGGCTTTGGGGTTCGGTGATTTATGGTATAGGGGTTGTTGTTTTGACCACGAAATTAGCCAACGCTTGTGCTTTTATGGCCGTTCAAGGTTTGAAATTCACTTGATACTCACTTAACTCTATCGACCATGCTACCATTTTCCCTGAAAGGTCTAGTTTATGGAGTTCCTTCTTTAAAGGAAAATTAGTTAGTACCTCGATCGGGTGCACTTGAAAATAAGGCTTTAGCTTCCTTGCTGCCATCATAATGCCAGCGCTTGTTTCTCGATCTCAGTATAGTTAGTCTCTACATCAAGAAGAACATGGCTTATGTAATATATTGGCAGCTATTTCTTCTCCTACTCCCTAACAAGGACCACACCTACTATTGAGGTGGGGGATGCTAAATATAGTTGTAACTTTTTGCCTTTCTCTGGTCGAGAAAATAAGGGCGGTTGTCCAAGCAATGCCCATAGATTCTTGAACGCCTTCTGGCATTCTTTTGTCCATCGTGCTTCTTTCTCACCTTTTAGGTTTTTCAGAGCTTTGAAGAATGGCAAACATCTTTATCTTGATTGTGCAATGAACTTGTTTAAGGCTGCTACACATCGGTCAGGCATTGAACATCTTGAACGATCTTGTGGTTCCATGTTGATCAGTGCTCAAATCTTTGTTGGGTTTGCCTCAATTCCTCTCTGTGAGATCATGAACCCTAAGAACTTTCCTGAGGATACTGTAAATGCACATTTTTCTGGATTAAGCCTCATTTGAAACTTTCTCAACACGTTGAAGACCTCTGCTAGGTTGGATATATGTCCTGATCACTAGGCTTTTTACTAGCATGTCATCTACATAGGCTTCCATATTTCACCCAATCAAGTCTTTAAAATCTTGTTTACTGCCCTCTGGTAAGTAGCTCCTGCATTCTTGAGCCCAAATGGCATGACTTTGTAGTAATAGCTTTCTCGATCTGTAATGAACGTCGTGAATTTCTCGTCATCCTTGTGCATTAGAATCTAATTATATCCGGAGTACGCATCCATGAAGCTCGATCAACACCTCATAACCTATTGTAGCATCAATGATGAGATCAATTCAGGGTAGAGGGTAACAATCCTTCAGGCATGCTTTGTTCAAATTAGTATAATCGGTACACATCTGCCATTTTTCATTCGCCTTCTTTACCATGACAACATTGGCCTACTATGTCAGGCACTCGATTGGTTCAATGAATCTCAAGCCCTTCAATTTATCAACTTCACTTCATATGGCTTCCTGCTTCTCGATCAAGAAATTCCTTATTCATTGAATCATTGGTTTTGCTTTTGGGTTAATTTACAGCTTGTGTTTGGCTATACTGCAATCTATCCCTGACATATCTACTACAGATGCGAACACATCCATATTTTCCCACAGAAATTCTTTCAAGTCTTTCTTGAAATCTTTTGGTTGTTTTGAACCAACGAAGGTTCCTTTTTTCTCGTTGGAAGGATCTAGTTGGATCCTTTCTAACTTCTCAACAGGTTCGGGCCTTTGCATTGTTTCTTCGTCCCGATCATCACGAATTTCAATGGACATGGCCGCAACCTTCCTTGGTCCACTCTTTTCCTTTAGGTAGGAGATGTAATGTCACACCCCGCCCAATTGGATATGGTCATACCCGAATACCCATGGGGGTGATACACTACAAGACCAAAGTTCATGACCAAATCCATACTACTATACAACATAGCATAATCAAAGGACAAGAGTAAATTAAAGAATCAAGATTTAAAGTTATAAAAACCAAATTATGAAATATGATTACAATCATCCATGAAATAAAAGTTGAATCACTAACCAAAGTTAATCAAATCTAATCATCGGAGTTAAAGAGAGGAATGGTTAACAGTGGAAATCTATTTTCTTGAGAGGTTTCAAAAGTTAAGTAGCGCCCTGAGAAAGATAAAGCACAAAGATACAAGGGAAACTACTAAATCATATGATATCTCCAATGTCTCAGAATGGCTGGACTCCGTAAGCATAGTCCGAACAGACACACAACTTGCCATGTAGCTTAGTGTCCTCTACCATGGGTCCCTCGTAGGACTCATACGGCGGCATACTCTCGAGGTAAACGGGGTCCTCATAATGTGCAATGAAATCTAAAAAGAACATAGGCATAAAAGAAATGAGTTCAACAGAAATCGGTGAGGTCAACTTAAATGCATATCAAGCATCCATTTGCAATTCTCCACAACAAATTTATATGAATATAATATTAAGATGGATAAGAAATGAATATGCAATCATACTTCTAACTCTAATCATGAGGTCTCTATGGTAGACATGCATTAAGCTATACATCAACGTCCTCTGTGAGGTCTCAATCACTCTCCCTCAACAAGAGACGTCTATTGGGTTTTCGCGATTATTGGGTCAAGTCACATCAATATGTGGTTGAGGATATAGGTTACCACTCTCTCACATCACCATTTTTCTTGAGAACTAGCGCATGTCAAGGATAACTCTAGGCCCAATGCATGGTCATATGGTCTCGTACTACATATGGTTCGGATATCATTCCACAACGGGAGGCATCTGTTGGTCCGATATTCTTATCCACCTAGAAATAGGATCCTCAATGGGAGGCATCTATTGGATTCTATTTCTTAACCCTATGGTCATCCACATATGTATAGGTGGACACTCTCGTGGTTTCCCTGCTGAAATTGCACATCGTGTTGAAAGTCACACGAGCCCAAACTCTATATATAAAGGGTCACCAGGGTAATGGGCGAACCCACAACCCTAGTTGGCATATAAGTACAAGAGGACATAGTCTCGCAATCAATTCCACACATTCACATCATTCTCATATAACAATTCATGAAATTTGAAAATAGAAACAAATATAAAATAGCATTACCTTCTGTTCACGCAAAGTCCCACACAATTTATAATAGAGTACAAGATAATAATATGAATGAAATTCAAATAACACCACAATTATACAAGATATGGTAAGTATTTTTCCTCACCTTTTCAAGTTAATAAAGCTCTTCAAAGTCCCAAAAAAAAATCACCAAATAGAGTGCAATTAGACCCAAAATAACCCTAGGTATATAAGAAAGTGAGTGAGTAACAATTGAGAATCGATCGGGGTTAAAAAACGACCAAAACACATATCCCGAATATGGCCAGTTGGATAGGTTTATAGGGTCAGTTGATCAGCCAGTCAACCTCCCCCCCCCCCTTGCCAGAAAGGTCATGAGAAAAAACTTCGATTTCGGCTACAATTCGAAATCAATTTAAAGAGGGATTTTGGGGTCTTCAAATTAACAGTATTAAGGTCCCCAAAGTATCATCCAAACCACCCAATTAGGTCTCAAATGAAAGCCCCAAAATTGGCTTTCTATGTCTACCCGAGGGCATCTCAGAGAGGTTCGTATCGGTTTTGAATGCAAAGTTTCACAAAACCAACTCTCAAAGACGTTGGGAGACACAAAGAAACATAAGGGGGAGCATTCAACACAACCCAACAGCTCCAACAACCATAACCTAGCATTCAATGCTAATAAACACCATCAAACTAAGTTGGAAAAGATGGTTTTTCAAAACCACTCATTTTTCTAAGCGTTATTGCGATGATCCAGGCTTCAATGACTCAACACACGTGAAGGAATCACCAAATCTCTTGGGTTTCTCCTCTCCTAGGCCCTCAGCACCTCTCTAGCATAAATAATGTGTTTATAAGGAGTGGAAACATAAAATAGGGTTTTTAAAACCTGAAATACCATTTTTACCCCGAACTAGGCAAGGGGCAGTCAAACCAGTCTGGTCCCCCAGTCTAGTCGGCCGGCCCTTGAATACCCCTCAATCGGGGGTTGATTTTGATGATTTCCAATTGGTTTGAAAGGTCTTTCTAGGGCCTACACATTGGTACATTTACCTTAACATTTGAGGCTTCCTCCATTGGTTTCTTGATGTGCCAAAATCTCCTCTTAAAGCCTTCATGACTAACCTTCTCTCTCCTCATGAATTCTAAAAGAGTGGTTGAGTCATCTATAGGGTCATCCACTACCATAGGGTCCATTTTCGAACTTCCGGGCTCAACTCGAATGGCCCCCAATTGTCGTCTACTCGAGCTCCAATTTTGTGGTTCTGAGACCATGGGTTATAGGGTCAAAAATCCAGGGGATTTCACATGTAGCACTGTCAGGAAGTCTTTTGATATGAAGCCACTTTGCCAATGCCATTGTTCATTAGGAACTTGATCTTCGTATGTCTGTTGAGACAATTTCTCTTAACATGGTTAAGGATGGCTTCCCAAGGATGACATTGTACGATGGTAACTCCCGTAAAATAAAAAAATTCACCCGCATAGTGGCCTCCTTCAGGTATGTCCCGATGGTCAAGTCTAGTTGCATTGTTCCTTCTTCCACCGTTGAGGACCTTGCAAAACCATACAAATGTGTTGAGCTTGGCTCCTAGGTCCTCCTCCATCTTTAATTTTTGGTAAGCTTCGAAGGATAGGAGATCCGCGAGGATCTCATATCCACTAATACTCGATGAACTTCCCGACAACAGATTTCGACTCTTATCATGATCGTGTCGTTGTAAGGGGTACAAATTCCTCTTTCATCTTCTACAATAAACGCAGTGGATTCTTGTAAGCTTGGCCTCTTTCTTTTCCTGATTGCTTCTCCCGATCCCACGAATTTTGACTTTGCCTTCAGCTTTGTAAATGGATTTGGGCTCTAATCCTCCAAACATCATGAGGGTCAACTTGGTGATAGTTGCCCTATCCTCCTCTTTCTAGGTAGTGTGTTCCCTATGTAGTTGTTTCTTGAAAAGACATCTTTTGCAAGCAAGCGGGTTTCCATGTCAAGCTCTATGACTACATTAATTGCCTCATAGGCAAGTTCTTATTTATCCTTTCTCACCTCCAATACTAAATCTCACAAAGCACCATAAATCTCCTTCAATGGACTCACTACTTTATCAACTCCTTTCTTTTTCTCCTTAGGCTGTTCAGAGTTGTCATCACTACCTTGGGATTGAGTAGTACCTCCCTTTGGTGTAGATTGGGTACATGATATGTCAGCTGCATTTTTTTCAAGGTCAAAACTCAAGTTCCCAATCCCAATCCCATCCAATGGGGTGTTCTACTCATTGGTTTCAGGCGCATTTAATGATGACTCATTCATAAAATCTTTAGGAGTTGAAGCTTCATGACCAGTTGCAATCTTATTACCTAGTGTTGTAGCAACGTCTAAGTGAATGCGGCGCACCAAATGCTCCTTCCAATATTTCTGCTCTTTTTATAAATAAATAAATAAATGCTTGGGTGAAGATGAGGAGTTAGGGATAACAATAGGTTCCTCTTCTGCACCTCACTTGGGTGAAGATGAGGAAGATAATGATTCTAATGAAAATGAAAACAACGACAAAGACCACTCCTTTGATGCATAAGCATTTTGAAATGACCTGGTAGCACAAATGTGGAATGCATATGCAACAGAAAATGCATATGATGAAGACATAGAATTGGAGACTAACTATGAGTTAGAATCAGATGATTAAGTTTTATCATTTCATATTTAAAATGAACTGCATTAATTTTAATGTAAATCTTTTGAGTTTGAATTGGACATTTTTTTGGCTTTACTTTATCTCAAACTTTGTAATATTATTTCAAGTTTATCACAATATGATTGCTTCAAATGATAGAATAGCATCTGGTTGGGACTCCTATTAGTGTAACCTTATTTAGAATATGTGGAGTTGGTAAAATTTTACGAGATACCCAATGATTTGGTTGAGATATAAAGGGTTTACTATCAATTTTGGATGGTTAATTGGAGCTTAACATCGAGTTATTTGGCTGCTTAGATATATCATTCAGCATTTATTTAATTAATCGTTCCCTTCCTCTTCTTCTTCTTCTCTCTCTTTCTCTCTTGGATTCTCTTTCTCTCCCCTCTCTGCCTTGCAGCAGATCTGAAACAAACAACGGAAGGCAGAAAAAATAAAAAGATAAACCATTGACAAGTTTAGAAGAGACTACAACACTGACAGAAAAAACCATTAACAAGTTTAGAAGAGGCTTTAGCTGATGGAGAAGCAGTTATAAGCTTGAAAAATATGTGATTTCCCTTTTACAAAATATAGGTTAATACACCTCTCACAAGAATTGAGAGAGAAGGGACTTCATAAAATAATCAATTAAGAAAGAAAATTAATCCGTTAAACTACAAAGGCTTCTTGTTGAAGATATGCTTTGGCAGAAAGCAAACTTGTTAATTCTTTCTAATGTACCTCTAGCATGCTTTGTAACATTCATTAATATCCTAAGCTTTCATGTTAAGATGACTTCAGATTGTCTCCTATTTGGAAGAGAAGAACACATTTCTCACTTTAATAAGTGTAGAATAATTTAGTAATGCTATACAAGCATATCTTTTATAAACTTCCATTTTCTGATGGAAATTTAAGAAAATGAATGAATCCATACCTTATAATCTCAGACAATCTCAGCAGACATATTTAATCCAAGAAAAGTTAAGGATCAATAAATTAGTCAATATAAATTTAAACTTTCACATCTACAAGTGGATCACAGATAGAGGGTGAAAGTGCAAAACTGCCAATGGGCAAATCATGCAACTCAGATTGCAAAAAAATCATACATATTTCTGTAAATATTGGGCATTAGAAACATGACTACTTTTCCTTGAGACTTCATGGACTATATAAACCGTCATAATAAATATTGGGCACCAGAAAATTTTACTATGAATCCTCCATAACTCTAGATTTAACAATTTGGTTTGTAAAATCCAGCATATTCTACCTTACACATATTTTGTTCTCTTTTGTTTGATTTCCGCCGGAATTGACGAGCGATTAAAGAGGTACCTATAGTATCACCTACTCCCCATCTAATTCATTGATTCAAAAAAGGGCAAAAAGCTCGAAAAATAATAGAAGCAATTCTAAATAAAACCACGAAACAAAAACTATTTCTAACCACATGAGAAACCTAACATCAAGGCAAATTAATATTAAAATGATTCATTCAGCTCCAACAAAGGAGGTAAAGGAAAGGAAAGGAAAGGAAAGGAAAGGAAAGGAAAAAGAAAAAAAAAAGGAGGAAATTTTCAGGCTTTACTACAAAAATGCATTTTACATTACTCATTACAAAAAGAAGGATTCCTGCTAAAGAAATGTGAGATGAAATTGAAAACAATAAGAACCTGTGTTGAACTCGGGACTTTGACAGTGAGTAGAATAACTTTTCGATTTTAAAAAATGGAGTTTGCAACCCCCGAAAGACCAGTCGCAGTTCGATGCCTTTGATTTTGTAGAAGCCAAAGAAGAAGAAGATGCGGGAGGCTGGTACAGCTTGATTTTTGCAAAAGCCAAAGAAGAAGATGCAGAAGATGCAGAAGGTTGGTTTAGTTTGATTTTGCAGAAGCCGAAGAAGAAAAATATACAGGAGGCTTGTACAGCTTGATTTTTGCATAAGCCGAAGAAGAAAAAGATGCGAGAGGCTGGAAACCAGAGACTAGCTTGCAACGAGACTTGCAAAGAGACAGAGACTAGGGTTAGCAAAGTTGATGGAGTTCGCCATTCTCACGAATAAGTCACGATAGATTGTGATTCAATGGAATCACCCATATTTATAACATGCCTCAATTTTGATGATTCTATTTGGAAACCACCTCTTGAGGTGATTTTCACGGAATCGCCATTTTACACTAATTTGTGGAATCACGTGGATTCCGAGTTAATTTCAAACCAAATCATTTTTCTTACTTGGAATCATGATTCCCTAGAATCTGATTCTAGGGAATTACGGAACCAAACACAGGCTAAAGCTCTCTATTGACCAAAATTCAAGGTTCACCCACAATGGTTTTTCTATGGGATACCCAGCATCAGACTAGATTGAATGGTGGAACTATTGTCTTCAATAAGCAATCACAATGAATAGAGAGAAGATGGTATGATGATTATAAAGAAAGGAAGAAATGAGGATGGTAGGGGAAGGTTTAGGATTTTGATAATCGCAAGAAGGTCGGAATTATCGGAGAAAAGAGATAAAGGAACGAGATGGCGACTACTAGGGCACAAAAGGAAATAGAGAAAATGAAAAGCGAAGGATGTATGATGCAGCTTATTAGTAAAGCTACGCAATGAAAATGAGAAAAGAGAAGACAGTCGCATAGGACCAAATTTTATGTGATTCACACGAATGATACACTCACAACTGAGCTCTGTGATGGTTTTGATCTGAAGAAGAAGAAGCAGCTGCCTAAAGTGTTTTACTGCCAAGTTTCAAAACAAAATATTGTTTTTGTAGCGGCATAGAGAGAAAACCCTAAAGCCAAAAATTACTAGAATACCCCAACCAAAAAGGCTCTAGAAACCTTAACAACTCTTCTCTCCAATGGCATCAATACTGCATATCATCTCCACCATGCTTGGTTCGCTTCCATCTTTTCGGTTGACCAAAAGGTTTCACACCTCTAACCAGCTAGAACTGGTATACTCCATATGGAGTAAATTGTGTTGGGTGATATGGAAAACCCGTAATGTTTTTTCCATTGAGATGAATAACACACTAACTTTCGAATTCCATGTTTCATCTTTCTAAACTCCTTGATGATATTTAGGTACATTCCACCGTTGAATTAACAACAGCTTCAAGAGGTAGAGCGGCCTACATTCTCTGCAACAGCACCAGTTCAAATTGATCTATGCTTTATGATACACACAGATCCAACGTGGGATTCAACATCAAGGTCTGGCGGTCACAGCACTTTAACTTTGGGACTAGAAGCAATCTGTGACTCTATTACTTAGCTTTGTCTCTAAATCTCTTCTAAATCTCTCCCACATTACAATCTTTTCGAATTGCCAGCAAGTGGTTTTAGCCCTCAATGGGCTGAACCGACCCATCCATTGGGCAAGTATCAGCTTGGTTGAAGAGATCATGAAAACTCATTTTAGGTTTTCAGTTTATCCAGTTTTTGTTCTAATTTTAGCAGTTTTACTTGAAAATTCAAAAAATTTATGTTTGCTAAAGGTTGGATATTTTTCTGAAAGACATCTAAAGACCAATAGGTTTCTCTTTTGGGAGCAGGCTACTTTGGTGGTTAGAAAGCATGCTTTAAGGGTAGAGATATGTTCTTTGGAATTACCTTTGGAAGTCTATTAATTACTCTCTTAGATAAAGGTGGGAGGGGTTGTTTTTTCTGACAAGAGTATTGTTTTGAGAACCGTTGGTTTTCTTTGAACTGTGTCATAAAACGGATTGGTGAATATAGCTTTACGTATCCCTTAGTTTATCAACTATAGAGTACACCGTCTGTGATTGAGCGGTTGACTGATCTTGGAGGTGAAAATGCATTTAGAACCCGTGTGCACTATTCGGGGTGTTTAAATATTTTAAAGAAATTACCACTGGTACGTTTCATATCCACCAATATTCTTCATGTATTACTAGACAAATGTACGTAACTATGCTTTCGATAAGGAGATCATTCATACCATTTGAAATAAGATAACTTTCCATACTTGTGATTCTACTTTATTTATTAATTTGTCTTATATGAGTGTCATAATATTAAATTATTTCCAACAGTTTTGTAAACAAAGACAGAACACCTAGCTTGCAACTTTGGCCATAATCAAGCAGATGATGATGTGGTGAAATTTGATGATAAAGAGATTCCTCAAAGCGATTGTTTTAGTTACCTTAATTCATTCATAAATAAATAAATAAAAATTGTAATATAGAAGATGATGTTTCCCTAAGAATTAAAATATGGTGGATGAAGTGGCGATGAGCATATGGGGTCTTGTTTGATTGACGTCTTCTTTTAAACCTTAAATGAAAATTCTATAAGACCTTCGTTCAACAAATTATGGTGTATGATGCAGAGTATTGGATTGTTAAAAAGAATCATATAAGTAAACTCAATGTAGCAAAAACGAGAATGTTAAGGAGCATGAGTGGCAAAACTAGGAATGAAAAGATAGAGGACAATCATATTAGACTTAGTCTAGGAGTAGCTCTGATAAGTGATAAACTATGAGAAAATTATTTGAGGTAGCACGACCACATTCTACCGAGGTCTGTAAATGTCCATGTGTGAAGAAGTGATGTAATCCAGATTGAAAGAATTAGAAAAACTAATGGCAGATCTAGAATAACATCTTAAAAGAAATAGTGAGAAAAGAGAGGCTTAGCTTAGGCTTTGTATCCAACATAACCTCAAACAGAGCTAATTGGGAAGTAAGAATCTATGTAATCGACTCCACTTAGTTGGGACAAAGCTTCTTGTTGTTATTATAACTTATCCAAATTTATTTATAACTAGGGCAAATAATGTCATGTTGACTAGCAAAGGGGTTTTCAGAATTTTAGTCTTAGAAAAATCCATCACTAGTTATCTCCACCCCTTAGTTTGTATATCCAATTTTTAATGCCTCTAAAATTTTTTTCAAAAGCCTAATATAATCATTCTTTTGACTCTCTATTTTTGGGTGTGTGTGAAAATCGTTTCTAATTTGTTAGCTATAATTTCTTTCCATTTTCATTTTTTTTGGTTACAAAAGTAGCTCTCGGGTCCTGATCCTTCTCCTTCATATGCGACAACAGCATTTCAAGATGCAATGGGGATAGGAGGAATTTTCTTAGAGAAGGGAATATTTGTGCAACCTCTCTAGCCCGGAGTGCCTTGGCCGTGCCAAGTCGGAACCTTTTGACCTCTTTCCACTTTCAGGGGTGTAAATGGATAACCGAAATCCACTTCCGAATTCGCATCTGCATCCGTATCCGTTTAGGGGTATTCGAATTCGTTTGATTATTAATAGGATGCGGATATGGTATACCCCTTTCTTGCCGAATATTATCCGTCCGATAAAATTATCTGACTAAGTTACTTATTTAGATTTATTATTCTTATTTTTATAAATTTTACCTATGATATGTGACTACTTTTCTAGATTTTCTACTAAAATAGCTATCAAAGTTCTTAAATTCTTAAATTTCAAACCTAGCTCTCACAAATAAAAAGGTAAAGATGTAAATAGGTAGTCGAAAAGTTGTATTCAATCTATATTCATGCCCATTTAGAAGAATCTACTTAAGAAAATAACTATCCGATTATCATCCGAATCCGACAGAATCCGTCCGAAAATCGATAAGATATTACCCAAATCCGTCCGAATATAATAGGATTCGGATATAGATATACCATTATCCGATCCGAATCCGATCCTTTCACCCCTATCCACTTCAAATGGTGGGTCTCTTTGTATCCAACTTTCTGTGGCTTTTGCTGGATTTTCTCAATCAAAAGTTTCTTACCCAAAAAAATTTAATGCCACTGAAAATCCTCTACCACATGTAAATCAGAAATTAATCAAATAATAACATATCTTATCATCTATAATCCGATTGGTCCTCTTCGTGCTGTGGGGCCAACCCTCTATCCCTTTCTAAAAATCTCGCCGTCGGTTACGGACAATAGGTCGTCACGTGCTTTTATTCTGTCCACGTAAAATCTGTTGGAAAAATTAAAAAACAGATTTGTATTTTTTTAATTTTTTTTCCACTTTTAATTTCTCTGATACTTTCTCTCACAGTCCACTCTTTCCCTCCTTTCAAATTTCAGTGTTTCAAGCTTTACCCAAAAAAAAAAAAAAAAAAAGCTTTCAGAGCTTTGGGCTACGCTAATCATCTCCCTCTTTTATTGTTTCCTGAATCTTGTTGTTTTGCTTCTATTTATTTCAAGCTCTTCATTAGCAGGTGATGTTGATGAATCAAAATTTCTAACTTGAATGATAAATGCCATTGGAGGTTTTCTGTTGTCGATTTCAGACCACTCAAAGAAAGTCTAGCAAGAACCCACTTCGTTTTCCCTCAATCTTGTCGATGGCATCTTAATCTGTAACCGGTTCCACTTTTAAAGCTTTCTATCTGAGTTTCTCAGTTCCTTGTCTCCGATTCAAACTCCATGTCATTCGCTTCTTCTTGACCAGTACATACGACGGAAATCTAGGTTTCACTAAGGGAGGTGTAGTATCGAGCGCATTAGAGATTGGGAGTTGAAGCTTTTAGTCATGAAGCAGCATGTGCTTGATTTGAGGTCAGTTTCTGTGTCGAAGACTCTGTGTTCACCGGTGAGGCATTGCTCAAGTATGTTTCCTGGACACCTTCGTGGTTTTAAAATTAGACGACAGTTCTCTTCTTCCAGAGGTAAAATTTCTGTAAGTGCTCCGTTTGGTAGGATTATATAGCGTCTTGTTTTTGAAACAACACTATTTTCAAGTTCTGGCTATGGATAATTGGTTTGAATTGAAGCTTAGAGCATGGCATTTGTCAAATTTCTTTTGGGACTCGTTTTAGGTCTTCCCGTTTCAGTTAATATCGGTGTTGGTTTTACATGATTCCAAACCCACATGGGTTGAGTTCATGTTTGGCCTCTTGTTGGTTAGTTGAAAATGTCACGAAAAGTCAGAACAAAAGCAGCCAATTCATATAACAGTGCAAATGCAAGTATCAGCCAAGGATCACACTTGCATTTCTATTCTTTTGGTGGATGCTGAATTATTCTTGGTTGCTTTCTATCACCTGCTAACTGCTAGATTCTGCTTTTTCCAAGACCTAAATTGCTTTGTAGTAGATGCTGTTTGTGATCCAAATTGCCTTTTCAACTTCTTTTCTTTTCTTTGGTACATTTAAACATAGTAATTATTGAGGTATTTGAGTTATGTCCAACTTATGTTCTGGAGGCCATCAGATTGGACATTGATCCAACAGTGTAATGAGTTTTATTTGAGAATCCAATTAACCGTAGAACCTAGTGTTGTCTATAAATACTAGCTGGAAACACCACTCTAGGTATTCCAAACTAGATACTCAAGGTATAATGCTTGAAGTAAACATTGTGCTTAAACCCTAACCCTAATAGTAATAACATACACAATGAAGTATTTGTAGAAATTGACTTGTATAGTTGGATTCCTGGCTATTATTGCTTTTTAATATTGCCCTTCTAATTACTAGCTCATCTGATTGCTCTGCATTGACATCTTAGTTGGGGACAATCCTATCTGATTTTTTTTTTTCTTTTTCCTTGCTCTTTGCACAGGTGTTTTTCTGAAGGTTTCTTATTCAAACACAAGGTCTTCAAACCAAGCTACTGATCCAGTTGGTCAAGACAAGTTCTTTGTGATAAATGGTTCATCTCAAATCTTCAGGGCAAATGGGATTAGCCCAATTCCTATTTCCAGACCAAGTGTACTCGATGCCTTTGAAGATGAGTATGAGGGGATTATTGTTAATCCACAAAGATTACCATCTAATCCTCATGCTTTCGCTTCCATCCTTGAGTACTCTCTTTCTCACTGGAAACAAGAGGTGACGTTTCATTTTCCACACACTCATGGTATCCACTGCTTTAACTGTTTTATTAATACAATGTAGGAAATTATCAGGTATGCAATTATATGATCTTCAGTCATTTCTAAAGTTTACCTGGTTTATAGGAACCTAGTAAGCACTATTCTTTATAAACTACTACATTAAGGCTTGAGAAAAAAATGGTTTGCTTTTGCCTTCACAAATGTAGACACACTTAACAGCATACATGGAACTTATCCCAACCTTTATCACAACTTCTTTGTATTGGTTACACAAATTCATGGTTCAGACGTCCAATTAATCTTAAATCATGCTGCTAGACCCATGTTTCTCTAGCATAACTTCAGAGTAATTCATCTTTGGTCTCCTCCCTTGTCCTTGTAACACATCTATATATAATTATGCAATTGAGTACTATACGTCTACATTAGTCATGCAACCAAATATTATTTTTCTTAGGATTTATTAGATAAATTATGGGAGGGTAGCAAGCAGCCTAGCTATGAAGAAAGCTATACAAAGCTGATGGAGAATACTAATCTATTCTTGAATAATTTGAGCACCGAACTCAATGTAATAGAACACTCTGATTGTCTTTTGCTGCATCTGAATGAAGTCATTTTTGTTTTGTCTGCTTGTTGAGTTCAAAGTTAAAAATTAACATTCTGCTTTCTAGTTTATTTTTCTGTCTTTGGGGATCTATTAGGCAATGAAGCTTGTGACGAATTTCAGACTTCTTATTTTCTGAGAATTAAGCCATGGCTTGTGTCATCGTGTTGGCTAGCAAATAGATTCACATTGAAAGGGGATATGGATGAACTTCCTTAAGTCTGTTATCTACACATGAGTTGGAATGACAAACTTCCTATTGATCATACATTTGTGTAATAATGGGTGCAGGGATCATAGACAACTTATAGGCCTGAGTGTCTCAACGATAATGTTTATTTAGGTGTCTGCACTGCAGATGGTTCTTTTTCTTGCATTGCAAGATCTGAAGACTTCCAGTGCTTCTGAGGACAATGATACAGAAGTAGCCACAATGAGTATGGAGTCTACGGAAGAGGCAATTAGTTGGATTTGATATGTAATGTTAATTGTGGCAATGAAAAGAATTAAGAATTCATATAGAATAAATTGTTGATGGTAGAGAAGTTATTAAACAGAAAGTGTTGTTGTCTGCATAGTATTTCTTGCATGTGTCTGATTTTGACAGCTTTTTGGAATTTGTATATCCTTTAATGATATACCTTTCCTTCTTTCTTGTTTTGAGTCAGTTGACAAACCCTGGCCATAATCTGAAACTTCATGTGATTCTATTGTAGGGAAAGAAGGGGGTTTGGCTTAAGTTACCTCTGGAACAGTCTGAACTGGTTCCAATTGCAGTGAAGGTAATCTTTGAAGTTGTCATCTCTTCATCTGAATATTTTTTTTCTCTACCAAAAAAGAATCTTTTGGATATTTGAATAGGGAAGTTGGTCTTTGACACCATTGGTTACTTTTACCAAAGGTTTTGGGTGAAAATTCTGACTACCTACATCTTTGATATGTTTTTGTAATTGATTGTTCTAAAATCATAATTTAATGACAGCAAGGCTTCGAATACCACCATGCAGAGAGAGAATACATCATGTTGACGTACTGGCTTCCTGAAGGACCTTGCCTGCTTCCTGCTAATGCTTCGCATCAGGTGGGAGTCGGGGGATTTGCTATCAATGAGAAAAATGAGGTAAAATGAGTACTAGTGTGAAATTTTTTTTTGTTGAATGCAACATATTCATTCAATGAATTTTTTTGTATGAAAGAAATAATACAATTTTTTAGATGTTTTATTAATTAACTAAATGAGCTGATATGCAGAAAAAGGTGATGATTTCTCTCAGTTTCTTAATTACAGTTGCAGAGAATGTAGTCTTGCTAACACAAAGGGAAATATTTTTATGATGTCTGCAGGTTCTTGTTGTCCAAGAGAAGCATTGTGACCCAGATTATATTGGTTTTTGGAAATTACCAACAGGTTTCATTCTTGAGGTACACTGGATCATTAAATGAAACTTCTGGTTTCTCCTTACCTCAATTTTTAGACCTTAGAGTTTGATTGCAATGTACCTTCTGCCGGCTTCTCAATTTGCCAAAGTCATGCAGGTTCATTTCTCACACACAATTGGTTCACCTACTAATAGCATATTACTGACTTGCATGCATATGCATAAATGGAATTGTTAATTTTCTTGTGTTCTAATTGTTCTGTTGATTTTGGACAGTCAGAGGAAATTTTCACTGGAGCTGTAAGAGAGGTCAAGGAGGAAACTGGTGTAAGATTCCAGTGACATTATATCGCTCTTCGCTACTTTATCTCTATTAAATATTTAATTGTTTTGATATATTACATCAGACATTCATATTTTAATTGAGAGTTTTCCTTTGATTTTGATTGTATTTCTTTGTGGAGATGTAGATTGATACAGAATTTGTGGAAGTGATAGCTTTTAGGTAAGTTGTCCTTGTACTGTTCAATTCTGCATTCCTTAGACTTTATATTGCCCCCGTATTTTTGTCCTTCTGTTACTGGACTTGCCAATTATTACCAGAAAATAAAAATAAATAAAAAAGAAAAAAGAAGGAAAGTTGCCAAAGATTGTTCTCTCTCTCTCTCTTAGTGTAAGGGAGAATTAAGGGAGCATGCTAAATTCTTGGCAGGTTAGATTCACATTACCCAAATTTTTTATTGGATGATAAAAGAGACCGACTTAAATTTCTAGATAAAGAAAAGCATGCAGTATGGTGAAAAAATGATAGCTTCCTATGTTCATTCAATGTCTAATTGGCCAAAAATATAAGTCTCTCTCCAAGTTGTACTGATGATTATCAACTGGTATACTTAATGAACTGATTACCGAGCCATAAGTAATCAATGTTAGCAACATGTAGATCATATTTCATGGTGCCTGCCTCAATCTTCAGTACCTAGCTTTAATTTTGATGGTGATTTTTCCTAATAATGTCTCTGATTATTTGTATATTCCTTTTATTTTTGAGACTGAAATATGTTCTTTTATTTCCACCTATTATATTCTTAAGATTTTGAAGTGTAATATGTATTTTGAACTGTCAACATCATTACATGGACTCTTATCTCTTGACTTTGACTTCAGACATGCTCATGATGTGGCTTTCAGAAAGTCGGATCTGTTCTTCATATGCATGCTAAGGCCGTTATCAACTGAGATCAAAGTAGATAATCTTGAAATTCAAGCTGCCAAGGTAAATATCTTTTGGAACACTCAGTGACCCTTTCTGTCCTTACAGCATCTATCTGCTACCATGTACCACCAATATGTGTTTGTATTCTGTTCATGGTATATCATCAATCCCATGATCAAGAGAAATCAATCCTCTCCATATTTGGAAATAAAATTATGTGAGAGATGATTCAATTACAGAAACTTAATTGAAGTATCTTCTTGTTTTAATTGCTATGGGTCCTGAGAGCTACTGTCTGTTTATAAGTTTTGTTGATCTTCCTCAGACTAATCCTCGCTCTTTGGACATCTAAATTTTTCTTTTTCCTGAAAGAGTACTACCAATTAGCTTTGAAAAACTATTTACTTCTGAATCTATTAAACCAGACACGGTTAATCACTGCTGTAATAAGATTTCTGATAAATATTCTTCTGTGGTCTTTTAGTGGATGCCACTCACTGAATTTCTGGAACAACAAGTCATAAAAGAAGACAAAATGTTCATGAAGATCATTGAGATCTGCATTGCACGACTCGGCAAGTGTTATTGTGGATTAACTGCTCATCAAGTGGTCTCAAAATTTGATGGGAAGTCATCCTCATTGTATTACAATGTAGTTGAGTGTGCAGATATCAACTGTGAGGTTTGAAGCCATGGAGCCAGTCACTCTCTTGGTCATTAATATCACATAGTGTCTTGTAAGTTTGCAATGAACTTGTAATCTATACAGTTCACATTGAGAAGATGTTCAGACCTAACCACAAGTATGTGGGTCTCAATGTACAGAGTTATACACTTTATTCAGGTTCTACAGATGATGTAAAACATGTATGTCTTGATTTGAAATGTAAATATATTACTTCTCTAAATGCATTTGCTGTCTGTGAATGGTGTCTTGTAAGTTTGCAATGAATTTGTAATCCATACAGTTCACATTGAGAAGATGATCAGACCTAACCACAAGTATGTGCGTCTCAATGTACAGAGTTATACACTTTATTCAGGTGTTACAGATGATGTAAAATAATGTATGTCTTGATTTGAAATGTAAATACATTACTTCTCTAAATGCATTTGCTGTCTGTGAATGGAAGGACAAACTGAACACAGTGGAGATTTAATATTTTGGATCACAAACTAGGAACCTTGTTTCCAGTAATCTTCAGTGCTATTCTAAATGATCGTAAAGCAGTAGAAAGAAACTCTATTAGACATACAAGCAAACACTCCAATCAAATATTGAAACTTAAAAAAATAAAATAAATAAATAAATAAAATGTAGTAATTTGTGTTATAACACCCATGCAAATTTTCCAAAACCCTAATTGAAATCCATATCCAAACTAAGATACAATGTTAAATTCTCGGAGGAAAAATTACACATATTACCCCCACAAGTATTTTGAGGAAATTGATCCAAATCTTAGATATTGAAACCTGCAAAGTTATGAAGACTTCTCCAATCTCCTATTTCCCTCCAATCTCCTATTTCCTTCCATACCTCTTTTTGAAAATAGAGTAATTAGAACGAATTCCATCATACCTATTTGAAAAAGGTAATCTCAAACCTTAGTCTATTTTCACAATAGACTAGTTTTGTCCATCTCAAAACTAAATACAGTGCATTCCCAATATGTTGAGATCTTCATTGTTTGTTAGCTCAGTACATAATTTAAGCTCACATATTGTTTAGGATAAACGTAACAATTTATTTTCACCTTAGAGTGAATTCTTGTAATAGAAATTTTAGATGATAAAATTATAATCTCAGCTAAAAGTTTTCTTTCTTATTTTGTTTCCTAACAAGAATGACCAATTTAGATCTTCATCTCAAAATACAAAGACCTTGCAATGTACCAACTACCAAGTTTAAAGATTTATTGGAAGGTCTCACCTGAAAATTGCTTCCCGTATTCACATGGTATTTTTGTTGATATTCAAGAATGGAAGTATTATCCATGTCTTCACATATCTGACCTATATAAATATTAGCATTTGATGCCATCTTCTCGTGTCTGTCAATATAAAATCATGTTGCCTCGAATTATTTTAGAAACAATATAGGTATGGTTTTCAAAAAGGTTTCTTTTGTGGTACACTATGGCAACAATTTTATGTGCAGATGGTACATATTGAAACCGTATTGTATGTGTTATCGAAACGTGACCGTAATTGAGAAATGCATAAGTAAAGCAAGGAGAGACAATCATTTGATGACCTACGTCTCTGGGACTCAGGTATGAGTCAAATTCAATATGAAAATCGTTAAATAATTTTATAGATCTTTGGGAGGAAGTAATGCAAAGATAGAATAATCACAGAGAACCAAATCATGCCTCTGACAGCCTTCGATCGCACACCATCACGCAGGTAGAACCTTTGAATTGCAGTGGCAAGCACACCACCGGAGCAAGATGGCAAGAACTCTCGAACAGGGAAAAATTGGATGAACAAAGAGAGAAGAAACCCTTGAACGAACCCTCCTGATTTTCATATTCTAACTGATCGAACCAACCCAAAACATTTATACATAACATAGCATGAATTTCTACCCAAAAAAAAAACATAGCATGAACCAAAACCGGTTCAAACAAAATGGCTCACCCGAACCAGCCAAAAGACAGATTAATCCTTACAGTATCGAACTATTTATTTTGTTTCTGTATTGTTTATATTCTATATCATTTTATACCATATATGTACTCTTTGTATCATTAATGAATACTATAATTTAATGCAATTGTACCATACCAGACCTTTTTGTAAACGTAGATGTAAAACGATCTGATATGATTTGGGATTTGGGTAATATTTGTTGTACAATACCAAAATTATGTTAGATCATCGAAAATATACTACTTGACATCGTTACATGAGTCCAGATCCTCTCCACCTGGGCAGCCTATCCTTCAACACGCTCATGACCTGCCCCTCACAAATGGCCTACTCGATGGTACAAAGCATATCTATGTCAGCTAAAGGAGCTTCTAGGTTCTCCTTGGTATAATGTTTCACCTCTGTTTATCATTGATACTTCTTTGTTATTGTCTAGGTCCCCTAGTTTGTCTGCTTTTAATTACTACAAATTTTAGTGTTTGAGGAAAAAAAATTCCGAAGAAGTGGGGAGGGAATATAAGAGGACAGCTAGGGAGAAGATCTGAAGTTTTCTTTGACCCATACCCGTTTTACAATTAGGGAGACAAAAAACGTAGATGGTAATGTGGTGATTTTTTTTTTTTTTTTTAAATTATTATTATTATTATTTATGATTTGAAATTGTGTTATTTCTTATTTGTCTTTTTATTGCATTATTATAAAGAATAAAAAAAATCAAATTAATTAATCTGTATCTTCATTTCAAATCATCCTACTTGGAAACCACCAAGTTCTCAGAACTCATTGATCGTTTTTCGTGGATTATCCTCACGCACATTTCGTACGAAGGAAAAACAAGAAAAAAAATTTGAAATACCTTCATTGTAAGATCTCTCTTTCCTCCTCCGATACCAAATATTCTTACTCTTTTCCTCCGATTTCCGTTTCGCATTTTTAGATTCTGGCTTCAATCCGATTTTTTTTTTCTTTCTTCAATTCCCGTTGCAATTCTTGTTTCTCGTAGTTTGTTAAATACTCAGCTAGGTTTTTATTTTTTTGTGTTTGTAAATTTTGTTGGGTTTCACATTGAGTTCGAAAGCTTAGAAGCCTAATTTCTCTCTGATTTGTTACCCGATCTGTTTATTTAGGGTGTTTTGATTAGCTTTTGAGGCATGCTGAGGTTAGAACCCTAAAAATCTTTCCTCTGGAAGAATTGGGGGTGTGTTTAACATGCGCTCGTTTCTGTGGAGTTCCCTGCCCACGAATGAGCAGAAGAATGAAGGCAATCGTGCTCAGTTGTACCTCAATGTCTATGATCTAACGCCCATAAACAACTACCTCTACTGGATTGGACTTGGAATTTACCACTCTGGAATCGAAGGTAATGCGTTTGCTTTATGTATGATTTGTATGGCAGCATTTTTAGCTTCAGTTATTGAATTCTGAAAGTTATGGTACGGTGTACTTGTAATATATTTGCATTGTTGAAAATTTCATTATCCTGGATGATTGAGCACCAAAAGAAGAAAATAATGTCTTGCTTTCATCCAAAAAAAGGAAAAAAGAAAATGTTTCATATCATTCAAATGAACAGCAAGAAATCATGAATATAAACAAAAATAAATTGAAGAGACGGAGAGATTTAACATGGTTCACGCACAATCTCGAGGTGCTATGTCCACGGGTTAAGAGGAACAACCTTCAGTAGGTAAGAAGGAATATTACAATAGAGATCTTTCAACCGATTGCCAAAATGGTGTTACCATGGGAAGTCTAAATATTTCTTTGAAGGTTCAGCATGTGATCTTCAATTGTAAGTAAAGTTCACCATTATATGGATTGTTTGATTAGCTCCAGCATGCAAAATTAAGGGTCGACCAAAATTTGTTTCGTATAGCAACCAACTCCTTAAAGAATCCTTGTCAAACTATTGAAACCCCAAAGTAGCTAACTGTCAACCAGATCAAAAAACAATAATTGGAACCCAAAAATTCATGAAACACATGACTCTATGTTCTTATCTTGCATATAAAATATATTGAACTCAATATCCACAAATAAATTTTAAACAAATATAAAAAAGACTAACAAGCACCAAGAAAGAAAGAAAGAAAACAACCATACTTTAGATAGTTTTTGTGAACTGTAGCCTGTAAACAATCAATTGAAGAATGAGTTTGCATGCTTTATTTGCATTATATCCAGATTAAAAATATGAAATTAATTTGCTAAGTTGAAGGTTTATCCATTTAGCCTCTCCTTATTCATAGTTGTTTTTTTTTCTTCTTTTTCTTTCATGAAGTCCTTTTTGTAGGCCCTATCAAACGTTAATAGAATTGGAAAAATACAAAGAGAGGAAGAAACCATGTTAACTACTATCACTTTTTTGGTAATATGTAGTGAGATCTCGCAAGATATATCGATTGTTTCATAAACCGAGACGAGATAGAGATCAAGTTTTGCGACATGGGATATCTCGCTCGAGATCTTGCCTTATCTCTCCCTGAATCTTGCTATATCTCGCTGGAACTCTCAATTTTCACCGAATTTTTAGCGAATTTCAACTGGATTTTCACTTGCAACTACTCTTAGCACAACTACAACATCAAAGGAAGATCAATCATTCCCTGCTTGTCTTATAAACGTATGTGTTGATGACTTATATAGAACTTTTAATGGTTATATAATTTTATTATTCTATTCTCAAAAGTCGAGATTGTGATACTCATGTGGATGGAATTTGGATGACATTTAAGTTATTTGATGTATTTAGTACACTTGCTTTTCATTTATATGCCTTAAAGGTTCTATATTACATGTTGCATAACCTTGCATTCCCTAATCCTACAGCATTTCGGTTTCACATTATGGATATACTTAGAAATCATACTTAGGGTTGTTTTCTCACAAATCCAAGGTCATCAGTGTGTTCAAAAGGCCTTAAATAGGCTAAATACTAAGTTTCAACCGAACTGAGAGCCTAAAACCCACCTAGATAGGCCACTGAGTTGACATAAAAAATGGTATATCTCGATCGAGATGGCGAGATCTCGGTCGAGATCTCGATTTTTCAGGGTGGCGAGATCTCGCTCTCGCTCGAGAGCGAGATCTTCTATCATGTTTGCTATCCTTCAAGCTCTTGTTATGATTTATACTTCCAAAGATACTATTCTGATGGAAATATCAAGTGTTAAATCAGATCACAACCGCTTAAGAGAGAGAGTAGTTCCTCTAAATGATGCTTGGTTTGTCGTTTTAATCATGATATATCTACTGGCAACAGCTATCATATTGCCAGTTGTTCTTCATCTATTTTAACAATCCTGATCAAATATGACTGCTTGGGTGTGGATTTAAAAAGGAAAATGTCTTCATAACTTTTAAGATCTTCAGACTGGGGCCTCTTTGATTTGTCTGTTTTTGACCTGCTTGTAAAATGTTACCTTGGGTGCACATTTGCATACGATCAATCTGATCTTCTAAGTTTACTTCTTGGGTATTAGCTTGATTTGTTGATTGGTGGCATGATTGCTAAATTAACGTATTTGTTCTGCTGCTCTATTGGTCCATACAGTTTCCTATATATTTGAATAAGTTCATAGAATTTGTACAGAAAGTGAAGGCAAAAGGAAAATGAATGTTTAGGCCAGCTGTTAACTCCGTTTACTGGCTTTATTCTGATGCAAGTAACTATGCAACGACACCTTCAATTTATGGGCTGTGCTCCTTGTGCTTGACTTGCATTTGCTGAGATTTGCGATCTCAAGCACTTCTAGATAATTTATTCTTGATATTTCTTTGGAGTATGGGGTGGCATGTGATGGCTAGGACCTGCCAATTTTAGCAGTCTTTGCTTAGAGAAGATTATCCTTTGAAAACAACAATAATGGGATGACTATTATGACTAGTCTTTTTTCTGACATGTTCGCTATATGATGGTTACATCCACTCTGAATTGGTGTACATTTACATTTGATGGATATTTTGGTGGACATTATCATAGTGCTGATGAAAATCTGGTCTGCAGTACATGGTATGGAGTTTGCATTTGGAGCCCATGAGTACCCAACCAGTGGAGTGTTTGAGGTGGAGCCAAAATGCTGTCCTGGTTTTGTCTTCAGACGGTCATTGTTGCTGGGCAGCACTGACCTGTCCCGTGCAGAGTTCCGGTTATTCATGGAACGTCAGTCTGGACAATACCATGGAGATAGCTATCATTTGATTGTGAAGAACTGCAACCATTTTACAGATGATGTTTGCATGCATCTCACTGGAAAACGTATTCCTGGTTGGGTGAATCGGTTAGCTAGAGTAGGTAAGTGAAGATTCTTTGCCTAGATTGATACTTCAGATGTTACATTGTGGCTTCTGGATAGTTTGGGTTAGCTGTTCAGTTGGGGCTATGCATAAGATGTGAGACCTGCATCTTCCCAGCTGATGTGGATGCACACTTTAAAGACCAATTTACAGTAGATTTCCTTTTTGTTTTTCTTCTTGCTTTCTTACAAACTATGGTTGCTTTTCCTTTATTTTGACCTTAGTACTTTTTCGGTTGCAGGTTCCTTCTGCAGCTGTCTACTACCAGAAAATATTCAAACTACAACAATTACGCATCTACCTAGTCATCCACCATATTCTGGTTAGTTTCATTTCTGGCTCGAGCATGTTGCTTCTTGATCAAAGACTTCATACCAATTAATCGAATATTTTCTAATTGTTTCCAGGATGAGAAGTTAATTCTGTTTTTCTCCTGTTTTGCATTTGGGGGTTAAAAATCTGATCTGATTAAATTTTGTTGGTCATTTAGTTCCAGTGTCCTATTTAATCCTCGTAGGTTGACTATTGGTTCTTTGTCCTAACGATCTAGTAGATTTTGAAAGAGATCTTGATGTAATATGGTCTGAACAGTCATACTTATCTTACACTTTAACTTGGTAGGAAAGAATGAAAGATATTGGCTTCATATCTGCTCTTTGTGCCATTCGTATGTCATCCTTTTTGTTCCTGCATTTTCTAATCCTTCTTTTTGTTTTCACCTTTTTTAGATACACTTAAAACTCAAACTGAGCTATAAAACCCAACTAAATGGTCTTCCACTTCATGAATCCTGATCAGCTATCCCACTCTATCTAGGGCCATGTCTTTGTTCATGCATCATAAGCCAATGTATTATTGATATGCTTTAACTTGCAATATCACTGGAAGTTCTGGGAGCACTAACTAGTTGGAGCAGGGAAATTAGAATCATGTCACGACTTGTTTTACTTTGTCATTTTGAAGGCCTATCATATGCAGTGGGACTAGGAACTCCTGTATATTGGTTGAGAAATATGTGGTAGTTTTCTTGTTTGTTCCCTGCCCTTCTCTGTCCGACTTATTCTTTCTCTTTTTCTCTAAAAATGATTCAACAGATGATGGATCTTATTCTGTTGCTTCATCGAAATCAGCAGACAGTGAGGAAGAGAGCTCAGATCATCGCCTGCTGTCCCCACAAAATGGTGATGTGGCATTTATAGATGAGAAGCCAGTGAGGCTTGCAAAGGATCTCATGTGATTAACTACAACCTTTGTTTCATCCTTGTGCATGCCTGTTGTCTGTAATAGCAATGTATAATTTTCATTTGTGTCAATAACTTTTCTCTTTATGCTGGTGGTTACTGATCAAAACTCTCTTATGGCCTCTCCAATATATACCCAAAACTTTTCACATTGTAATGCCTAGATTTGTTTCCTTGTATAGGATACATTTGTTTTCGAGTTTGATTCCTTTCCACCATCTGTAATGTATTAGGAATCTTAAATTTTGATACCTGAATTGTTGATTGATGAAGCTTATACATCTCAGAAGAAACCATCGGCTTAGACTGTGCAACCCTGTCTGTTCTATCTCTTGGACCCTCTAAAGAAACCTGTTTCTCCTAATGGGTTCTATCTCTTGCAGATTATATATGCAGGCGCCTTATATCAAAATAACTCGATTCCTTTTTATTGAGCCTAAAAAGGAATCTTTTTGTGAATCCAATCTTTATAAAGTCTAACCTACACCAAGAAATTGATACTTTTTCATGGAATATCATTGAGTCTGATTGTTTCGATATTTGGGTTGGAATCTATATATATTAAAAAAGTAAACCTTCCATCATCTAATAAATCAGGGGAATTAACCATAATTACTCAATTATGTAGAGTACTCAAAATTTCATCATCCCTATAAAGATAGAACCTGCAAAACAAATCCCAGGTAACCCAAGAATCAAAAAAACTAACAACCATTAAAAATGGAAAGATCGGATGTTTCTAAAGATCAAGCCACAGGACTGAAAAGAAATGATAATATAGAAACCAAGCTTACTTTTGTCACTGAGTTTAACTTGAGTACCACCATAATCGGGTAATAGGACAATATCTTCCTCTTTTACAGAAACGGGGATCATATTCATTGCCTTGTCTCATGTTCTTGGTCCTGCTGCTACCACTTTCCCCGAGTTTAGCTATAGATACATCCAAAACCATTCACTAACTTGTCAATCAAACATAACCTATAATGGTGAAGTTTACAAAGGAAAGCTCACAAATGAACTAGGATTTACCTGATTAGTCTTCTTGGGAAGATGAATAATAGCATTGGTCTTCGAAGGAGGCAAGGTCTAAATATCGGTATCGAGTATCGGTCAGGTGATTTTAAGAGACGTATCATCCCGTACCGAGTATTGTATCGTATTGATCAATGTATTTTAGTGCAATTATATGGAGTGACGTATCGAAATGTATCGTATCGGTTGTGTCCAATATGGATACGTATCGGCTGTTATCGTACTGTATCATTAGATACTTTAAACCTTAGAAGGAGGAATGACCTTCTCTACTAGAACCCTATTCAAGCTTGGAATTAGACACTTCGCCATGCCTACCTTAGACTGAAAGCAAAGTTGTTGATGCTAGAGTTCTTTTAAACAAGGATTCGAGTGATTCTCCGAGAGAGAGAGAGAGAATTCAGGAGAGCAACGAGACTTGTAGATTTAGCAGTTTGTAGCTTCTAGAATCCTATGCTCAATATTCTAGGATCTAGGATTTTTCTCACGTTCCTAGGGCTTTTGTTCTTTCTTTGAGAGAGAGAGAGAGAGAGGGGTGGGGGAAGGTAAGGATGGCGGTTGCTGGCAGGGGAGGGATTGGAGTGGTTTTCAGAGGTGGTGGTAGCAATTTTCGGCGAGGTGTTGGTAGAAGATGGATGAATAGATTTTCTATTCACCCACCTAATGTTTGGGTATGAGAGGGTTTAAATGGAGATAATTATATCAATTGACCCTAATGAGGGTAACGTGATCATTTTATTCATAACTTAACATAATCTTGGATAGAATGTTAGGAGTAAGCAACTTGTAATTTTGAGAGTGTGCAATCTATAATTTATAGTATTAAAGCGTGCAACCTATAATTTATAGTATTAATGCGTGCAACCTATAATTTATAGTATTAAATCGTGCAACCTAGAGGTTAAGCCCCACTAAAGTGTGTAATCTGTAATTTACTCATGAATTTATAAAAAAGAAGGTCAACTAGCTTTTATTGACACCCACACGACATATGTAATATCCAAAAACCCATATATAGAGAAGAGAAGAGAAGAGAAAAAAAAAAAAAAAAAAAAAAAATAACAACTACTCCCTGAAAAAAAATGTTGGGCGCTATTGACATTTCCAGGTTTAGAGACGGAAGACTGGGAGTCCCAAGTGTATAATTAACCAGTTAAAGGAAGGGCATTAATGAGAACTAATGTCAAAACTAAAAATTATTCTACCAAAAAAAAAAAGTCAAAACTAAAAATTAGGGTGGGAAGTTCCGACGAAATATTGGCTAGTTTGGGTCAAATTTTGAACCCCATTTTGGGAGATATTTTAAGTCATTTTAGTCCCAAATTTGATGTCTAGACTAGTTTGATGTTAATAAACACATTGGAATTGTTGATTTAATTGTTTTTGCCTAAAACCTCACTTAAATTAGTATTAAGATGAAAAAATTTCACAAAACTTGTAGATTTGTGTGAAATCTCGATTTATCTTTGCAAACAATGCTACATTCATAAAAAATGAAACGAGATTTATTACTATATGTCAAAGACTGAAGAAAAATATAGCAAGAATGCAATAAATAGAAAAGAGAAGCTCTAAAAAAGAAAGATAAATTTATGAAAAACAATTTAAAAGTTGTTCAACATTCGGCAATTTTTTTTGTTTATAACGCCTAAATTCTAGAGAAATCTGGCAATATTTTGCAAATCAGCGAGATATCACCGAAACATATATCAGTTTAAAAAAAATTTCGCCAGTTGCGAAAACGACCGAATGCCCGATATGTTATACACTTATACAGTTATACACTTATACGGTTATACCATGCTAAAGATTCTATGAAGAAGCTCCCAAGGCCCCAACTAACCGTCAAGACAGTTTACTTCTCTGTCATCTCCCAGTCCTCTCTTCCCGTCTTCAAAATGGAAGCACCAACCTCCACTGCTAATTGTATTCTTAACCCAAATCCTCGAAACTACCTCGATCTAAAGAAAATAGAGACCCTTGATTCCTGTGGGAGCGAGCGGAAGGTCAGGTTCAGGCAGATTAACTGTCTCTGTTATTGTCACTGCTTTAATGGAAGCTCCGCAATTAAGGCCTATTATCTCCATCTTCACTTTCCTTCTCCTCTTCATTCACGTTTCGTATTCTATTCCATTTATTGTGTTTTACGGTAAGCATCTTCAAGTCTCATAAATTGTACATTTGCTTGTTTCTTACTGTAAATTTGTTTGACTTACGCAGTTCATTTAAGCTTTGTTCAGGGTTTCTGCGGTATTTTAAGGCTCAAATTTGTTTTCTGTTTTGATTATTGCAGTTTATTTTTTGACAATGGATTCACTTCTTAAAACTATTAACTTGATTGAATAATTTTAAACCCCTGTTGAACATAGTCTCATGGATGAGTCTGTTGAAATTAACTCTTGGAAAGAGTAGAAAAACGTTTGCACGTCACTACAGCTTGATTCTTGGTAGTACAACTAGGCTCTTTTTGATATTCTTCATTGTACTCAACACATGAAAAGAAAGGATTCCGGAGCCAGTTATGTTTCTCATATGTATCTGTGCTCAGGCCTGCATTAACAAAACTGTCTGAAAAAGAACGCGTAGAGGATTGTTTTCCTCTACACCAAGTGGGACCCACCTCTAAGCTTTGATAAATTGGACCATAAACGCTCAGAGGTGGGCCTCTCTCCTAAGTTTGTGGTGGATGGTGTAAGGGGAGTACAATCCTATACTCGTCGTAGTAGAGGGTTGACGCTCGATTTTCCAATACCAGATTGTCTATATGTTTACTTTTCCATCTGCTTACAGCTGACATTACTTACAATCCTCCCCATCCTCCCATTGCTTTGTTTTCAATCATTTGCTAGTTTTTTTTACTTGTTATGGATCCACAGTATTGTTACATTTTTGTATTAAAATCGGGGAAGATGCTTGAGCCTAGATACTTATTTTATGCAAGCTTTAAGTAATACTAAATATCCTAACTTTACTTTTTCGTGTCAGGTATTTTTGATCAATGCTCCAATAAGGGAGTTTCTAAATTCACCGAGCTTTTAAGCAACTGGTCTGGTTCTACTGGGTATTGCATGTATGTTGTGTATTATTTTATATAATGTTGCTTTATGCTACTCTTTCATTAGGACGTGATGTGCTACAAAGTTGTAAAAACATATTTCTGATACAGATAGACCCAGAAAGTAAATATTTTTCTTCTTCTTATGCTTTTAGTTGTCAATTATTTTCAGATGAACCATTTCTAGGCATGGGAGCTAAGCTAAGTGTCTTTAAAAAAGAAAAGAAAAATGAACTCCTACCTAGTGGATTTTTGTTGCATGTTACATATTAAATACATTAAATAGATTCTAGCATCATTTATGAATACAGAATACTTGTTAAGATCTTCTTACAAAAAAAAAAAAATCAGATCAGATCTATTCTAGAATTCATTTATGGTGTCAAAGAAATGAGATTTCCCCCCTTCTTTTATCTGTATCTATTTTGAATATGACCATGCATGGTAAACATGTTCATAATTTCCGACTTTCACTTTCATTAGGATAATTAGTCCACTGTTGTTACTTGTTACTAATCAGCAGTACACTTTTATTTTTTCTTTTCTCCCTTTAGAGAGATTGGAGATGGAAGATGGGACTCATTTGTTATGCCATTTCAGAAACAGGTGAAAAATGATTGCTTAAAATTTACAGTGTTTTATCTGTAATCTGGTTATAACAGTCTGTTTGCATGTTTTCAGATTGAAATTGCTTGTGATAAGGTGGTACAGCTATCTGGGTAAAGTGCTCATGTTGCTTCTGGCATTTGATGGTTGGTATATGTCCTTAGAAGTCTATTATCTGATTTTACAGGTGAAGAAAATAGAAGAACTCAGTGACGGTTACAACATTGTTGGATTATCCCAGGTTTATTAGATCATTTCTAATACATAATTATTTGTAATGCATCATATTGCACTTTGATTCTACTTGTATTTATCCAAGTATGCCTCATGGTTCCATGCTTAAGTGCATTAACTGGTTCATGAATAAAATATCTTTCATCCCTTGTGGATAGAAATAATACAACTGGAAACCACTAAAGGAGTTCAGAGTTGCATTCTTATGCAAAATAACTGTGGAAAGAAAAAAAAAAATGTGGTTGTTTCATTGGAAAAAATGCAACTAAATTTGCCATTTTTTGGCCCTGCATGTTTTGTGTAATGCAAATATATAGAGTATATCTTATGCTGACAAAACATAGGATTCGGTATGTCTTAATGGAAACTAGTCTGGGTTGGGTTATACATGGTATAGGCCTTTGTTCCCATGTGTTTTCTTTATAATGGGCCAGTTTAATGAGCCAAAGTACGAGATTTACTTTATTAGGTCTTCTTTTTTTTCTTCAAATAATTGATTTCCGCCTAATTCCTTTGCCTGGTGTAGAGGGTTGGTATTCAATGTCCTTTTTTTTAAAGTCTTCTGTTGGCTATGGAGGTTCAAAGAGACAAGTCATTTTTTTATGCTTGACTGGTGAGACTTTTGTTTTAAATAAATGGCTTATTGTCTACTTTGGCGAAGCAAATTTTTTATCAAGGAATTGGTGATTGCTTTATTGCTGCTGTGAGAATTTGTAAATGGGGAGAAACTCTTGTGTTTGGAGAGATTCTGACCTAGGCCTTTTGGTGGGAAAATCATATCTCTTCCTTTCTCTACATACCATTTTCTTATATCAATTCAGTACAATTTATTCTAGTGTTGTTTGTCCTTGCTGAAGTTTGACTTACTTTGATATTGGAAGGGATGATGACCTACCAATACTGCTATTCATCACTTCTTCTACTGTAGATGCTGGAATTTGGATCACAACAAAGAAACCCCAAAGTAGAAGCTGACAACTGTTCTGTTTTTCAGGCCTTCTGGCGGAAATTGATATTGCTTTTAAAAGGAAATGTATCCGTTGCTCCACCCACAAATTAGGGGCATTGAAACTTATCCTTGAAGTGACCTTTGACTATAATATTTTCAGCCATATCAGATATGCTGATATTCTTTTACAAGGTTTCACCAGAAATTTGGTTATGGTTTCAAGTCCACACTGTTTTTAATGTCCACTCTGATCTGGGAATTCAAACATTTCTGCATTCAAGGAGTTTACTGTAGCAGTCTATGGTCATTTTCCTACAAGTTGAGTTCCATCAGGAAGGTTGGGTTTGACTCCATTGTTGACTTAAATTCTGTTTTAGGGCTTTTAATCTTGTGTTATTTTTTAAGATATGGTTGTTGCCTTTTAAATGGAGGAAAAAATTGAGATTAAATAAAGCAATCCTTACTCTAATTGAAGTGGTGTTCTGGGACAGAAGGATTCAAACTTCCTGGTAATGGGACCAAAACCTGATGCCTTATCACTTGGCCACCCCCCATTTCAATTAAGGCTTCATTCAGTGAACTAGTGAATAAGTCTCATGAATAATGCGTTCAGCCTTGACAAGTTGGACGGGTATGCTATTCGGTTAAGTGGAAGACTATAGTAACAGGCTAGAGGTCTGTAACAGTAAAGGGGTATGTAGGTCAAGGTCTGAAACAAAGTATGGAATTAGAAACTAACCAGAGAATTACTCTATAACTTCTAATGGCTGTAGAATAGTGTTGGGATGAAGAATGAAGTGATAGCTGCCTACCAGGCTTCACATTGCAAGCAGTTGACTGGATCGAGCGCCGGCGCATTCCACCTTAGATTGAACACTAAGGAAAATCCTCAGTAGCAAGAATGCAAAAAGCAGCACAGAGTTGAAGCCAAAATCATGGGCTATTCAGCCCCTTGGATTGATTTATATAGTACTAGAAAAGGGCGGCAAGGTCCAGAATTAGAAAGTTCTCTATTGTCCTTTTCTTGGAGTACAAGACACAGTCAATTTCTAAACTGATGTGAACTACTAATTGTGAAAATGGAAAATAACTGCTAACAGTGAAAATTGAATGCATATAAACTCAGCTAGAATGCTAAATTGGTCCATAAGACTGCCATGACTTAAGGACTCTAATAAGATCCAAAGAACCAAAGCAACCCAAAACAAGAAAATTGCAGTCGCTAGTGAGGCAGCTGGATTCTTCTTCTTCCTTGAGTGCACCCTTAGATTTGCCTCAGTTTGCCTTCTCGTCTTCTCCATGTTTTCCTACTCTACTTTGTCTAAAACCTGCTGCCTAGCATTGTAGATCTATCTAGGATCTGCATCATGTGTAATCACAAGCACCTAATGAATCTGACATGGCTTTCTGCTTGTATAGCATTTTCAGTCTTTCTTTTTACCTTCTTATTCTCCTTCTAGGCTTGTAACCTTGTTTTAATTTTGACAAGTCTGTTTGTTCAAATGTACGATCCATCCCTTAAAAGGAGCCTTTGAGTGTGAATCTGACATGGCTTTCTGCTGGTATAGCATTTTCAGTCTTTCTTTTTACCTTCTCATTCTCCTTCTAGGCTTGTAACCTTGTTTTAATTTTGACATGTCTGTTTGTTCAAATGTACGATACATCCCTTAAAAGGAGCCTTTGAGTGGATTTGATGTCTTGTACAGAATTCATGTTTGAGTAAGTTATATTAGTACAGAGTAGGAATGTCAAATGCTGGCCTTCACTGGTAGACTGATTAGTGAACAGACTGGTGCCAGGCCTAGCCCAGTTATGGATAGGTTGGTCTTGGTGTTTGGTTGCAGCCCAGTGGGTGCCTTAGCAGCACCACCCAAATGTTAACTGATCACTTATGAACCTTTAAGTCTAATGAGTCAATCAGCCCATTTCATAGCCTATTATCCTATTCAAAGGCCTATCACCATGAGCCTGATTATAGACTGGTAACTAACTGATTTACTAGAAGCTTGTCCATGCTTGGCCTTTGAGGCTTGATTACCTCACTGATTGGTAATCACCCAGAGCCCTAATTTTGTTGGGACTGATTAGGCCTAACTGAAATTGACCACACACTAAATGTTGATATCCTTAGGGCAGAAATTGCTAATTTCTAGTTTTCTTGGCTTACATGGCGCCCAAGTTTGGATTCTACTCAGATTTCTGTTCAATCTTCTAAGGAAAACTATGGTGAATGTCTTTTTTTTTTGGTAATCCTATGATGAATGTCAATTGGAAGTATACAGAGTAGATTTGATGAAAGTGGCCCTAAATGTAACCGGATTTTCTATCCCATGGATTTCTCCTTTCAGAAAAGAAGCTTCCTCTAGCTTATGTTGACCTTTTTGATGGAATTCTATTCTAAAGTTCTATTTTTCTAGCTTGTTAGTTTCTCAGTTCGTATATCCAAATTTCTTACCAGTTGTGATGCTAAGGTAAATGACAGGATCTCAGGATATATGAAAAATGTTAATGGTTGAAGAGTGAACTTCACTACCATGTGGTATAGTTATATGTGTACTATATAATAGGATGTTGTTCCTATTGTGGACTTCAATCTGAAATGTCTCTTATTTCTCTATTTCCTTGTATAAGTTAGATTGGGTTTCTTCTAGTTTCTTATTTGATTAAAATACCATTTGCTGTATTGCTTTGCTTCTCAATTGTAGCTATTTTGTCAGTAAATTGATATGAAAGGGGATGGAGATTGCATCTCATGGCACTGCTGGATTGACAATTTCAACTCCTTTTTTCTGTTCTTCATTCTTTATCTTCTTGTCTTTTGATCAACTACTTGTTTATAATATCTGGTATGCAACTGCTTATATTGTTCTTCTGTTTGCAGGGAAACTTAGTTGGTCGAGGAATTATTGAATTCTGTGAAGGAGGGCCTCCTGTAATACATTTATCTTTTTGAGTGTTTGAGTTTTTCTATGAGAGTATCTCTGATTATAATTTACTTTTTCAACATAATTGCTCCACTGACTGAAAAAGAGACGATTATCGATGAAACTTACACTCCCAACTTGTTAATTCAGGGCAGGTTGTGATATTAACAAGTAAAAAGGTCAGAAAGGGTCAGAGGATTTACTTCATGTGTTTGAAGGATCTGTTAGTGATAATGTACAAATTATTATCTCAAAAGAAGGGGAAAAATATATAACTTGACTAAGGCACTAGGAAATAAGCATTTTTTATTTTAAAAGTACTTTTTATAAGGAGAATATTCTGGTGTCAGCTAGCAAAACACTGCCTGGTAAAACTAATCATCCATAGTATCACTACTCTTATGATGATTACCTAACCAGTCTGGCACTTATTCTATTCCTGTGGGATTTTCCCACAGATTTCTCAGAACCATCATAATGAGAACCAATTTTAGACTTCGAACTCTGGTCTTTTAAACCCATACGGGGATTTTAGGTTGAGTACACTAATAGATTGTTGTCTTTCTTCGTACATGACAATTGCCTTTGCTGGGGTTTCCTTAAGACATGACCTGCCTAATAATGATGGTCTTTTCCAAGCAAAGCTAATCATAAGTATCTCAGAACAGTTGTTCTGAGAAATATTTAATTTCCAGATGGTGGAATTGCAAGTTAATGTCAAATTATGTCCATTATATTCCTGATGAATGGATCCCAAATAAACTATAGTCGTGAAAATGACATTCCAAGGTTTTGAATATGCCCCTTAAAGTTGAATGACCTTCCATATGGTTGGTCTGCCCTTGATTCCTCTATCATTGCTTATTAACGCTTTCTCTTTTTCTTTTTCTTGGGAGGGGGCAGGGGGGGGGGGGAGAGGGTTGACAATCAATAGTTACATGAAACAGAATGCAACCTAGTAGTACACAACAACAAAATAGATACAACCATCAACCCAAAAACTTCAAATGTTCAAATCCCAGCCATTCTATAATATCAGAAGGTATGCTGTTTGTTGATGATAAAAATTCCACTTTTTATCTTTGTATGGAACTACGGATATCCAACAACAACAACAACAACAACAAGCCTTATCCCAACTAAATGGGATCGGCAACATGGATTCTTGCCTTCCGATCAGTTTTGTTTGAGGCCATGCTAGATACAAGGCCTAAGCTATGCACATCCTTTGATCTTTGTATGGATATACGGGTAGATGTTTATTAATGCGGAGCATAGATTCATTGGGAGGAATAATAGGTTCAACCTTAGTGCTACACCATGAATAAAGAATTGCGGGAGGAATAATTGGTTCAACCTTACCATTACACCATGAAGTGAAGAATGCTATTATTTTCTGAAGCTTAGCAACCACTAGGAGATTTGATTCTATAGTGATTCTTTACTACTAATTGGATTTTGTCCTAACTATTTGTTATTTCATATTTATCCCATCAAATGGAAAGAACTAAAATGGAATTTATTACCAACTCAGATTTTGTATGCTTGTCTGTTCTTATGTCACACTAAGAGCCAAAACCACATCCATTTAGGTCTTCATTTACTTCTGAATTCAATACCATTGAAAGGATTAACGTAGGTTAAGATTTCCTATTTCAGAAACTTCCAACAGTATGTTGATTTAAGTGTGCTGCTAATGAATGATTTTGGCTTCCTCAAAAACCCTTCTAAATAACATTCATCTTACAATTATACTCTTCATATGTTCTTTTGGAGCTAAGATTAATATATTGATGCTTCCTTTACCCTCTCATCTTTGATTCAGGTTAGAAATTTCATTTCACTTGGGGGTCCTCATGCTGGCACTGCTTCTATACCATTTTGTGGTGTAAGTGTTCTATTGTCCTTTTAATCATTGTGATTATTCTATTAGCCAGTAGTCATTTTTCCCACACTAGGTGGGTATGTTAGGCTGAAATCATGCACAGCAGAGATGGAGAAGTAAAACAGCAAAAAATATTTTACTTGCCAACCATTTAATCGCTGTATCAGGAAAACTCTCTAAAACAGGAGATCTGAATATTGATCCACTGTATGACCCTAGCAGTCAATCTCTCTCTCTTTCTTTCCCTTTCTTTCTCCACTAAGAGATTCTCTAAGCTATGAAAGAGTACATTCAGTTTTCCATTTGAGCTATGGGCCATGCCTAGTGATACAAATTTTATTTGGTATCTTCAAACAAGATGAGGTTCATTGTAGATCTATATGTGGCAGATATGGTGAATATAATTGATTGATTCACTTTCCAAAGTCAATCTGATTTGATGTAGTTGTATTGAATATCATACCAGAAAAAGAAGCACAATTGGGAAGCCTGTTAGATTCCCAAACGAGATGGGGAATACATGAGAGTCAACCTGGGGCAGGGGGTTAATAGGTTGAGACTTGCGAAATGTGCTTGTCTTTGCAGTTAATCAATAATTAAAAGTAAGTAAATGAAACAATTAGACAAGGCACCAAGGTTTTATAGTGGTTCAATTCAATTGAGTCTACATTCACTCCCTTCTAGTCTTTTAGAAGGATTTCACTAGTATGTCCACTTCCAGTATAGTGTGTGGACACCTCTCACAAACCTCTTTGTCTAGGCAAGAGTGCCTTTACAAAATCCTTGCTTCCGGGCAAGAGTACCCAGCTACAAATAATAGAATTAAATAAAAGAAAATAGCAAACACTTAAAAGACCTTAGGGGTGGCACTTCCCTTGGAATGAAATGAATTCAATGACAGCCTCAAGCTTTTGCCAATCTCTACCTTAGATCAATACTACACTACAACCTTCTTCAGGAAGAGGGAATGAATCTCTAAAATGAATTTTTGTCTAAGGGAGGCTAATAGGCTAGAACAAAGTCACAATTATGAGAGTTTTTAACACCTTGGAATTCATGCCTCAGAGTGTCATAATGACCCCTATTATTAGCCATCAAACCGAGTCAAAATGGGTCTCGACGGATAGAAAATGGTTGTATTTTTGAACTCATGTTGACCTTGGGGAACTCCCGGTCGGACAGCTCAATATGACCATTGGAAACTAGCCGTTAGAAGGCTAGCTGTCTCCACAGTCAGTTGACGGTCAACCAGGACCATTGATTGTGGAGCTTGTGGTTTGTCAGTGGAAGGGGAGTCTTCACGATACATACCAGGAGCTCTCTAGAATGGTGTCAATCGATAGGCATATTTTGCTAACAGTTGACTGCCACTCAAGACTCGGCTTTTTTCAAAAATGTTTTTGAAATTTCATTTATACCCTTAGAAACTAACCTGATAGTCCATTTTGCCATGTGCTAATCTATATGCATGGTCTTCAAGAAGGGTCTTTTCATCATTCCTAAGTCTTGAACTTGTACTTGCACGTGGGGATGACCATCTGTTGGTCCTCCATGCTTTGGGTCCTTGAAATTTAACTTTTCATGGTGCATGGACTACTTCCTTGCAAATTTGGCCACTCAAATTGAATATCTCTTAGATAGCAGATTGAAATCTGATAGCATTTATTGTACTAATGGGTTTTAAGTTCTTAGTTCTGATGTTGGTATATATGCTTCCAATGAAGCCATTTGTATAGGTAGCTAATTGTATTATTAAGTATCCATAGGACTCTAAGTACGTTAATTTAGAGAACCTTTTGGAGCTAATACAATGTTTATTGAGGTTGTTAAAGATCTTTCTGACTTTTGCAGTCTACTTCACTCTGCATTATCTTGGACGACTTAATCGAGTCAGAGGCATACTCAGAATATGTGCAGGTGATCATGTTTTCTAAACATGCTACATTACATTAGCATTTGAGATCCCCATCGTATTTTAATTCCGCCTTGGTTGATAAATTCTATCCTTTTTTAAACTGTCCAGATTTCTTCCCCTTTTTTTTCGGGTAAATAATTTTTCTTTCTGTAATGTTATATGTGAGATGGATTTTTAGCATCTAACTTTGAATATTGGAATTGCAGGAACACATCGCTCCCAGTAATTATCTTAAAATTCCAACGGTGAGTAAACGTCCTATTTTATTATCTGAAAAAGGATTTTCATTTACCCAAAAAGAGAATGTTCAATCCACTTGTCTCTGACATTTGCTTTCTATAAGGTGCTCTCCAGCTATTTATTTATTTATCTCGAAGCATTTAGGTATCATTCATTCAGTTCTTCATTTATCCTGAAGAAACAAAATTTAAGTGGGAAGCATAGTCCATTGGGGGGGATGGTTTGTACATAATACAATGTTTTTACCATTTTCTATGATATAGGTATGGTGTTGTTTGATATTAATTGACCATCTCATGCTATTTAATGATATACTGGTGTGTATGCAGCTCCCTTTTTAACATCTAAATATTTAAGTCTACATAAATGTTTGTTTATAGGATCAAATGTTCACCTGTAATGATTGAATGACTGCTTTGAATTGCTTCTTGCTCTTCAAGATTTTGTTTTGCCCATTACTCATTATTTGTTGAACATTACCAATTACCTTGTTCTTTAGAGTGAAGCTGAGAATAAGATTTTCTGTTTCTAGGATATTCCTGCCTATTTAAAAGGATGTAAATTTCTCCCTAAGCTCAACAATGAACTCCCTAACAAGAGGAATGCCACCTACAAGGAGCGATTCAGTAGCTTGCAGAATTTGGTGCTAATTATGGTGAGCTCAATGTGCTTTTATCTTGCTGCTGCCAATCATTTCCTTTTTGGTTTAACTGATGTATCTTCACTACTGAAATATTTGTGAGTATTTTCAGCTGACATTTCATTTTATCCGTCTCACCAGTTTGAGCATGATATGGTCTTAATACCTCGTGAAACTGCATGGTTTGGATACTATCCAGATGGAGAATTCAGCCCAGTTTTACCTCCACAACAGGTAGACTCAGTTTTCAATGCTTGGCTGGGGTTTGGCAGTTTATAATTTGAATAGGTTGAGTTGCCTCGCCAATATCTGACTAGCCCATTTGTTTTATTTCACTTTTTGTTTTCCTTTATTTTTTCCTGCAAATTGAGAGTTTGCATATTTAGGGATTTTCCTTCAAATTGAGAGTTTGCTATATTTAGGGAGATTTTATGAGTTCATTTCAGAGCTGAGGTTATTCTCTTAACAGTGGGATAAAATTGTTCCTTTCAAAATTCATCAAAAAAAAAAATAATGTTTTAGCCGTAGGAATATCCGTTCTGCTCTGTGGTCTTCTGTCCACATAATGTCCCATCAATAGAATAGTTTTTATGTTGTCACTTGTTAGAACTTTTTTGTTTATTCATATAAGTTCTTGTGGCCTTTGATAGCTCAAGCTTTTGAGATGGGCAGTTGTAACATGTTATCTTCAGGAGGTTGGGTTTTGCTCCCTGATGGGTGAGGGCTTTTGTGTTTTTGTGCCCTTATGGTGCCACATGATGGTGGCACATGTAGAGCCATGGATTGTGTGTGGAGATGCTTGTCCTAGGAGGGGTGTTGTGTGTGGATATACATTCTTGTGACATTTACTTAACGACTTAAAACTTTTGGGTTAAGCCATTATAGCTATCTTCATTGGCAATGTAGTGTAGTGACACTCAAAACCCTGAGGCAGTTGAGATAATTATCACTTCATAAGCCTAATAGGAGCTCCTGTGGTCTTGAGTACAGAATGCAATTCCACACAAATTCCTATGGTTTTGATACCTTGTGGTTTATTGGAAGGTGGCCATGAAATTGACTGCAATCAAAATGGTTAAAGCAGATGGCTTCCAGACCTATAATATTTTCGGTGTTAGTCCATGGTGTTAGGCTAAGGAAAACATTGATTTGATTTTTTCATGAAGGAAGAATGCTACCCGGGCAAGGGGGTGCACTTCCCTCGTGCCTGGACAGAAGTCCACGAAATGACCACTGCCCCCAACAAAAGGTGGGAATTCTTGCAGTTGTGGTCTGGGCGCAAGGACAGCATGCCACTTCCACCCAGGCAGCATCCTCTTTTCCTGTATAAAATTAGAACTGTTAATATTTTCAAAAACTCATTTCACATCACCTGATCCCACTTGTATTTTCATACGCATTTGGTCACTAACCACTATGAGATTGTGCAATACTATAGGATAGCAATAGCCTTTCCCTTTTCCAGGATATGTGAAGATTATAGAATAGGTATGGTCGACCTAAATACAGAGGAACGATGAAGTAAGAATTTGCAGGCCACTTTCAGGTTTAGCAACCAATTTTTTTGGGTTATCTTCCTAATAGGATTGTTAGTGGGACACCACCTCTTACCTTTACATTCAGTTGTCACTATGTCTTGTTCTCATCTTGCTTTTGCTGATTTGACCCTGTTTCTCATGCAGACAGCCCTCTATGTTCAAGACTGGATCGGTCTGAAAACGCTTGATGATGCTGGAAAGGTTAAATACATAAGCGTACCAGGAAATCACCTTCAAATCTCCCTTAGTATCATGAGGAAATATGTCCTTCCATATTTGGAGTCGGCATCAAGTAAAGGGATGACAGTAGAATTGTCATTATATCAACAGTTTTCCTCAATCTGGAGTTTCATTAAAGAGAGGGTTGAGCAAACTTGGGATATGCTATCACTTCAGGGTTGACCCAAGGTACATCATATACGACGTTTGATCGTCAGTAATTCAGAAACAAACTTTAAATTTATGGGGTTGTCTCCACTGTACAGTTATTACACTGGATTCTTGGATTGTAGTCCATATTGTGAGAATTTTGCTAGGTCAAATTGGGGAATGTGTTCACAGATCATAGACTGAAGGAAATATTGAAATCACATATCAATAAGACATAATCAGCATGTCTTGCTTGGTACTTATTGAGTTATAAGCTTTTTCACCACTATCTGTTACAATTTCCTAATCAATGGTAATATCAATGCAGCTATCACCCCCACCAGAGGTATTAGACAAGAAGATCCTTTGTCAGCAGTCCTATTCATCTTTTGTTCCCAGGGTTTGAGTTCAGTAATAAAGAAAGCTGAAAATCTGGGCACTATTGGAGAGGTAATTTTTATTAGATATATTTACTTTTAAAACTGATAAATGAACGTGGGGGCCATTTTGGAAACTTGCTTCATTTTGATTTTTCTAGGTGGCATAAGCACTATCAAGAGAGAATCAAGTATATCTTTTCTACCAAATTAAAAAAAAGAAGAGTAATTGTGCGATACCATTTAAGGAGTGGGTTCAGCCGAAGCAGCTTTTATTGTGTTTTATTGGGTTCAGCTTTCAACCACCAATGATTTTCTCCACCATTGCTTCTAAATCAAGGCGGGTTCGGTGGGCAATGTAGCTCACTCAGTTTCAGCAATGCCATTTAAGAAAGAAGTTTCCAACAATGCCGGTAGATAATGTTAACTTACCAGTTCATCTTTCATGCTTCCTCTTTCCCTTTCCTTGTCTCTCCCCCCACAACCCCCCAACAAACATTAGCTTGAAGTGGCAATTCTCAAGCTGCAAGCAACCTGATCAATTTCATCCACATCAGTTTAGCCTCATGACTTCGTTAATGGGTTTCACAACCCCATTAGCTACAAGCCTACAACCAGCCAGTCACCCAGAATTGATCCTTGTCCTCGCCCAGTCAAGCATGTAATGGAGGTGTACTGAGATGGTCAGCAAAGTAGTCCCTGCAGGCATTCCCGATTATAAATATTTCTCCACGCATTCTTAGAGGTGTCACCAAATATCCCGACGGTTTTCGTCCATTATGAACGAAAAAGTATCACCAAAAACACATTTTCTTGTAGTGGGATGATTGTCAAGTGGACATGCATTAGCCATATGCATTGCCCCTGGAGGCTAGTTCCCAAGGCTCTTAAATATTCATGAATCCAATGGCTTAGTTAACTTATAAATGTATTATTGCTCTGCCATCGATTGTAAATTAGCTTGGGTAAAAGCATGCTTACATTGCCCATTCCATAAAACTAGATTTCCCAAAAGAAACAATCTATCAGATGGTTTTTGTTAACATCTTACATCTTTCCCCAACTCCCAACCCACCGGTTGCTGCTTCTTGCAGTCCCCTTTTTTTCTGCATAGGAATTCAAATTCCTAGAAAACAAAGTTCACCCCAATCCATGTTGTTTTATGATGAAGTATCTAACATTCTACAGAATCACACAAAGAAAAAGGGTTTCCTTTTACCGTCGAACGGTTGCTCAGTCAGTAATAACCAGGGGGGTGGGGGTGGGGGTTGGTAAAATAATAAAAAATTGCTGAAAATTTGTTAATACCTTCATAACATGGTCCTTCTATACTGAAGTAAAACTGTCCACCCTTCTTATTGATAACTTCATGTTCCATATACACAAACAAATAATGAATCAGCATTTTTTTTTTTGGGTACATCTTTATTTTCCTCAGAAGTCGATCATATAATTAGATGACTATCAACCTGAGACTAGAGGAGCTTTTAGTAAAGGAAAATGCTCTCCAAACTGGTACAAGAGAAGATTGAAGCTCGCCAGATCTGACAATCGTTGTTGTGAGCCAGTAGTTACAGTATGAGGAATTGTGTACTCACCAATTGCTGGATTTCCTAAGTAAGGAAATGATCAATTATGTGTTGTATAACATCTGCACCTTCTAAGTGCATGAAATGATCCTTGACCTGTAACAAATATTAGGTCAGAAAGGATAAAAGGTGCACCAACACAACAATGAAAAGGTCTTTTCTGTTGGGGAGGGGGATGGTTGTAAGGGATTGGGAGAGGGGTTGCTGCAATCATATAGAAGATTACTACACCATAGCTCATATAGAAAGAGGCCACTCATTTCACTATTAAGGCAAAATACAGGACATCACAAGAATGCAGAAGAATAAGAGCGTGAACGTAAATGGGAAACCAATGCATAAAGCCTCTTTCAGTTTTTTTTTTTGCATATTCAACTGCCACAGACATGAAACTAAAAGCATGCATTGTATAGCAGACACCAAAGAACTGTTAACCAAACATACAAATTACGGATCATCCTGAATTCGATCAATGGAACAGGGTAAGATATCCTCGACAGTCCTAAATGAAGTCTCTTCACCTTAGTTAACCACTTTTAGCCAGCTGGATGTTGGCAAGTAGAAATACAAAAACACAACCCAGATCAAAGAGCAGCAGTGGAAACATGAATGCATGTATTGGGGTTGAAGCAACAGACTCAAGTGTAAAAAGCCATTACTAACTATAATATGCAAATAATTGGGATATTCAGGTTTCACTGGCATTTAATGTTGCAATATGTTCGGTGCATAATTCTTTTCATAGCTTCTGCATTTACTATTACCACTGCTGCCATTTCACGTTCATTTCTGATTTCATATGTGAAGATTGATATATGGGTACTCCAACTGAAGACACATGGCCTATACTATCTTCATCGTTTGCATTTGCCAACTACATATACGCAAATTTATAAACTGTTCAAAGTCAACTTTGGCCATCTTATAACCCCATGCTCATACAAGTGAATACAATTCCTCTTTAAAAAGGGAAAAAAAGAAAAAGAGAAGAAGAAGAAGAAGAAGAAGAGAACCCAAGACACCGCATTTAGAATCTTTTAAATGGACAGACCTTCTTAATGGGGATGTGTATGTAACCCACTAAAACCCCCTTCAAAATTACCAAGAGAACCCAAGACACTGCATTCCCCAGAAAGAATTGTTTGAAAGAGAGAAACAGAAATAGTATAAGGTCAAAGTTAGGTGTTAGCACTTTCAAGTGCGTTAAAAATCACTTTCCTTAAGACTAATTTATCCCCCACCAGTAGATGCATGAGAATTGCAGTGAATTGTCTCCCAGGATACAAGAAAGCCCCATGATGGTAGTTTTTCAGGTTTCATTATGCACAAATGAAATCTGAAAGACAGAATGTAAGAAGATTCTCAGTAACCCATTATGTAAACTGTAGGACTCATTTAATCAGCATTGAGGCACCTGTACAATTCATCATGACTCTACATACAGGTGCCTCTTTGTAAAGCTATCACTATCCATGTTCAACACTGTGCCATTGGATTGTTTGGCAGCACAATTTGATGGTCCAGATTGAACAATCGTATGGAAGTGAATCTATCTTTGCAACTGTATGATTCCTGAAGTAAATCTGACCATTAGATCTTGGAATTTGATGGTTATAAACCCATTCCAACATTAATCGAAACCAAGGTTCAATATTTCGTTTCGCTGGTATGTTTCGGTGAGTTTTACACATTTTCTGGTTCTGGTTATTTTTAGACAACGTATTTTAGGGCCTATAAAGACGTATCCATGGATAGTTTGGTTAAGAAAACACAACCCACTATGGCATTTTGGATATGCACTCTTATGTGTGTCTATCTGGTCTAATCTGAATGTATTTTCACAATCTAAACATTCTTGAAGTAGAAACTCATTTACACATTAACACATTTTTGAAACCCTATCTTAGGCACATTAACACATTTAAATGACCATACTGCACACAGTCACCTGAACATGTGTTCAGTTTTCCAAAATTCCTGCAATTTCAATCGAATTTCTAAGATTTCAACTGAAATTTTCAAAATTTTGAGATTTTGGACAGACATACTGAAATTTTAACATAACTTTGTCAAAATTCCAGTCAACCAGTCAGTTTTGTTTCACAAGTATGTCTCGTTTCAGTAACCTTGAAACATCTGAATTCTTGAAATTTCACTAGACCTCAAACCATGATCAAAGCCAAGCAGTTTAGATCAGATCTTGCTCAAAATGATGCAAGCGTGCGAAGTGCTAAGTGTGCATGCCAAAAACACCTAAACAACCCACGGCCCATGTAGCGTGTGTGCATGAAAGCCTCAGAGGGTTTGACCATCCTTGCACTTATATCATAGCAAGTCTACTGATCATCTTAAATTTAAGATTAAAAGGAGACACCTATTAACATACCCAAATTCTAACTCCTCGGCATCCGATGCGGGACTAAAGAAAAAAATTCTTCACCAAAAAAAATAAATAAATAAAGGAGAACCCTTAATTAATTCCAAGAAAACCATAAACCATTATATTAAACATAATATTACAATGTTTCAGTACAGCTAGTACATAAAATTGTATGCCCAGAGAAAGAGAGAAAACTACCTGAATGACACTATGTGCAGCAAATCTCTGCCTGCTGCTGTGAAAGCTAACATCAATCTTCTCCCATGACACACGACAGAGACCTCTTATCATCTCTTCTGTACCATAAAGAAACATGTTAATTACAATTTCGCAGATAATATAAGAATATGAATAAAACTAACTGATTTAGAGAAACAATGTGAATGGTGACATAGCAAAATTTTTGAAGTAAACAAAGTTGAATATCCAATGTCCAATAACAACAACTACTCATTTCCCCCCCCCCCACTGTTACGCAACAACAACAATAACAACAATAAGCCTTGTCCCAACTAAATGGGGTCGGGTACATGGATTCTTGCCTTCCAATCTGTTCTGTTCGAGGCCATGCTAGATACAAGGCCTAAGCTATACATATCCTTTCTCACCACTTCTCCTAAGGTCATCTTAGGTCTACCCCTAGCTCTTCTAGTTCCTTCAATATGGATTATATCACTTTCCGTACTAGGGCATTTATAGGTCTTCGTTGAACGTGGCCGTGTCACCTCAAACGACTTTCTCGAAGCTTATCACTTATGGGAGCAACTCCCAGACCAACTCTAATACGATCATTTCTTATCTTATCCATCCTAGTTTTGCCACTCATCCATCTTAGTATCCTCATTTCTGCTACACTGAGTTTATCTATATGATTCTTTTTAACAGCCCAACACTTTGCACCGTACATCATAGCTGGTCAAACAACGGTCCTATAAAATTTTCCTTTAAACTTTAATGGAATACACCGATCACATAAGACCCCGGACAAACCTCTCCACTTCATCCACCCTATTTTAATTCTTTGGGAAACCTCATCCTCCAAATCACATCTTTTACTTATGATTGAACCTAGGTACCTAAAACAATCACTCTGAGGAATCTCTTTATTGTCAAGTATCACCACCTCATCATTTGCCCGATCATGACTAAAATTACAAACTAGATATTCTGTCTTCGATCTACTAAGTTTAAAGCCTTTTGATTCCAAAGCTACTCTCCATGATTCTAATTTGGTATTAACCCCCACTTGGGTCTTATCAATCAACACAATATCATCCGCAAAAAGCATACACCAGGGGACCTCATCTTGAACGTCTTTGGTTAATTCATCCATTACCAATGCAAATAGATATGGGCTTAAAGTTGACCCTTGATGTAGCCCAACTGTTATTGGGAATTCATTACTTTTCCCCCCAACTGTTCTAACACTAGTCACCAAATTATCATACATATCCTTAACTATATTTACATATTTATTTGCAACACTTCTTTTCTCTAGTACTTGCCAAATTAACGCTCTAGGGACTCTATCATAAGCTTTTTCTAGGTCAATAAATACCATATGAAGGTCATTCCTACATTCTCTATACCTTTCCATAAGTCTCTTAATTAGGTAAATAGCCTCCCTTGTAGATCTTCCCGGCAAAAACCCAAATTGGTTCTCCATAATTGTTGTTAAGTGTCTCAAACGGGTTTCAATTATTTTCTCCCATAATTTCATCCTATGGCTCATCAATTTAATGCCCCTATAGTTATTACAACTTTGAATATCAACTTTATTTTTGTAAATTGGAACCACGACACTTCTCCTATATTCATCTGGCATTTTCCCTGTGCTCATAATTTTATTAAACAACTTAGTCAACTAAACTGGTCCATGGGTTCCTAAGCTCTTCCATACTTCAATTGAGATTTCATCAGGACCTTGTGTCTTACCAAGTTTCATCCTCCTTAAAGCTTCTTTTACTTTGAACATCGAAATTCTACGTATATAAGTTCGGACAATGGTGCCTTGGTGAAAGGTGTCATCGTCCAAATCATAAGTGCTTGAAGAATGCTCATTTAGTAAACTAGAGAAACAGGTTTCCCATCTTTTCTTACTGTCCTCACAAACTAATATTTTACCATCTCCATTTTTAATACATCTAACATGGTCAAGATCTCTACTCTTCCTATCCCTCATCTTAGCTATCTTATAAATAGATTTTCCCCCTTCCTTCATGCCCAACTTATTGTATAACTCTTCATACTTCTTTCCCCTTGCTTTTCCCGCAATTTTCTTAGCTTCATTTCTATCCAACCTATACCTTTGAAAATCCTCAACATCCTTAGTTCTTTGCCATGTCTTAAAACTAGCTTTTTTATTCCTAATGACAGCTTGAATCTCGCTATCCCACCACCACGTCTCTCTATAAGAATGTACCTTTCCTTTTGATTCACCTAGGACATCTTTAACCACCTTCTTAATACACATAGCCATCTCATTCCACATTGCATTGGTATCCCATTTTCCTTGTTTGACTACTTTATTAACAAAGGATTTCGAGCACTCTCCTTTCAAATTCCACCATCTTATTCTGGGATAGTTTACCTTGGGCCTTTTATGTATTCTAGAGACTAAGCAGATATCCAAGACCACAAGTTTATGTTGTGCAGTTAAGCTTTCCCCCGGTATCACCTTGCAATCCTTGCACAACAATCTATCAGTCCTTTTAATTAGGAAGAAATCTATTTGGCTTCTATGCTGTCCACTATTGAAGGTAATTAAATGCTCATCTCATCTCTCTTTTTCCCCACCACTGTTACGCAAATACCAAGAAACACAAAGAAAACAAAACAGAGCAAAGATGACACAGCAATTTAACAAGAATTACTCCGCAATATAATTTGTAACATTCAAGGCAAAGCTAAGGATGATCAACCATGAAATGGAAGAAAAGTACAATGGCAATCCCTCAAAAACACTGTTTTCACAAGAAGTCATCCCTGAAATTCTTAAGTTGAAAGCCCAAAATCTCACTCTTTCACATGCTTGCACTAGAAGATGATAGAACATAAAAATAATCCGCCAAGTCATGTTAGTCCATCAGGTTGTGTCATGTCTTTTACGTACAGACATCACTAAAAAATCTTGGAACAGGGCATGCTTTAAACTATTCGTAGGCCTACCATGGTATTCAAAAATGAGTTATATTCCCTTGATAAAGATAGTTTGGATCAATATTAAGATTATCGGGAGCCTCATGTCGTATTGACGCTAATCCAATTTCTATTTTGGGAGTAAAGAAAAAAGGAAATATATTATTAGGTAATCTTCATTTAGACCCCCAGAGGTTTGACCTAAGTCATTTTTAATTAAAAAAGAATGACATTTTGCATTTGCCTCCCTTATGGTAAGGAGGCACCACCATTTTTACAACCAACTAGTCTTGTCTTTTCATTTCTTTGATGTTTCTATTCCAACAATCAAAGAAGACTTCCCTTCAAGCTTTGCCTGTATAACATTTTTTTTTTGTGAAGGGACAACAGTAGCTTAGACTACTACTCCTACAAGGTAGGTGCACTTTTTGCATTCTACTTCAGCTGCAGCTGATGGCTTAGAATCCTAAACCAATCTATTTATAAATTACTTTAACTTCAATTAATCCATCCCATTACCAGCAGGCATCCTACCGTCATACACCCTAAATGTGTAAACATAAAATACTATTTACAGCAATGCCTCAATTGCATCTATTCTATATATCTTTTCAGCTCTTCCATTGTTGCCAAAACAATACAAGAAAATCAAATATGAAGCTGAAATAGGGAACAATTCTCCCAACATTCTCTTTACCACAAAATCCAATAAGCTAAAGTTTATGACAGCTCATAAAAAAGAACCATGCCAATTTGAAATACAGACCAATAAATGAAATAACTATTATATGCCAAACATACTAAGAAGGAAAACACACTCTCCAAAGGAGACCTGCAGTCTAAGATAGAAGCAACGGAATTCAAAGAACAGAAAATAAGCTCTGAATCAAAAACAGCTGAACAAGTGAACACAAACCACACCCATAACCGAGCCCTGTCAAAACCAATACGGATATACAAACCTTCAAGCGTATCTGAGCCATCAGTTTCCACCGATATTTGCTGCTCAATATCTCGTGCTTCTGAGTATTCCTCATACACAATATGTGGATACTTCTCACTAAGAGAGTCCTCCCACTAGCAACGGAAAAGCCAAAAAAGGGAGCAAAACTAAGTAAGTTCTAGCATTGAAATTTAAGTCAACATGGTGGAAAGATTAAAACATTAACATTGATAGCTGAAAATATTACCTTTGGCAGTTCATTAGTACGTCTAACTGATGATGTTCTCCAACCCACCATATCTTAATAGCATTTAGCAAAGAAAATCGGGACAATAAACAAAATTCTTTCTTGAAAATAGTCAAAGCATGAGCCAGATTATTTATTTATTTATTATTATTTTTTTTTGGTGGGGGGGGGGAGGCTGGGGGGGTTACTCAAACATGAGTTAGGTTAACACAAGAGAAAGGATACGATCATAACCAACATTAGAATACACCGTCCTCCGTTTGAATGCATGAAGTGCAGAGCTACATTAGTGAGAATTGCCATTAGGATTTCCTTTTCAGTAGAAAAGAAGACATAAAAAGCACATTGTATCTACCATATCCCATTCCATTAAGGAAAAGTAAATTTTTACATGAAAAAGAGGTCCTCACAATCATCCACCATCCGTCGAAGCAATGGAGGTTTCCCTTCCTCGATGTCTGTAAGAAAAAGATCTCGTCCTGTTTTGCCAAATATCCAATGAGCAACACGACATGCTGTTTTCTCAAGTACGTCCACACCAAAAAGAAATGGGACCTGAAAATGGATGATAAGGCAAACACATCCGGTGATCAACAGTCCAAACAAACCCACCCCCACTCCCTTCAGTTTCAAAAATTTAATGCCAATAATAAACCTTTCTACCAATTAATATTGAAGCACCTTTTCCCCTTCCTTTTATTTATTTATTTATTTTTTTATTATTATTATTATTATTATTATTATTTTTGGTGTGGGGGGGTGGGGGAAGGGATTGAAGGGTTGGTGGTGCTATGGTGGGGCTCGCAAACCGTCTGTTATATACATCCATGGTAGATTGTGAAACCAAGCATATCAAATACAAAATCAGATTGACCTCTGAAGATTTTGATTTTTAAATCATGACCTCTTATCAGACCAGCTATCCATTAAGTAGTCCATATCTCTCTCACTCCAGCTTTAAGCATGTTAAGGACTGCTCAGGAGCAAGCCTTAGTGGATTTGGAGCTTCTAGCCTTTCATAGAGAGAGATCTCATAACTTGTCGGCTTCTGTTTGAGTAATGTCAAATGTTTTTATGTATCACATAGCTTCTTATTGGGAGTGAATTCCCAGATGTTCTTATTACGTTCAACAAAACTGTTTAGTTGTTTAAAGGGTCTGAGCTTTTTCCTCCTTTTATGAGTTATGCCTGTTTAGGCCCAATCCCTCCCCCAAATGCTGCATTTTTCACTTATTTGAAGAATTACTTCTTGAATTTTTGAGGAATCAGTCCTACTGTATCTTCTGTAGCAGTGGCTGCAGCTTAGAGAACCAGAACAACAGTGAGAGTGAAGAGAAGAATGAAAAAGAAGGGAAGAGAGATTCCGCATGGTCGTCTCCCCCTAACTCAAACCTTTATTTGTGGTGAAAGATCCAAACCCAGTCTTCGAATAATTTCCTAAACTAGGTTAAACCAAAATAGGAACTTGATATCATATCTTAAAGAAGAAACTATAACTAGCGATGGAAGCGACTGGAAGGAGTAAATCAGTAAACCTACTTATAATTAATGAGCAAATTACACTAGAGTACCCCCATGGAACCCTTGGCCATGTACCGCTACACAGCACAAAAATTGACATCTTCAAATCCCTCCACACTACAATTCCAAGCAAGAGCTCAGCCAAAAAAGAAAGACATCAAGATACCATACTATACTTGGCAATTCATATTTAAGTATCAAGTCACTATTCCAAGGTTAGACTCTTTCATTGATCACCTCAACCCAACACTTCTACACGCAAGGATACAAAGGTTTTCATAACAGGTTAGATCCCTGACATGGTGACTACCATGTCAAGGTGACATCAAGTGTTGAAGAAAGAAAATAATCATCTGGACAACAAGGACCCTAGGTGATGCCTTGACAGCTATGATCTCTAAATTCCATCAAGTTGTTAAAGAATTTGGTATGAGAACACACTTCCCCCTGCCACATTTGGTTGGAAAACGCATTGCTATCTTTTGTTTCATTCTAATTATTGATCTTACACCAATTTAAGCTGCATCATATAGTTTCATTTCTTGTGTTTCAGGTATTTTTGCTGACCTCTTTTTGTACTTCAGTATCTTCTTGGTGAATTTTCGTTATTACCCTAAGAAAAGAAATATATATTTTTAACGAGAAATTCCTAGAGTTTATCATCTTCTCTAATTGCTGTCAGCTACATGCACCACAAAAGGTGTTGACGAATATCTAACAAAACATGGATAAATAATTAATAAATTATTTTATTTTTAAAACTGTAACCTTCCCTATATGTAACATAGATAGGTTGCTAATGCAATCTAGATCTCTTCCTAATATCAAGATTAAAACAAAATAAAATAAGCAAAAAAAGAAAGAGAAAGAAAAGAGAAAAACCTGATTGTTGCCCCTAGAACCAAGATGAGGGGTAGCAACAGTGATGAAATTCATCGCCTCTAAACCATATATTGTGCCTCTGATACTTTTATCATGCTCATCACACACATCCTCTCTTTTAGGTGGTCTGTACAGTCTCCCAATTGCATATCTTGCCACCAGTCCTCCCAAAGAATGAGCAACGAAAGAAATTCTCCGTATATCTGCTTTCTGCTTAATTATTTCGACAACCTAAAGAATGCATGTCTGTCAAATACAAAAGATTTTTTTTGTTTTTCAAATAAAAGTATCTAAGGGTGTTGCCCTTTGTTCTAGTAAAATCACTTAAATGGATGACAGCAAGTATAACTTTACAACTATACCAACCTCCTCAGCTAATCTCTCTCCCATAGAATCCACACCATCTAATGTCATTCTATAAACATTGCGTTCACTACCTGCAGAAGAGGTGTCAAAGTTCGAAAACTAAGTTAACATACACCACAAACCACAAGTCTATGGTTATGATTCAGTCATTGGTTGATTTCTTCAATGGAAGACAGAAATGGGTACGAACCAAAACCCAGTGTAAACAAGTGAACATTAAGATGATGCATGTAAATAAATTACTCATAATGTAATGAATGCTTTTCACTTTCTACTATGAAATATAATCCACTAAATTCGGCATTTGACCTCATTACTGTTTTAAAATTTTTTAATAAAAAGGAGAAATTCAAAGAAGTCAGTGTGATCAGTAGAAGCAATCTATAACATAAAAGACAGCTCCTTACAATGTACGATCAATTTATCAGGGAAGGTTCTAACAAACTGCTCGGCTCCAAACTTCCAGTCTGTGGAACTGCAAGGAATTAAGATAATAATAATAATAAAAACAAAAACAAAATAAGGAAAAAGTAGTCAGGATATGAACAATATATTTAAGAAAGCACATAAAGATTAGAACCTATTCAGGCGGTAATAACGAGAATAACATAATATGGAAGCTAATAATAATAATAATTCTGCTCTCTGCAAGTAACAAATTATTTTACAAATTCAAACTAACTATCCAATCTTGACCCTCAAATACGTCTATCCCCACCTCTGAAAACCAGAGCTTTACATACTATCTTTAACATTAGACAAAAATGAATCCTGAAAAAATATTTCTCATAAGAAATCCACCCAACAACTTAAAAGCATTGCAATAATAAAGTTTTCAAAATATCGCACCTTCCGAGGATTCCATTAACCATAATAACAAGATGATCAGCTGAAGAAACAGCAGATTCCTTAGAACTCCAAACATCTCGACCGCCATTAGTGGACTCCGAACAAAGACCATTTTTTCCAGAACCGCGATCCATATTCTCACTATATCAACACCGCATTACCAATTCAAGACAAGAAGGAACTAAAGATAATTACGGAGGAGAAATTAAAACTTACAGAACCAAACTGCACAGAAAACTTGAACCCTCTTCTCCCATCATCTCGAAAACTCAGAAGAAGATCAGCAACAAATTGGAAGACGTGGCCTTGATGTAAAATAAAATAAAAACATAAAGAGTCGGTGAAATTTGCACCGTTTTTGTTCGTTTTTCTCTTTTTATTTTTTGGTTCGTTCATTGGTTATTTATTTATTGGCTGGAATGATTGTTCTGGTGCTGCGTGCTGGTAAAGGTGTTCATTTGGTTCCGGTTCTGTTTGAACTCAAAGTTGGACCAGCGACCCGGTTCAGTTGGGTTTGATTTTCTTTTTTTAATTTATTTCTTTATCAGTTTTTTAGATGCTTTATTTTGTTTTATGCCTGCACATTTTTAATTGGGTAAATATCACTTACCTCCCCTTTTAGCTAGACAAATAACACTTACACCCCTTCTTAGTTAGATAATATCACCTACCTCCCATCTTATCTGGCAAATATATAACACTTCTTCTCTGTTAACTTTCTCAGTTAAATTTAACTTTTACCGTTAAATATTTTTCTAAAACTCCAACCAACCCTTAACTAAGAGGTATTTGATATATTTGTCAGATAAAAGGGAAGATAAGTAATATTATCCAACTAAGAGGGGGTTTAAGTGCTATTTGTCCAGCTAAGAGGTGAGGTACATATATTTACCTTTTTTAATTTTAGGTGTTTGCCTTAACTCTTTTTTGTTTTCTCTTAAACAATTTTCATCCCAAAGAGTGTATTTTGACCATGGAAACACTGTGATGTGATTAAATCTTGATAACTCTTATGTTTCATTTCAAAGCCTTCTAGATTCATTCACAATTCTTACTCATCCACCCGTGGCTCTATTTCTTGAAGTTTCTCAAAGTCTATTAGCCATACACGAATCAGTTGCAGATTTTTTTTTTTTTTTTTTTTAATTCGGACCCTTGGCCTTTCTCCCCATTTTCCTTGCAAATCAAGTTCAAGATTGTCATTCAACCTCTTTCTCTTCCATTGCATAAATGGTTAGAGTAGAAGGAATGCATGCAAAAACGAAGACAAAAATATGATTTGCTAAGAGCAAAGCTTTAAAGGAAACATTCAAATCAGGTACAAGGTTTCATTTATTTACAAGTAAAGAAATCTATAACAATAGAGACAGAAGAAAAATAATGAAACTCATTTAAAAGTTGTTACTGTTGTGGTTGATTTGGGAGACGAAAGGAGAATCTTTTTTGCCAACTTCTTACTAAAAAATATTATAAAAACTATTTGCATATATTCAATTACCAAACCTAGTAGGTTTTTTTTGTATTAATTCTCATTTTCTATTATGCCTAATTAAAAAAAATAAGTACAAGAATTCAGTATTGGTCAATAATGAAAAATAGTTTGGTGAATTTTGTCGAAAATAAATTATGGAATGAAAATAAGTTTGGTGTCAAAATAAGAAATTGTTAGTAAATAATAGTGAGCAAGTGATAGAAAAAGTAACTTGGTCCGCTTAAGCAAAGTTCCAGTATCGAAACCTTGTGGATGCAAAAAATTCCCGCTAGGAGACTCACCCACTACAGCCTGGTGTGCGGCCCGGGTCGAACACCGGATTAGTCAGGGCAAAACCTTGGAACCGGGGTTGGCAACCAAAAAAAAAAAAGAGAGAAAAAAAGTATGATTTTTTTTAAGAAAAAAATGTGTATTGACTATTTTATTCTCATTTTATCCATAAAATTTAAAAGTAAATTTGTGCATAAACAAAGAGAATGAAATTCTCACCATAATTCACAATAGACAAAAAGTTCATTATGGATTTTGGAGGTTTTTCTATTATTTTAAATAAAAATAAAAACTTATAATAGATGCCAAACAACTTAAAATAATAATAAAAACTTTGAAAATGATAATTGATACAAAAAAGAGCCTATTTTAAATTTCATAATCTATTCTAAAGAATAGCTGTCAAACTAGTTACCATTTTCAGCTAGAAATGATTTTTAGTATTAATTTATTTTAAATGGACAAAGATGTAAGTAATGTCAAACTGTCATATAAGAAATTTCAAATGGATACAAAAATGAAAAATTGATCATCACACATGAAACTCCTAAAGGAAAGCAAAGAAAGCCAAACAAGAGAATAAGAAAAAGACTCATTGACCTGATAAATGAATTCTTCAACACACCAAAATTAAACTGAGTCTCTAGCAGCATTAACATATTTATACAATCAGATGTTCTATGGCAGATACTTGTTGCTTCCGTTGTATCAGTCCTTCATGAGTAAGCTTTTAGATCATGGAGCACAAGATTCCGGAGTACAATCCTTGCACAGATTTTCAACTCGATAGGAGCTGCAGCTGGCTCAGCAGCAAAACGTAGGATCCTTTCTGCTCCAGCTTTCTCCAGGAGAGTTGAATGGTGCATTGCATGCTTACCACCTGGGGCAGTAAACTGCAAAAATCAACAAAGAAATTCATTTGAACAAGCAGATTTTTTGGCATTTCCATCAAAATTTGGAATGTAACAGTCAGAAATTAAGATAGAAGGTAGACAGGGGTAATGTACATAAACTATCCTTACCTGAAGAAGAGCAAAAGATGCACAGACCTTTAATATGGAACAAGAGTTTTGAAGCATGGCAACATACCGTCCAATCTCAGCTTCTCTGAAAAGTCAATAAACAAACAAAATGATAACAAAAATAAAAATGGAACCCATAAGCGACTTAAGTAATGGGACATCAACTTTCAAGGTATATCAACCCTGCTACGTAACATCAGTCATCAAATGATTGAAATGATGGAAATTGTAAGCAACAAAGAAAGAAGATGATTACTTAACCCGAGGGGCACTCCGTTGGGAAGGGACCATCACCTAAGGAAACGTGAGGTCGTAAGAAATCATCCTCATGTCCTTGGACCACTCACACTGGGTATTTAGTACTCTATACTGCTTTTGATGAAAGTTAAATAGTTTTCTTTCAACCCCAGTATTTCCAAGTCAGGCAGAAGGCTTGATTAGAAGGAGAAAAAAAAAGATGATTTTCTTAAGAAATAATTCTTTCCATGTTTGCATACATTATTTATATGCTTAAATAAGTTGAAATATATTAAATGTTCAATGAGTACAAAATCTTCTTATTAGTAATGGTATTAGAATTGACTGCTATGGTCTAATAAAAAAGAAATTTTCAACCATGTCCACAAATTCATATTCATTTCTGGTATTGGCAAATATGTCCAAAAGAGGGAGCACAAAGGTATAGCAGAAAAGCAATCAGTAGCAAAATTTGGATGGGAAAAAATGATGTGTGAAAGAGAAACCTGCATCTCAGATTCCCAGCTTCCCGAATACGTGCTGCTTCAGCCACTTGGAACAAAGCTGCATGAGCTGATGATGCAACTGCCATGTTGAAGGATGCCAGCTTGCAGAATGTAAGCACAAATCTTTCAATATGAATCAAAGCCATCCTCCTAGCTTGATTTAAGAGGATGATCTTTGTAACACCTTCCTGTAATTCTGGCAGTGCAATTTCCAACCTGCATAAGATATGCACAACATTTTAGAATGCATATAGACCATCAGAAAATTACATACTCTAACTGTGGTGTTTGCAGCACATCAACTGAAGTATATCCTCTGAACCACATATAGAGGAACAGTTCCAGCAACTAATCCATGAAACCATGATATCTATTAGATACCATATTCTTTTTAAGTTCTGTACCATCATCCACATCATCATGCATTGACAGCACTATCTGACGACATTTCATCCATTTAGACCTTTGGTTTCCCTCTTATACTATGATGCTGAGGAATAGTTATGCTTGAACTATGGTACATGCAAGCACAAATATGCACGAAAAAGGACTTGGGAGTTAAGGAGCAGAACATAGGGAAGACCATTATGTTATGCCGGTAACCAAATTACCGATGTACCTTCCATCAAATACATAAGCTAATGCCAAAGCAGCCATGAAGCGTGCCATTTTTTATCCTGATGAACAACAAAGATGAGCAAGGACTGGAACTCCCCCTTCCTCAACAATATGAAAAGCATTGCCCACATTGAAAGCAAGCTTCCAGAGTGCCCCAGCTGCAGTCGCATGAACATCCTGAAAAAGTAACAGCTAGTATATAGTCCCTTAGCATGGATAAAGCACCTTCAGCAGGCCAAATGAGAAAACTTCTTACTTTAGCACTAATCAACATAGAATGAGGCAGGAGCAAATAGGAGACAAATGTATTTAGATCTCTGATTATTAGTCGAAATTGAGTACACTTTCTTAAAAGATGCAGGAATGAAAGTAGGAACCAGTGTGGTGCTTCAGATGTGAGCAAACCCTCTCCTCCACCTGTGCCAGCAACTTGAAGAGGACATATGGATCAATGCATGCATTAAAATCCCAAATGAGATATATATTAAATAATGTATGGTAGGATGGGTTGAAGTTTTCAGGTCCAAGCTTTCCATGCTCTATGCTGTTGAACAACTCTGCCAGGGTCTTAAACCTTCTTGATTGGCTATATTTGAGTCTTTGGGTAATTGGGATTATATTTCCTGCCAAGTATTTGTGCTTGAGGCTAGGGTAAATATAGCAGACTAGCAGATCTGGAGTTTGGCAATTGTTCAGACTTGGTTAAGGTTGCCACAGCACTTGTAGTGGCGCAGGGGACCTAGGGTGATGCCAAAGGCAAAAGTTTCCATATGTAATACTACGGAGGGCACATATCTGAACATATATTGCATTATACAGCTACTTGAAAGCTGAAGCATTCGGGGCAACCTGGATTGAGACCAAAACCCAACTATTGTCATTTCTTATGTCCAAGTTCAAGGGGAATCCTTTTCTAATTGATTTTTAATTATTCATTCAGTAAATCAAGAAGGTTCAACATATCTCCCCCTACCCCCATCCTATCCAGATCTCTCTGTCCCCTCTCTTAGACTGCCGCAACCCTACTTCACCCACTTCTTCTCCCCCCCCCCCCTTCCCACTGTCCCTTGGCAACACAAACACACTCACATACCCACCACCATGGATGGAAATCCAACCTCATCATTGAGAAGGCCCAAGCCCGAATTGCTCCCCTAATCGACAAACGACATACCCCAAGAGAAATTATCTTCACCTCCTATTTCATTTTGTTATATTATGACCTGAATTCTTGTCCCCGACTTTGAAGATGAACCCGCACAAAAATATTATGGTGGGTGACTCGAATGACCCGATTAGGGAGATCTATGATGGAAGCAGAGGGCTTGGGCAAGTATGAGCCAATCCAATGGATCAACCTGTTTACTTGATTAAAGTCTAATATGTACCTTATGTTCACCTACAAGGTCAGTGTGACATCCGGGATTTTTGCCTTAAGGTTTTGGGTGAGAGTTTCTGTAATGCCAGTATGGCGATTGGTTGAGATCTCCACTCTTTTCTTCTTCTATAGTGGAAAGTTTTTCTTTGCTCATAGAAGTAGCACACCGCATTGGTGTGTGTACCACATTCAATCTCTGTGTTCTTTCGTTTTCTTTCTGTTTCAATTTGTGATTTCTTGGTGTTCCTTTTAACACATTTTACTGTCCCCTCTTCTCTTTCCAAGTTCTCCTTTCCTAGACAAATTGGTGATGTAAAACCTTCGCAGATGCAAACCAGCCAAGAAATGAACCAGCTAGGACTTATTTGAACTAGCATTCAAGACCAGCACAAATCAGAAAGCTGTGCCAACTAGAAGGTCCCATCATCCGCACAATCTTGATTAGTCAACTTGTCCTGCTCCAAGATCACAACGTATCTAGAAAAGTGGCAAAACCAATGCTCGCATGAACAATGTCACAGTCCATCTTTTCTCTTGATGGAAATATTCCTAGAATATTTTGGTGGGGACCAATACTCAGTATTCTACTGCAGTTTTGTTAATGATTTTGCAGCCCCTTAACAGTTTCCATAATTATTATTTGCAATCAGCATTATTGGCTAATTGACAAAAACAAGTTTCTAAACTTAGTTTATCTTCCAATTTAAATATTATGTTTTTTTCAAGGGGGGGGGGGGACTTCTAGTTTCTATTTTATTTCCTATATAACTGTTGAAAAGTTTGTAATTTTTATTTCTTGTAAAGCTTATGCTGGCTTTAATAGGCCGCTTTCATCATAATTTGTGACCAGCTAGCGTCAGATGTGTAGTAAAATCCAAGTTCAGTGGCTGAGATAACTGCAGCTGAAAGACCCAACAGCTGAGGTGCCCATCCACTACTTTTCTTTTCTCAAGATTTGGTTGTCAAACCTGGGTTTTCCTAATTATTGTAAGTATCAGGAGGTTGGCATCATGCTTGGGACTGTTTCATTGAGTTTTCAGATCTACATTTAGTATCAGCACCATGGAAATGGGGTATCCTAATGTTGTGGATAAAATTTATACCGAACCGGGTTCATCTTTGGTTCAGCTTTTGACTCCGGTAGGGGGCGGCCAGACCACGGTCAGGTTCAGACATACGCAAATACCGAATCCTTGCGGTTCCAAGGATAAGCACAACCCCGAGGAATTTAGGATATGTGATTTGAGTCATAAACAGTTACTACTACCCTGAAGAGTGGGAAATCGTATTTAACATGGAAACAACCACTGATACAGGGGAGAGATTGTTTCTCACATGGAATCCGCTTCCACCCCGAGAAAAGGGGAAAAACCCTACAATCGGACGGCCACCAAGAAGGATCACAAACGAATCCAAAGACCAAGAACAAAAGGTAAAACCTATATAAACAAGTAGCCTACACCCAAAAGAGGTATCTGAATCGTTTCCTTCACAATCTTATTCAATTTCTGCTCTGCAACTAGCCAGAGCTTTGTAATCAGTTCCAGAACTGACTTAGCCTTCGAGGGTGGCCTCCTTACCCCATGGTCGGGCCACGTCTAACCTTGTTTTGTAGGTCATTCCCCAGGGATCTCAAGGCTGAGCAGATTTTGGACACATAATTTGGCGCCGTCTATGGGAAACGCTTCAAAAGGCCATGGTTACCAGATCAGCAGCAGTAGCAGCAGCTGCGGCTCAAAGAGAACAGAATCCTCCTCCTCCGAGAGGAGATCCACCTCCAGCAAGAGATATTTATGAAGGAAATCGTGCTCGAGAAGTTTGCAAAGATGAAGGATTGGTTGCAGATGAACATCTGAACAACCCAAACAACCTTCAAGAACAGATGAATCAAATGCTAATCCAATTCCTAGAGATGCAACAAACACTTCGTACGGTGGCGAGACGTTTGGGAGCTCCCAAAGCTCCAAATTGTCATAATCGGGAGTAGGCCCAAGAGCACAGAGTAGGGATACGCATTTCCCCGGTCCGAGGACATTCTCCCCAGAGAAATAGACACCACACAGGTCAGAATTACAGGCAAGATCCTTAAAGGGGTCGTGAAGGATGATCTAGAGAAAGAAGAATTGGAGAATTGCCCAGAAGAGATGGTCAGCATGATCGGGTTCAGGAGAGCCGAATGGGAACTCTCACCAGGATCGAGCGAGGGGTTCGCACCCATTCACCAACGTCCCAACGTTCAGGTCGAGATAGCGTTCGAGTGGATCAAGTTCGAGCAGGTGGCATTCGGGAAGTTCGCATTGATTGGGAATTGGCGAACATTAATTGAATATTGGGGCAACTCACAAGAGGTAAGAGAACTGATGATATTTACTTAATCATCAAGAAAACTCCTTTTTCGGATGCTATTGCAAGGTTCGAGTTTCCTCAGAATTTTAGACTCCCCACATTCTCTTCATTTGATGGTTCAGGAGATCCTATTGCACATATAAGTTACTACCAACAGACCATGGCTGTTGCTGGTAATTCGAAAGAAATAATGTGTAGAGTATTCGGGTCATCACTCACTGAAGCAGCACAAAAGTGGTTCTTAAATCTACCATCGGGAAGGATTCGTAATTTTGAAGAATTGGCTCGAATATTCATTGGTCGTTTCCAAAGTGGAATACGGACCAAGAAGATCGAGGAGACATTGTTCACCGTCAACAAGGAAAGAATGAATTTATTCGGGATTATCTGAAAAGGTTCAATAAAGTCACCATGGAGATCAAGAACTTGGACAAACAAGTGGCCAAGACTGCTCTCTTCACCAGACTCACCAACAGAAGACTCTTGGAGCTGTTACTTCATGATATGCCTACCACCTATTCCGAACTCGTACAAAGATGTCATAAACAGGCTGAAGTGATGGAGATCCTTGACGCTCGGCAAGGAGAAATCAAAGACTCAAACAAAGACCAGAGGGAACCTGAGAAAGGCCAAGGGTTGAAGCCACCCAACGATGATCGGGGCCGAAAACACCGTTCGGGAAGGACGCAGAGATCGCCTGACCATGCAGGGTATACACCACTGAACACCCCACGGTCAGAAATTTTGATGTGAATCAAAGATCAGGATATCCTGAAATGGCCTCCAAAGATGATTGCCAAATCTGAAGAACGAAATATGGACAGATATTGCCGTTTCCACGAGGATTACAGACATACCACGAACGAGTGCAGACATCTGAAGGCAGATATTGAGAGGCTGATATCCCAGGGGCACTTGTCCAATTTCGAAGAAGGACAAAGGAATGATCGGGAAAGAAAAGCAGCTGCTGAAAAGAGAAAGGAGTGTTCGGAAAGCAGGGATCGTCAAGCCGAAGCTCCCTAGTCAAAAAAAGGAAAGGAGGTTGCCTGATCTCCAATTCTCACCATATTCGAGGACACAGAGCCCGAATCCCTCTGAAAACTGAGCCAAATCTAGGTTCGTAGGATCTGGAGAGGCATAAAAAAGAAAAAAGATCAAATGTGGACGAAAGCATCATATTCAAATCAAAAGGAGCGTGGCCTCCCATTATAATTCCCAAGTGAAGCTTCGGCAAATTCAATCGGGAAATTTAGTCCTTAGAAGTACTTGGCTATAAGCTGAAGGGCCATAAATGATTGTCGAACCAGTTGGTTTGGGAGTGTATAAGCTGAAGAACTTAGTTACCAATCGTGAACTTGATGGATCATAGAGTGCAAAGCATCTTAAGAAGTTTTACCCGTAGAAGTCATTTCAGTCTTCGAATGTGATACACTTCAATTTTCCAAATTCGCAATATGATTCATATTTTTGAACACCAAATCTCTTTTGAATGGTGGCATATAGGACTGGCGATTCTAAAGAAGTTCTAATTCAAGAGGTTTCGGTTTTTCCCAAGTGAGACTTCCGAAGATGGAGCATCGGCCTCGCCCGAGTGAGACTTCCAACCAAAGATGGAGCATTGGCTTTGCACGAAGGAGACTTCCGAAGATGAGGCATCGGTTACGACTGAGTGGGACCTTCAAAAGCTTAGAAGAATTCTCTAAGTCGAGGCATCGGTTTAAAACCCAAGTGGGACCTCCGAAAGCTTAGAAAGATTCTCAGGAATACTCTAAGTCGAGGCATCGATTTAAAACCCGAGTGGGACCTCCAAAAGCTTAGAAGAATTCTCCGGAATTCTCTAAGTCAAGGCTTCGGTTCCGATTGACATAAGACCTTTCACAAGGCTTCGGTCCAATCGACATAAGACCTTTCACAAGGCTTTGGATCCGATTGACATAAGACCTTCAAACAAGGCTTCGGTTCCGACCGACATAAGACCTTCAAACAAGGCTTCGGTTCCGACTGACATAAGACCTTTCACAAGGCTTCGGTTCTGATCGACAAAAAACCTTCAAACAAGGCTTCGGTTCCGACTGACATAAGACCTTCAAACAAGGCTTCGGTTCCGACCGACATAAGACCTTCAAATAAGGCTTCGGTTCCAACGAACAAATGACCTTCCAGCCAAGGCTTCAATTCTGACCGACATAAGACCTTCAAACAAGGTTTTGGTTCCAACCAAGGCTTTGGTTCCGACCGACTAAAACCTTCCAAAGTCAAGGCTTCGGTTCCGATCGACATAAGACCTTCCACAAGGCTTCGGTTCTGACCAACTAAAACCTTTCAACAAGCTTCGGTTCTGACCGACTAAGACCTTCCAGCAAGGATATTTCAAGAATGAAAGGACGTTTCGTCTGATTAAGCAAACCAAGCATTTGGTCTGGGGGTTTCTCCCGAACACTCAGCTTGGGGGGCTTATGTTGTGGATAAAATTTATACCGAACAAGGTTCATCTTTGGTTCAGCCTTCGACTCCGGTCGGGGGCGGCCCAACCACGGTCGGGTTCAGACATATACAAATACCAAACCCTTGCAGTTCCAAGGATAAGCACGACCCCAAGGAATTCGGGATACGTGATTGAGTTATAAACAGTTACTGCTACTCTAAGGAGTGGGAAATCTTGTTTAACATGGAAACTACTACTGATACGGGGGAGAGATTGTGTCTCACATGGAATCTGCTTCCACCCTCAAGAAAAGGGGAAAAACCCTACAATCGGGCATCCACCAAGAAGGATCCCAAACGAATCCAAAGACCAAGAACAAGAGGTAAAACCTATATAAACAGGTAGCCTACACCCAGAAGAGGTATCTGAATCGTTTCCTTTACAATCTTATTCAATTTCTGCTCTGCAATTAGCCAGAGCTTTGTGATCAGTTCTAGAACTGACTTAGCCTTCGGAGGTGGCCTCCCGACCCCAGGGTCGGGCCACGTCTAACCTTGTTTTGTAGGTCGTTCCCCAAGGATCTCAAGGCTGAGCAGATTTTGGACGCATCACCTAACAACCCTAACCTTGCTACATTAAGTATCATCTAGCTATACATGAAATGGTTGAAACGTATGTGTTCTTGGGAAGAACATTCCTAGATTCTAAGGTTGAATGCTATTTCAACTACCATTGCCCCTCCTTTAAATGCTACCATGCCAACAGAAGATATTCTGAAGTTGTAAGACCAACAACATATCAGTGGTCCTACCAAGAAGGTCCATGTTGAAGTTGTCAAAGAAGACAGCCAATGCGATTAAGGTTCCCCATGAGAAGAAATCATTGAAGTAGACTATGAAAGATAAGAAAGAACTTGAAGAACTAGGGCTTGAAGTAGAGAAGGTTGAAGACACAACTATAGAGGTCCCCAATGACATGAGTACTAAATTTGAACCAGCACTGGAGGCCAACTCAAACCAGCAAGCTGGACCAACTAGAAGGTCCCCTTATCCCCACAATTTTGAACAGCCAAGCTGGACTGCTGCAGTAGGACAAAAGATGAAGGAAACAGGCAAAAATACTGTTCATATCACTATTCATGTTACAGTGTCTCAGTCCATATCTTGCCTTGCAGGAATATTCCTAGGAGATTTTGCTGGAACCCATAAACAAAGTTCACCAGCAGTTTAGACACGAATTTTGCAGCCTCTAAGTACCTTCAATAATTATTAGTTTCTAATTGCATTGTTAGCAGACTTATAAAGCCTAGTTTCTAATTTAGGTAGTTTCTGATTTTGAAATTAGTCGTTTCCATTTCTGGTAAAGCTTAGGCCAGCTATTAATAGGCCTCTTTCATCATAATGAAAGAACTTTGGAGAAATCATAGTTGTGGCTTAGTAGCTTCAGTTATAGAGAAAATCCAAGTACAACAGCTGAGCTAGCTTTGGCCTTGGGATGAGAGACCCAGGGCTGAGATAATCCACCCCCTACTCCCCTACACCTTTTCTTCTTCTATTCTCAAGATTTGGCTGCCAAGACCTGAAACTGGCTTTCCCACTGAAGTTATTTGGAGATTGATGTCACAGTTGGGACTGTTAGCCTTGGTTTACAGTCTTACATTAATTGACAGTCTACTTTTCTGCTCAACTTTCAGCATTATCTGTTCCTTTTCTCTGCTCTATGCTGAAAAGATAATTTGCACCATTATCTGTTGCTTTTCAGCATTAAAAGAGAAACTCCATCGCATCAAATTGGGCAAACCCAGCAAAATGAAAACCAACAGAAAGAAAAGGTAGCAAACTAAACTATATTTAGGAAAGGAAACTACCTAAGAATCCTACGTAATCTACCAGCCTCCTAATACAACAATAATTAAATAAATCCCCTATGCAGTCTACCAAAATAAAATATTGAGTTTCTTTCACGGCGTCCACTTCAGTTGGGCCTAAATTCGTGACTGCCAACTTAAGTGGGAAATATATCAAACTGTATCAAGTTACCCACTATTAACTTTTCTGTCAACTTTGAAATTGAAATGGCCATTTTGCCCACTGGGTTTAGGGAAATATAAGTTTTAATTTTTACCAAACCTCAATTTTTTAAAATTTACAAGAAAACTCACTAGTTCACTCGATTCACCACCCCTCCCCTGGCCGGAAAATCGACACTTAAATTTTCAATGTTACCAAGAATATGGAGAGAATAAAATCCTTAATCGAGCTTAGGGGTGAAATATTCTTGATATGGAAGAAAGCAACAAAGTAGAGAAACAAAGATAAAACCCTAGAATGGTCTCGAAGGGCTGCTGTAATGGGTTTTATCAAAGAAGATGATAGATGCTGCAGAGCATTTCCACAAACAGATACAATCGGATCGGGTGCATCAGCTGTAAGGATGTTAATGGGTTGGATCATCTGGGTTTTGTCCGAGTGAGCCATTTTCTGTTTGGTGATAAAGCTAAACAAAAAGCAAAACCAAACAGTTTAGTCTGTCTAAGAGCAGATCAGAGCGAATCAGTTTCAAAAATTAGTTGAGGTTTGCAACTGACCTGACAAATTGATGTTGCATCGTTTATGTGGTCCAACGGGTCGAAGGTTATAATTCTAGAATGTTCCTAACCCAAATTGGCCAATCATTTCTTTTAGTGAACTAGCTGGGGAGGGGGGTTGCCGGCGGTGGTCACCGGCAAGGGGAGGGGAGTTGCCAGCGGTGGTCACCGGCAAGGGGAGGGGTGGTGAATCGAGTGAATCAGAGAGTTTTCTTCTAAATTTAAAAAAAGTTAAGTGACGTTTGGTGTTAAAAAAAAATCATATTTCCCTTCATCCCACAAGCAAAATGGTCATTTCAATTTCAATGTTAACAAACAGGTTAACAGTGGGTAACTTAATATTTTGAAAAAAGTCAAAAGTGGGCAATTTGATATATTTCCCACTTAAGTGGGCAGTCAAGAATTTCCTAATAACTCCAACATCTGATTGCATCAGTAAGATAAGCAGGGGTCGGGGGTGCCCCCATTTTTTCAAAAAATACGGTTACTTCCCTCATTTTTTCCTATCTTTTCTCTTTACACATGTAAAATATCTTATTTGCCCCCCTAAAGACAAATTTGTAAAGAAAAAGATTATGGGTATAAATGTCATTTTCCATAATTATCCAACAATCACAATTAAAACCTATTTTTAAGGAAGAAACAATTAAACCTCAATTAGAAACTAATTCATAATCCCAATTTTTCTCCCTATTTATTCTCTCCTCTTTCCATTCCTATTTCTTCTCTCCTCCTTTCTTTCCTATTTCTTCTCTCCTCTTTCCCCGCACATGCACACGGCTTGGGGAAATTTGGTACAGGTACTCTTTCTCTTTCTAGATTTGCTTTTATTTCCCCCTCTTCGTGTCTTTCTCTCTCTCTCTCTTCTTCTTCTTCTTCTTCTTTTATTTATTTTTTTTTTTTGTTATTATTTTTATTTGATTTTATATTGTCTCACTTTCTCCATTTATTTTGGTTATTATTTTTATTTGATTTAATATCGTGAATGCAATCTCTGTAATTTATATGGTAACTAACTACCACGACTGGTTTGGTTTGCATCTAGCCTTTTAATGTTGAAATCATGTGTGTGTTTTTTTTAGAAGTAATGTTGATTCTATAGGATTTTTTTTTTGGCGATTCTCATGCTTTAATTTACCTACATTTTGTAAGGGTAAAAATGACATTCTAAATAATTTACCTATATTTTTAATATGTGTTGGCCCACATCTAGATATGATAAAATAAGTTAGAGGTAGGACCCACAGAGGCCTCACATAGTATGTGGTGAAAAAGCATCAGTGCTAAGGTGATCTAGACTCTTATCATTTGGCCACCCCAAATGTTGAATCCTAGGTTTGACCTTAAGGATAAGAAAGAGAGAAAGGAGAAAGGATGTTGGGAGATGATTGATTTCTCTAACTTGCATTTACCAACCCTTGTATCATATATATAAGATCACATCAATAACCTCATATACCAAATAAGGATGCCCAACAAGTTGCAGATACAAGTAGGCATCTATGATCTATGAAACAAAGTTCCCATAGTGCCCTTACTTGATAACCCTAAACACATTAATGGTGGCCCCACCAAACTCCAATCCAACAGCAATCAGGAGGCAATCCCATATAGCAAACTCCTGTTGATCGTCCCTCTTTCTAATAACTAACTAAAACAATGAATAGAGAAGAAGAAAGCAAACGACACCAGTATTTAAGGAAAATATAGATCTTTGTAAGGAAACAGGAAATGAACCAAGGTGAAATGCTTACTTCAACATCTGATCGTGCTAGTTCAATAAGAGGTGGAAGACCTCCTTCCCGTCCAATAGCAATGCTAAAACAAATATAATAAATAAATAATAGTGAAAAAGATTTATAAATGGTGACTTCCTACAAAGATTATAGGGAATAATTTATAGAGAAGAATAACATAATACAAGGAGAATGCCAAGTAGTAAGCACAATATGACACCACCAGGAAGGAAATGAAAATTTTTAAACACACCTATTAGCTTTTGATAGTGATAGTCCCCACAAAGCACCTGCAGCCCTTTCCTGAAGACCTTGGGGAACATCAGCATTTGTGCAATCATGTACAAGAGTGACCTATAGGCCAAAATTTTCTTCACTTTCATTTGAGGTTCAATAAGAACTTACTAAAAAAAATGTTGAATATAATGGGTGCAGTAATTTGGCCATGGAGGAGTGTATTGCACTCAATTGATTGTTGAGCACCAGCAAGAATTTACACCAAGATGTGCCAAAACTACTGAAATGTTTTTAGTTTTGAAAGTAAAATATTTTGGTTTTGCAAGAAATCGATATGATATGACTACTAAAATTTAAACTCCAAAGTCAACTAAATTAGACTGAAAATTTTGAAATATGAACGTTCACATCTTGGTTTATATTTTTCATTATTTTCTGTGTTTTACATTTTCAAAACGGGAGTAGAAGCAATTGATTTATATTTCTCATTGCATGTAAATCCACATATGAAAGAGGGTGAATCCCCCCCCCCCCCCGCAGGAGGGGGTAGGTTGGAATTAGACTACAAATTCTACAAATGGAAAAGGACACGAGGAAATAAAGAGTATAAATGTACAAGTAAATGCATTAAACAGAACTTGTACAGCAATATGTTCCAGATCAAAAAAAGATACAAGCATACCAAGGCCTGAACACCACCAGCTGCAGCAATTGCATCTCGATTTTGGTCATGAAACGATAAGTTGCACAAAGCACCAGCAGCTTCTTGCCTGTTTTATAAGCAAATATAAAGGCGGTGTCATGGTACAGAAACAGATGTTAAGCAAGCAAAGCCCTCCCTCTCCATTTCCCTCTTCCTTCCGCCTCTATGTTTTCCCCCTTGTACAAAATTTGAAGTACATCATCATGTTTAGACTTTAGAGTAAGAACACCAAGGTTTTAGTTAATCACACAAAACAAAGCAAACAGAGGGAAGTATCTGAAAATAGAGTATGTCCATGTTATGTTATCAAATTGGATAAAAAAAGTACCAGATCAAATTTACTCAATCCTTCAAAATTACCAAATAAAAGGCAATATCTTGTCTATATGTAAATCAAAACGAAGAGCAAGTAACTCAGATTATCCTCTTCAAAAACATAAATACAAATATGATTGACATTTGTTTACATCAAATTAAATACAAATATGATTTGACATTTTTTTAAATCAGATTACCCAAAGAAAGGGGAAGTATGACTGGTTAATCTGTCAACCATAATACTGCAAGATCGAGTTACACTTTTTTCTTTTGTAAAGTCATGACTGACACATACTGATTAAGGAGGAGAGACAAACACCAATAGGATCAAATTGTACTTAATGGGGGGGATAATAAAAGGTATCTACAGGTAATATATGATTCAGTGGAAAGACAGAGAGAATATAAAGGCCAACCCTAAGGGTACAAAACAAATAGGAAAGTCAACTGAGATAGCTTGATCAGACACCCAAAACGATTGACACAACCTTTTGATAACTAGACCTCCACTGCAGGCTAGAAGTGGTAGATGATAAGTGGCCTGGACAGGTTGATAAAAAAGGAAAGGTTTAAGTAAAGCATTTTACTCAGCAAAGTGTGCCTCAAAGTTTCCAGCACAAAAGCCTAAAAGGATGAAGAGAATACTGAAAATTACTCACCCATAAATAATCGCAGAATGATTCAAGATTCAGGAATTAACAGAATAAACTTTTCTCACACAGAAATCCATGCAGTTATAATTACCCAAAGTAGAAAGAAAACCACACAGCTGTATCCACAAATACAACAACAGCAATTCTGAAAATAAATTTTAAACATAACTGAAAACAGCACACATAGACACCCTGATATACAAGGGGTGTACACCCACAACATATAGGAGGGACAGAGGAGATCAAATACAGCTAGACATGCGGGGAATAAGTAGGCAAAAGAACACACAGACAGATGGCAGGTTTCATTGGGGGTAGCCACATTTATGTTGGGACTTCTGTAAAAGGAAAAAGGGAAGTTAGTTAAGATTTGTCTTTGGGTATAATATGGGAAAGGAGGGGAATAGTGGAACGGGGAAAATTTTGTGTAAAGGGAAGGGACGGGTAGAGCTCGTAGTTGTGCGGAAGACCCTCGGTTGGGGCAAATCAATTTGAAATTCAGATTCCAGGAATTTTGCAGTAATTGGGTTGGTTGTTTATCAATCTGTTGAATTCATTAAGCCAATTACAGTCGTCTTTTAGCTTGGTTCACCTCTCTATTTGCAGTGTGGATGTATGAGGTAGGGAGTGCTGAGTGTGAATACGAGTGCTGCCCAGCTTGGTTCTTATCCAACTCATGCTCAGGAACTTTGGAGGAAGAAAGTAAATTACCTGACACCATCATTTGGGGAGAGTATTAGTTGCATAAGTGCTTCAATTGCACCTACTTCTTGTCCAACTGCAGCATTACTTCCGTTACCATCTCCATGAGCAGCCAAATTAGCCAAAGCACGAGCGGCCTAGAAAGAATTCAGTACCAACATCTTTTTATTGTAACAAGGAAAATATGAAAGGAAATAAAAGAAAGGGTTTTCCCCATGTCACCAACATACTACTCCCTTAAAGACTTTCCCTTCTTCGTACACGTAAGCAGGGATGGTTACAGTATCATGAACCACCATTGCAGATTCCCTCTTGACAATATAATATAGTCAGTCAAATAAATGCCCCCTTGTCTTTTGGTCCACATCATATCATGAGGAGCACATAAAGGTGGTTGCAAACTCGCTGTAACCATGTCTAATTACAGAAAGAACAAGCAATAAAAGAAACTTCTGCATTCCTAACTTGGAGGTTGCTGGGACCAGGCTTACCAAAGGGAGCAAAAAGAAAAAAAAAGACCAATATATTTCCTAAAAATCTTGTTCCAAATGATTCCATTGTTATACATGGGACTGAACATAGATGCTGCACCTTAACCTGTGGAGTAAGCCCCCTAAACCATTTATATTTATGGAAATAAAAATGCTAACCAGTTAAATGGGTCTTGTGCCCAACACGGGGCCATGAAAATTGCTGCTCAGCCCCCAGCAAATAAAAATCACATTTAGACTAATGGTCCTAAGCACGCTCATATTGGCATAGTTGGAAAATGCGTAAGATCTCGGCAAGATCTCACAAGATATTCTACCTTTTTGAGAAGGCGAGACAAGAAGAATTCAAAACCTACATTGCCTAGATCTCAGATATCTCGGCCATGTCTTAGGTATCATAGTCATGTCTCTGATACCATGGTATGGTCATATCTTGGATAATTTCAGTCAAATCTCCACAAGATCTCAGAATATTAGATATCTAGCCGAGATTTTGAAGCTAATCATGGTCAGACGTAGCCCTTATTATCTCGGCAAGATCTTGCTATATTTCTAGTATGACAGTAATTTTATGCCCAATCAAATCTATATATATATATATATATATATATATGCCAAATTTGTATCTCTCTCCAGCAGTCCAGCTATGGCAATTATGAGCTAGAAAACTAAGGAAACTAAGCTAGGAGACTTAAGAGTAACTGAAGAAGGAAAGATGTGTTTCAGGTGGAAGGACACTAGTTTCTAAAATAAAAGAGTGGCTACCTGCTCTTGCACTCCCTCAAACTCGCTAGACTGAGCAAGCATGACTAAAGCATGGATACCACCTGCACGAGCAACTTCCATGCTACATTTATCATCAGCAGCCAAATTTGCAAGTGCACCAGCTGCACATTCCTAAATTTAGCCAAACAAACCAAATCAACTAAATCTCCCCACAGCAGCATCCTACAACTTCAGATTATAAAACAATCCAAAATAAGCAAGAACATACAAGAACTCCATCTTCACTGGAGGTAAGCCACTTGGAAATAAGATCCACTAGAACTTCTACACCACCTGCCACAGCAATGGCATCCTGGAAGGCCAAAATGAAGTGATATGTATAAATAATGTACATGTACAAACCTGGAAAAAAGATAATCAAGAAGGAGCAGAAAAGGCAACCTTGTGCTCGTCTCTCAGGGAAAGATTCAATATTCCACCAGCAGCCTCTTCAGCAACCACCCTATTCGTGGATCTTGATAAATCAGCAAGGAAGTTAATTCCTCCACCTTCTGCAATAGCTTTAGCAACTCTTGCATCGACAGACAAGTTTCGTATAGCCTGCATAACTCAAGAGTTTAAAAAGCCAACCAATTTCCATAATTACAAACAAGAAACAAGCACACAATTCTTGAAACTTGGGAGGACGGTCTTACCTTAGCTGCTTCTGACTGCAGACTCTCTCTACAAGATTTGGCGACGCCCAGCAGCAAACATATTCCACCATTTTGCATGATCACCTCAGTCCTTCGACGATGGACTGGAAGATTATCTCGATCAATGGCACTCAATGAAGCAAGTCCTGCAGCTGCACTTTCCTGAATGTCCTCCTGTAAGCTCTGAACTAAATTAAGAAACAGTGCAGCACCTTGACTGAGCCAGAAATCATCATAACCTAGTGGAATATCTTCAGCAATACGCTGCAGCGAATGTGAGACAATTCGTTCCAGCCAACACATAATAGCATTCAAGTTTTTATCGATATACTTCAGCTTTCTCCAGTATGAGAATACCTTTCTATAATTGCTCGTAATATCAGGGAATAATGTAGCCAGTTCTTTGAAAATGTCACTGGAAATAGTAAGTAATAATTTACCCCCATAATCACGTGCCATACGGTTGGCTTCTGCTTCGAGATGGAAGCAGTGAAGGGCAGACAAGACCCTCAAGCTCTGTGAGGATGACAGCAATGTTGAGACAGCATTGGGGCTGATACCAGTTCTACTGACATCTAATCCAATCAAGTTGAGCAGATTACACCAAACTCGTGCAGTTGAATTCCATCTGATATTTCCTATCCCAGCAACTGAAAGAAAATGAATCTGATCTAAATTTCTCAATGCCAACGCGTTGACATTCGGACAGTCCATGAAACCAATCTCCAGAAGCTGCCAACAGTTCTCTGCCAGTGCGTTAACAGCATCTCCATCAATATCAGGAATGCCTGAAAGCCGCAATCTCTTCAAGTTAGGGCAACAGAGAGCAACTATTTTTATACCATCACTACTGATCCTTTCACAGGAATCAGGCCCAAGCTGGAGACTCTCAAGTTCCTCATGCCAGGCAGCCATCATAGAAAAAGTGGCATCAGTAATATGACCACAGGAAACACCAATGATTTCACTTAATCGCCGTGCCCGGAGATGTATCATAGCATTGGCCGTCTCAACTCCTCTAAACCAGAGCTTCTGAAGCTTTGAACAACGGGAGGCAAGGGAAGTTGCCATAGCAGCATCACATTTGTAGCCACGAAGATCCAAAGAGTTCCATAAAGGAGTAGAAGAACCCAACGCCCTCCATACTCTACAGGTTGAAGCTAAGCTTGCCCGGTCTGTGTAGTTCAGGATAAAAAACAGCTGAACAACGGTATCATCATGCAATTCCGTCCAATCAATCTCCCTATCATTGTCCGAACTCAATACCCGATCACCAGTTCCCAAGTAACCCCCTCAATAATCTTCTCCTTGCCCTTTGATTGTGTCAACTTCCTGCTGACCATTCGACTCATTTCTCAATCGAACAGCTCTTCAATTCCCACAGACTACTCACCAACAACGCAAAAAATGAAAAAGCTGCAACTCAATAAACCCTAAATCTCAAACCATCTTCGTATTAGATAGATAATGTGGGCGACTAAGGATTACAAAGATCCAAACTTAGATTTCCAACCCAGAAAAATCTATCTTCTATTAGATATTGTCATTGTGAGAGCAATAAAATCAATAGCAGAAAACAGCAAAAGCTTCTTCAGTTCCTTACCCCAAATCATGATTTTCTTGGGGTTCCTTAGACACTTTAAAAACCCTAGCCTTTCCAGCTATTGTAAATAAAATCTTCGCCATTCTATGGCGGTTTTCTCGAATGAAACTGACAGGAGGGGTAGGGGATATGGGAGTTGAACCTTCCAGGGATTGGGGTACAGGGTATTGATGACAATGCAAAGTAGCAACGCTAAACCCAGAAACGCCCGAAGCTTTCTACCCTACTCCCCTTTTTTGCGTTGCTGAAACGGGTTTCCGGAACCACAGGAAAGCAGAGAGAGCCATAGTTTTGCAGGTGTGAACACCGAAGAGGTAAGGAGGGAAAGAAGGAGGGTTTGAGTTCATATGCATACTTGGCAGATTCAAATGCAGAGGTTACACGGCAGTTTTAACTGCAAGTCTTTTGAAATTTCTTTCGCATCAGTGGCTTTCCGCTCTACAGTACCTTCGCCTGAGTTTGTGATCGTTGACAGGGTCTTTTGAAAAAAGAAGATCGGTTATAAATAATATTTATTATAGATGTCCATTACTCCAAAGAGTACTTTCAATTGAAGATCTCAATTACCTAGGATGCAATATTGGTGAAGATCACAACTATCTCATTACACAATATTGGCAGTCAATATTTCCATTCTATACACCTTCTATCTTGAGTGGCAATCTATCTTTCCATATCAAGAATTAGTTATGATTGAACTCATCTTGTCTTTCTTCTTTGTATCTAATATATTTTTTATTATTTTATAACACGTTATTAGCACGATTCCGTTCGAAGTATTGCGTTTTGAGAAGAAAAACAGCAGACTATGTATTATTATGTTTTCTATTCCAAAGTAAAAAGAATGATCAACCTCCTCGCACGTTTTTTGTAAACAATGGAGTTTACCTTGTCCATCTTAAAATGTAAGTGCATCATGATAAAAAGGTATGTGTTTTATTGAATCTAAGAATCAATCAAATAATAAGATATTATGTTGCTTTAACGATTGTGGTTTTATTTATTGTATATAGTGGTTGCTAGCTTTGCACCACAAATATTGTTAAATGCACTTGAAATTGCAAGATTTGAAATTATAAATGAATACAGTTTTACAGATGCACATGAAGTTGCAAGAATTAAAACGTAAATAAGTACCGGTTTTGCAGATGCACATGAAGTTGCAAGAATTAAAACTGTAAATAAGTACAGTTTTGCAGATTCACTTGAAGTTGCAAGATTTGAAACTGTAAATGAATACAGTTCTACAGATGCACATGAAGTTGCAAGATTTGAAACTGTAAATGAATACAGTTCTGCAAATGCACATGAAGTTGCAAGATTTGAAACTGTAAATGAATACAGTTCTGTAGTTTTTGAAATTAATTCTCTTTTGAAATTATAAGGAGAAAATATTATTCATGAAAATATCCCAGCAAATTTTCAAGTTTTAGATTTGTTGTTACAATAGTAATATTGTAAAAGGAGTTTTAAGAAATACTCTGAATGATATCATGCCTATTTGTGGCTGAGTAAAATAATGGACTATTAATGAAAAGTTATGAAGCTCGTCTTATTGGTTCTGTTCCATTCCCTGAAGTGAATGCAATAATTCATGATATGCCTGAAAGAAGGCAAAATTAAAATTATGGTCATGACTGTGGAAGAGGATGAGACAAAAGACGGAATAATTACTGTCATTATTATAGAAATAAATAAGAGAATAATAAGGATTCTCAATATAACAATTCAAGGAGTGAAGATAAAATTTGTTACCAATGTGGTATGAAAGCCATTAGACATGTATTTGTCATACTCCATAATATTTAATTAAGCTTTGTCAAGCCTTAATTAAATAAATAAAAATAATGTTGAGATAAATTAGATTTTCCAAAATCATGATACTTGAGCAATTTTGCCTATAAAATGAATGATTTTGATGGCCTCACAGATACTACATATCTGGATGCTGCAAACTTCTTTGAAGATAATAGTTGAAGATTTGATTATGTAATTCTTTTCTCTTCAAATCTCATCTCATATGTTAGTTTATCTTAAATTTAATATTTTTCTTCTATAATTTTTTTTATTGACTTTCTATATATCTTTTAATATATTTTGTTTCATTTTGATGAAGAATGTGAATATTCTCTTATATGCTGTGACGCATATTATAATGAGAAAAAAATATACATATTTCTCTTATTTGATGATGCGGAAGCCAATGTTTATATAAAATCGGTAGTACAACATTGATTGGAAGCTCCGAAAGAGCTAATCTATTATTATCTGGGAGATAAAATTGGTTATAAATAATTCATTATTTTGTAGTAAGTCTCAAAGAAACTTATTAAGTTTCAAAGCTATTTACCAAAATTATTATCAGATTGAGACTACAAATAATGGTATAAGTAAATATCTATACAAAGTTATTAGATATTTCTCCCAATTTGTATTACACGAATATCGCATGGTTGAAACACATGCTTGGGTAAATCAAATGAACATTAATTCCAATAATTTTATTATTTGGCATGACTGTTTTAAAGATATCATCAGATGATATTTTAATGTGGATAAAGATTGCATACACGAGCATGTACGGTATACCCATAATTCATGCATCGGACCTTAAATGTTTTACCTTTTATTCAAAAGCAAACCATTCTTCTTCACCGGAAAAAAAAAAAAAAAAAAACAAACCAATTTTCGAAAAATTAAAAAAGAAACAAAACGTTCAAAATCCTGTGTCCTACTAGTAACCACGTACACATGCACATATGATATGTTCTTTAATATAAATTTATATGTAATTTTTTTTCTTCAACAACAACAACTAACACCACTTTGACCATCAACCAAAGGTATGTGATGTTCAAACACCTTGGGGGCTTAACCTTCTTCTTGATTTTGATCAAATCCATGTAATGGTTGCTGTTCTAGGTTAGAAACATGTCTAGGAGTTTCTTTCTTTACATTCCAAGTATTATAAACTCAATGCCATGCACCAAGAACAACATTTCACACTCTCCACTTGCATTTTCACTATTCATCACATAATATGCTCTACTTTGGGAAATTTTCATCTCATTTTCAAACGTAATGGAATTTTCAAGTCAAACCACTTCCCACACATTTGATTCAATATGATTGAGGTGCACACACATTTCTTTCGAAAAATTCCGAGTTTTCAAAAATTCCAAAATTTCACCCGAAAGTTGGTTATTGACTGTTGGATCCCACCAGTGGAGTACTTCTATCACAAGTCACTCGACTTTAATTCCCATGGTAAAGGGTAGGAGCATGTACATGGGAGACCTAACTATGCATCTAGACATCCTATCATGCACCAACAACAGCTAAATGCAGTACTAAAGGCACCAAGGGAAATGGCCTAAGCCACAACTGTGAAATCCCTAGGATTTTTACCCCTATAACCCGTGGTTTCAAGACCAAGAACCTGGGCCTCAAGTCGGCGACAATTTTGGGCCATTCAAGTCAAGCTTGAAGGATTGGAAATGGAACCAATGTTGGTGGATGACCCTTGTAATGACTCAACAACTCTCCTAGAGTTTAAGTAAAGAGAGAAAATCAATCACGAGGTGTAACAAGGGTGATTTTGGAACGTCGGTAGATTGACGATGGAGAATCTGATTGATGCGAATAAGGTATCAAATTGAAGATCGTTGAAAGACCTTTCCAACAAGACGAAAATCACCAAATTCAGAGTCCATTGGGGGTCCAACCATGGACCGGTTAGTTGGGCCGGTTGGGTGAACCAATCCCCCACCCCATTTTCTGTTTAGGGGCAAAAACGGAATTCTGGGTTTTTAAGCCCTATTATAAGTTATAACTCACCAGTAACCGCATTTCTTTATACTAGAATGAGGTTGAGCTGCTGGGAGAGAAGAAACCAAGAGGAAGAGCGGTTCCATCCTTCCGAAGGTGTTCTGTGATTCGAATCTTTGCGAAAATATTAGGAAATGTGAGATTTATTTAATCCTTCTCCTAGGCACAGTTATGTGGACAACTCTCTTCTCTTTAATCGTGGAATTGTGGTTGTGGGAGAATTTCAAGGTTATTGTTACCCTTGTTCAATTGTTTTTAATTTTCCTTTCTAGTTAGAGAGTAATGGTGAATCCCCTTGCGAAAGATTTTTCTTTTTCACTCTCCGAATCACCCACGGGTGATTTTTTTTTATTTTTTTTATTTTTTATATTATCTATATTTAATTGGATCAAATTGAGGACACCCTTATGATCTCTTTACTGGCAATTAGTTTTCTCCAAGGTTTCGTTTCGTTTCGACTTCGAATCCATGGCAAAATTATAACTTTTAGCCGATATAGGTTAAAAAGGCGAGTTAAAACCTAATTTCCTGTTTGGGTTTTTATGGGAATATTTTGAGATATTTTTCCAAACCCAAATTAACTTCTATTTTATTTTATTTTAATCCTTTTGCATGATGATTAGGTTACTACCTTTTGTTACCTTCTTGTGGGAGGGAATTTTTGACCTTTGGAGAAAGGAATCTAATTGGAAGGTGAGGAATATATTTAAGCTTATATTACATGTATAATGATGTTAGTTAAATTTTATTATTGATATCTTGACTTGCTTTAGTATTATCTTGTAACTATGTCTTCTAGTTTTCAATATCCTTTGAATGGTGATATGAGAATGTAAGAGAAGGATGAGATTGAATGGATTGAAATTTTCTTTTATTTTTAAATCTTAAATTATTGATATGGAAATATATGGATGATGTTGAATTAAATTACTCATTTTATTTTATGTTGCTTACTAGGGTTGTGGGTTCACCCATTGCCCTAGTGACCTTATGTGATTGCCTAGATTGCCTAGCTTGTGATTGGGGAATGGGGAATGCCCTTTGGTGTTTATGTCATTGGACACCAGTGGATGTGGTATGTGACGCAATCCTATGTTGCCCTTGGCACTTTCTCTGATTACTGATTAACATAACTAGGGCATGTCTATAAATGTTTGATTAGGTGACCTCATGAGTACTACTACCTTTTTGGCAGGGGTATTGAAGCCGGTTAACCCATGATGTTAGTGTTGGGTCTTGTGTGCCAAATTGGCCCACTATCATAATAGAGAGGTAGGGTTGCATATAATAGATAAGGGCTCCTAGGCGCTCAAGACCGGTAACCAACACATGAGAGGACATGGAGAGCATTCTGTCCATTATATGTGAATGACTGCTGGGTTAAGGAATGGGATCCAACAGATGCCTCCCATTGATGATTCCATTCATAGGTGGAAATAGATACTAAACCGAGTTGGTTGGTGCCATAGGGGAAGTATCCGGACCATATGTAGTACGAGATCGTATGACTTTGCATTGGGCCTAGGATTATCTTTGACATGTGGCAGATCTTATATCAATGGTGATGTGAGAGAGTGGTGACCTAATCCCCAACCATGGCTTAACAGGCTTTACCCAACAACTGCGAAGAACCCAACAATTGTGCTTGAGTACCGTGAGGGAAGAGTGACTGAGACCGCCCAAAGAAGACTGGTGTATGACTTAATGTGTGTCTACCATAGAGACTTTATGATAGATTATAAGCATAATATCATAATCATTCATATATTATATATCATTGTCATTAGTTACATTATCAATATTCATGTTATATGTGTGGTGTGGAATCTTGTGAATGAATGCATGATATGATGTTGAGTTGACCTCATTGAGTTCTGTGGAACTCATTCCTTTTTATATGTATTTTTTTGTTAGATTATACTGCAGGTCATGAGGACTTCTTCCAAATAGAGGATTCATTGCCGACCTATCTTCTTGAAGGAGTGACCGAAGAAGAAGTGGATGCGCATGGAGCTTCATGTTAGTGTTAAGATTGTTATTATGGAGTTGGGTTCCATTAGAGAATTAGTCTAGTTTATTTTTTGCTACGAAGAAAGTTACCCTCCTTTCTTTTCAAAACTTTGATGTTATACCTTTTGATTTGAAGTAATGGATGATTATAGTCATTATTTTAGATTTGATAACTTTATATGAGAAACTTGATTTATTCTTGTCCATTTGATTTTACTATATCACATGTTGTATGGAATTGTCATTGAACCTATGTCTTGCGGTGTATCACCCCCACGGCTATTCGAGTATGACCGGATCCGGCTGGGTGGGGTGTGACAACAAGCCTTGATGTATGATGTTAAGTAAATACACCCACGCATTTCCAAGCCAAAATCACACATTCCAACATGCCACATTATTAATTGACTAAAGAAAAGCAATATATATCCACAGTTAATAGTCAAATGATAAACATGCTTTAAATAGTAAATTGCAGCATATCAAATTGACAAGAACATGCTTGGAATAACAAAAGAGATAACATATCAAGCAACCAAGCATAAGTGCAATTGTTTCCTTACTTGACTATGGTCTAAAACCTTCTATATGAGTTGATTTCACCCAAACCAGCACCTTAACAAATCTCAGCAGGTGCTATAAACATATTCATACCACTTTAAAATCAGATTGACCAAATCAATCTTCAAAACAAAGTCAGAAAGAGGACTGGTAGATTGAGCTAGTTGGTTAGATCAACAAACTGCCAGGTCTCTCTAGTAGATTCCAGAATTGAAATTCACATTGTTTATCCTCCATCTTTGATGGGTTTGGGGTGATCCAAATTGTAAATCATGGCTCTGAAACACCAAAATATCCAAAACAAGAAAGCTAGAGGAACCGTAGTTCTAGATTAGATCTGAAAGGTAGGAATCCTTCTCTGGAAGTATACACCATCAGATCAGTTATAGATCTTATTCTTTTTACGTGATCTAATTGAGATTGATAGAATACAATGATTTCACAATCAGATCCTACTTCCAATGGAGGTATCCCTCAAAATAACTCAAGAATAGACTAATTGAAGATAATAAAAGGGAGTTAGTTCTCTTGCCTTCAATATCCGAATCCAACGAAGTCACATGGTTTTCTTCATAAAAGGTGCATTCTCTTGGCTCTCCACATGCTCTCTGACCTTTTCCAAGTCTCTCTGTTGTCAGATATATAACTATGACAAAAACCAGGGTTTTAGGCTTTAAATAGAGGTTTCGGAGGTGAAAACCCCAAAAATGCCTGCACATGAACAATCGACTGGTTAGGGTGGCAGTTGATTGGTCAATTGACCGTTTGGAGTGACCCCCACCTAGTACTCTGCAATATGAGGGCAGTTTGCCTCCTCAGTTCGTTGTTAATACTAAACAAGCCTAGGGAGCATACTAAGGGCTCTTATTACCTGGTTTAATGGTATCTCCCAACTTTGTCTCTCTTAAGCTAGAAATCAACTTGCCCAAACCATCTGAGTTTTTGTTAGTTCTTCTTCTTGTTTCAAACAAAGCAAGAGTACCACCACCTTCATCATCCAGATTCATGGGTTATGGAACCAATTCATACGTTTCAAGTCATATGGCCCACAATTTCTTCCCACTAGATGCTCGGGTTCTCGGATCTACAATTAGGGTTTTGGGTTAGGATCCTAGGGGTTATCACATTAGTACTCTACAGTATCTCAACACAACAAGAAGAGAGAAGTAGGAAAGCATACTAGGCTATTACAGTTGATAGATATCTGATTGGGAGGGGTGCTTCATAGTTAGCGACCCATTTCACTAATAAGGAAGAAAAGTTCCACTAATCCTTTGTCGCACCCTTATTTGAATGTAATTATAGATCATGGAGACATTACCGCCACCAAATTTCCTTTAACAAATGGGAATCATCTCACACTAATGATGCTATTTATTGTTATCCAATAGCTAAGGCCTATGAGGAATTAATTGTCTTCCTGTTTAATTATCTAATATAAGCACACTCTGTTTCCTTCTAAAAAAACAGAATATACCTAAATGGGGAACAATGCATCTGTTTATCATAGATTAAGAAGAATTTGTCATCATGCTTTTCCACAATGTGTAGCTTGGTCTCTACTACAATATACAATGTTAATATCCAGATTCTCCAAAGGTGAATGCTCGTGTGAGTGAGTCATTCTCATGCCTATTGACATATCACGTTTTATGCTAGAAGAACACAATCACATAGAAAGTGGAAAAATAAATGCTGGAATGAACTCATATTATTCAATAATAAGAAAGTTTCAATACAAAACTAAGTCACAATCTACGCAAGCCCAAGGATTTTACATGAGAAATAAAAACATCCTTAGCTATAGGTTTGGTAAGAGGGTCAACTACCATCTAACTAGTAGATATGTGCTTAAGTACAACTTTCTTCCTTGATATACAGTCTCTAACAAAATGAAATCTTATTTGTATATGTTTGGTCTTCCCATGATACTCGGGGTCCTTGACAATACTAAGAGCTGTCGTACTATCACAGAAGACAAGGGTAGGCTCTTCGGATGTCATCACAAATCCAGTATGTCGTGGAATCTCCTCAACCAAACAGCCTCTTGAACCGCAGCTGAGCATGCCACATACTTTGCTTCCATGGTCAAGAGTGATATACAAGTTTGCCTCTTGCTACACCACTAAATGGCCCCGCCATTTAGCAAGAAAGCATATCTAGAGGTTGAATTGCTCTAATCAATGTTTCTAGCCCAGTCGACATCGCTATAGCCAACTAATCGCAAAACCGATCCTTGGTAACACATCATGTCGTTACTCGTTCCTCTGAGATATCTCAATATCCTCTTGACTGCTTTCCAATGCTCTATGCCTAGTTTGATTGGTACTGACTAACAAAACCCACTACATAACAAATATTCGGCCTAGTACACATTATAGCGTACATAAGGCTACCCATTGCACTGGAATATGGAACTCTTTTCATCTTGGTTTTTTCCTCTGGAATCTTAAGACCTATATCAGAGCTCAAATGCAAACCCTTCTCCACTGGAGTATCTATTGGTTTGCAGTTGTGCATCTGGTATCTCATCAAGACCCTGTCAATATAGGTCTCTTGAGATAAACCCAGTAATCTCTTTTGCTTATTTTTGACAATGTTGACACCAAGCACATAGCTTGCTTCATCCATGTGCTTCATATCAAATACGGAGGACAACCATTTCTTAATGGTTTCCAATAGCTCCTTGCTATTGCTAGCCATGAGTATGTCATCTACGTACAATGTCAGAATGACATAATTACCATTAATTTTCTTGGTGTAAACACAATGGTCTTCCTCAAGCATGGAAAAACCATTTTCCATTATAGCTTAGTGGAAGCGTACATTCCATTGTTTAGATGCTTGCTTTAAGCCATATATGGATTTCTTGAGCTTGCACACTTAGTGCTCTAGTCCATTAGCTTCAAAGCCTTGAGGTTGATCTATATAGATCTCTTTCTCAAGTTCTCAATTGAGAAAAGTAGTCTTTACATCCATCTGATAATGCTCCAAGTCCAACTGAGCAACAATGACTAATATGAGGTGGATGGAGGCAAACCTAACCACATGGGAAAAAGTTTCCTCATAATCAACACCCTCTTGTTGGGTGTAGCCCTTAGCCACTAAACGAGCCTTGAGTCTCTCAATAAATCCATCCACATTTCTCTTGATCTTGAGAACCCACTTGTTCCCAATTGCCTTTTGGCCCGATGGTAAGTCAACCAAGTCCCAGACATGATTAACTTTCATCGACTCCAACTCTTCCTCTATCGCTTTCAACCATTCCTTTGAGCTTGTCCTTGCAAGAGCTTCCTGAACACACTTCGGTTCATGCTCATTGATAAGGGATATAATTGTAAATTCTATAATTGCTAGAGGACAAGATCATAAGATCATAATGTATGATTTACATACGGTAATTGCTATATATAATAAAGGTGAGATCTCAAATCATATACAATTTGAGAGATATTTCTAAGAAATACTAACTGGTATCATTGAGTCCAAAAGATTCCTTGGGCATTTTGTTTCTCTTTCTTTGGGTTTTCTTGCCTTTCTTGGGGTTTTCTTGCACGGTTTCTGCAACTATTCTACTGTCATGGCTTCTGCTTTCTCTCCATCTATGTTTTCCTTCTCTAATATCTACCATTTTCTTTCCATCAAGATTTCTTCTTCCAATTACCTAGTGTGGCGGTCTCAAATTTTGCCTCTTCTTCATGGATCTGACCTTGAAGGCTTTGTTACTAGTTCTGTTGTTGCCCCATCCGAGAATCTGGTTTCTTCTTTTGGCTTATCTGAACCAAATCTGGCATATGTAGCTTGGATGTGCCAAGATTAGATGGTGTTAGGCTGGCTTCTCTCTTCTCTGACTGAGGATATTCATTCTCAGGTAGTTGGATTGTCTTCCTCTGCTGCGGTTTGGCAGGCTTTAGAGATGACTTATGTTTCTCATAGTCAGGCTAGAGTGATGCAACTTCGTCTTTCTCTTCACAATTTGCATAAAGGATTTGATTCAATGGCGCTCTATCTTCTGCGTCTCAAGAAGATTGTTGATCAACTAGCTTTGACTGGCAAACCTGTTCTGATGATGAACTTGTTCTTTTCACTCTTGGAGGTTTGGGATCTGAATTTGCTTCATTTGTTACCTTTGTTACTACAAGGGAAAATCCGATCAAGTTGCGTGATCTTCATGGTATGTTGTTGAGTGAGGAGATTCACAATTTGTCTGTTCTTCAGGAATTGACCAATGTTGCGACAAATGTTGCTACTACTCATGCAGTTTCCCAACTTGTTGCTTATGCAACTATTTCTATGGCTTCTCCAGACTTTGATTCTGGCCGATCGTTCAAATCTCCTTGCAGATTTGCTCGTGGTAGAGGCAGATATCGTGGTTCTGGTTATCATGGAAGTTCTTCTCGCTTTGATAGGGCTCCTGTTTTTAATTTTTGTGGTCGCCTTGGTCATTTTCTTGCACCTACTATCAGCGATATCCTGGCTCTCGTCCTCCAGTGATGCCGCAAGCTCATTCTTCGGCCTCTACTTAGTCTTGGTTTCCGGATACAGGTGCTACACACCATATGACTTTTGATCTTCAAGCCATTCATGGTCCTTATGAGTACACTGGTCCTAATTCAATGCATATTGGTAATGGATCAGATTTGCAAATTGCTCACTTTGGATCTTCAATTCTTCAATGTTTTGCTAAGTCCTTTGTTCTTAATCAGATGCTTCATGTTCCTGATTTGACTTATAACCTGTTATCTGTGAGTAAATTTGCTGAGGATAATTCTATATATTTGAGTTCTTTGCTGACCGATTTCATGTTAAGGATCAATCCTCGGGGACTTTGCTGCTCAAAGTCCATGTTGAAAGAGGTCTATATAAGCTTGATGTTCCTGACAACTCTGTTGTTACTGCTTTTGTTGCTTTGGCTTCTGTTGGAGCTTCTTCTTCCATTTGACATGCTCAGTTGGGACATGCTGCTGCTAATGTTGTTCGTCGTGTTCTTACAACTGCAAGTCTCCCTGTTACTACCTCAACCACACACCTGCTGTTAGTGTTTGTTCTTCATGTCAACTTGGGAAGGCTCATCAGCTTCAATTTGGTACTTCTTCTTCTATCACTACTGCCCCATTACAGCTTATATATTTGGATTTGTGGGGACCAGCCCCTATTTTTTCTCTTAATGGACATCGTCACTATGTTTTGTTCATTGATGATTACACTCGCTTTACATGGGTTTATACTTTGGCAAAGAAATCTGATGCATTGCAAGCTTTTCAATTTTTTAAAGCTTTTAGACTTCATCCTCTATGTCGAAAGGTCAACAAGGAATTAGCCCGGGCTCACCACGGCGCAAGGGCATGTTAGATTGCTCATCCTCTGAGGGACCTAGCATATCTGCACTCCCACTGCCACTATGATCTTTTGGATGAACCCCAGGTTCATTATCCAAAATTTGAATCCTTGGAGTGACAAAGTCACTATCTTGTATTTTAAAGAATTTTGATGATTCTTTGCTAACTCCTGCAAGAGATGGAAAATCATTTTCCAAGAATGTTGCATCCCTAGACTCTAGTTCCGTTTTCCTCTCACTCGCATCTAGCCCAATGAAGACATGTCCCTTTGAGAGTTTAGAATATCTTACAAAGATACACTTTCTTCCTTTGGGTCCAAGCTTCCTATATTGGTGAGAGGTGGAGTGAACATATGCTGCACATCCCCATGCGCGCAAATAACTCAAGTCTGGCTTCCTTCTAGTCCACAACTCATATGGTGTAGAAAGAACCGTTTTGGTTGGAACCATGTTGAGGATATAGACTGTAGTCAACAAAGAATCTCCCCAATAAGAGATGGGTAGATTTTCATGCGCCATCATGGACCTCACCATGTCTATCAAGGTTCTATTCCTCTCCTCAGCAACCCTATTTTGCTGTGGAGTCCCTAGAATAGTAAGTTGCCTAGATATCCCCTTTTCATCACATAACCCTTTGAACATATCGGAGAGATACTCTCTACCTCTATCCATTCTAAGAGTTTTAATCCTTTTATCTAACCGATTCTCAACTAAACTCATGAACTTTTTAAAACATTCTAGAGCTTCTGACTTATGAGAAATTAGATAAATGTGACCATACTGTGTATAGTCATCTATAAATGTGATGAAATAAGCTTGTCATTTTCTAGTATGCACATTCATGGGTCCACACACATCTGAATGAATAAGTTATAGAGGAAGAGAGGCTCTCAAAGCCTTTTTGAATGGTTTTCTAGTTGCTTTTCCTGCTAGACATGACTCACAGGTTGACAATTGGATAGTGAACCTTGGCTCGAGACCTTCTCTTTCCAACCTGTTCATCCTATCTAAGCCAATATATGCTAGTTTAGCATGCCACATATTAGAATCAATACACACAGTATTTTGGCAAACAAAAGCATTACTAGAATTAGATAAATAATCAATTGTATCCAATACAATAAAACCACTATGAAGAAAACCATAACCATAAATTGTATCACCTTAATACGAAACCAAAGAATTGTTCTCAAATACACCTCTAAAACCATGTTTCATAGGAAAAATAATAGAAACAAGATATTCTACTGAATGTCTAGAGCATACAGCACATTATGGAGCATTATCGTCCGGCCACCTCGCAAAACTAATTTGCACGTGCCAACACCTTGAACCTCCACACTCGAGCTGTTCCCCATCGTTATTCTCTTGCTTCCTCTTGGAAAACGATGGTATTCCACGAAGCTCAAGCGTTTCCTCGTTATGTGTTCTGTCGCACCTAAATCAACAATCCAAAAAGGACTTAATTTAACAAGTATAGTAGAACTTGTTACATAACAAGATGAGGTATAACACACAATACATACCTCCTGCTCAGTGCAATCACGAGTAAAATTACCAGGCTTTCGAAAAATAAAGCAAATTAAAGATGCTTTCTTCTTGCCAGCACTAGTCCCCCTTGAACATTTGGAGCCACTCTTGTTTCTGTTCCCACCTCTGTTACTTGGACGCTGAGGTTGAGCTTTTTCTTTCTTGCACTTAAAGCCTACACCCTTACTAGTTCTCACTTCAATAGCAAGTACTTTAGCCAACATCCAATCCTCCTCCAGCTCAAGGTGCTTGGTAGCTTGATCAAAAGTCTTGACATCATCAGCATGAGTCAAGAAGATCTTCATGTGCTCCTAAGTCTTTGGCAGTGACTTGATTACTGCAAATACTTGCTCCTCATTAGTCTTTTGGCGCCCACATGCGCTCAACTCCCTTATCATGTTGGACATTATGGTTGTGTGTTGCCTCATGGTGTGACCCTGGCACATCTTGTAACCATCAAAAGTGAGTTCGAGCTAATGGCCTCTTGTGGTGGAAGTCCCTAAATATCAGAACTTCACAGCCTCCCACAAAGACTTTGCAATCCTATGCTTCTCAAAGTGAAGTAGAGTGGTGTTCTTTTGCTTGTGTTGTGTTTTATGCTAGAATAATTGAACTTATCCTTGCATATATATTGTCTCTAGTTAATGGCGGCTACCAAGAGCATCGTTGTTGACCTCACAAAAGGAGATAAACTAAATGAGAGGAATTATGACCTCTGACACCGAAAAATGCAGTATCTTCTAGAAGAGTAGGACGTGTTGGAAACCATAAACCAAACCATGTCCCCACTTAAGGAAGGTACCACTGCACAAAATTGTAGGGACCTTGAGCTTTACAATGCCTAGAAGAGGAAGGATAGGGGGTGGCTAGGATTACTATCCTGAGCTATATGAGGGACAGTGATATTCACTCTCAGTGCTAGAACGATCAACAATAGACTGTTTCTTGGATTGCCAAGAAATAAGATTGGAGCCCAAGTAAATAAGATAACCACTCTGCGATTTTCGATCAACAGGGCAACCAGCCCAATCAGCATCAGAGTAGGCCGCCAAAGAAGTAGAAGAAGATGGAGTGAGATGAAGACCAAACAACAGAGTACCCTTCAAGTAACGCATCAATCTTTTAAGAGCTACCCAATGAACCTCCTGAGGAGAGGCCAAAAGTTGACAGAGCTTATTCACAGAATAGGATAAGTCAGGTCGAGTAAGAGTAACATATTGAAGACCACCAACTAAACTCCGATATAGTGTGGGATCAGTCATTGGTCTAGCAGACATTCTAAGAAGTGAAGAGAGGAGGACATAGGAGTGGAAATAGGCTTCGCATCCAATAAGCCAGCTCGGTTCAAAAGTGTAGTAATATATTTTTGTTGTGATAAGAGAATCCCATTTTTGAGAGGAATGAGCTCAACTCCCAAAAAACACCGAGCGGGACCTAAATCTTTGAGAGCAAACTCAGATGCCAAAGTGGATAGTAAAGCATCAATAGCATGTGAAGAGGGCCCAGTAATGAGTATATCATCAATGTAAACAAGGATATACAAAGTTGCGGTAGGGTGATGCCGAATGAATAATGAGGAATCGGTTTTAGAACCATCAAATCCATGTTGGAGAAGAAAAGTACTAAGACGCTGAAACCATACCCTTGGCGCCTGTTTGAGGCCATAAAGGGATTTCTGCCGTTTGCAAACATAAGAAGGATATCGAGAGTCCACATACCCTAGCGGTTGGTGCATATAGATTTCTTTAGTTAGGTTACCATTGAGAAAAGCATTGTTGACATCAAGCTGACGAATAGGCCATTTGGAAGAGACAGCTAAGGCAAGAATAATGCGAAAGGTAGTGGGTTTTACCACAGGACTAAAAGTTTCATCATAATCCAACCCGTATTCTTGTGTATATCCTTTAGCTACTAGACGAGCCTTGTGACGTTCTATGTAAGGGTGTCAATTTGGTTAAAAAATCGTTAAACTGTACCGTACTGAACCGTTTAAAAATGTACCGTACCGAACCGTTTTCAAATTCGGTACGGTTTTTACTGTAACCGAATTTGGTAATTTGGTACGGTACGGTAACGGTATACAGTGTCATACCATCGGTAAATACCATTTACCGTACCGTTAAATCGATTACCGATTACCATTTACCGTACCGTATTTTATACCGTATACCGTAAAGTTACTAACCCTTTAAAGTTTAAACCCTAGCCTTATCTCAGAGAGTCACACTTCACTTCGAAGAATCAGAGGACAAGAGTCATAGAGATAGAGAACACTGAACAGAGACTCGTTTCGTCGTTCGTTCCTCACTTCCTCGTTCTCTACTTCTTCCTTCTTCCTTCTTCCTTCCTCCTACTTCTTCCTTCTTCTTTCTTTCTTCCTTAATCAATTGCTCTGTGGCTCTAAGTGATTGAAGATTCTGTGAGTTCTTCCGTTCTTATCGCCGGCTTCATTGCAACAGTCATTTACTTGCTGCTGCTTCTTCAATCCATCCACACTGTTCTTGATCCACTTCTTGTTAATAAGTGAGAACTTAAGCACTTATATATAGGTCTTTCTCTTCTTTATCTGTTTCTAGTTGATGAAATTGTACTTCCAGTAGGTAATTTTATTTGGATTAGAAGAAGAACAGTGGGTCAGAGTACAGAGAGTACTTAGAAAGGGAGAGTGGGGAAGGATGTTATGAATTGCTGCACTGGGCCACTGGCTGTGGTTGTACAAGTCACTGTTGATGTATGCTTTTTACAATTCACATCGTGTTTTTTTGCGTGTTCCATACTTGAACAATCATAAAAAGAAATATTGTTCCCATACAATACCGTAACAAAACCGCACCGTGCCGTTTTTTCTTACCGATTTTATACCGTTTTCATACCGTACCGTTTTTTAAAATACCGTTTTCATACCGTACCGTATAAATATGGTACGGTACGGTTATGGTTTGAGGTTTTCAAATTCAATACCGTACCATACCGTATCGAATTACCGTTACCGTACCGAATCGACACCCTTAGTTCTATGGTCCCATTTGCCTTACGTTTAACACGATAAAGTCACTTACATCCTATTAAGCGACGATCCAATGGTGGAGGGGTAAGAACCCAAGTATGATTGGACAAAAGAGCATTAAATTCAGTATCCATGGCAGTACGCCAGACAAGTGATTTAGATGCTTGACCATAACAAGTGGTTCTTCCTCAGATGAGAGATGAGTAAGAAGAGCAAGAGAAACAGGGTACAGAGAAGCATAGTAACTCTTAGGTACTTTGGAATGCGGGTCCCATCCATAGAACAAGTCACCATAGGATGTTTGGATATCACAGTAGGATGTGAACTGGCAGCAAGCCTATTTGAATGAAAAACCTCATTAATTGAAACAGTCCCTGGTAAATGTTCATAGGTAGTCCCTGTTTTAGTTACATAAATATGACCAAAAGAAGAGGCCCGTTAACAAAAACAGTAGGATGTCCAATAAGCCCAACATTTAAAACTTCATTAGTAGGCCCATATGTGAACTGAGTGTTGTCTGCAGATGTATGCAGCTGGGATGGAGCAGAAGCAACAAGACCGCCATTAGTATTAGATCCATTTGAAGAAACTAAAAGAGGATCACATGTAGAAACAACAACTGCAGAATTTTCAGGCAGATGACCCGAATCAGCTTTAGAAGTGGTAGGAACAGCAGCTTCTGAAACATCCTTTGTAGGAACAACAACTTCATAATTTGCAGGCAGAGAATCCAAAGCAACTTCATAATTTTCAGGAACATCAACTGCTGAAAGGTCATTCATACAAGTTGAAGTAGAATGTGAGGAGTCTTCTGGCAATAGACTAGAAGCATGAACAACAATCTTTGAGACTTCGCCCAGAGAATGTGAGTCAATAATGCATAACAGTGGGTGTTGTGAAAAATAACAACGCACGCTGTCGTAACAAGTAATATAATGATAAAAGATCGATCCCTCGAGGACTATAGATTAAGTACCAAATTAATTATACCAATTTTATTTGAACAAATAATAAGGAAGATAATTATTCTATATTATAATGCAAATTAAAATTTAAATTGAGATTTATTAATAACTAAAAACCTAGGGGTTAGATTTCACCATAACTAAGCATTCCCACCCTTCTATCCCTCTTTATAATTTGAGAAATATTTTCCTGATTGATAGTTGAGATTCCCTTCCCTATCTATTAGTCTCTCTCGAGTACTAATAGAAATTCCCTCAATTGCTAACCCACTATATTTCTATGTGGGTTACAACAACTGATATAGAATTCCCATGTAACAACTACACAAACCATGTAAGCATATCTCTATCCTACATGTAATTCATGGCTTTTACTCCAATGAACTAAACACATAAATCCCCTTTCAGTTCATTATGATTAACAAATCAGTTGATTAGTGGCCAATTAATCAAAAGCATGAAGAATAAAAGTAAAAACTCAATCAAAGGAAACAATATTCAAAATTATATTGATGAATTCAAGAGTGGGAATTCAAAGATAGGCTACATCTGATCCCTAGAAAAACTAAATTAGTTTATACTCGAAATTAAAAACATTACAGAGGAGTTCAAGAACATTGAAAGAAGATCAAGAAAAACTTATTCCTAAGCTTCAGATCTCCAAAGCCATCCAACGTCTTCTCGTTCGACCTTTCCGCTCCTCCAAAGCTCCAAGAAGGTTCTCTCTAGTGTTCCAAAGCTCTCAATAACGGCCTCTTTTCTTCCTGGAGTTTGCTCTCCTTTTATAGATTAATTAAACTCAGAGTTTGAATCAAACTCAGAATTCTTATCCGACTTAACCAAGGAGTGTTTTGATGTACAAATCAGACTAACTTAGAGATCTCCAATACATAATCCCACCGTTGGATTATAAGACCAAGAAGTCATGAAGCTCTCCTCCACAAATCGGCTTGATCGGACACCAGATGACCATCCGATGAAGATCTTGATCAAAACTGGACAGAGACACTCAAAAACGGGATTTTTCTGTCTTCCTTATTTGAATTGGATTATTCTTCCTCTTTTCTCTTCTTTGATCAAATCCTAAATAAGAAATAAAACATAGAAGCATGCAAGGACTCATTCTCTCTATGTTTTTGATTTGAGGTAGGACTCTTGCAATAATACCCAGATTTGATTGATAATTTCCTACACGTAAAAGTAATAAATCTTAATTAGAATTTGTTAAGAAATATATAAAATCACCAATGTTATATAAATAAAAGGAAAGGGTGCAACATATTCATTTTCATATCATATTAGGGTAAATTGATATAAAACAATTGTAAACACATGGAAATATATTAAATTAATCGTATAAAATAATATGCATGAAATCAACTTATCAGTGGGTGCAGGAGCTGATGCTTCAGAAATGTCTTGCAGTATATGTGGTGCATTATGAGGACTCCCATGTGAAGAATGAACAACAGATGAGCAAGGATGAGAAACTGAGTTTAAAACCATATGTGCAGGTAAAGAAGGACAAGAAACATATAAAGGAGATTGAGATAGGGAAGAAGTGGAAACAAGAGAAGGCATTGAATGAAATGGAAAAGAAGATTCATCAAAAATAACATGACGAGAAATGACAACCTTTCTAGTTGATAAAGGCAAACATTTATACCCATGATGTTTAGGACTATAGCCGAGAAAGACAGATGCATAAGACCTAAAATCAAGTTTGTGTTTATGAAATTAAAGGTCTTAAGAATGGAAAGCAACGACATCCAAACACTTTAAGAAAGGTATAATCAGGATGTCTATTAAAAAGTTTATGAAAAGGAGTGTCAGAATTTAAAGTAGTTGTAGGCAGGCGATTAATAATGAAGACAACAGTAGAAAAAGCCTCAGACCAGAATTTCAATGGCAAACTAGAATGAGCAAGTAAAGAAAGACCCATTTCTACAATATGACGATGTTTACGTTCGACACGACCATTTTGTTCAAATGTGTGAGGACATGACAAACGATGAATAATACCACAAGATTGTAGAAAAGTAGTGAAGCTCCTAAATTCCCCACCCCAGTCAGATTGAAAACTTTTAAGAGAGCAAGAAAATTGGTTTTCAGCAAGAGATTTAAAGATTTGAAAACCTAATGAGCATCAAACTTTTTAGCAATGGTGTAAAGCCATGTGAATCGGGTAAAATCATCCGCAAAGGAAACATAATAACGATGGCCTTTAGTGGAGAGAACAGAGGAAGGCCCCCACAAGTCAGAGTAAACTAATTGTAGAGGAGTAGTAGTAGTAGTGGAGCAAGAATGAAAAGGTAATCAGTGTGTTTACCTAGTGGACAGCAGAGCAAACCAGAAGAGGTGCGAGAACCAGAAGATGGTAGATGACATTGATTTATTAAACGAGTCACAGTGGGAAAACTAGCATGGCCTAGACGAAAATGCCAAACATCAGAAGAAACACAGAGACTAGAAAAAGTTGTAACAGAATTAGCATGCAACATCACTGGGAGTTTATAAATGCCATTATCAGCAAGACCTCTGAGAAGGGCCAGGCCCGAGCACCGATCTTGAATAACAACACCACATGCACCAAATTCAATCACAACATCATTATCACAAGCAAACCGATGTATAGACAACAAGTTATGAGCAGCAGTAGGCACATGAAGAACATTATCAAGGTGAAAACTATGATCATTAACAGAGAATGATGAAGAGCCAGTATGAGAGATGGACAGACCTGAACCATCACCAAGACAAACAGAATCAGGACCAAGATACTCTGCCGGAGAACTGAGAGCACTCAACTCAGAAGTGATGTGATGAGAAGCACCCGAATCTTCATAACACCACAATTTGCAGTAGCAATATTAGCTCGAGGAGAGTTCCAAGATGAAGTAGAACCTGAAGCAGAGCTCAAAGCATAGCGTTGAAGATGAAAGCAAGATTTTGCATTATGACCGGGATGATCGCAGATTTGACAAAACAGGGAAGAACTAGGACTCCATGATGCCCACCAGAGGACGCAAACCGACCACCAAAACGGCCATTAGAAAATCGAGAGTTGAAAGAATGGGAAGCAGAACCACCGCGAGACAGACGAGAAGTAGAGGTAGTCGCCACTTGAGCAGTAACATTTGTAAGATCTTGCAAAACAGAGGAAAAGCGCATCTCTTCACAATATAGAAGACCATACAGATCAGAAATCTTGATCTGATTGTCACGAGTAGTGACAGAGGTGACGAACGCCTGATACTCAGAGCTCAAACCACCAAGAATGAACAGGATCAGATCTGAATCGAAAACCGGCTGTGATGCGAGAGCAAGAGCATCAGAAATCTTCTTGAGTTTTAGCAAATAGTCAACCATGGAATCAGAACCCTTTTTAACATGATGTAGTTGCATACGCAGCTGCATAACTCTCGCCTGAGAAGACGAAGCAAACGCCGATGACAACGCAGCCCAGACCTCAGCAGCGGTGCGAAGACCAACGACTTGCGGGTGAACAGGTTCCATGAGGCTCGACAAAATCCAACTAAGAAGAAGTTGATCTTGATACTGCCAAGTTAGGAATTCAGGATTTGCGGTTGGTGAAGCCGAATCAGGATTCAAAATTGGTGAAGGTCTAGGGTTAGTACCATCAATCAAACCCATCATGCCAGAGCATCGAAGCAGAGGTAGAAATTGACTCTGCCAGACGAGATAGTTCTCAGAAGTTAACCGAATTGAAAGAAATTGATGAATATTGGGAAAACTTGTTGATGGAGAAGAAAAACCAGATGGAGATGCCATGAATGGAGCAGCCATGGATGGAGCAGAAGCAGATGTAACAGAATCAGAGCCCATTTAGGGTAAGAAAGACCAAAGAATCGAGTAAAGAATCAAGAAGATAAGAGAGAGAGAAAAGGAGCGCAGGAGAGCAGGGATAAAAGACCTCAGGAGCGAACCTTCGGTGATGATACCATATTAAATGACTGAAATCCTTGATCTCATATATAATCTCATATTTATAGAATATGACAGCTGTACAATATATGAAAAACTATACACATGTGCTACACTCTAACATGGGCCATCGGGCAAGCACTCCCCGTCGGAGAGGTGATTCGGACTCAAATCAAAGAGCTAACAAAGAATCCATGTCTTGCAATCTTTTCTGTTCTCAGGAGGCACGTGCTTTGCTAAGGAAAATTAAACCACCAGTATTTCCTGTTTATCAGGAAGTACGCAAGTTCCTGATGATCTGCACCTCATAGCTTCCGACTTCTGAGAAACAGGAAGACCGCTGTCCTCAAATCCTTGGTAACTCAGAAAAGGCCCAGCTTCCCATCTTTAACGTACCCTACAAGCACAGGTGCAAGGAGACAAGTTTAATTTGGTTAGTTGAAGGAGAGAACGTTTGAAGCTTTTGATGAAAGGTGCATCTCTCTCTCTTTCTCTCTCTCTTAAAGTTCAGAAGAACATAGGAAATTAAACCCACTTAAAGAACTTGAAGAGAACCACTGACATATCCCCTCTTAAGGCTGTTATATAGAATGATTTGGTGTAAATAGTTTCAGTTTTGAATGGTTTGCAGCTTTAAAAAACTCTAAATGGTTTTAAATGGTATTGTGTTTTTTGAGATGATTTAATTAGCCTAATATTGAACAATGAGAAGGGTAATATCTCCCTAATATCTATTAAACCTTGCATCTTTCTTCAATTTATAAATTCTCAAAATATCTATTAATTTTTTTCAAGATTTTATTCTCTCTATTGATGTTTTACATTTTTCTTTTGATAGAACTACTGATGTCTTCAATTGAACTCAGGCTAAATTTACAATTTATTTTTCTCTCTCTTCCTTAACAGGTCAACTAAATCTAAGGGTGCTGAAACACAAAAGGTCATGAAAATGGGCCTGCATCCAATCGAAATATGGTAAAAACTGATATATTTCAATTGTAAAGGACCAATCTAAACCAACTCTCGAATGCTAAAATAAAACAAAAGAAAATCTGAAGCATGGATGCTTTTGAGGGATCAAAAAATTATATGCATGTTTTTTTACAGTCTTCTGGAACCAATTTGCTGCATGGGTTTTCTGCTTCTTCACACCTGATTGTGTTATTAGTTCTACCAGTTTCTTCAGCCTGCAAGAGATTCACAATTCCTAACTTTGGAAATAAATCAACGCTGAAGAGTACAAATTTTTCATACTATTGGGCAGCTTTGGTATGTTGCATGAGTTTGTCTTTATGTGATCTAATCTTATGCGTCTTATACTACCGTTTTGGGCATGGATTTGGTTGGTTTTCTCTTCAACATATAGTCCAACTGGATTTCATGCTTAGAACACTTACATGGTTTATGATCTCTGGTTACTTGCACATCCAATTTTCTGATTCAAGTGAGCACAAGTTCCCTATTGTACTAAGGATTTGGTGGGTCTTGCACTTCCTAATTTCTTGCTCCTCTTTTGTAATACATCTTGGTTTGTATTTGAAACATATGCCTATATCAATTCTTGAATGGGTCTCCGATGTTGTATCCATTATTGCTGGAGGATCAATTTGTTACATTGGGATGTGCAAGAAAGGACAAGAAGATGGAGATTTATTGGAGCCTTTCCTGAAAAGGAGTTCCAATCAAAACAACAGTGAAGACAGACAAGGATCAAGTGCCGTTGGAGAGGGTGTGACTTGTTATGCAAATGCCAATTTTCTTAGTATTTTTACATTTGCTTGGATGGGTCCTTTGGTTACACTTGGGTACAAAAAAACATTGGATCCTGAAGATGTTCCTCAACTTGCTAGTTGTGATAGTGCCAATGTGGTCTTTTCATATTTTAGAAAGAAGATTGAATTGGATGACAATGATAGTGGTAACAACCACCAGGTAAGCTCACTCAAGCTGATGAAGGCATTGATTTTCTTGACTTGGAGAGAAATTCTATTAACGGCTTTGTTATCCATCATATGCACATTGGCTTCCTATGTTGGACCATACCTAATAGATGCTTTCTTTCAATATCTAAGCAGTTCTCACCAACTAAATTACAAAGGCTATATGCTAGTCTTCATTTTCTTTATCTCAAAACTCTTAAGGTTCATCTCAGAGAGACACTTGCAGTTTCAATTGAGGAAGATGGGAAATAGGGCACGTAGTGCCTTATTCGCGATGGTCTATGAAAAGAATCTTCGGCTTTCAAGCCAATCAAAGCAAGGTCACACTAGTGGAGGTAACATTAATTTGATGACTATTGACGTTGAGAGGATTGGACTTTTTAGTTGGTATTTGCACAATATATGGAGGGTGCCTGTCCAGCTTGTTTTAGCATTGTTGATTTTGTACAAGAGCTTTGGGCTTGCTTCACTAATTGCTTTTGTTGCTACTGTGATTTTGATGTTAGCAAATGTCCCATTAGGAAAACTACAAGAGAAAATTCAAGGAAAATTAATGGGTGCAAAGGACCGAAGGATGAAAGTGACATCTGAGGCTTTAAGAAATATGAGGATTCTCAAGCTTCAAGCTTGGGAGATGAAATTCTTGGCTAGGATAGTCAATCTTAGGAACTTTGAAATGAAATGGTTAAAGAAGTTACTTTATACATCAGCTATGATTGCCTTTGTCTACTCGTCTACTCCCTTATTTGTATCCATGATTACTTTTGGGTTTTGCGAGCCCATGGGAATTCAATTAGATCCAGGAAAAATTCTAACTGCACTTGCAACATTTGATAAGTTGCAGATTCCAATTAAAACTTTCCCAGACACAATCTCCATGGTAGTTCAAAGTAAAGTCTCCCTTGATAGAATAATCTCATTCCTTCGTTTGGATGATCTTCATCAAAATATTGTACAAGAGCTTCCAGGTGATAGTGCCAAAGTTGCAATTGAAATAGTCAATGGGAATTTCTCTTGGGATCTTCACTCTCCTAATCTCACATTAAAAGATCTTAATTTTCAAGTGAAACATGGTATGAAAGTCACTGTTTGTGGGTCTGTTGGGTCAGGCAAATCAAGCCTACTTTCATGCATATTGGGAGAAATTCCAAAAGTATCTGGAGCTATTAAGTTGCAAGGGAAAAAGGCTTATGTTACACAGTCACCTTGGATACAGAGTGGTAAGATAGTAGACAATATATTGTTTGGAAAGGAGCTAGACAAGGAAAGGTATGAGATGATCATTGAAGCATGTTCATTGGGAAAAGACCTAGAATTATGTGCATTTGGGGATCAAACTATTGTAGGTGAAAGAGGGATCAATTTGAGTGGTGGACAAAAACAAAGAATCCAGATTGCACGTGCTTTGTACCATGATGCTGACATTTATCTACTTGATGATCCTTTTAGTGCCGTCGATGCTCATACAGGGACTCATTTATTCAAGGTTAGTTATTTATTCAATGTATACTTTTGCCTAAAACCTACATTTGATTGTATTTATAATCATGAAAACTATTCTAAATTAATATGCATATCTCTGTAGTTCTTTAAATAACTAAAATTTCCATTTTAGTTCTAAATGTGAATATTTAAGCTTTTATACAGGAATGTTTGCTAGGCATATTGGGTCCAAAGACAGTAATTTATGTCACCCACCAAATAGAGTTTTTATCTTCTGCAGATCTTATCCTAGTAAGAACATTGTGCATTCTTTTCTTCAAGTACTTCAACCTTATTTGTAGTAAACTGTTTTTAATTTTTTTCTTCTTTCTTGATAGGTGATGAGAGATGGAAAGATTACTCAAATAGGAAAGTATGATGAAATTCTTCATTCAGGCACTGATCTTATGGAATTAGTAGGCGCACATAAAAAAGCATTGTCAGAACTTAACTTTGTTGAATATGAGACTACTTCGGATTATCAGATCAACAAAATAAAAGATGGAAGTATGTTGTGTAGTAAGAAGTTGACTAAAGATGATGAGGAAAGAGAACTCAAAAACTCTATGACTGAAAAATTGGTTGGGGCAAAAACACAGCTTATACAGGAAGAAAAGAGAGAAAAAGGTGGAGTCAGTTCTTTAATTTATTGGAAGTATGGTACGGCTGTATATAAAGGAATTTTCATACCATTGGTAGCATTGGCGCAAATTCTTTCTGAACTTCTTATAATAGTAAGCAATTATTGGATAGTGGGTGCTATTTCTGATTCAGTGAATATAAAGCCTCATAATGGAGGATCTGTTTTTATATTTATCTATATTGGTTTAATCCTTGGAGGCTCTCTTTGCACATTTATACGATCTATGCTCATCGTAACCATTGGATACAAGACAGCTACTATGCTCTTCAACAAAATGCATACGTGCATTTTTCGTGCTCCTCTATCATTTTTTGATTCAACTCCTAATGGAAGGATTCTAAATCGAGTAAGTAAATATTATTAATTACTCTTGATATTCAAATGAGGATTCTATTGGATAACTATATATGTTAGTTAATTTAAATTTTAAGATAAACTAAACTTTAATATGCAGATATCAGTTGATCAAAGTGCAGTCGATAGTACTATTCCTCATAAATTTGAAGAATTTCTTATCTCAATCATAGGATTTTTGGGAGCTATTACAGTAATGTCACAAGTTGCATGGCAAATGCTGATGGTTTTTATCCCAATGACCGTGACATGCATTTGGTATCAGGTAATTTTCTAGTTACTTCAATTTCTTATGATTGAAATTTCAACCAAGCTTAACCCTACTTTTTATGATTTAACATGTTATATTTTTATTTCTAACTATTGGATTCATAATTTATTTCATCTACAATATAATTGACTTATTGATGGTTGCATGCTTTCATGAGTTTGAGAGTGGTGATTTAAACCTTATGGGACTACTTGAATTTATAAGAAATTTATTTTTCTAATCATAGTTATTTGATTACTAAAAAGAATGTTTGCCAAAAAAAAAACCCTTTTTTTTTTTTTTTTGTTAATAAATCTAACTCAATTTTATAAAAGTGTAAAGTGCAATGAATAATATGGCTTATCACTCTTTTGGTAGATTCCATTCCTTTGGTTGATGTATATATCTCTAACGGAAACAAAAAAAAATGGTTGAAGTTTATATTAAAGGCAAATAATAACTAAGCAACTTTATTAAATAAAAAACATTAAGAATGTAAGTTAACTTTAAAAATAATAGACTACTAGAACAACATAAATTATTACTTTTTTCAACAAAGATGGGGATTTAATAATTATTCCCATTATTTAAATTTAGGAGTGGTAGTAACATTTGGGCATTGAGTGGTATATATCAAAATTTTTGCCCTCATATTCTTGTCATTTTGGATTTCAAATGTTGGATCCTAATGAGAATGAGATGAATAAATAGTAACGAACCCTAGGGTTATTTTGGGGTTTTGAAAAATACAAAGATGCTGCATTATTTTCTCATTTGTTTTGGGTAAATATCACTTCCCCTCTTAGCTTAACAAATAGCACTTAGACCTCCTCTTAGTTGGATAATGTCACTTACTTCCCCATTTACCTATCAAATATATATTAAACATCTCCCATCTGTTAACTTTCTCGGTTAAATTTAACTTTTATTGTTAAATATTTTTCTAAAACCCCAAACTGCCCTTGGCTAAAAACATATTTTAGTTTAAATATTAAATTACCTTAATCACCCAAGCAATTAAAATACTAAATTACTCTCAATTAGAATAATTATTGAAAGCCAAAATACCATAATTAAAACCCAAATTATCTTTAATTATTAAAACCCCAACATACCTTTTTTTTTTTTTCTTTTTTTTTAAAAATTTTATCAAATACGTACTACTTGATATCAAAATGCAATTTAAATTAAGAAGATGATTTTTTTTAACGTTTAAATTAAAGAATCAAAGTTAATTAAGGGTGTTTTGGGTCAATATGTCTCAATTTAAATTGCATTTTGATATCAAGTAGTACGTGTTTGATAAAAAAAAAAAAAGGTTATGTTGGGGTTTAATACTTAAAGATAATTTGGGTTTTAACTATGATATTTTGATTTTTAACAATTATTTTAATTGAGGATAATTTAGTATTTTAACTGCTAGGTTGACTACGCTACTTTAGGGTTTAAATTAAAAATATTTAATGGCCAAAGTTAAATTTAACTGAGAAAGTTAATAGAGGGAAGGTGTTTGATATATTTGTTAGGTAAGAGGAGAGGTAAGTGACATTATCCAACTAAAAGGGGGTCTAAGTGCTATTTGTTCAGCTAAGAGGGGTGGTAAGTAATATTTACCATTTTTTTTGGGTAGAAGAGATGCCGCATCATTCATTAGGTAACAAAGCTTAACAGTAGTGGGCATTAGTAAATTCAAGCAAAGACTAATATTGGATTAGTAAATTTCAAAAACTATAGTGGATAAGGTAGTAATTAAGCTATAGTACATTCTCACGAAAAATATAAAAAAATATAAAGCTATAGTAAGGGGATAGTATGAACTACCAATATAAAATATGTAAAGAACTTGTTTTAAGATGTCCCTCATAATTTTTTTCTAAATCATTTCACACACACACAATTTAATATGCATGTGTACCTAATTAATTCCTTTATATGAACTTTGTTTTGTAGCAATATTACATATCTGTAGCGCGAGAACTATCACGATTGGCTAGAATATGTCAAGCTCCAATTATACAACATTTTGTTGAATCTAGTTTGGGTTCATCAACAATTAGATGTTTCGATCAAGAAGAGAGGTTTATGGAGACAAATCTCAAGCTAGTGGATGGGTATATCCGACCTAAATTTTATTTTTCTGGTGCAATAGAGTGGTTATGCTTCCGCATGGATATCCTAGCATCTATCACATATGCTCTTTTTTTGGTTTTATTGATCTTAATGCCAAAGGGAGTACTCAATCCTGGTATACAATTGAACTTGAGATTTTACCAAATCACCACTTAAGAGCAACTATGACTTTTTCTTCACATGAAAGCATGTGTTTTTAATTTAATTCTTTTTTTGGTCCCCTTTCTTGAAGGTCTTGTTGGATTAGCAATCACATATGGGCTTGGTTTTAGTATGCATGGGGTCATATGGGATCTTTGCGGTCTTGAGAATAATATCATATCTGTTGAAAGAATATTGCAATACACTTGCATCCCCAGTGAAGCCCCTCTTCTAGTAGAAGAAAATAAACCAAGTCATGAATGGCCATCAAAAGGAAGAATTGATATTGTTGGTCTACAAGTAATCTCTCGAATCTAGATTCTTCAAGTCTTTATCATCTCCTCATTTATTTCCTTGTCTTGTGAAACATATCTTTTAGGGGTTATATGGTAACATTCTTGTTTCTTGTTTCTTGTGTTCTATTTGCATTTTTGGAATACAAAAACAGCCCAAAACATGCATGTGTAATCTGGTCTTTTTCTTGTGTTTCTCTTGTGCTTTGACATAATTTTGAGCCCACACCAAAAGCAACAATAAAAAAAATTGTTTCTCTTAAGACAGAGGGTCATTATTGTCTTTTTATATCAAAACATGACATCCTATTTTGAAATTCTAAGAACTCAAAGTTTCTTCCTAGTTTCATTTATTTATTTTGTTCTGAAAACGTCTTTATTATTGTTTAATCATACATGCATTCAGCATAAAGAAACAGTGAGAAACAATGAAAATGCATAGAGACATGAAAAGCTATTTTTTACCCAAAAACAAGGAAACGGAAATAGCTTCCTTACCATACAACCCCTTTAGAGTGTAATATTTGAATATTGTTCTTGCTTTTATAGATTTTTGTCAGGCTTCTTTATTTGATTATGTATATCTGTGTAGGTTCGATATGCTCCACATCTTCCTTTTGTTTTACGAGATTTGACATGCACTTTTCCTGGAGGGTTCAAGATTGGTATTGTTGGGCGCACAGGAAGTGGTAAATCAACTCTCATACAGGCTCTCTTCCACATGCTTGAGCCTACAGCTGGTCAAATTTTGATAGATGATACTAATATTTTCACAATTGGTCTTCATAATTTGCGGTCAAGATTGAGTATTATCCCACAAGATCCAGTAATGTTTGAAGGAACTCTAAGAAACAATATAGACCCGCTAGGAGATTACACTGATGAACAAATTTGGGAGGTAAGGTATTTCTTTTAATTTCTACTTGATAATTCAATCAATGATACTGTTGTGATGGACACATCTAGCTAGTTATTGACGTTTTGCACACGAAAAATGCATGTGTATTTGACTGATCGATTAGGACATGTATTTCAAATTCCTTTTTCCTGTTTGTATATTTTTTTTTTTTTTTTTTAAATAAATCCAATTTTAGATGCATCGGATCAAATTTATCCCTAAGTTTCAAATAATAAATCCTTTTTAATTGGACCAGGGAATATATTGCTTTACTACCTTGTTTTCCATTTCCACCTGTATCCTTTGCTTTCTTATTCCATCTTCTGGTTATTTCATCTATAGTAATCAATTCTATGTCATCTTGAATAATCATGTAAAGTCAATTTAGTTGACATTGGATTTTTGCTGTCTCAAGGCTTTAGATGGATGCCAACTTGGTGATGAAGTTAGAAATAAGGTAGAAAAGCTGGATTCTTCAGGTAAATTCTTCAAGTATTCACTCTATGCCGACTTTTCCTATAGCATTCATAATCCCACACGTAAATCAAGTTATTGTTGTGTTATGTATAATTCAACTTCTACTAGTGAAATAAGGTCAAAAATAGATAATTCATTTTTCAATTGTGGTTTCTATAGTGACTGAGAATGGAGAGAATTGGAGCATCGGTCAAAAGGCAACTAGTTTGCTTGGGACGGGTATTACTCAAGAGGAGCAAAGTGTTAGTACTTGATGAAGCTACTGCATCAGTAGATGCTGCGACTGACTATTTAATTCAACAAACCCTTAGCCAACACTTCTTAGGGTCTACTGTCATCACAATTGCGCATAGGATAACATCAATTCTTCATATTGATAAGGTTCTCCTACTCGATAATGGTTAGTGCATAGACTAGTAATCAGTACACCACAAAAATGGGTTAAGTTTGGTTATATATTATCATCTCAAGTGATTGCCTAATCAAATTACATGTTTCTTGTATTAAGCAGGTCTTATATTAGAGTATGATTCTCCATCCAAATTGTTAGAGATCAAGTCCACATCATTTGCGAAGCTTGTTAGAGAGTATACTCGAAAATGGGGATCTTAATCTTTGAAAGGCTATAGGTATATGTAACTTTAAATGGTGAGTTGTAAGTATGTTACGCAGGAAATGAAACTATAGTGTCCAACCTTTTTTTTGAATAAAAGGATCAGACTTTATTAATAATTAGAAGAACTGTCTAATTCAACCATGGCTGAAGGGATTTTTGATAAGCCAAAATTTCTTTAGAAGTCATTTATATTATCTTTTCAATGCCTAATGTTTTCATACCAATCTAGATATGATCAAATTGCTCCTCACAAAATTGTCCTTCCATGGAAGTGCGTTTGCTGCGGAAGTGTCAAAGTTAGTTCCTAAAATGGCAATTCATTTGAATTTTTCCTTAAGCCAACCATTTGGGTTACCCTGACCTCAAAATTGTATGGCTGTAGATCTTCACAAAAAATCTGATAGAAATAAAAGTCATTTAAATTAGGTAGTCCAAAAGTTTTGCTTCCCACCTAACCAAACAATCACATTTGTGGTAGTTATGGAAAATATACATATGCAAATACAGGTTTCCACCCCTTTCTTTACCTTTTCCAAATCTTCTCCATCAATAAACAGACATTAGGTGGCATTAAGATTGTCACAACCTAGCTGAAACTGGTAAAAATTGATTGAAAAAATCCAGATCAGGTCAAACTAATATTTATCTGGCAGGTTTTTGAATGTATGATAGGTTTGGTTGACAGCAAACCAAGCAATATCCAACCCGGTAAGGTAAAGGTACTTGCAAGCTGGCCCGGATGACCCTCAGACACAAAAATTATATATATATATATATATCCAACCCGGTAATCGAACTAAGTGAAAATTAGTACAAAGACATATGAGTGCGAAGATATGAGCCAAACAGCTCGTATGAGACTCATGAGGAACATCAGGAAATTACATGAGAATTTTTATCTAGGGAATTTATGAGTTTACCTTCTTCTAAAATTTTTTATAGTACGGATATTTCCTTGTATATAAATTCAAACACCTTCTCATGAAACAAGCCAAAGTGCTTTCTCCAAACGCCAAACACCAATTTGTTCCATTCTCTATTTCAGTTTCAGCATGAAAAATCCTTTTCAGCTGCTTGGACTTCTGATTATATTGTACTCAAGTGTAAGGAAAATTATCTTCTGTTATCTATCTATTCATTTCAATTTTTTTCTATAAGAATCTGATTCGATTAAAGTTGGTTATTGTTTGTTCATGTTGTGTCTTTCTTATTTGGTTGTTATCTTCTCTCTAGGATTCTCAAGCTGAAAATGCCTTCTTACATTATTGGGAAAAGCATATTGGTCTTCCACACCCTCCACACTGGTTAGCTGCAAAAGCTTCTCCATTAAGTGCCCATCAAGAAGCAGTATTTATGAAACTTATGGAAAAAAATGAATTGACTTCCCACTTGCAGTCATTCTGTAAACAAACTAATATTGCTTGTTCTACAAACGACCTGGTAAAGTATGCAAACAACACAACCATGCCACCGATAGCCCAATGGAACGAAAATAAACTGGTATACGATTTTCCTATTGAAGCACCCCTGTCAGTAGTCAGTCAAGGGGGGTTGCCATATTTCCGAAAGTCAATTGTGCAAGAGGGACGTTTCATGTCTATCCCTGACTTAAGGGACCCAATTTCATATAGATCGTTTTTGCCACGGTCATTGGCTTCAAGAATCCCATTTTCCTTTGCCCAAATAGAAGAATTGAAAAAACTTTTTAGGGTGGAAGATGAATCAAAAATTAATGAATATATCCAACTCACCCTCAACGTATGTGGGAAGACCCACATTCAAGGTGAGAAGAGAACTTGTCTGACTTCCATGGAGGATCTTGTTGATTTTGTTGTCAAGGAACTAGGACGTTATGTACACATATGGAGTACTGAAAGCATCGAAGGTTCTTATGAGAATGTCACAATTGGAGGTGTGAAACTCATATATGGGAATATTTCTGAATCACCTGCCCTATGTCATAGCGTTCCATTCCCATTTCAAGTTTATTATTGTCATGTCTTACATAAAGTAAAAATATATGTAGTTGATATACAAGCTAGGAAGAAAGTGAACCATGCCATCATGGCATGCCATTATGACACATCAAATTGGAATCCAAATCATCTTGCTTTCAAGTTGCTCGGTTTCGGCCCAAGCCAAATTGAAGTTTGCCATTGGATCAATGAGAATGGAGTTGTATGGACAAAAGCTTTAGGTTGAGAGTAAGCTACTAACCTTAAGATTTGAATGTCATCTAGTTCTCATAGTTGTATTACACATTGCTGCTTAAACCATATGAAGAATAAATAAGAGCCTCTTTTTAACTTGCTTTTTATGTCTATCAAGTTTCTGAACAATTTAGTAAAATTCTATCTTTTAGCATAAAAATGACAGCTTGAAATCTAAAGAAAATCTAGTTAGGTAATCCTTTACACCTTTTTTGGGTAAAATATAGATTTCTTTTTTGAAATTTAAAGCCTCTTGTTGTAGTATGACTTAAATTACCAAAATTATTGAAAAGTATTAAGCATATTTTTGGAAAATCAACCAAAACCCTAGCTGCCACTCCATCTCAAGTTTATGCAGCTAGGGTTGCTTCTAAGAGTTATACAATTGCTAGAAGTTCCAGAGCTAATCAAACACTAGCTAATACATCCAAGAATGACTCCACAATTGGTACTCACAAAGACTCTTAGCCAACCCAAAGAAGAGTTTGATAAAGATTACAATTGCTACAAAACCTTGGTCAATATTTTATGTAATCTAAAACACCTATCTTCATGTAAATCCAAACACTATAACTTAGGGTTCTAGAAGATTGCAACTACAAGAATCCTAAAACAAGGATAAACAAGGAGTCTATTTCTATATAAGGAAGCCATGTACACAACACTTTACAATGGTGAAAACATCCGAAACTCTTCCGTGGACATAGGTTGAATATAACCGAACCACATAAATCCTAGTGTCAATGTCTCTCTCTCTCTCTCTCTCTCTCTCTCTCTCTCTCTCTTCAACTACCTTCTCTTCTACATTTTCAACATGGCATCAGAGCACCACGTTCTTTCTTCCCCTGTGCTTCGCTTCCCTCCCTCAACAATCTACTGACAATCAAGCTCACGGACAACAACTACTTACTATGGAGGTTGCAATTTGTTCCTCTCTTGAAGACTTATGATTTATTTTCTCTTGTGGATGGCTTCTCCATATGTCCTCCTACAACTACAGTCATTGAAGAAGACTCCATCCCTATATGCAAACCGAATCCTGCCTATAATTCATGGATTCGTCAAGACCAACTTCTCATATGTTGGCTTATTGTCTCGCTCATAAAATCCGTTCATGCTCAAACTGTTGGATATTCTACTACTAGAGCAGTTTGGTTTCATCTTGAAAACACTTATGCAACACCCTCTACAATGAAGATCATGCAACTTCGTCGTCAGTTACAAAATATGAAACGAGGTAACAGTACAATCCATGACTACCTTCTTCATATTAAGCATACTACTGAACAACTTGCAACTGCTAGTAAGACTGTTTCAAATGATGATATTTGTCTTCATGTTCTCAATGGATTGGGCTTTAATTATTCGGCCTTTGTTACTTCTGTAACAACTCATGGCTTCCTTGTCATTTTTGTTGACTTTGGAATGTTACTCACTCAAGAAATCCGTCTTAAGGATGACTTAGATTATGACTGTGAAATCCCACCTAATCCTAACCTTGCTACTGTGCCAAATCCATACCTACCATATGCATTGTTTGGTTTATTCTCTGTCATATGAGTTGCCTAGTTTCATTTGGTAGAAGTTTACCCCGAAGCCGATCTATCCTCTCTACGAATTCTTCTTGTGCCTTCTATTCCCTTTGATAGGAGGGTGATCTTAAGTCATTCCCATGACTGATCCTTCTATCCCTGCTATTCTAGAGTGGATCTCCATACACCCTATATATAACCTTGTGAACTCTCCACATGATGATTTCTAAGAGAAATCAAGTGTGATCTTCATGATTTGTTATTCTTTCTAATTGTTTCAAGACTTTAAGCTTTTCATCTCCTGTTCCTCAATCAAAGGTTAATAATCTCTCTTGTGTTGTATTGATCTACTCTTACTATGTTTTATTCTTTGTAATTGAGATTTAGAAGAAGATGTTGCATCCTTGCAACCATCTCTTCTACAATCTCCTGTCATTCTTAAGGTTTTATGATCTTCATATTGATCTTTGCCATGATCCTTGTAAAGTCTTCTTGAAGCCATGATCATATTTTCGATTTGATTTCAAAGCATGTTAGATTTATTCCTTGTTTTCTTACAAAAGATTTATTGTTATTTGTTTTCCGAAGATTTTGGGAGAAGAAAGGTCAAGATAAAAGCAATGTATCTCCATCTCCTTTGAAAACCTAGTACTCTCCCAATTTCGAGGACGAAATTATTTTAAGGGGGGGAGAATGTGACATCCAGCCCAAACCTAGCCTATGACACCCTATTTGTTTTGGGATAAAGAAAGACTTGTTTGATATTAGACCTTAAAGTTGGACCTTGATTTCAGTGTTATTATCTTTGAAAGCCTTAAGAAGTCATGCCAGACCTTTCCCTTAGGGTAGACCTGTAATATCTGGCCTTATCCTAACCTTGACCCGGCCCGGAGTCTGTTATGTTTGTGGGTCCGAGATCCAAAGTGGGGTAAAAGATACTTGTGGACCCTTTTGGTTGTTGATTTGGTGTCGGAGCCCAAGCCCATGGACATTGACGATGATGCCCCTCACTTGAGAGCATTGTCAGTGTTAGTTTTGAATCTGCACACCGAAGAGGAGTGAATTAGTTGAAATACCGAATAAAATCTTGTGCTCAATACGAATATATTTCCTGAAACTAGACTTCTTGATGGACTTGTAGGAGAAAACCCCACTCAATTTGACCCCATATAGCCCCCCAAATCCCTGTCCGAAGTTGCTGAACTATGTTTGGAAAATCCTGCTTGCGCATCGAAGAAGGTGAGCTTATTTGGTGGACCTAATGAACTCCCATGCTTGATCCAAAGGTATTTCTGGAACCTAGACTTCTTTATTGATTTTTAGGAGAAAACCTCACTCAATTTGACCTTGTATAGCCCTCCGAATCCCTGTTCGAAGTTGTTGAACTATCTCTGGATTTTCTGCTGAAACCTGTTACCTGTTTTGGTCGATCCTTTTGGTCGATACCATCAACCAAGACCATCGACCAAAGTTACCCAGAATCGAGAAAAATATGCTTTTTGGATATTCCTTCCTCTATTTAAGTGATACCTCGAACCTAGAATGATATTTTACTCATTTCAACACATGAGAACGTGGGAAGGCTCCTCTTAGGCTCCTCTTTGGCTTGGGTGATGATCTTCTACAATAATCATTGTCTCTTTTCTCCAACTATCATCTTTCAAGGTATGATTCTCTCTCTTGCTCTCTATTCTACTCACTTCCCTTCTTCTTTTACTGATGAGACCATGGCCAAGATGCTGCAACCTTGCAAACACCTTGCCATGAACGTCTCTTCCCATTTATACTTGCTTTTCCTTCATTCTTGCTATGCCTCACTTGCATCTTGATCCTTATATATACATTACCATGATTCCTTGCTTAACAACTTGATTTCTTATACTAAACTGAGATGTGGAGTATGATTAGTCAAATCTCTGGCTTGCAAATGATTGTAATCATGTTCCTAACTTATTCCCCAACTAATTCTCTAGCTTCCCTTTCAATTACATCAATTTCTGATGAATGCTAGGATTCTTGTCTTTAGAACATAGGACCTCAATTTGGGGGTTTTCATTTGGACCATTGGATTGTGATAATACTTGCTAGGTAATGTTCTTACATTGTTATTAATCATCCCTCCAAGTTTCAGATCGATCCGAGCCTCGGAAGACCCATTTCGGACCAAAATCCCCAAGACCCATTATGCAGCCCCGAAGACAATTTTGGTTGATCCTCTTTGGTCGATGCCATCGACCAAGACCATCGACCAAACTTGTTGCTGACAGCAACCTTGCTCCGTTTTGACCCATTCGACCTCCGATTTTCCCGATTTCTTTTCTAACCTTTCATTTATGTTTGTCTAGGGTCTTATTACCATCTTTGGATCATTCTTTTGAGATTATTGGATTATCATCATCATGACTTAAGGTAAGGACAGTTGTTACCATAACTACATAGATTATGTGATTCTTGCTTCTATGTTAGAGACTTAGTAGATTTACCTTCTTTATCGTATTTCCTATAGTATATGACTATTATAAGTACTTCAAGTATAGTAGTGCCATGTTTACATATTCTTTTGTTATCATGATTATGTATTCTTAATAAATTCATATGTAATTGATCATGTTATGGTATGTATCTTTCTATATGATGAAATGTCATTTATGTATGATATGATAGAATTGAGAATGTGATTGAATATGTATGATTTGGGATTGGGGAGTGCCCCTACGGTACTTCTGTCCTTGGACATCGGAGGGAATAGTATGGGATGTTCTCCGAAGATGCCCATATCGACGCTTTCCTGGACCATTGGATGACATACATAGGACTTGTCTAGATGTATGGCTAGGATGTCCCTGTCGTATCAGACCTGAATCGGAAGGGCATTGAGACCGAACGACCTGTGGTAGTGTATGGTTTGATGGGCGCTCTAGGTCGGTAACCAATCCGGTAGGGGACATAAACCATGCTACGGATACCTGAAAGGGGCCATTTATTGGTAGGGTTGCAAATGGATAGACTTGGGCTCACGGGCACTCAAGACCGGTAACCAACCCATGAGAGGACGTGAGAGCTTCCTGTTTACTATTTGTGGATGACCAATAGGGTTGATGAGTCCGTAATCCGGGATTACGCTGACTCTAGTGTGAAGGATACCGGAAAGGATCACCGGGGGCGAGGAATGGACGTATCTGGATCTGACTTGATACGACTGAGTAGATGACTTGCATTGGGCTAGGCTTTACTATGACATGCGCCAATACTTATACCAAACGGTGATGTGAGAGAGCGGTGACCGATTCCCCTACCATGGTTTTTTTTTTTAGATGACTTTACCGAACTTCCCTGGCAGAACCAAGATATCTTGTATGATTGAGGGGGAGTGACTGACAACCCAAAGAAGTATGGTGCTATGACTTAAAGCATGTCTATCATAGAGACTAGCATACATAGAGTTAGAATCATAATTGCATCATGTGTTTTATATCATATTGCATCATGCTATGATTTGTATCATGTATCTATGTTATTGTGGAATAATCTGCCTTGCTGAGTTCTTTTGAACTCACTCCTTTTTGCAACATTTTTGTTAGACTCTACTGCAGGTACCACCATTGTTGACTATGATGGTCAACACTATGAAGACTAAGTTGATGACTCTTAAACTACTGATTATGGTGACTACATTGGTGAAGACTAGTAGTCCGAGATTAGGACTTATCTGGAGCAGTTCGGCCTTTGCACTTGTCTACTAGTGTTGGGATATCGTCCCATTTTCTTTTTAACCTTTTAGTTAATTTGTTGAGACCATAGTTTAGTCTGTTCCCTTGTCATGTTGGGAACCGGTTGTAACCCTTAATTTTAGTCGATCTACCTTCCGCTATTTTTATAGGACGGGTTTTCCCCTCCTTTTCACACTTTGACTATTTGTCCTATTTGTATCATTTCCGCACTCTGATATTATTTGTGAAACCTTCTGAGATCTTTTCTAGACTTTTATTATTAAATTATTTGAATACAAAGAATTGTTATTGCTTTTAATTATATTATTGTGCTAAGTGACTATGATCGTTCCTAAACTTGATCGGCGGGACCGTAATTCACTCCCCCGGGTAAGCCAGATAGGGTACCCCCTTGGTGGATTTAGGGCAGGATGTGACAATGACTCCTCTTCACCTTTGGCTAATCTGGCTCAGACAAGCCATACTCACCATTATTGTCCTCCCTTTCAGGGTCGATCGCACAATAGAGGCAGAATTTCTTGTGGACTTTCTTCTAGCTATTGTCCACCACTTCTTACCACTCCACCTTCACACTCCACTGGTGGTTACAAACAATAGCAGCCGTCTCTCCTTATTTGCCAAATTTGTGATGTCACGGCCATAAAGCTCGTGATTGTTATCAACGCTGTAATTATGCCATTCAAGGTACAACCACTGCTCCCCCCCTCTGTGCATGTTTTAGAACTCTCTAGAGGTACATATGCAGACAAAACTTGGCATCACTTGGTATCTTGATTCTGGGGCTACACATCATATCACTAATGCCCTAGACAATCTTTAAATTGCTCAACCTTACATTGGTTAAGATCAAGAACTCAACCTTACTCTATCCCTACAAAGCAGTCTTCTATTTTTCTCCATAACGTTCTTCATGTCCCTTCCATCCAAAAGAATTTATTATCCGTTTCCCAGTTTACTCGTGACAATAATGCTATTTTTTGAGTTTCATCCTAACATGGTCTATATGAAGGATCGAGCAACAGGGATTTGTCTTCTATAGGGAACTGTTAGGAATGGGCTTTACCAGATGCACTTTCGCAACTTTTCTCCTCAAGATTTCATTGGAGAATGAGCTTCTATCTCCCAATGGCACTCAAGACTTTGCCATCCTGCTTTTAAATTAGTCCATCGTATTGTTTCCCAATTTAAATTACCTATTACTTCTGAGAGAGAGTTAAGTTTTTGTGTGATGCTTGTCAAAATGGAAAGAGTCATAAACTCCCTTTCACCTCTTCTACTTTAGTTTTTACAGCTCCTTTGGATTTGATTTATTCAGATGTGTGGGGACCTTCTTCAATTGCTTCTATTGTTGGATTTCGGTATTATGTTGTTTTTGTGGATGCCTTTAGTAAGTATACTTGGTTGAATCCTATGCATCTAAAGTTTAAAGTTATTGGGATTTTCAAAAGTTTAAGCTACTTGTTGAAAATCAATTTCTATGAAAGATTAAAAGATTTCAAAGTGATTGAGGTGGCGAATATCACACTGTCTCTACTTTTCTCACTTTTATGGGATTGATCATTGCCTTCCTTGTCCTCACACCCATGAGCAAAACAGGGCTGTCGAGTGCCGTCATCGCCATATTGTTGAAATTGGACTTACCTTGTTAGCCTATTACTCTTGCCCTAGAAAATTTTGCAACTATGCTTTTGAAATTGCAATATTTCTTATCAATAGGACTCCTACCTCTGCTTTGGGCAATGTTTCACCCCACTACAAACTCTTTAAAGTCCATCCTAATTATGCCTCTAAGAGTCTTTGGTTGTGCATGCTACCCTTACCTTCGCCCTTACAACAAACACAAGCTGGAGTTTCGCTCTAGCATGCATGTCTTTCATGGTTATAGTCCTTGTCTTCGTGGCTATCCTTACTTCAATCCTCAAACAAGTAAATTTTTAGTTTTCTGCCATGTTATTTTTTATGAAAAACAGATTCTCTATCACCTTCAATCACCCACTGAGGTTCAACAATCCCAACCACCTTTACCTTCTCTTCTTGGCCCACCTCCAGTGTTTCCTTCTCCTTGTCCATCGGTCCCACCAACCCCACCCCCACCCCCTGGCCCAATCCCCTCCCCTTGAGCCCCATGACTCCCCTCTTCAACTAACCCGTATTTCTTCTCCTAGGCCCCACACCTCCACCTCATCCTTATCCTCTTCTCCTTCTTTGGATATCATCGTTGATCTCCCTTATGACTCTCAACCACCTTCTCCTTCCCCACCTCACCCCATGGTTACTTGCTCCAAAGCCCACCATCTAGCTAGAGCCCTACTTACATCCATCTCTGATGATACCCAAATTGAGCCCACCTCTTTCACTACTGCCAACAAATACCCTCACTGGCGAACAGCTCTGGATGACGAATTTAATGCCTTACTAAAGAATGGTACTTGGTCTCTTGTCCCTCCTCTTCCTCAGACAAATGTAATTGGTTGCAAGTGGGTGTTTCGAATTAAAGAAAGGTTGATGGTTCCATTAAAAGACACAAAGCCCAGTTGGTGGCTAAGGGGTTCAATCAACAAGAGGGTCTTGACTACAATGAAACTTTTAGCACTGTTGTCAAACCCATTACTATCCACCTAGTTTTATCTCTAGTTGTCTCCTACTCTTGGCCTATTTGCCAACTGGACATCCAAAATGCCTTTCTCCATGGCTTTCTTAATGAAATAGTCTACATGAAACAACCACCAGGGTTTGTTGATTCTCTTTATCCTGATTATGTTTGTTGCCTTCACAAATCTCTTTATGGTCTCAAACAGGCACCTCGCTTGGTTTGATTGTCTTAGTTCCTTCTTACTGGACTTCGGTTTTGTTGGAACTAAGACTGACACTTCTCTTTTCATTTATCATGATATTTCTGGTACACTTTTTATCTTAATTTATGTGGATGACATTATCATCGGCAGTTTTGAGTTGTTACTTTCAAAATTCATGACTGTTATTGCCTCTATTTTTTCTATCAAAGATCTTGGTCCCTTATATTATTTTCTTGGAATGTCTGTGTCTCCATTCTCTAATGGTCTTCACCTTTGTTGATCGTGTCGCTAACCAATCAAAACTAAAATCCTATACTAATCTAGCAAGCAGAAAGTACGGGGTCGAACTATGGGGAACTAAAAGGCTAAGTTACTAAGATTGAATTTAACAAAACTAAATTTAAACTAAATCTATTAATTAATGCAAAAAACTTAAACTATGAATATGTGAAGATCTTTGGGATTTCGAATCCCCAATGCTTTTCCCTAACTAATATAACTCTACACTTCAAAGTAAATTAGGGATGGTCTTCCTAGATATGCCCTATCTTCGCAAGACTATCGTCCTTCGCGGAAGCTTGGCACGCTTAGTTCGCTGAGCTATAGAACATCTTTGGCCAAACTCAAACACAATCAACTAGAAGAGATAGAACAATCAAATTAATGAAATAAACATGGTTCATCTACATCCCAAAGAAAAGAACTAGCTACTCATTATCACAAAGTTCATAAGAAAAATAAAGATGAAACATAGGGGGAGAGAGAGAGAGATGTGGTCTTCTTCTTCAGCAATGAGAGAGATGAGAGCCGCATTCGCCGTCTTCCTTTCTTCTCTGTGGTTGGCTTCTCTTTTATGTCTCCCGCACACAATGAATCCCCCCTCTTTACCCGTAGATTCGACCTTTATTAGTTAATATTTTGGAAAACCTCAAAACTAAAAAGTTGTAGATATTTTCAATATCGTTCCATAGCATCTTGAATCACCGAAATCCAAGATCATACGAGAGAGATATGCCCAAAATACTGAAGGTAGGTCTGTTTATCCGATTTTCAGATTTATTACCAATTTTGTTCCTTAGACCTCCACCTGTTTCCAATTTGGCTAAGATCTCACTTTTCATGATTTCTTGGGCAGCAAGATTGAATGCCATGATTTAAAAGCCACCAATATCTAATATATTTGCCAACTTTACTCCATATTATCTCTAATATCTAAAATCACCTTATTCCTGTAAAATACACAAAAATACTCAATTAGTTCTCTTCAATTAAATAAGTATGGGGAATTAAATCAAATAAATAATGGTAAATGCATGCTTATCAAATGGAATTAGTTCCCTTATATTTTTTTCTTGGAATGTATGTGTCTCCATTCTCTAATGGTCTTCACCTTTGTCAACAACAATATATTACTAACTTTCTTCGCAGGGCCAACATGAGTGATTGCAAGCCCGTTACCAATCCTTTTTCTCCTTCTACCCAATTGAGTAAATTGTTAGGGGAGCTAATGCCTAATCCTACCTTGTACATGAGTATTGTGGGGGCTCTACAGTATGCTACTGTGGCTCGTCCTGACATACAGTTTGCAGTCAACTAGGTCTATCCGTTTATGCAAAGTCTAACTCTTAATTATTTGTCTACTGTCAAAAGGATTTTGTAGTACTTAAAGGGTACAATATCTCATGGCATAGTCATCAACAAATCCTCTACTATGACATTAACAAGCTTTTTTGATGTTGATTGGGCTGGATGCCCTAATGATCGTAAGTCTACCGCTAGTTATGTTGTTTTCTTGGGGCCCAACATTGTATCTTAAAGTTCTCGAAAACGATTCATTATTGCTCGCTCCAGTACGAAGTCTAAATATCGAGCTCTTCCTAATGCTGCTGCTAAGCTCACTTGGCTACAATCTCTCCTCCATGAGCTTCATATATTTCTAGGTGTTGCTCCTGTCCTCTGGTGAGATAATATTGGTGCAATCTATCTCACTGCAAATCCTAGCTTTCATGCTCGAACCAAACATGTGGAGATTGACTTCCACTTTGTTCGTGATAAAGTTGCCAAAGGAGATCTTTACTTTTGTTTCTTATCTACTAAGCATCAACTGGCTGACATCTTCACCAAGCCGCTATCTACTCCACGTTTCAGCACCTTGCTGGCCAACCTCACGGTCACTTCACCTCCCTTGAGTTTGTGGGGGCGTATTAAGGATATTCCTAGAAAATCAACCAAAGCCCTAGCTGCAACTCCATCTCAAGCTTATGCGGCTAGGGTTGCTTCCAAGAGTTCCACAGCTGTTAGGAGTCCCATAGCTGATCAAACACTAGCTACTACATCCAAGAAGGACTCTACAATTGGTACTCGCAAAGACTCTTCCAAGAGTTCCACAGCCGCTAGAAGTTCCACAGCTGATCAAACACTACTACTACATCCAAGAAGGACTCCACAATCGGTAATCACAAAGACTCTAGCCAACCCAAAGAAGAGTTTGATAAAGATTACAATTGCTACGAAACCCTGGTCAATATTTATATAATCTTAAACACTTATCTTCATGTAAATCCAAACAATGTAACTTAGGGTATCTAGAAGATCACAACTACAAGAGTCCTAGAACACTGATGAACAAGGACTCTATTTCTATATAAGGAAGCCATGTCCACAACTCTTTACAATAGTGAAAACATCTAGATCTCTCCCATGAACGTAAGTTGAATACAACCAAACCACGTAAATCCTAGTGTCATTGTCTTTCACTCTTTACAATAGTGAAAACATCTAAATCTCTCCCATGAACGTAGGTTGAATACAACCAAACCACGTAAATCCTAGTGTCATTGTCTTTCTCTCTCTCTCTCTCTCTCTCTCTCTCTCCTTCTCTCTTCAACTACCTTCTCTTCTACATTTTCAACAAAACGTATAGGCCATATCATAATTTTTTTTTTTGGGGGGGGGGGGTGGGGAGGAGTGGAACTCCAGAAAAGGGATTGTGACTGGGATCCTTGAGAGGCTGGAGAATCAGATGAAAAGTTTCCTTTAGGTGTGATTGAAGTATCTATTCTCAAAACCCAAGCTACTATATGAATCTTTGAAAGAGGTTCTTCAACAATGTCTTCCAAGGAGGGAATCCTTTACATGGAGACCAATAAACTCAAACGATGAGAAAACACAGCAGTAAGGGTGTCAGTTCATACTGTTTACCATTTACCAACATAGGTTTCCCAAAAAACAAAAAAAAAAAAAGCCATTTACCCACACTGAAACCAAGTGGCTTATACTGTATCAAATAAATATAGTATGGCACAAGTATCAAATAGTTGTACTATTTAATAAATGGTGGGTAATGGTATACACAAACTGACATAAATGAACCATATTGTACTGATACTGTACCAAATATCATAACCATTTGAGAAATTTTCAGCATCAACCCCTGAGGTATCCCTTAAAATTAAGGTCACCAGCTGAGGTTTCCTATTTATCAATTACAACCTCTACATTCAAAACTCACAGTTAAATGCTGATGTAAGCAAGTTAATTCTTTTAAAAAGACAAAAATATCCCTAATGGAAAAACCCCAATCTTCATCACCAAGCCCACAAACTATAAGAAAAACCAAGTAGCAGAAGTAGCTTAGTCCCAACACTAGTAAACTATTCACCAACATTACCTACAACACCAACAACCTCTATTCAAGCAGACATACACACCTTTAAAGAACTCATGTAGAAGCTCATCTAGCGAGGATCTATAGGAGAGGTTTTCGATAAAATAGCTACAAGATCATCTCTTTCCGGTGACATCATTGGACCTCGGCGATCAAATTTCAAGCTTCAAGAAAGGAGATAGAACACGAGGAAACTTGAAATCAAGATTGGTCTCACCTCACTTTGTAGTCTGACTTACTCTCTCATACAAGTGTAGTAACTCCACCCAGTTCTGAAACTTTCTTCTTTGTTCAATACTTTGGTTTGGGTAGAGAGTCACCGTTTTCACTTGTTGCAATTTCGAAGAAGAGAAAGCTATTGTAGAGGAAGGATTTATTTGCAACTATCACCGTTGACTACTCCAACAGCTTCATGTTGGGGATACCGATGTACAACTATGAACAAAGAAGAACGCAAGCAAAATACACATGAAGAATTTAATGTGGTTCGATAAAACCCTACTAACGTCCACCAAAGAGAAAGAAGTTCTACTATTTCTAGGAAACCCTTCACTACTATTACATCTCACAAAGTGCTACCCCTTTGCTTGCCCCAGTCCCCATCTCCAAGATGGTTTTATAGGGATCTATTAATCTTGGTTATCCCACAAATACTATTTATAGGGAAACCTAAAACCGTAATCCCCATATAAATACAAGTTTACCCATGTACTATTAACCCAAAACCCTGATCCAATTACAAATACACCTAAACTATAACTATATGGACCCACAGAATACAAGACACCCAAACACAACAATTTCCACCTTGGCTTGAATTCTGCAAACCACCTTGAAGAAAACCATTGATGACGTCTCTCTACAATCACCCATCTGTGATGGCAGTTTGGAAGGCTTTCCACCTTGAATAAGTGGGATATTTTTCTTTGTAGAATGTTTCTTCCATTTTGTCTGACCCCTATGATTATTGTTACCCGTCAAGCTCTTATTGACTTGGGGCTTATCATAACCCTAAAAACAAACCTCGCATCGGCTGCTTGCTTTCACTTTGACCTTCCCCAACCGCCAATCTGGTTGTCAAAGATTCCAGCCATTGATGTTTCTGACTTTTGAGGAAGAATACGATATCACTAAAGAAAACTTGAAAGCAAGGCCTAATTTCTTGCTGCACTTCGGGCGCGAGAACAACGATTAAGGAAGCAGAGCGTGCCCACCGGTGCTTTCGTGAATGTCTAAGCCGATCGCTTGCTACCTTCCTTTCATTTAAATGTTGTGCACACAGGCCCCATCATACATGCATAAACCCATTCATATGAACTAGACACCATTCGTCTGGTCTTATCTTGTCTAGACTCGATCACTTCCAAGATCACTACTAGATTGTGGCAGAAGTCTAATAGGTCGAAGTACATTTCAGTAAGACTCTCAATCAATTGAGGATGTGTAGTGCCTTGATACAAAGCATGGTATGCTATTGTCTTGTCCAAGTTCTCTATCTCAATGGTCACCTTATTGAACCACATCACGAAGTCCCTAAACAACTCTGTACGCCCTTGCCTTTTGGAGAAGAGAGTGTCTTTGCTGTTCTTAGTTCTGATTTTGCTCTGGAATCATGATATAAATGCTCGGCTTAGCTGATAAAATATTAAGATCAATCCAACCTTCAATTCGAAAAAAAACATTGTGAGACAGGACCCCTGAGTGATGCTGGGAATGTTCGGCATAACGCAATCTCATTATTCCTGAAGGAAGACATCGCATATTTGTAAAGAATGATATGTTGCCCCGGATCTTGGGTTCCATCAAACACCATGAAAGTAGACGTGTAAACAGAACATGGTTTTGTTTTGGACGGCGCTTCCTTGATCTCAAAAACTATGCCTAAAGTCTAAGGGAACTAGGCGTAAAGTCCTATAAGACCCTGTTTGTTGTGTGTGTTGAGAAAGGGCAAGTTGGCCAAGGTAGAAGGACTGAGGCAAAGGATAAGAGACTAAGGAAGAGCTAAAAAGAAAAGAGTTGTTGTTCTTTTCCAAAAAAAAAAAAAAAAATTGAATGCAACGCACCATGTAGGATTGCATATGCACCAGGCCTTGATCCCATCTTTACTGAACTTGGTAGTACTAAGTAGGGCAGTTAAATCTATTGCAATCTTCGTTTAAATTTTTTGAAAATTTACCCTCTCTCTTAAGCTTTCTTTAGATTTGAGATAATTAGCATGGAGATTATTTCTACTTTTGAAGATTATCCTTTTAGTCAATATTTATATTTGAACTGGTACAATGAAGATTATATTACTGTCTCATATTATCAATTTATCTTTCTATTATAAAAAATATGGAAGTTCCAAAGAATTGCAAGAAGAAAATAAGTATTTACCTGAAAACATAAAAATAATAATCTTAGAAAAATTATTTGATGAATTTCCTAAAAACCCATTAGAAGAAAATGGTTTCAAATGGATATTATTAATAGATTATAATGAAAGTCGGAAAAATTTTTATTAAGTAAAAAAATTAGAAAAGATAACTAAAAATATTGACAATAGATATTACAAAAAATAAAAAAAGGTACAAGATCCCAAAATAGCGAGAGAATATAGTTACCAACCTTTAGAAAAATTGGGATTATATAAGAAGTTTAAACCAATTATGGATTATGTTGATAATAAAAGAAGCAAAGAACTTAAAGAACTTCAATTCCAAATTGAAACATTAGAACAAAAAATTTTAGATTTAGAAAGTTCAAAATTATAATGAAGGCCACCATAGAAGCATTTACTATTTTCATATTTTTTTGTCATCAAAATCTTTCGGCTTTTAGTCTAAGTGATATATTTTGTTCCGTGATGGAATATTATAAAATAATAATTAATCATATTGAACTACCACAAGAACTTTTAGCACAAGGAAAAAGTTTACCACAAGAAATTAAAATATTAATCTTTGAAAAATTATATAATTCTTCATGTCCTAAAACATTCCAAGACACAAATAAAAAGGGATAAATTAAGTTTAGAAACTCAAAAATTAAGACAATTTTTTCCTTATATTGTGTAAACAGTCATTTTGATAAACATTTTAGAGAATTACATTGGTTTAATAACTTTAAGAAAATAGAAAAAAGACAAATTAAAATAAAAACTCTTGGAGGATGGATTGAAGCTTTAGACACTCATAATATTGTAGAGATTAGAATGCGAGAACTCATGGTAGAAATAAAATATCAAGAGAATATCAGAGATAAAATAAATGAATCAAAAAACAAATATAATGAAAATAATAAAATAGTGAAAGGGTTATTAAAGAAAAATAGAAATGAAAGAAATCTTAGACTTTTGACCCCAAGTGACTATATATTATATAAAAATTTATTTAATGAAAATATAAGTTTTTATATGGAAATAGAAAAATTAGACAAAAAAATTTAAAAATAATGGAAGCACATCTACATCCACTTAGAAGATTTAAAGCTAAATTAGAAAACCCAGAAAAAGAACAATAAATTCTATAATAAAAGAATTAATAAATAAATGACTCACCATGCCTTTCAATATAAAAAATCATTAGTTGAACAATATTATGAAATAGCAACTAAAAGTTATGAGAATATAAAGATGTTTTTAAGAAAACACCCAGATCCACTAAAGTGGATTTCTGAACAAGCTATATATATATATATATATATATATATATATATAAAGAATTTGTAAATTCATACACAGAATATGGACATCTACATAAGACCCACCAACAATATTTATCAGAATTTGTTGTTTAATATAATAAGTAAATAATGTTCAAAATGACTTATGAAAGGCGTAATAAGTTAAAAGAAGAAATAAAATTTGCTTATGAACAGAGATAAGATATCTATAAAGATACTAGTAAAAAATTGCAGGTGCAAATGCACGTCGCTTGTTTTGTTTTATCTGCTAAATAGATAATGCTATAATAATGAAATAAATATATTTGGTTTGAATAGTACATTCAAATAAAAATTGAAATTGAAAGGAAAAAAAATTCTTAATATTTAATATATATGAAGATTAATTAAACTTATCATATCTAATTTTTCTCTATTTTGATTTTTTTTTTATGTCTAGGTACATAATAAAAATCTTTTTTAAAAAATAATAATATTGTAATTTTTCAGTAAATAAATAAATTTAAGTCATAAATTCATTTTACCTATATAAGAAGATGCTAGTAGTGAGGAAAAAACCATAGTTGAAAATTTCGATATAGTCTCTATTAATTTATATCCTTTTTTTATAGTATATTCACCCCCACAACGTTAACATGATAGGGTCAGACCTAATAATAAGTGTGGTAATGAGACACCATGAGTAAAGGAGGCCCTTCATGACCTTGGTTAAAGGAGGCCCTTCATGACTTTGGTTATGAAGCTCTTCATGACATTGGTCATGGGCCTTAAAGGTCTTGATCATGGTGATGAGGTGGGCTAACTTGAATGGTGGAATTACTCAAATTCTAACTCTTGACCTTTATTTCTCATTTCAACTTCATGACCATTCATGGCCATTACCATGAGTGGGGGTTAAGATCTTTGAATGGGTTAAAGCCTATTCATTCCAAAGAAGTGAATATGAGAGTTACTTCCCCAAGTAGTGGGGAGGTTAGGTCAAGGGGGTTTATTCACATTAGTGGAGGAGGGACAAACCATTGATTCTCCATTAGTGGAGAATTAATTCTCCCCTTGTGGGGAGGTGTGGTTTGGGCCTATATAAACCCAACCCTTCCTTGCATATTGTGTGCTATTGTGACTCTCCTCACTCACATTATTTGTTTTACAAAGTTCATTTCTTTCTTGAGTTGTCTAACTGTTGTGCTCTAGCTTTTGGCTCTTTAAGGGACTAGAAGAACTACCTCATCTTCTAGTTGGAGGTTGCTTTATCTTGGAGGTGGTGGTGCGAAAAACCCTTGGTAGTAGGGTGCATCAATTACCTTAAAGACAGCATCAAGGTGTGACTCAACCTCATCAATCAGTGGTTCGTTCGGTTGCTACTTCAAGCTCTTCAAATTTGCTAAAGATCTTCATCTCTCAATTGTATTGCAATTTCACTTTTATATGTTTGAAGAATTTGTAATACAATTACCCCAACAAGTTTAAGGTAATTGATTTGGAAGATCCAATGGCAAGTCTTGGAGATGGTGACTTCAACAAAGACGGAGACAACAACATTGAGGTTGTTGATGGAATTAACATCGGAGGAGATCCTTCAAACAATACCGTTGAAGGTAATATCAACAAACAAGGTGACGACACTTTCGTTGCCATAGATGGTATGAGATATCCATTCCTTGCTACTCATGATTCAATCCCCACTAATGTAATTCCAACAGTGACAGATCTTATCCCGGATTTGGGTAAGATGAGGATTGTCACTGAGTTCGACAAAATCGAATAGTTTGGAGGTCAAAACTTCAAAAGGTGGAGGCAAATGTTGCTATTTGCCTTAGCCCAAATTGGGGTGGCATTTGCCTTGACTGAACCCATGCCAGAAAAAAGTAATGATCCTGTTAAGGAGGGCAAAAGGGTGGCTTGGATTCAAGCGGACTACCAATGTAAGAATCGAATTCTGAATGCATTATCTAATGACTTATACCATGTGTATAATTCATTAGAATATGCTTATTCGATTTGGGATGCTTTGGTTAAAAAGTATTCTCTTGAAGATGCTGGTTCAAAGAAATACTTGGTGGCTAGCTTTCTAAATTTTACTATGAAAGATAGTGACACAATATCAACCCAAATTGATTTATTTCAAATTGTGGTTGGGAAGCTAGCAAAAGAGAAAATGGTCCTACCTGAAGAATTTGTAACCGGTGCCTTGATTGAGAAACTTCCACCTTCTTGGAATGCTTTCAAGATATCTATGAAACATAAGAAGACAGGATTGACCTTAGACCAGTTGGTTGTAAGGATCAAGATTGAAGAAAGCAACCGGTTCAAAGTCAAAGGTGAAAAAGACCTTGGAGAAAGTCGCCTAAAAGCGAACTTGGTGGAAACCAACAAGCAAAACAAGAAGAGGAAAAGTCATCAAGAATATGATGAGTCTTCTAAGAAGAAGAAACTGACTTGTTTTGTTTGTGGAAAGGTTGGCCATTTTAAGAAATATTGTAGGTTCAAGAAGAAAAAAGTTGAAAAGGTGAACCTAGTTGAAGATGATGTGTTTGTAGCTATGATCACAGAAGCCAATTTGGTTGAAAAACCAAAGGATTGGGTGTTGGATAGCGGTGCTACAAGACATATCTGTGGTGATCTCAAGATGTTTTCCTCCTATTCCATGGGCTCAAATGATGAAAAGGTATTTATGGGAAACTCCCAAAGTGCCCCTGTTATGGGAAAAGGTAAGGTGACTTTGAAACTTACTTCGGGAAAAACTATTGTTCTCACCAATGTCCTTCATGTGCCGGATATTAAGCGAAATTTAATTTCAATTCCTTTGCTTAATAAAGTAGGAATGAAGTTAGCTTTTGAAAGTGATAAGGCAATTATCACTAAAAACAATGTATTTGTGGGAAAAGGATATCTTAGTGAGGGATTGTTTGTACTTAGTATTTCCAATGTTGTAATTGAAAAGGCTAGTACCTCTTCTGCTTACTTTGTTGTTTCGTCTAATTCTTTTGATTTGTGGCATGGTAGGTTAGGTCATAGTAGTGTAAAATATATCATCAAACTATGCAAGTTAGGGATGATCACCGAAAAGGTGGAATCTCCCAAGGACAAGTGTAAAACTTGTGTGGAAGCTAAGTTAACCAAAATGCCTCACAAGACTATGGATAGAAAGAGTGATCTCTTGGAATTGATCCATAGTGACTTATGTGACTATAAGTCATATGAGTCAAGGGGAGGAAACAATTATTTTATCACCTTCATAGATGATTATTCTAGATATACCATGATTTATTTGCTCAAATCAAAGGATGAGGCCAGAAAGGCATTTATATCTTACAAAACGAAAGTCGAAAATCAACTTGGCAAGAAGATTAAAAGACTTAGAACCGATAGAGGGAATGAGTATTTTAATCTTGATAAGTTTTGTGAGGAAAATGGAATTATCCATGAAACGACCGCTCCTTACCAACCGGAATCAAATGGGGTAGCGGAAAGGAAAAATAGATCTCTTAAAGAGATGATGAACTCCATGTTGTTGAGTTCTAATGTACCACTTGATATGTGGGGGGAAGCCATGTTGACTTTATGTTATCTATTAAATAGAATCCCACATAAAAAGACCGGTATGGTTCCATTTGAAAAGTGGTTTCGTAGAAAACCAAGTATAAAACATTTACGTGTTTGGGGCTGTTTGGCCAAGGTGTTATTACCGGATTCCAAGAAAATGAAACTAGGTCCCAAAACATGTGATTGTGTGTTCTTGGGGTATGCGATAAATAGCACGGCATATCGATTCATGGTAATTAAATCCATGGATGATGTTATTGAACCAAATAGCATCATAGAATCAAGGGACGTTGAGTTCTTTGAAAAAATTTTCCCCTTTAACTCCACCTTACCTATAAGTAAGGAGAGCCAATTGATCAATGGGGAGTTGGATCCAATTGAAGAGAATATCAATCAATTGGGTACTAGTGATGGAAATCAATCAAGAACAATCAAATGATTCAAAAGACCCAAATATAAGGATGATGAGTGGCTTGTTTACTTGGTAGATAAGGATCCTCTTAATTATAAAGAGGCTATCACATCACTAGATGCCATCTTTTGGAAGGAGGCAATCAAGAGTGAACTTGATTCAATCTTGGCGAATAATACTTGGGAATTGGTAGATTTACCAATTGGCTCTAAAACTTTGGAGACCAAGTGGATATTTCGAAAGAAGTTAAAAAGTGATGGGTCCCTTGATCGTTTCAAGGCTAGACTTGTTGTCAAGGGATTTAGGCAAAAACCAAACATCGATTATTTTGACACATTTGCCCCTGTGTCAAGAATTGCCTCAATAAGAGTTATGTTGGCAATTGTGTCAATACATAACTTGGTCATCCATCAAATGGATGTAAAAACTGCTTTTCTAAATGGTGATTTAGAAGAAGAAATTTACATAAAACAACCAGAAGGTTGTATTGTAAAAGGACAAGAGCAAAAAGTTTGCAAGCTTAGAAAATCCTCATATGGATTGAAGCAAGCACCTAAGCAATGGCATGAAAAATTAGACAAGGCTCTAATTTCAAATGGCTTTATCATCAACAATGCCGAAAGGTGCTTATATAGCAAGTTTCACGGTGGTAAAGGCGTATTTATTCTACTATACGTAGATGATATGTTGATAATGGGGACGAGCTTGGGAGTAGTGAATCAAACTAAGCATATTTTGATGTCTAATTTGACACAAAAGACTTAGGGGAAGCTGATATGATTCTTGGGATCAAGATCATCAAGCAAGGGAATTGTATTTCACTATCTCAAGCTCGTTATGTGGAAAACATACTTACAAAGTATGCTACCATGAACTTTCAGCAGTCAAAACACCTTTTGAGGTGGGATGTCATTTGAAAAGGAACTTGGGTGAACCAGTGAACCAGAAAAGGTATGCACAAATCATTGGTTCAGTTTCATATCTTATGAATTGTACACGTCCGGATATTGCTCTTGCGGTGGGAAAGTTGAGTCAACATACTCAAAATCGTAGTAAAGAGCATTGGAGTGCAATTGATAGATTACTAAGGTACCTAAAAGGTACTATAGACTATAGTTTACACTATAGTGGTAAACCAACAGTTTTAGTAGGGTATTGCGATGCTAATTGGATTTCGGATACAAACGAATCCTTAGCCACTAGTGGGTATGTGTTTACACTAGCAGGCGGTGCAATATCTTGGAAGTCCACAAAGCAATCATGTGGAACAGGCTCTACCATGGAAGCTGAGTTCATAGCCTTAGAGAAGGCAGGAACAGAAGCCGAATGGCTTAGAAGTTTAATGGCGGATATACCATTGTGGGAAAAACCGACGCCATCGGTATCACTACATTGTGATAACCAAGCGGCTATTCAC